>NC_052961.1:7727424-8364924 GCF_013358895.1 Oreochromis aureus
GTGTCTACTTACGCTGTCCCCTACGGTTTGTTTTCCAACGCCACTTTCAAAAGTTCACCCAGATTGAGAGAGTGGCATAACAAAACGCTAACTACTTTTACTCCCATAGCCTCGGTCACTCTTAACGACAGCAACGTTAGCAAACAACACTTTCTGTTGCCTCGACTTCGAGCAAACTGTAGAAACTCACCAAACAATACCTACCAACTCAGAATTTCCGGATTAATAATGATACTGATACTACGAGCGACTGAATTCAGGGAATTCGGGTGTTTGCTCGAGTTTGCTTCTTCATTTCACACAACGCGTTGCCGCTGGTGGACAGCTCACCTATTCAATTGTTTGAATGTGAATCATATTTGTTCGACTTGGCGAGTCCTCCCTGCTGCAGCTGTTGAAATCCGGGGCGCGCTCTCTCAACTTTTTCTCAAGGGGAAGATGGGGCGCGTGCACGACAGCCCCCCCCCTTCCACCACCACCACAAAAAAGGGCAATCACGTGGTCACGTATAACAGAGAGGGATTAGTGCACATAATCATCTTATCTCATACACGCCAATAAAGCATGAGGGCATATTTTATTTGATTGTTCTAGCCCACAATGAGCTACTTACAAGTCGTCACATGTGAGGTTTTTATTTTTTATTTTTATTCCCAGTGTTTTCACTATTAGATGTGTAAGCTGCTTCATTTGTGCTTCAAACGGCCAATATTAGAGTCGTATTCGCTTACAGTGAAGTCTCTTGTCACGCTTTGCGTTTCGAGTGGTTCAATCATGTGTCTAACGATGCTTTAAACTTCCACGGAGTAAGAGTGAGTGCGCTGAATAGACGCCATATAACACTCTTTGATGTGTACGCTGCATTTTAAGTTACCTAAAAGTGCAGCCAGTCAGCACGTCATGCACCAGCTACCATGTGGAGCTGGGGGAGGGGTGCCTCAAACTTTTCACAGTTACATGAGGCTTTTTTTTTTTTTTTTTTTTTTTTTTGCAGAAGCAGGTTGGTTGAGTCATGAGAAATTACAAGTTCTTCCTATATGGTGACACAAAAACGTACCAAGGCGCACAGCCCACTTTTATATCCCATATGAGTTGTTGCCACCCAAAACATACCTCTGACAAAGCCATGAGATGGTGCATGTAAACACATTTGATCTTACAGAAAAATGGAAGGAAAAACCTTAACTTTTAGTTATATACTATATTGCTGTTAATAATAATAGAGAATCAGCACACATTTACTGTTGGATTGTGTAATCACCTAAGATTAATAGACTGGTGCTTGTGAGATAAAGACCTTCACCTACAGTAGCCTCCACACCCTCCTATGTAAAATCAACCCCTCCTCCACTCTTAAAAGCAGAGACACTGATGGGCACTTAATCAGTCAATGAAGATATTCAGCTGACTTCAGTGTACACTCATTATGCAGACCCACTCTACCTCCCCCCCAGAATGGCAGCAATGTCTGGAGGAAAACAAAACTTTATCAGTAACCACTCCCAGTTGAAAAACAGTGAACAAAGACTGGAGTGCTTGATTTGCTTAAGCTATGGCTCTCACATGAGCCAAGGGTTGGCTGTAAGCAGCCTGCTCTTTTGCCTATATTACAAGCTGTTGTCAAGCACTTGTTGTCACCAAACAGGTTGAACCAATGTTGTTCTCATAATGAAATAAACATACATGTGATTTTCCAGCCTAGAAAACATACTTAATAAAAATGTTTGGTTTGAATAATGAATTTGATAATTAAGTTCATTCCAAGGATACCAATGAACTTTTTTTCATTTGTATTTTGTCTTAATAAATGACTCAGCTGACTGATTTAAAAAATGCATATTTTTTCTTTAGTAAGACTCATTTACATATGCTGCTTACCCTAAACTAAAAAACACTTTCTCCCCTCGCAGTGCTACGATTCAGTTATAGGTACTCGTGCCTTCCCCCGAGATCCTGTTGCAAACAAGGCTAGTATGTTAATCAAAGGCACCACATGTGACACATCGAGGCCTCTCGGTCATTTCCTATTGTTCAGCAACCACAAAGCCTCTGTGAAAAGCTATCAGTCTGGAGCAGCAGTATCATTCCTCAGGATGATGAAATTGCCAAAAGATGTTGTAGCCCATCACAGGAAATGCCTTTTATCTGAAGCCAGTGGTTGTTTGTGTCTAATCCTACAAATATATCTTTAGCTGGCTGGAACTTTTATCATTGATTTATTATGATAATTTAAATAGCATTCATCATCTGTAGTGGCAATGACAGCAACAAGTGGCCGAGCATTGTTTACTTTTAACTGATTTAATTAACTCTGTGCTATTGTTTGACATTATGCTAATAGATTTTTTTGAAGTCATTATCTCAGATAGTTTCTTTATTAAAACATTTAGCTAAAAGCAGTTAAATCTAATTAAAGAAGGGGTATCTGTAAGAAAAAAACTCAGTACTTTAGAGAATTATAATGTATTCTGCGGGCAGACATCCTAACAGGAATTGGATCAGCGACTCGGGGAAGGCTGTGATGGCTTGTTTTTTGTCTTGACGTGTCAGGAGCAGCTGACCGCATTGTTCTCCTTCAGATTCACAGCCTGAGTTCTTTCATAATCCTGGTGTCGCTTCTGAAAGACACTGATAATACGTAAGCTTCTTTATCACCCCAAACGTTTATTCAGTTCTACCAGCTGTTGTGTTCTGTTGATCATAGAAGTATCAGTGGCCAAACAGAAATTTTCACAGTTCATACTGAAAACAGTACCCGTCTTTTCTGAGTAGAAACTGGGTGAAGGAAGTGTCTCTTTGTTCTGCTGCTAGTGCCCCGCTGTCTGCGTGACCTCTTTTGATGACTTTTTTTTTCCTGACCTTTCTTTGTTTCACTATGACCTCTCAGTGAAGTGCATAAATGACAGTTACACATAAAAAAGACACAAAGGATATACATTATTTGTTGATTAACTGTGCAGGAAAAATATATGCAAATGTTTAAAAAAAGCAAAGAACTTTACCTTTTTAAATTATGGTAATAGTGACGTATGTATTTGCAAACACAACACTTGTTATTAGTTATAATGATGGCAGTCACGTCAGTCTCTTGTCATTCAGAGTGTGCAATCCTTGTGATATAATCATCTCTTCTATAAAAATTTTACGTTATGAGCACCACACCTAAAACTGAAACTGATTTGTTCTGTTTACAAAACTAAGCAAAACCAGCTTAGCAGCCTGGACATACAACAGCTGTGGTATTTGCGCGCATTCCCAAGTTTCTAGCAAGTTAAGCACACATAATAACATGTAAACAACATCTTTTATTATCTCTACTCTCAAAATGATCCCAAAGCTGTAATACTGTGCTCAGATTCTGCCAACTTAGAACAAACTTTGATGTATCCAAGTGTAAAAACAGAAGCGAAAGTGTTTTTGTCTAAATGTATGTCTGTATAGTTGTTCTTAAGATGAACATTTATCTATCAGTTGAAGGCAGGTCATGATTACGTCACTCATTTGCATCCCTTCAGCAGTATAATCTAATTTTCCGCTCAAAAGACTAAAACAAACAAACAAAAAATGTAGAGACACAGTAGATAGCATCCGCATTACAAAACTTCCCTAACAGACACGCACATGTATGTGTTGTCCCCGTAAGCACTGCAGGGGGAACACATTGAGAGATTTAGCTTGCTTTTTCCTTATAGGTAAAACAATTACATCAGTTTGTGAAAGGATCAGAACCGGTTATGACAGTTTTCTTTTTTCTTTTCATCAGTACCCGGAATAGTTTTAACCTCTCATATTCCATATTACTAGCAAGCACTGCCATGATGCACTTTAGTGCTGACAGCAGGCCTCCTATCAGGCTTCTCCTCCCACTATTCCCCTGTTTCACCCCCTCTGAGCTCAGTGCATTCACACAGTCACATGCATTGTCCTAGGATGAACTGCAGCAACATGGTGGCTGAGAAAATCTGCTGCACTGTGTACAGTCTGTGCATTGTTAAATCCATAGTTGGAACTATCTCTTTATTAATAAGCCTTTTTAGGTCATTATCATATGTGATTGTGCAAAAAAAAAAGGGAGTGACTAGTCCTTGTGACGCGCAATCACTTTCCCAACTGGAAAAAGTGTTCCCTTAACTCTCACTCCCGGAACGCTGCGTGTAGGGGCATGCAGCTGTTATCATCATCTTCACTGTTATTTGCCAAGTCACTAAATACAGAAAAGGCTGAGCAGATTTCTAAATAACTGCACACGGAAGTTTAAAACATCTGGAACTGTTAGCAAGGCCACAAAGTTGCTTGTGATTTCCAGTTAAAGTATTGTGTAAGGGCATCTTTTTAGTCACTCTTCCAATTAGTTTTAGTAATCTAAGCGAGATGTGTGAGTAGTTTTGCTTTCTTCTTCACTTCCGTCTCATTAAAACTCAGTCAGAATTCCTCACTCCCAGATTCATCAACACTATACTCTGTTTGCTAATGAAAATGAGCTCTTCACACATAAACAAAACTGCTGGCAAAGTCGTCACAGTGTATCTTAATTGAGACATTCCTCCAGGGAAAGGAGAGACAATGGAGCACATGTCTTAAGCTGTGCAAGCAGCAGTACCTCACTTTTTCTCCCTCAGTGCCGTGGCAATTACTTTGATGCACAATTTAAAATGATCACACCTATTATAGACAGTAATACAAGAATAGTGTGCCTCATTGATACCAAAGGAGCAGTGTGAGTTATGCCTTCGGGGGCTGCGACTCATCACTTAATGGTGGGTGAATAGTGGTTCTCAGACACTTCTATCTAAAACACATCCTTCCAGAGACTGCACACTACGCCATCAATCACAGAAATTACATCATAAAAGGAGAAGATGATTTGAGGTCTTCCTTTACCTGAAATATCAAATTCCTTAGATCTTATTTTACATTTTTTATCTCCAAGGTACGCCTCACAGACACTAAAATTCGGCAGTAATGTCCAACAGCCATCTGTCCGTCTAAAATAAAAATATGAGCTGTACTCTGGTTAATTTGCTTTTTCTCCAGGTAACTGACATTTATTTGCTGGCATTACAAATATATACGAGTGGGTGACAAATTAAAGGAAAACAAACAAAAAAGGAAAACCTTTTCCAAAAAATAACACTCCCTAACTTGTTTTGTTGACCATGGCAGCACGTTAGCCAGCTGTCTAGCATGTTAGACCACTCATTCAAATGGAAACTGATCTGCTGACTGTGAAGGCCACAGAATGCGATTTGAATTCTTGTACATACTTGTGGCTCGAGGTGCCATCTTGGAAGAGGCCACTCCCAACAGAAGCATTTCATCATAATAAAGGGTTAAGATGGCTCCCCATAATCTTATAATGATTTGCACTGACTCTGCCCTATATGAGAACACGTGGACCCAAAAAATGTTGCCATGCAACCACCAGATCCTCTCACCAAAGGGGTCAAGGGATCAGGTTTTTCCTTTGATTTGTCAGACATCTTTATGAACATGAGTCAGACTTACAGTATTTGACTCAACACCCAGAATGGGTGTAGAGTGATACGCCACACCTTTCCTGCACTCATATATGCATAAAAATGGTTGCAATGACACTGCTCACGCAATAGAGGCATCTTTTGTTTTTTTTTTGGCCAGACTTGCCTGGTCATCTTTTTTTTTTTAAATTGCTGGAACACCCAATTATTCTTGATAACACTCCCCATGCTTTTATAGCTTACATTAAAAATGAAAACTCTGAAACAAAACAGACATGTGGTATATTTATTTGCATTTATTGTCTTCAGAATAGCTCAAGTTTCACATGCACACTACATAACGACAAACTAAAGCGTCACATTAATTGCACATACGCCTGACACAGTTTACTTACACCGGAAGACTTGTTAGTTGACACGAGACAAAGTGCTAAAATCAAAATAAAAGCTTCTCGGTTGTGATTTATGAGTAATGCAGAGCTTATCACAAGGAGACATTTGCACAAAGACACCATTTCAATACCTCGGATGCATTTTTAAGCATTTGTTGAGTATTTACAATCAGTTCCCCAAAGATCAGTAGAGATTGTGATGTCCCATTAAAGCTAAAAGATAGCTTTTTGTTTTAGTCCACATATAACTTGCATAGAGTTCAAAAATCTGTAAGCACACTCTGCTATATAAACTTTAATACTCCTTAGACCAGCTCCATTAAGAGCATTTCTATGACTCATATCTACGTACTTCATGTTAACCACTGCATTACCTGAACTGTGTGAATTCTCTGGTGTGAAGTGTAAAAATAGAACCTATATGACATTGAGTTTTATTGATTTAACACAAAATAGTTGTTCAAGGCAAAGCATGGCACTATATATTGCATAAGCCCAGTATGTTAGATTGCAAAACAGAGAAAAGTCATTTTAAATGTCTGTAGAAAATGTCACATTGCTGACAAGACATTTATGTGACAAAAAAATATGTCCAAACAACCTTTGACCATTTTAAATCTCCACAAGTTCAACTCCCTGCTAACTGTTCTGTCCACTTTCCTTTACTCTTCCAAAACCTTACCTTTGATATCGTGACTTTTAAGCAGTAACAATTAAAAAACAAAGTAGTCAAAGTAACTCAGGGGATTCAAGAAGGCGATAAGAGAGAAAAAGAAGGACTGAGTACAAGTGAGAAGGAGGGAAGGAGACTGTACAGGAAAACGTAAGGGTTGCTTCTGGTCTCATTTGGCTTTCTCAGCTCCTTGAGCAGCGGTCAGTGGCTCTGTCTGGACTCCGGCGTCTGTAGAAGGACGTTTCTGAGTCTACAGTTTGCAGGGAGAAAATGGCACATTTTGTTGCAGTGTCTTTAATTTGTCTTTAGAAAATGTAACTCTTTCAATATCTATTTTTATTTAATTTTTGTCTTTTATAAGCTTTAATTGTTTTTTTAGTTGAACAAAAACTTAATTTCTTTCACAGGCATCAAATGTATTAAACTGGACTCTGACTAAATTTGTTACATTTAAGTAACGGTGATTGTCCTAAAACTAAACTGCATTTCCAGATGTGTTATATCAGTCCGCTTGGTTTTCAGTAATGTGGAGCCTACACCTTAAGTGTCTGCTGCCATCTAGTGGGGATAATACAAAAATACTTTGCACTATGCAGTGATAAGGATATTATAAGGATATTGTGCATGTTCCTAATGTCAGTATCTGGGGAAAGTAATGTTCTTCTTACCAGATTTTTAAAGAATAGCTGAATGGAGTTCCTCTTTTCCAGTTTTTTGGGCACACTGGCTGCATCATCGCCAGCTTGGGAAGGCACAGAGGCTGGTTTGTTATCTGCAGCTTGCTCTGAAGACTTGGCTGCCACTTTAGGTTCCTCCTTGGCTTTAACTGCTTGAGCTGCCTCCGCTGCTGCAGGTGGGGTCGGGGTCACCTTGTTGGGCTCAGCAGCCTAAAAGTGTCGTGGCACATAATGAAGCATTCGATTATTTCAGTCCTTGACAAGCTAGAGATTCACATACCGGTGGCTCATACACTTCACTCGTTGAGTGCAGATGGACTTTGAGGTGGCACATGAAGTGGGATTAAAATGTACACCTGCTGTTAGGATACGACATCATGTGCAACATTACGAGGGATGATGACATATGCTCAAAGATAACAGCAAATGGAGAAAAATGCTTCTGGCAAAGAAGTTGTTTAGAGCATGTTTTAATACCAGATGTAATTGATGAAATTACTCTGGTTAATAATGCATCTGTTTGCAAGAGGCAACGTATTCCATGTATTTACCAGTCCAGTAGTTTTCCTGAGGAGCCGAATTCCACTTGTGGAGGCTGCCTGGACTTTTGTGGTCATGTGATCTAATAGTACCTCAAATTCACATTAACCTGTTACTTACCATTCTGTAATTTCACCACAATTCATAGCTAATGTATTTCAGAGTTGTTTCTTTTCAGAGATCTTATAAATGTTTATGGGAATAGGTTCTTACTTGGGGCTTGAAGAAAGAAAGGAATGGTGATTTTGAGGCGCTTTTCTTCTCTTCCTGAGCAGGTGGTGGTGGCTCTGGTTTTGCAGCAGCCTCCTGGGTGTCAGCTTTTGAGGAATCCACCTTCTTTAACCAAAGCAGGAAAAAGAAAAATATGTATCATGAATATTTACTAAAAAATCGGGAAAAAAAATCAAAGGGATGCTCATCAATTTGGGTGACAGAGTGAGAGTAGGAGCTTCCATCTGTGACATGAAAGAGGAGGTAAAGCAGTAAAAAGATATCTGTGATCAGAGTAGAGAGACAGAATATAATCAGTTCAAGATAAGAACTAGTGAGGAAGCCCACATTGTCAAGCGCAAAAGCCAAAATCTGTAAAGAGGAAGAAAGAGGAAAAAGGTAAAGCCCATCAATATTCACTTTACATTTCAGAGATGTCCACCTTTAAAGAAACAACCAGTTAAACATTTTGGGAAAACTTTAATTCTTCAAGAAAGTAAGAAAAGAAGAGTCATATAACCCCAGATATCTAGGTTGATTGTGTCACGGTTGAATAGTGCAAGGCTGCAAGGCTGCAAGGCTGCTTCCTCGTACTTGTAGTCTTTCTGCTAAAGCTCAGTCAGCCATCTTGGTACTTTGGCTTCACACATACTGTGATTGTCAGGTATGACTCTTATGGTTATTTTATAGCCACTCATCTCCCCTAACTATTAAAAGAAACATAAGAAAAGAAAAAAAGCTTTCCCAGAACATTAAACACCACTAATTTACTTCAGTTTCTACCACTGGTTGTGGTACCTCTTCCTTTATCTACAGAAAAGGGAGAGTTATTTGTTATATCCTGAATTCGAAGAGCGTAAATAATGATAGTCATTAAATCTTACATCTTACTCATTTTGTGCCATAATGGGGGTTGTTTAATCTGTACAGTTTGGGATGTGATGTGATAAAATTATTTTAAAAATGGACGAATTACAAAGAGTAAATGTGGGAAATGTTCTGGTACAATATAAGTGTGGCAACGTTATTGCAGAGGTGCCTGCAGAGTGAAGAAAATCAAGAATTAATATTCCTAAGCATTTCTTGCTCATTTACCTGCACTTCTACAACGGGCTCTTCCCCCACTGCTGCTGCCTCCTGAGGTTCAACCTCATTTTGAATCTAAGCAAATAGAAATGAATCTTTACATACAAAAACAGCTTTGGAAGAGGGTACGTGGTTTAATCAGAGGCTCAAAAGACCATTCCACTCCCTAAAAGAGTACAAAACCCCAAGAGTGAGAAGTTTCCTTTCATTTACCTGCACTTCTACAACAGGCGCTGGCACCTCCACTGGTGTCTCCTGCAGAGTAAAACTGTTATTTTATTCTGCACAGATGCAAATTGCGATGAACATTTCAAACCCTGTAATTAACCATAAAGCATGTTTGTTATGTAACACGGGCAAGATGGTTTGCAATTAGTCGTCTCCAGCAAGGCCTCGTGTGCGGTAGATTCATGTTCACATCTTAATACATTAATGTAACATTCCCTACATACAGCTGGGAAGATTAAGCAGGCTCTAGTTCACATGTAAGTTTACACCTGGCTGTATCTCTACTCCTACAGCTGACTGTTGCACATGACTGATTGTCTGCAGGACAGCAAAGGAATTCTTACTTTTGTTAAAATGCAAAATGACTTCAGAACCTCAAAACACGTGGAAAGTTATATTTATGGACTACTCACTATGTTAACATGACAATGAATGGTGACTTTATCAACTGGTTAAGGAAGTTCAAATGCATTAGAAGAGTAAGAAAGATCTCCACACTGTAATGTCAGCACAGCCCCACAGCTCCTCTGGCATTACTGCAGATAGTCCAAAGTGCAGGACAAAACCCGCTTTTAGATTGTGTAGATTACTGATTTAGATTATTTATTTTAATTTATTTTACTGAGTAAGAGTTTGATTTTGTTACTTCATTGTTTTTTTAAGTGTTTTAATCTGTTTTCCTCACTTATGTTTAGTTTGATGTTTGTTGTAATGTGATTCTTTTTCATGAAATGTTGTCTTTTTAATTATTTCAGATAGCAATTAATTACTGTTAGCGTACTTATGTTGGACATTTTACCCTCTTCATGTTGTTTGTCTGTTTACTTTAACTTTTTATTTATTTATTATTTATTTATTGCTGTCTTGACAACTTGTAATTCTGCTGTTTGAAAATGAAAGGTGTTGGGTTGAATTGGTTGATCTGTGTTTAAATATGGGACAAAATCCAGCAATTAGTTTGTTTAGCATAAAAGTTCCCCTGCAAAGAAGAAAACAGAAAAAAAAAACATGGAAAATGCTCAAAAATGTAACAACATAACGATTTGATCTTGTAAATTAAAGCCTTTTTTATTTTAAAATACACATGTTGTTTATTTTGGCTCTACGGAAACTAAAATAAAAAAAATCTGTTGTAGTTATGTTCTATAACACCTTCTCTGGGCAGCAGCTAAATGTAATGGCTTCTTGTTGAGCTCACAGTGATGCAAATGTGACTTAACGGTCAGTGCGGTTAAAAGAAAGGAGATGCAGTGTTGTGGGTGAGCATTTGTGGTGCTGGTGGGTGCTGATGAGACTTGTTAGCCCTTTGTCCCTGCGATCTGCTCCTTATGCTGAAGCTATAATCTTTTATTTTTGTCTTTATCTATTATGAAAAGACATAAGGACAATGTCATTCTTCTTATCTAATTCTCAAATAAGAAAACCTGATTCTCCCAAGAGAAAAGGTTTCAGCATGGGACTAATGCTACTTCACAAAACTATAGCTCCTATTCGAAAACAGTAAATTGTAAATTCCTGCTGCCTCTGGACAAATGAGCTCTTGTTCAGTTAGTAACTGATGAGCCATGGTCAGTTTGAGAATATGATCATTTACTGTACCACTGCTGCAGTCTTGCCCGGGGCTTTGGCTCCACTTGCTGAAGCACCATTGCTTTTGGAGGTCTTGACTCCTAGCAATACCTCAAACTGACATACAGTATGTTTCACACTGTGTTCTCATTGAACATGCAGTGAGTGTCTACATGAATAGCTATTCCTTAAAATAGTGATTGGATCTTGTAATCTGCAGTTAAAGCTGTTTGTTTACCTTCTGGCGGAATAATTTGCTCAGAGTATCTTTGGCTGATTTTCCTTTCGAGGACACAGGCTCCTTTCCAGCAGCTTTAGGTTCTTCTTTCGCCGAGGCCTTTACAGGTTTGGCAGTTGGCTCTCCTTTGATTTCCATTTTCGGTGGCTCTGGAGGTGGGGGTGGTGGGACGGACATTCCTTTCGGTGCTGCAGGCGGTTCAGATATTTGTGCAACCTATTGAAGAAAGAGAGGGGCTGTTAAAGCAATGGGTTACACAGCCCTCGTACACTGCAAAGACATTTTTTGACAGGGCAGGTTTGTCAGATATGACATCAGCAACTGTATTTCCTTCCAGTTTCACCCAATAAAAATGCATTGCTATGTAAAATGAGCAAATAAAGCAGCATATCCCGAAATTAACTAAACCCACCATGTGTAATAAATATATACATTTAATGTGAAATGCAAGATTATGGTTATGGAAATCAAAACTTATGGGCTATATGCTCACAGTAGTGGTTGCCGCTGGTTGGGTCTCCTTCTGGGACTATTTTGCAACAGAAAAGAAAGCATTTATAAAAAAGGTTAAACTGAAGCAAACAAAGGATGCAAAAAAAAGCTTTATGCACAAATTCTGCAAAAATAAACCACCTTTTAAAAATAAATGTTACTTTTTAAATTCAGGCAGAAACAGAACAGGCGAGGGTGTGACAGCTCATTGTATAGCTGTCTGTATTAGATAATCAGAGATATGGTTTGATAAAAGCAGCAGGAGAGAGTGATAGGTTAAAATGAACCTCTGTTCACCTTATCTTTTGCGGCATCGGGAGTAGCCGTTTCCTTTTTGGACGTTTTAGTAGGGGTCACCTGTGCAACAGAGGAATAAAAATGAACCGTCTTTATTTTTTGTGTCGTGATCCACAAGAAAACACAAGAGAAAAAAATCGTAATTTTTAACTGTGAACTGTGTAAGCATTGTGGAGCACTATGTATGTGGCGGTTAAGCAGTGTGAAAAGTAAAATGCCAGGGGATACAGTTGATGAAACAGAAAAATAATTATTTGGATAAAACAGAAGCCTTTCATGAATGCAGACATAGGCCTTTATGGTAAGCTAACTGAGGCCCACAGAGGTCCCTGACAGAGCACATACAGTACATGCGCTGTCATTGTGACAGCCATTGTGCTCCGGAGATGGCGTAGGCCTGCTCTCGCTCTATCTTCACAAATCTCGACTTCCAACCGCACAGGCCTCCCTTGTGAGCTCACACTATGGGATGAACAATAGGCCACCACATTCCCGCATGTTCAAAGACTTGATTAGCATGGGGCTAGGGCAATGGTAACTCTTTAAAACGGCATGAATCCAAAAGACAGCATGATGAAGAGGAAATACAATAGCTGCTTGTTGCAACTTTTCCATCTGGCACTGTCATGATGGCAGATTTCGCTATGGTTACATTTAATGTCATATACAGTTATACTGCCTTCCCACATCACTACACAGAACAAAAAGAGTCGCAAATATATACAAACTAATGCAAAATTTTCAAGTGTATTACTACCGATTACTGCTAAATGATTGGAAAAATGACCACACATCTCACTTTGACTGGGGCATGACTGAAAGGTGCATTAACCTTATTTTAGTTTTTTTAGTTTTTTTGCCTGTTTCCCTTCAGAAAAAGAAACAGATAAAAAGTACATTTGTTCTTTCCCCTTTCCCCCAAATAGTCTAATTTGACATGATAAACAGAAATAGTAAGAGCATAAAAAAGTCAGCTTAAATTCCCAAATGATGCCACTTACTAGGGTTTTGAAGAAGTTCATAACTGGATTCTCTTCTGGGTTACTCTCCTCTTTGCTTTCCACGGCCTCACTGTCTCCGTTGTCAGTTTCAGGAACGTTTTCTTCCTTGGGACTGGAGACTGGAGTCACCCTCTCTGGCTCCTTTAATGATTCAGGCTCTTGGTTTAGGTTAGCCGTCTCCTATACACCATGACAAAAGAATTAGCCTTTGAGAATTATGTTAGAGCAGAGCGGAGCTGATATGTAAGCAGTGAGTGTCTTAATCGCAGCATTGAGATGGGAGCACAATTCCAACCATGCCTCTGCCTACTCGGGGCATTGTCAACAATCACCCTTTTATTAATGTGTGTGTCCCACCCCTCAGTCATTGATATTCAACAATGTGTGAGAGTTATTTCTCGAGAAATGTCAGGAAAATCAAATACCTAGCTATGCCCATATGGTGTGCGTCTATAAAATATGTGAACTGAACCAATGTCGATTCATTTATACAGTTTTTTCCTTTTCTTCCAGCAATCTTGATACATTATTTTGGCCCGATTTATTATCCCATTAGCAACTGTAGAGGTGGCCTATTTTGCTTTTCCATATTTTCTGTTACAAACACCAAAATAAATGTTGCCAAAGTTTCAGTTAATGAGACCAGCAACACAGACCTCCGTCACACAGGTCGGCTCACAGTAGCCAGACCCACTTTCTACTCAGGAGGGGCAGCCAATCAGAAGAAAGAAGGTTTAAATCAGAGGAAAGAGAGCATAAAAGTTTGCTCTAAGCAGTGGATGAAGTGAGGAGCACGAGGGCTGATCAAAGTGTATGTACACCTGCATGCAGCCTATCTCGTCCTTAAACAGATGTGCCAGTCTGAACAAGACTTTGTATGAACATTGTAACACATACAGTGATTAGTAACATATATTTGGGCTTTTTTAAAGATTTATTCTTAATACCAGTTCTCTTGATTTTCATATATATTACATATGTATATATGTAATAACTCCCATAACTCCCCTGTCATGGCATTTCTTTTGTCCCATCTTCCTCTCCATAACCCCTAACCGGTCACAACAGATGGCTGCCCCTCCCTGAGCCTGGTCCTGCAGGAGGTTTCTCCTTGTTAAAAGCAAGTTTTTCTTTCCCACTTCTATCAAGTGGGTGTTTCCCATAAGGGGTCGTCTGATTTGTTGGGTTTTCTCTGTACAATATAAAGCACTTTGAGTAAGTGTTGTGATTTGGCACTATAGCATTAAAACTGAATTGAATTGAACTCAAATAAAAGTTCTAAGAATGTAAAGTGCAGAATGAGCACAATATGTCCCTTTAAGTATTATTTGTCATTAAACACAGTTTGACTAAAATCATGAATGAATGAGAAAAGGAAACTTCAAATTAATATTTCCGTGTCTGCTTATTGATCACTGCTCATTCATAATTTATTTGTTTGTTTGTAGACTTGTGGATGTCAATAATATGGAGGACTGGTGAAATTATCTTTCAGTCACCAGGCATGTTGGTTTTCTCAACAGCTAAAGGTGACTGAAACCTAAGAGGTAAACATTCAGTGTTTGAGCTTGTGACTGAGACGCCTTAGGGAAATTCTGTACTTCACATGTTGAATCTATCCGGTTTGCACTGCCTCTCATGCGTCTCTTCAGTGTCACTCTCCACCTAGAGGTGTATTCAACTTCTGGCCTGGGAGTGCTTCGGCACACCTTGCCACAGGCTCATCAAATGGCAGTTTAAGAATCTTCAGAGGTGAAATGTTCACTTTCAGTTGTCTCAAGGATGAGAAAGAGTGACTCATTTTTATTTGTTCTCTACTATCTTTGCCATCTTTGCTTTTCAGAGAAAAAAAAGCAAAAACAAGGTTGGATTTATTTTTTTAGGATTTAATCCCAAGGCTCACATATAAAATCACACATGACAGCATCTATCCTTGACCAACATTCTCCAGGGCAGTATTCTCCTCAGTGAATTCTCCTTAGACTGAAACACAAGGCTCTAAATCTTCTGTGGTGTCCTTCAGTTGTTAGTTCCTCAAGTTTGTTTCAATTATTTGTAGGATTTCTGGAAAAAAAACAAAACCTAACCCTCACTGGTACCATCTTCTTTACAAAGGGCTTGGGTTCTCGTCCTGCTTCCTCTAAGATTACAAGGGTTTGTTCAGGTGTGTTATGGCTTTCATCATCTTTAGATTCTTAACCTTTTCCTTTTCTATGTCACTTTCTTCTACAGCTTTTTCAGAACTTGCAACCTCTACCTCTCCTTCAGTAGATAAACCTTGGACCATTTTCCTCAACACTGTCAGCCACTGTTTAAGCTTGATCTGAAAAAGCTTGTTCAATCATTTCTTTAGCAGCGAGCTCATCTGAAAGGGAAAGACGTTCTTCATGTTCTCCAGGGAGAAGCACAAAAGCTGTTGTCCTCTTCTGTGACTGTGCTGTTGTTATCCACTGCAGGCTCCTGAAGCGTGGTAGCTGGGTTCAAATTCTTGATTCCATCTCAGTTATCAAACATTCTTCAACCTCAATGTCTTCTATAATAATCTCTAGAATACAATGTGGATTGACTTCAATTGCCAGAGATTTTAAAGTAACTTCAGGCTTCTGCAATATTAATTTCTTCTTTGGGACAACTACTGCACTTTTCTCCATACTCATTGGTAGTTACAGGGCTAATATTGTCTTGCTCACTTATTTGTAGCACATCTTCAGCTGTGGTGCATCATCAGGAGTGACCTCCTCATGGGCCAGATCCACCTTAACTAGATTTCCATTCTGAAAACGGACAGCAGCTTCTTTTACAGGCATGTCTTCATTTGCGGCTGCGGAGTTTGGCTTCTCATGAACAACCTCAGAGATTGTTTCCGTCACTCCAGTCACTGCCTCTTTGTCTAGGGAGGTAATGTCATTTGCTTCCCCGGCCTCAGGAGTGACAGCATTAGACTCAGGTTCAGCGGTTTCAATCAGCACTACATCAGCTGACGTGTCTGCAGCTCCTTTACTGTTGTCTTCAGTAATTGCTTCACCTACTCCCAGCTCTGACGCAATTACAGCGCAGTCAGAGGCAACTGCCAAAACTGCTTCAACACAACTTGCCGCTGCTTTTGGAATGGTGGAAGTGAACTCCTTCGCCAGAGTTTTCTCGCTCGTCTGTCCCTCTGCAACAGTGTCATGTTTTGAGTCAGATTTCTCAAGCCCCAAATTTTATGTAGCTTAAAATTGCTCTGCTCTGAACGTTGAGGTTTCATCTTTTAAAGGGTGTCTAACAACCTCCTCAGCTTTGCTAATGGCATGCTCACTCAGTGGATCTTCCACAGTTGTGGCTGTGAAGGCACCATCACCCATTTGTGTTGAAATATCTGCTTTTATGTTGCTAATTCAACTTTCTGATGTTCATTCATTTCCGTCTTGATGGTCAATGTAAACTATAACGGGAGCTTCCTCTCTATTTGAATATTAAATTATGTAAACCAACACACAACTTGTGTCTATTTTCCCGGGGCACGCATGATAACCGTGTGGCTGATCATGAGTAATCAGAAAAATTAGTCATGTAGTATAACATGCTTACATTTTTATTTATTTACTTGCTTATTTAGGTGTTTGTTTTTTGCAATAAGCGCGATTCTACATTATGTTGCCCATTGCAAACAAGGCTAAAAAAACAAAAACAAAAAGGAAAAAAATGATTAAATGCATGTAGTGCATGGACAGTGTTGGACTACATTACACTGCTAAGATGATTTGGACTATTTGGCAGGCTGACAAAATAAGGTAATTTTCTTTGCACAGCTAAAAGTCGACATCAGGGAATTTTAATCATGCCGAGTGTCTTCTGGCAATCTGGTCAACTGATAATTGACAAAAACAGCACAACATAAAAGAGTGTGCCCCCTTTTAGACATTTTCAGGAAATCCCATGATAAGATCAAAACTAACAATGTGAGCGGCACATCTCAGTGCTCTCTGAATTTCCTGTCGTGGGCGTGGGCATCAGTGCTGCTGAGGCCCACGCCCACTAATCTTTGTCAAAGATAAACAACGTGTGACATATTTATCTTCTTTTATTTTTATTTTTTTTAAAGGGTTATACCCTGTGGGCCTGTTTTAGTTCATGTTAGCTGCAGAATGATAAAATAACACAATTCAAAAACACACCACAGTGTCTGTGCTCACTCTAAAAAGGAAGATGTGTGGTTCAATTTTATCTGCTGCTATATGTATTATTATTATTGCTGTTTTTCAGCAACAATGGAGGTCTATTGCACAACATGAGAGTTATCATAATTTATCAGTTTTTAAAACTTAGCTAAAGATTTTTGCTTTTTCCACTGCTTTTAATTGATATGCCACTATTACCTTTAAAATTCTACTATGAGTTTATTTGTGTTTTTGCATACTTTCATTGCAGTACATCCATCATAGATTCCAATGGCCATTCATCCGTACATTAGAAAATCCCTTTGAATTTCCCTTATGTGTAAATTGTGCTATGCAAAGTAACCTGACTTGCCCTGGCTCGTCTCTTCACAGCTTTGTTGGCAAATAGAAAAAAACAACTAGACTCATCTGATGAGAATAAACATGAAAAGTGCCCTCACCTGCTGTGGCTCAGTGGGAGGAACACTTACATCCGTTTGATCTTCACTCTGTGTCTCTTTTTCTTTTTCTTCAACAGTCTCAGCTTCAGCTTTAGGTTCTGATTTCTTTTTGAACAGTTTGCCAAAATGATGACGACCTTTTTCTCCTTTGCTTTTCTTGACCTCTTCCTTCTGGGTGTTGGTGTCAGGAACTTCAGAAACAGCTTGGATTTTGGCGTCAGGGGCTTCAGAAACATCTTGGATGTTGGCGTCAGGAACTTCAGAAACAGCTTGGACAATATCAGGTTGACACTCTGATTTGCCGATCACATCAGTTGATTGTATGGCAGAGTTTAAAGAGTGGACCTTGCCATTTTGGCAGACTGTAGTTTCACTTTTACCTAAAAAATAAAAAAGTGGCAAAATAAGCAAAATGCCACATACAGGAAAAACATTGAAATAAAGGACTGAAAGTATTGTTAAACCCAGGCTGAATTTAATTTTTTTTTAGGAAAAAATTACTATAAAATAACTGTTGGACATATATGCTTAAAGACCCTTTTTAGAATTACCGTCTGCAGACTTACTTAACATTTTCACTGCCAGGTAGCAACATTTTACCACAGGGTGTGTTCAGATGTTTTCACATGTGTGGTGGTGCTTTTCTTTCTTTCTTTCTTTCTTTCTTTCTTTCTTTCTTTCTTTCTTTAAGATATTTAGCATTTTGCCAGGCTGTCATTGTAAATAACAATAAATTACGTGTCTGGTTCAATAAAGATTACATGGACTTACTATACCACCTAGTGGTACAAATTGGCATTGCATGAAAGTGCAGCCCAGCTCTAGTTCCATTGCAGTTGATATCTCTTCAACACAATATATAGATATTTTAAACCCAAAGTCTTAACCAGTGCATCACGTCATAGCTTTAGTTAATTTGGGGAAAGTGTTTTGTTACTTTGAACCAAAGGAAACTACATTAAGCATCTTTATGGACCGACAAACTCAACAAAGTGATCCTCAAGGCGCCTAAATCTGAGATTGTGGAGCTTGATCCTCTGACAGCAATGGCAGAAAGGGGAAAACTGTCAAAGTTATGGGAACTCATAGATAATCCTTCACATCGCGTCCATGATGTGCTAGGCAGTAATAGGAGCACATTCACCAAAGGCTATGACCACAGCAATGCAACATGGAATGTCAGAGCATATCATTCCTGTTAAAATGTATCAGTTCCTCCCTGCAACATCTGGACCTGGCAACATCATTTGTTCAATCTTGTAAATACTGCACATAGTTTTTTTTAGCTTTGAAATATTTATTTAATATATTGCAGCTTGAATGACACACCTTATTACACCTTAATTAGATGTCTATTACAAAGCAATTTCCTGATTCTGATTCTGGATCTTTTCTATAAATTTCCACCTTAACAAACATCCCCCTAATGAGTCCACAACAGCTAAAAAGGTCAAAATGAACAATTCTGGGTTTTATGGAATTTATTTTTAAACACAAGTGTCATTTTATTTAGTATTAGCCCATAGAGTGATTTTTACTTCCAGCTTAAAGAGAATTTAAACAGTTGCCACAAAATTCAGCAAAAGCGATGTTACTGAAACTGTTCAAAAATGTATGTGAAGCTTGTTTAACGTAACGTCAGGCTGATATGTGCCGAAAATTTCCATGAGCTAGTAAACACGGGCAAGTCAGTGTGAGAACGTTATCTCAGGCATCAACAGTCAAGGGCCATGGGAATCCCACAGTATTTTATTTTTATAGTGAAGACACAAACCACCACACCTTGACAAGTCAAATACTTGCTCCTTGATAATTCCTGAGACAACACATGTGGTTTACTCAGACACCGTGCAACTGGGAGTCACTGTGTTTGCAGAGTATTAAAAGGATTAAAGGAGTAATCACTACTAATAAATTTGTAAAATTATTTGCTTTTTTTTAATTGAAGGAGAACCATAAAGTATATCAGCATAAAGCGTGATACGGTAAAACACAACAGTCTGACAGTAATAAAACATTCATTCTTAAGTAAGACTTTAATTTGCCAGTGTTGAGCATTGATTTGCTCCTGCTTTACAGTGACACCACCACTGTAGATCAGGTAGATCATTATCACAGATTGCTTGGATGTTATTTATCCTAAGAGAAATTAAAAATAAAATAAAACTCACTTACCATTAATCTCCAGTCCGCCAGACGTGACTTCTATAGAGATGCCATTCACGGTTCCATTCTCATGCTTTTCAGGAATTGTCCCATTCTGTGAGTAAATAACAATGTCAGCATTGTGCTTTCTAGTCTAGATGGGTTATCTAGACTAGAAGAGTTTTTTCACCTGTCACCTGTGCATGCTAGAGTTTTGGAAAAGTGTGCATCATATAGAAAAATGACACATGCAGCTTTTAGCCTGTAATGTCTGCCATGTAATTTGCATTGTTTTACCTTGGATAGCTCTTCTATGTTTACTGACTGCTCGTTTCCCATCTTTTTCCCAGTTAAGACCTGCAGGCTGCAATAGAATTAAATGAAATAGAAATGTCATTTTGTTATGTTGTACTGATAAGCAAAGATAATCTGCAAATAATGGTTAACATCTATTAAGACTTTTGCAAAGCCATTTAAAAGTTTTAATACTGCTTTAACTTCAGTGAAATGTCTTACCTTGTTATTTGACTTCCTTCTTAAGGATACGGCGTGTCTGTCTGAGATGGACTTCCTCCTTTTGCCCAACTATGTATATAGACTTTTGTTAACTGGACACTTTATGTGTGTGTTAAAATGGGTGGGTCTGTTTTCACGTTGGCAGTTGGATTTCCTCTGAAAAAAAAAGTGCGCTGTATTGGTGCTTTGATCAACTCACAGTAATCTCCATGTGGCATCCTGAAAATACCCTGACAAGATCATAATGAGGTGTGAATCTGTCCAAGCCCACTGTGATAAGGCGGTCCAAACAGTTTGTTGACCAATCTGGCGGGGGCCTAACAGGATTAAGGATATTAAGGATACCGGTCTGGCAAGCATCCACGCTGACAAAACCAAAACAACTATGTTGGCACTGGTTAAACTGAAGAGAACACTTTTAGCATTTTTTACTGATTTAGTCTTTAAAGATGCAGTTAATTGATAAAAATAAATCTATTCACACAGATGTGCTTTAACATACCCATTGTGTTGTTTTGGTATTATCTGATTAAAAAAAAGAAAAGAGGTCATCAAGGCAGGTAACAAGCTTTGTGATAAAATCATGTCAAAATGTCTGTGTTTAAAGGCTTCCACATGTCCATAGTTAGATACTATTGTTTATCAGTGTATGTCAATATGGTACTGAAGATGAACTCATCTTTATGTTTGCTTTTTTTGTAAGTAAATAGGCCATGATAATGCTGACAAAGGCTTTTGTTTCATTGGATTTAACTTCTAGAAGTCATTCGACTCCTGGAAGACGTCAAACGTCAAATCATTCAACATCTTGTTAATGCAAGTCAATCAAAGTATGTGAATGCGTTTTATCACAAACAAGCATGCTTAAGAAACAAACTAAAAAAGACTATAACATGTGCACTATTTATTGACTTTATTATGGCAAGCCCTGGAATCCATGAAAACAATGGCTCGACTGTATCCTATAGACTGCATTCTGAGGTGGGAGTTGGATTCCCCTGTTTGGTGACTTCATGCAAGGCCTGCAGCTGAGGGGCCTCAAGAAAGCTCTTCATGGTGCACCAACGCATAACAGCCTACTAGGTATGCTAGTGGTTCCTACAAAGTTAGATAAAGACTGCTGATTTTGAGACAGAAAAACCTGCATATTTACAATTTGTTTTTCACTCAGACCAAAATGCCAGTGATGCTTAAAACTACAGGTGGTGCATTGTAATTCGGTTTAGACAAATATGAATTTCTAGTCTTCTCCCATTACAGATGTATTCATTAAATATTTGAACTTGGGTGCAGTACTGTGTGCAAATATTTACAGAAGAGCAGTTCCGGTTGGCATAATAACTAGTTTGGCATATTGAAAGCACGTTTGCACATTTATTGAGATAATTACCTACAACAGAACAAAAAAAATGCTGTTTTTTTTTTTTAAATAAATCAAATTTCAGCTTTTAGATGTAAATGTAAGGGAAAGCACCTTGCGACATATCTAACTATATTTACCAGAACATGAACTCAACTAAATAATCAAATCAATCACACAAAAACTCAAAAAGAAGGAAAAGAACTGAACAAACATTTTGAGAGAAGTAAACATATTTTCTGGCCAACTTGTGGGGGTCAAACTCCAGATCAGGCCTGCTGATAGGTGGCAGTGTGGGGATATTTATCCCGCTGAGCGACGCTGCGGGTGAACAGTCGAAGAAGCAAAGATGGCAGCGACCATGAAATCATCCGTGGTGAGGAATATTTTTAAACAAAAATCCACTTTTTTTGTCTTGCAATTTTGTTACTGTATCGCTGTTTTAACAAGGGATGCAGAAAGAAAGGTGGCATCGTGTATGTGTGCGATTAAGACGCCGAGCTTTCTCACGGCTGTGATATTTGAAAGCGCCGTCACACCCTCGTGTAGCTACCGTAAAGCGATATCTCCTTGTGTTAAAACACTAGCTCGACATACGTTGTAATTTTGCAGCTGTTGTTCGTGCGAGCTTAAAAACTATGTGGTGAAACAATGAGCTCAATATCCAGATCAGGGCAGTGGCCGCTGCAGGTGATGGGACACCCAAGCTAGCATGCTAGCAAACAAAATAAAAACTGGCCTGTAGTTAACTGTCTAAGAAACGACAAGCTAAAGCAGTTTATGTCCCCAATGAATGACCAATACCCTGCTCAGTCTCGTTCAAATGATATTTAAGTGCTTCTGACGGGCCAACAGCACAGTAGGACGACCACATCACAACGAGCCAAATGTGGAGCAAATAGTTTTCATGTGTTGGACAATGTGGGTCACGGTAATGCTAAGAGGCAGTCTGATAAAGCTATGCGGGTTGCAGAGGATGTGACTGACGGGTACAAATCTATATGCACCATTACAAACAACTTTCCAGCTATTGCTTTTTATTTTTTTTAATGCAATAGTCTTGTATTGCAGTACTTGTTTAGAATTTGTCCTGGTGTCTGATCTGCTGTTCCCCTCTTAATAATCTTTGTGTTGAGGAGGAATGCACTGATAAATTTCTTTTAGCACTTCGAATCAACTAAATTACAGGTTTTTGAGGTTCACAGATATAGCCTATCTCGAGGTTCAAATAAAAAATGCATAGTTTATTTATTTATTTTACCCTCTCAAAAGGGAAATTGCAGTGCAGTGCCAGCAAAATCACACCACATAACTTTTATTTGTGGTATTTTTCGATACATAGTCGACTAAAAGCCAGACCTGTGCTGTGGTGAATTGGGGCCAATTCGAAGTCCAGGACAGGAGGTGAAAAATAAAAACATTGTGCAATCCCGCATAAAGTAGGCCACTTGGTCACTCTAAATGAAACTGAACACAGCTCGTTGGTTTTACTCCTTAGGCTTGATTTAAAAACAAAAAAAACTCCACACACATTCTTTATTTATAAGGCTTATTTTGATCTTACTAAATGCTTTTCCCATCATAAGGTGGTGGGTTTTTGTTGTTGTTGTTGTTTTTCCCAGTTAACACAGTTGACATGTCCTTGTGATGCTTGTGATTTCATCTCTGGAAAAGTTGCTGCTGAACAATACTTATAACTCATAGCAGAATGAGTTAAATTCTGTCAGGGCATGTAAGATTGTCATGTTTAACAGGCTAAAATGAACTGCAAACTCAAGTCATTTCTCCTTGTTTGCAGGCAGTTGAAGATGTGAATGTAACGTTTGAAGACCAGCAGAAGATCAATAAATTTGCCAGGAACACGAATCGGATGACGGAGCTGAAGAATGAGATATTGGAAAGGAGGGTGAGTACTACCGGGGCTGGGAAGACGTGGTTTAGTCTTATATCGGAGCAAGGATTTAGAGTGTTCAATTAAATTTACAAAAGTCAAACTACACCCAGATGTGAGTTTTTATATCTAGATAAAATTATTACATTAAATTCAAAATGACAACTGACACTCTGATCAGGAAGATTGAACTTGGTTAATGACTGGAGGAGAAGTCTGACTACTTAGCACTTTATTTGAATCGGCTTGTGTTTGAATTTAACAGAAAGTAACCTCATTCCTTTATCACTAGTGCACTGGTTTCACTTTCTAGCCTAGTTGCTGGAAAAGTGACTTTAATTAGCTGTTTGGTAAACCTTGTCATTGTCCTGCTGGTGGATATGGATATCCGTGGAGATGTTTCTAATGCTCTTTTGTTGTACTTTTACTTTAAAATGACCACAAAACTGACTCAATCAATACTTTGGACCACATTTACTCTCATCAGCACAAACCTCTTGGTTTAAGGGAAAAAAACTGTTCCATGTATCCACTTTTCTGCTGCTTGTCTGGGTCATTGAGGGGCAGCAGTCTGAGCAGACCATGCCCAGATTTCCCCTCCCCAGCCACCTCCTTCAGCTCTTTGGGGTGGGGGGGTTCAGAGGCATATCCAAGGCAGTCAAGAGATGTCTTCTTTCAGACATGTCCTGGGATCTCCTCCCAGTTGGATATGCCCGAAATGCCTCTCCGAGGAGGTGTGCAGGGGGCATCCTAATCAGATGCCTGAACTGGCTCCTAATGATCAGCAGAGCAGCAGCTGTACCAAGTTCCTCCTGAGTAACTGGCCTCCTCATCCTCAATCTCTAAAGCTGAAACCAGATGCTCTTATGAGGAAGCTCATTTCTGTTGCTTGTATCTGATCTTGTTATAGGTCAGTTTAAGAACCAGTTGGCCAGGGAATTGACGGCTTCACCTTTATGCGCAGCTCTGTCTTTGATGCTGTTAGTCCCTCCATCCTAGATCTGAAGGGTATTACATTAATGGTGTTCTTCTTGTGAGATTTAAATCTTGCAAGATGTCTTTCAGGCATTCAAGAATAATTCATTCAGGATTTTGTAGAAACATAAGTAGACGAGTTGTTTGCCTGCAGTTGTCAAATTCCTTTTGACTTCAATAAATGATTACAGTATTGAAGAAACACAGAATGAACCTCAAATCCCTCACATTTGTATTCTAGAGAGAAATGTATGTGAAAAGTTTGGCTTGCACCATATTCTCAGCCCCTGTGTTGTCCCTGTGTTTTGTTACCCACACCCTTACCCACACCCTCATCAGCTGTGACCTGCTAATTTGCTGTGTATATGTGTATAATTATACTCTCCCCCCCCCCCCCCCATTTGCAACATCAAGCTAATTTAACATTTACAGTTCATCCAGTTTTGTTTGTGTCATTAAAAAAAACAAAACTGGATTTGAGCATTGAATGATGCATCTTGAACTGTGACACTAAATGACTCCTTAATTACCGAGGTTTATTTACAACCACCTCAAACTGACTGACTGTGAATGTCTTCCTGCAGAAAACTCTTCAGAACCTTCAGGATGCCAGTGATGACCTAATGCTGTTTGACGACAACTCTCTATTTATCCCTTATCAAATCGGCGACGTCTTTATAAATCACTCCCAGGACGAAACACAAGAGATGCTGGAATCCGCAAAGGTAAGTGTAACGCAGACGGTTTCTCAATACCTTCTCTAAATCACTGTCTTGTGAGCTTCTTTTCAAATTTCAATGGCTTTTATCGATCACGGTTTGTTTCAAAGACATTCCTTTCTGTAAACACAAAGATTTATCCTTGTCGTGTCATTCCTTTGAAAGTCAGCTTATCAGTACTGGAGGCCAATGTAGTCCCAAAATGTTGAGGGAAAAGTGAATTTTGCATGCTTTTTGCTTTCTCTAATGTGTTGTTGTCCAAAGATGAAAATATCGTTGCATGCACAACATTCAGAACTCATCTAAACAGACTCACTGAGCACAGTTTGACAAATGTGTCTGTTGTGTAGTTTATAATTACTTTCAGAAGTGCGTGGACAAACAGTGCTAAATGCCTGTTCATTTATACCTACTGCTTACTAGCTATGAATCACAATTCATCAAAACCGTGTCATGTGTTTTGCAGATAAGAATAACTTGCTTGCAAAATGGAAAAACTGTAGTTTTGTCAGTTAAATCTAATGTATTAATTCCAAAATCTCTTTAGACCAAGAATTTCTTCATAAATCAATCAGGATTTTGAGTCTTTTCATCACTCAGACCTGAATTGGACTTGTGCATTTATCTGATAATACATAATTAACAAATGCTTTTATTTTAAATGGAGAGTATTTTTAGAAATGCTCCACTGGGTAAAGGATTTCTAGCAGTCCTGTCGTTATGTCCAAAAAGCAGTCATTGTTATCTTTGCCTGCCAAGTATTCATAATTCAGTTCCCTTTCAAAAATTCTCGTTTTACTAAAAGTACAAGTCTAAGTCTCAATTTTAGGTTTGAGAGCTTCCTGCTGCACCTTTTGGAAAGACGTGTAGCAATGGCGGTGCTCTGTGGCTGCTGCATGAGAGACGTTAACCAAGAGGGACTTCAGATTAAACCTTCTCCGTTCTGTAATTTCCATTATGTCTCCATTTGTCCTTGTGTTGCTGTGACTTCATCACAATAGGACATACTGCACAGCCCTGAACTGATTGATTGAAAGGAGTCTGCTGCAAACCTTGAATGACAAATATGTCGAAGACAGCTCAGTCATTATATCGGCAGATTATATTTTAATGTGGATTTATACCAGTCATTTTAGATGATTTCTTACCTAAAATGATCTCTTTTAGTGTTTGGAATGTGCTTTTGATGACATAAATGGAGTCATTTGGTGAAATTGGTTTAGGAAATGTCTTGTGTCTGTTGCTTGCCTGCTGTGGGGAAATTGAACTGGCTGTTCTGTAATTGGAGTTTCTGTGTTCTGTAATCAGGAAACACTGGAGCAAGAGGTCCAAGACCTTGAGAAACAAGTGTCAGCGATACAGCAAGTGTTGAGTGATCTGAAGGTGCAGCTTTATGCCAAGTTTGGTAACAACATTAACCTGGAGGCAGATGAAAGCTGAGCAGTGAAATGGACTTTGACAGTTGCCCCAGTTTGGACTTTTCCACAGACCTCCTGTATCGGCTTCACAACATCCCCCAAAAAATGATTTCTTACGTTTGGTAGCATCTTTCATTTATGCTAATAATGTGTTTGCAGTTTGGTGTTCACAAGGTCATCAAAAAGAAATGTTTTGTGCAAATGAATAAATGTACTTCATTTCTAATGAATTTCAAGTGGTCGCATATTCAATTGTTTTTCACTGAACTGATTACAAATTTGCCAGAAATTAAAATATTACAAAGCTCTTTGTTCTTTTTACAGAGTCTGAAATGCAGCAAAAGGATTTGTCATTTGAAGTCTTATTTATTTTTTGCTAAAGTCAAAGGTAGGACAAAGTGCTTGTGACACATCGGTGTAGTCGTCAATCAATAATTTAGAGTACACTGATTTGTACTCATTGCAAAGTTTTGACGTCATTCTCATCAATCATTAATTCATTCTGTCTGAGAGTTTTAGAGTTTGGTCTTTGACAGAAACGATAAACGGACGCGTTTTCAGCAAGTGACGCTTCGCTGAGACACGTAGTCGTAGGCTGAACGAGTGTGCAAATATCGAGGTCTCTGCTTTAATATGTAGCCATTCGGTTTAGATATAATTTAAAACAACATGCAAGAAATCTGCCATCAAATCCACAAAACTCAGTTCAGAGGGGAGTCATTTTTAAAAAGGTAAAAGGAAATAGCCACTCACTAGGTAACATAGAAGTTTGATTTTTGGGTGTACGTTGAAAATGCTGATTAAATTCTCAGACCAAGAAGACTGCACGAGAGAGATAAAGAGTGTATTTGTTGTTGGAGGAGGGGGGCGGGGGTAGTATAATCTAGTACCCAGTTCAAACTGAAATGCACTTCATTGATCTGTAACAATTCAGCAGAATTAAAAGATGAATTATGTTGTCTTTAATGTCTTTCCTCCATTTTAATCCGGCATATACAGTGTTCTGGATGGTTGGTGGCTCTCACAAATATCAACAATGCACAAACCTCATTAAATTGTGCCCTCAAGTGTGGCCTGCGTGAGCTAATAAAATGTCTGGGATAAAAAAATAAAAAATAAATAAAAGAAATGGAGAGCTTGAAGTTATAGCAGACACCTCTGGAGAATCAAGATCTCAATTAACAAGTTTCCCCTCCCTGTAGGGTTCCTGCTGAACATTCATAGCTATGATTAAGAGGAACACTGCCCACACAGGCTTGTCTTTATGCACAGCTTGTTAAACCTCAGGCTCAGAGGAACATGCATGGAAATGACTGGAGTTATTTCCCTCATGGCCTTGTTTACTCAGTCTCTGCCCCTTCGCCCCCTGCATCTGTTCGTTTTTACCTGTCCGCTCATTCCCTCGCTTCCCCTCAAATGACGCACACGTTGATATTTATCAACCGCGCTGCTGGATTGATAGCTTTTAAAGTGGCACGATTTGGAGTGAATATTCAATTAAGGTCGGGTATAGTCTGCCAGAATCTTGAGATTCATTAGTGTTTGGACACAATTTCAATAGGATGAAGTCTGTTTAATTCACCAAACACTGTCATCTTAATTTGTTTATTTGGAGGAACGCGATCTGAAGTTGTGACTTTAAATAAGGTACATATATGTGGTAGTCTCTGCTTCCTTTGATTTAAAGTAACAGCAAAAACATACCAGTGGGTGTCTCTAGTTCCCCAGTAATTTCAGTGAACTCGTATCTATAAGTAGAATCGAGATAAGCTCTCTGAGATCCCTCAATATAGCTGCGCATTGCAAATATACGTCCAAACATGTTCACGTCATGTCTCCTGCAGAAGAATTATGAATGAAATGTAAAATAAACCAAAACAAAAACAGCAGTATGCATCTGGGGCATCATTTTCCCATAAAAATCAATTGCATGTATTACATATACAACAAACAGTTTGATTTGCCTGCTTTCTAAATAATAAAAAGAAATAGTTGTTTGAGCGGGTATCCCTTGTTTTTCCATGAAGAGTTTGTGCACACTTTATATCATTTTCTGCGCTGGTGCTACAGTGAAAAATCGTGTTTGCTCACTGTCTCTGTATGTTAGCCTAAATGTCAGGAGAGTCAACTCAGACGGTTTGAAAAATCCATAGCAGCTACAGCCATTCTTCATCACTTACAGCTGTTCTGTCTCAGCCAGCTTTTATTCATTACAAAGGGGAGCAATCCAGCCCCTCTCGAAAGCACAATGCAGCGTGCTGCTTGTCAAATGGCAGGCAGTTCAATAACACAATATTACATGAATTTGCAAAATTAAAAACCCTGCAGTACATCGTGTTGTTATTTTGCTGTTGTTATTAGCATACAGGTCTGCTTTTTTTCCTCTCTTTTAATAGACTGGAATTATTTTCTCTGCGACAATTCACAGCAAATTGTGAAAGGAAAGGGAGTAAGATGGCAGGAAAGAAGAATGCCTGGCCAGACCTGATTGGGGAAAAGTATTAGGTTTGCAGAGGGGATACAAGGATGTCATCTTTGTAGAGGGCATATTGATAATTTTGGGTGGGCATAAGGTCTCTAAACAGGGCTCGGGTTTTGAGACATTCACAGTAAGTTTGTTGGAGGAGTGCTAAAGGAATAGTTCAATTCAATTTGATTTATATAGCGCCAAATCACAACAACAGTTGCCTCAAGGCGCTTTATATTGTAAGGTAGACCCTACAATAATACATGTAGAGAAAAACCCAACAATCATATGACCCCCTATGAGCAAGCACTTTGGCGACAGTGGGAAAGAAAAACTCCCTTTTAACAGGAAGAAACCTCCGGCAGAACCAGGCTCAGGGAGGGGCGGGGCCATCTGCTGCGACTGGTTGGGGTGAGAGAAGGAAGACAGGATGAAAGACATGCAGAATAAATTGATTGTATATGTTTTTTTAAGTAGGTGAAAGGCTATTCATGTAAAACTGAGGATTTTATGATGACCTAGCGATGCGAGCACCTGTGTAAAAGTTTAGGTTTGGATCTTTTTTTTTGGGTTAGAAAAGAGTGGGACAGCAGCACCTGTATAATGAGCAATGACATTTCTTCCTGGGATAGAACAGAATTATTATGTAATATGTTAATGATAGATTCAATGGCGAAAAGGTAAGATAGAAAAATAAACAAGCAGCTCAATGCAGTCATTTCTATTGGAAGCTGGGATGCAAGTAATTAAAAAGCAAAGTGTCCAAAACTTGCAAACTCAACTGCAAAACCATATAGACGACTACTAATACAACCCCAACACCGAGTCCTTACTTGAAAATGATGGTAGGAAGAAGGAGAAGATCCTGGGAGTGTAGACGCTAGTGGCGGGGAAGTGATGGGGACTTGGACGAGGCCTAGAAAGGTGTCGTGGTTTGGCTGTATTGTAAAGAAGCACTGACTGAGGACAGAAACATAGGCAATATAGTCAATATGAAAACAGTGCATATCTTGGTAACAATGGCAAAAATTCAGAAAAATATGAGAACTTAAATTTCATAGCATAGATTCGACATCATTTTTCCAAGAAAACTGGGCTACTCTAAAATGTCAATTAAAAACGGAATGCAATGAATTGCATATCTCAAATGATTTTAGTCACAATAGTTAATGTTTAAACTGACAAAATGTATCATTAAAAAGACAAAAAAGGTTATTTTGAATTTAATATCAGCTTCTAAAAAAGTTGGGATAGGGCCATGTTTACCAAGTTAGCAGATGCATCCCCTCTTCTTTTAACAGCAGTCTGTAAATGTCTGGAAACTGATGCGACCAGCTGCACGACTTTCGGGGAGGAACGTTGTCATATTCTTGTCTGATGGAGGTTTCTAGCTCCTCAACAGTCCTGAGGCTCCTTTGTCATATTATTCGTTTCATGATGCTCCAAATGTTTTCAATTAGTTAGAGGTCAGGACTGCAGGCAGACCAGTTCAGCACCGGACTCTTCTACTACAAAGCCACACAGTTATAATAGCTGCAGTATGTGGTTTATCATCGCCTTGGAAAGACGCTGTCTGGATGGGAGCAGATGTTGGCCTAAAACCTGTATATTTAACACCGATGGTGCCTTTTCAGATATGCAAGCTGCCAGTTCTATGGACACAAATGCATCTCCATACCATTAGAGATGCAGGCTTTTAAACTCAGTGCTGATAACAAGCCAGATGGTCCCACTCCTCTGTAGTCCAGAGGATGCAGTGTCCTTGTTTTCCAAAAAGAATTTCAAATATAGATTTGTCAGTTTTCCACTTGGACTAAATGAGATTTGGCCCAGAGAAGATGCTGGTGCTTTTGGATTATGTTCACATATGGCTTCTTCTTTCCACCATGGATCTTTAACCTGGATTTATGAATGGCACGGTGAACTGTGTTCACAGATACTGGTTTCTGGAAATTGAGGACAGTTTGAATACAACAGGAAGAGTTACATTCGCTTTGAATGTGTGGATATCACAAGTCTTGGATTGATATTGATATGAGGCTATAAAAGCAGCAACAAAATTCAGAACAACTTTAGTAGTACAGTAGTCCACAGCTCTGTTTGTACACAGATAAGTTTCTGTTGTAATTTCATATTGTTTACTTATCATTTAGAAAGGTGGTGTCACTACAGTATGTTATAAATCAAGGATTTATAACATACTGTAGTGATTGACCAATAGGCACGCCTCAGCAGAATGCTAGCATTGGCATCATTTCTTTAAGAAAAAAAGACCCCCCCCCGGCCAAGTTGGAGGCAATTTATGTATGATGAGATTAAAAGGAAGTAGAATGGCTCTGCTGTGAACCCTAAAGAATAGCAATAATTATTATAATTTCTTTATAGGTTCATTAGATGAGATAAAGATTTCTGTAAGTAGGAGAGTTTTATCTCATGCAAACCACCATTACACACGCCTGTAGTGATTTGTTCCTCGGTTGGATTTGAGATGATTTCTCAGTCGATTTGCAGATTAATCACAGATAATTTAGAGGTTTAAAGCTTTGCTCTTATATTATTACTCAAATATGGTTGATTTTGGACTGTTTGGATATTTCAATACATCAGTGGAGCATAAAGAAATAGGGGTGGTCAATTTATATGCCAAATAGTTAACTGAACAATCAGAACAATTACCAAGCAAAGTGAAAACAGTAACAAGTTGCAGCCTTAGTCTTACACCGTTCTGCCTTTGTTGTGTTTCAGTCAAGTAGATTGGAAAGCCCAACTGAATTTCTGAATGATGGGACAGGATATAAGAGTCCTTAGCCTTGACAGCTGCAGTGAAATACATTATGAGAGAATGTCAAGTAAGCTATATCATGGGGATTAAGAGGGAAGGCCTAAAAAGCACAAAGCGAGATTGAGTGCAGTGAAGAGACCTCGTGTCGGGGGCTGCGAGAAGCACAATCCAGGGATGCACCTGTGTCAACAAATGTCACAGATCATTTAGGAGGCAGCGATAGGGCACACAGCTCAAACTGTAGACGGCACGCTAAGTTTTTGTGAGACTTTTAAGTCTAATTAATTTGATGGTAATGAATTCCTTCACTTCCTGTGGACAGGGACTCTGGGCCGCATTATGTGTGGAGGCTGAGCACTATGTTGGGATATCTTCTGTCATTCATTTCATTACTGTCTGTCAAGATGATCAGCCGAGACAATAAAGGCGCAATTCCACTGCGGCGGCTTATGAATCATCTGAATGATGAAGACAAGTCTGTGTGTGGACTGATCCCTCTGTGAGAATTTCTGTGTGTGTGGGGGGGTGGGGGTGTGTGTATGTGGGGGCATCGGTGCAGCAATCAGAACTTATAAGTGCTTCGAAAACAAATTGGTGTCTCAGAGCCAACATCCAGTGGTTTATTTAAAGATTTGTTTATCTTTCATTTATGAATTGCTGAATTGGAAATTAAAACTTTCACCCCGTGTATTACCAAGCCTCTGCCTAGAATGCCTAAAAATGTGTGGGAGTCTAAGGCTGTAACTTTCCATCAGTTAGCTGCTTTAATCAGAGGCCCCTAATATGCAGAGAATATTACTTCAGAAATACATTTCCATATCCACCATGGAAAAATAGACCAATAACTTACCATATGAAAGACAGTAGAATGACTCCAAATATATCAATGAATATCATTACCTAAAATTTTTGTCAGTTACACAGCAAAGACCTTGAAGAGACGGACATATGCACGCTTCACGGCATGTTAAGAAAGAATAGACTGTTTAAAACCTACTATAGTTTTGTCTCTTAAAGGGATTTTATAGAACTATTTTGAGTTATATGCAGCAATGTGTCTATAATACCCCACCTCCTGCACTATAACAGCTGGGATTTATTTGTCACATTTAGCTGACAGTTGGTTGCTAGTGGATGTTCGAGGCTCTGGTTGCATCTTTCTTTTGTATTTACCAGACCCTCATATGTCAATCAATATATGTTTCACTCTGATTGGTAGGTGCTTCCCATTTCACAGCAGTAAAAGTTATTTTGCATCATCGTTGTGTGATATGTGGCGCGTTCTCTGTGGAAGGGTGGATGATTTCTTTTAACCATTTTAGTCACAGTGGAGGTCGTGTTCGTTAAGGGCTAGACAATCTGGATCAGTGCGTTTGTCTACCCCTCTGGTTCACAGGTGTTGTAGTGGGTCAGTGATAGTTTATTCAGGTATTCAAGGTTCCCGGAAGATCAAGTAAATTTCCTTTTGTACTCCTTTTTACATTTACTGTAATGTCTGGAAAAAGATACCGGCATATGAAAATGCAGAATCTTTGGACGAAGGACAAGATTGTGGGTTTTGAGGTGTTATTGTCAATGTAGCTTTCTCTATACGTTTTAGGTCTTTGTCCACATATAAAAGGCATTATGGGTCACTGAAAATGGAGCTTTTGAAAAAGTCCCTCCAATGTGAATGTTTTCAGAGACTCGAATAATGCATTTGACATGCAGACAGGGAAAATGAAGATTTTGTGTTATGTCAAAGGCGTGCACCTTTATGTCCTTTTTAAAATATCAGATGGTATGCAGTGTTACTGTTTTTAGGCTTCTGATTAGCCAACATTTCTATACACTTACAGATATAACACAGCCTCTTTCTTTAAGATAGATAAGAGCTTTATTGTCATTGCACAGTCATATATAGTACAATAGTACAATGAAATTGGTAAACTGTATAACACAACACAGTAACTTAGTAATAAAAGGCAGAATGAGTGTATGTTTATTGCACATTATTATTGCACATTGTTATTAATATTATTATTGTTATTGTTGTTACCCCCCCCCCAAAAAAAGTCCAGGCCAGCTGTTAGCATTGATTAGGGCTATTGCCCTGTTGTAAAGCTGTTCTTGAGTCTATTTGTCAGGACCTCAGCAGCCTGAACCTCCTGCCAGACGGCAGCAGCTTAAACACCCGGTTGTCCTGGGTGTGTACAGTCCCGTAGGATTCTGCCTTCTTGAGACAGCGAGTGCTGTGCAGGTCCTTCAGGGAGGGAAGAAGATGTCCACTGATTTTTTGGGCCATATTAATGACCCTTTTTGTGTGCTGTGGTGCAGCTGGAGAACCATACAGAGATGCCATATGTCATATAACGGTTGAAGACGATCAGCAGCTCCTTTCTCAGGTCCATTTTTCTGAGGATTCTCAGAACATGGAGATGCAGTTGGGCCTTCTTTAAAACCGCTGAGGTGCTTTTAGTATGCACTTGAGACAGCATGGCATCTGTTACATTTTCATGTGGACAGATGTATCTTTCAAAACAAAAGCAGAAATTCTCAAGTACCCATATACTGTACATGTGGACTTAGTCTTAGTATTGACTCTTAATATTTGACCAAGCATTTGGGTACATGTATGTAAACAGTCCACTTGGAGAGCCAGAGCGACTATGTTTACTGAAACTGTCACCATTAGGGGTGGCTGTAGCTCAGGGGGTGGAGCAGGTCATCTACTAATCAGAAGGTTTTAGACCTTCTACAAAAAAATAAAATAAATTTTAAAAAACTGAGTGTGAGTGTTAGATAGAAAGCACTTAAGCAAAGTGTATGAATGGGTGAATGAGACAAATTGGATAAGCGCTTTAAAGAACCAGTCCATTACTATCATGTGATGATGATTTAGATTCATCTCCAAACAGAGGCTGGCACGTGGCACCAGAGTTCTTGAACTGGGGTCAACAGTCTAACAGGGATTGCTTCCAAATGCCTCCATGAAGTGGAGATTTTTGTTTAAATGAGGTGTCTGGACAAGTGTCGGATGGATACGATGTTTCCAAAATATCTCAACATCTACTAAATGAGTTGGCGCAAAACCTTGTGCAATTATTCACTTTTAAGACACTTATGAGACAAGGGTGCAAATGTTTGCTCCTCAGTGAAATATTTGAGTAAGTCTGCATGACATTACACTAAAGTCAAACTAGTGTGGTAAACATTATACCTGTTAAAAATCTGTACGTTAGCATCATTAGCACAACAACTGCTGTGCCTCGGATAGCTGGCAGTGGGTCTGTAGAAGTCTGCTAATAAGGTATTAGAGTCATATTTTAATTTTAAGCACACATACCACAGGGCACCACAATCTGGGCGGATCGCCCCACCTTATGCTGAGCTGATGCACCACTGGACAGCTTCAGCAGACCGATTGCGGCCTCCGTGTCTTGCACAATATTACTCTAATGACTTTTACTGAAGAAAGATGAATGCTTCAAATATACTCCAGGAAGATTTTCCCCAAGTACACGTTTAAACCAACGATCCTTCAGTCATATTAGTGTTGCACTGACTCAGCTCTACTGTCACCTAATTAGTTTCAATTTATGGTACAACAGCAGCAGAAAATATTCTTATAACCTCGCTTTAGGGTGACATTTCTGATTTCTGTAATCGCTCAGGTGTTCATCTTTTCTTGTTTTTTTGAAATATAAACATAGCTTAATCATTTAAAATAAAAGAAGCAAAAAAAGAAGACTGAATCACTTTATTATAAAAGAAATAAGTGTGTTCATTGTGGACAAGCAATAAAAGTTTCAGCATAATGTTCATCTGTGTCATAGAATTCCATTATAAGTCCCACAGACTAAACCCTCATTCGTGTGCTTTATAAATTCCATTATAAAACGTGACACTGTGATGTTTGTGGGTGTTGTTCACCTTGATCCTGCTGCTGAATCTCTTCTATTAACACCTCGGTAGGTGCTGTGCTGTATTTTCACTTCACTTTCGGTTTCAACACATCAGTCAGCTCCAACTGGCAAATGTAATGCTGATGTGTGCCAGTAAGCTAATGTCATCCTGCCAATAAATTGTCTATTGAATACATTCAATTAGGCCACTCGACCAGCTCAGAGGAGAATACCATCAAAAAGGGATGCATAATATTGGAGCACAATTAAGTCTAGCCTTAGTGTAAGTGGTTGAATTGGATGGAGCTCAGTGGTTAAAAACAAAAACAATCTGGATTGTGTCATTTCATCTCACAGTTGTCCTGGATGTAGGGTACTTGTGGGCCAGGAGCATTTTTGTGGATACTAACAGAGTTAACTAAGAGCAGAGGTGGCAAAAGTACAGACAGTCTGTACTTAAATAGAAGCACTTATTCAACTTCTTACTCAAGTAAAAGTAAAAAAAGTACAGCTCTGAAATGTAATCAAAGTAAGAATAGCTCTTTGGAGGACGTTTCTATTTTTGTCCAAAGCTAATGTTTTTTTTTAATTCTAATTATATTCAGCTTGAATCTAAAGAAAAAAGAGAATTAAAAACAATCTCTTTATTTTCTGTTGCCTACACTGTAGAGGGCGACTTTGCCTCTAAACAGGAAAATGTCAGGGGTTAAAGTGGATTCAGCAGGTGGGAAACCTAAAATTGGTTGTAATGGCTCAGTGTGGGGAAATGAATCATACCTCACAATATTTTCTATTGCGAGCTCCAGGAGGTTTTCTTAGTGTACAGGATGTGATCAGCTGACCTGCTGCTTTTTGTTCAATTACACACCTGAATTCAACCAGATGTGAGCAGATGTCTTATAAGTTCTTCTGGCTGATTTCATCCGCTACACTGACACTACACTGTTTATGGTGTCTTTTTTTCTAGAAGTTATAAAGTTGGTATAAAGGTGGAATTTAGTCAGTGAATCTCAGCATCATCAGCTAAAACTTCAGATGAATCTCTGCTACCCTTGATGTAAGTAAACTAAGTAAGATTTTATTTGTATAGCACCTTTCAAGATAAAAATCACAAAGTGCTTCACAGTAAAGCTAAAACATAAAAACAAAAATTAACCAAAAGCAAGTTTAAAAAGATGAGTTTTTAGCTGTTTTTTAAAAGAGACCACAGATCTCAAGCTCAAAGGGATCTGTGTAACCTAACTCTGACCATGAACCACAGCCACAGTACAGCAAACTAACCTGTTTATCCTGCACTAACCTGCAGAGGATTTTCATGCAACCTTTAAATAACAGTTAGTCCACATCAGTTTGCTTTGCAACATGAAAAAAACATGATGTCACGTGTACATACCCAGTATTTAATTTAAAAACACGAGAACTTACATGTAAGCTTTACATTTCCAGTTTATCAGATCCCACCGAGCAGTCCTTACCTTTAAATCTAACCTCTCTTCTTCCTCTCCTGTCCTCTTTCTTATCTTTCTCCATCTGTGAGTGAAGTTAGCTCTCTTTCTTTTCTCTCCCTATAAAATACAGCAGCTGGACCTTTAGTTAGCAACACACTGTGAGACAAACTGCCCATTGTGCTTGTTGATGTTTGTTATGCTGATAGAAACGCTGCATTTGAAATCACCCGCCACTTAATAATATGACTCCCTTTATGCTCACTCCTCTTCAGTAGGGCTAGCTACATGCTGAAGTACCGCAGCTAATAAACATATCCAATCACCCAAAACACAACCCACTTTTAATCCCTGATTTTGCTGTGTTTCTTTTTAGGCTCAAATCGGTTTGATGTTTGAAGGCTTACAGTGATGAAATAATAACTCCCTTGAAATGCGTTAAACCAAAAGTAACGAGTCTGTTTTGAAAATGTAAGAAGTGAAAAGTACAGATATTTGCTTAAAAATGTAGGGAGTATAAGTAAAAAGTACTCAGAAAAATACATCTCAAGTAAAGTGCAGATACCTGAAAATTGTACTTGAGTACAGTAACAATTATTTGTACTTTGTTACTTCTCACCTCTGACAAAGAGTGATCATGTAATTCTGAAATAATACCTTATTTAGAGCAGGAGCTGGTCTTAGTGCAATGTTTGTCAAGTTCATCAGTTTCAGTGACGTAGAAACCGTAGAGTTGGTGTACTTGTTCAGTCATTAACAACACAAAATTCAACAACTTGACACTCTTATAAAAAAGGCACACAACACCAAAAAAGAGATATTTTGTTTTTTTCTGTATGAATTGTGTTTTAATAATAATAGTCTTAAGATAATACACAAGGATGCACATTTACAGACACTTATGGATTATTAATCACGTCAAACTGTGCACATTTTTTCAGTGGACAGAAGCCAATATGATTTGAGTGGTTTCATAATTTAGCCAATAAAGAGAATTAAACACGATGAATCTTTATTGTTAAACTATGGAATAATGCACAACTATAGAAATGTGAAATTTGATTTTGTTTTTCAAAATAAAAGTACAAAGATATTTTGAAAGATTAACAGTGTGAATAATTTGGTAATGTTATTGTTCTTTTTGTTTTCTTCTGCACAGTAGGTTTTAAAAGAAGAATATGGACTGACCCTGTTAGGTTAATTGATTGAGAACCTTCTATATAAGCACTGTAAAAAAAAATATGACATGAATGAAAATGAAAAAATTAAAATGATTAAAGAAGCTTATATCCTTCCATATCATTCCGCACATTTAATCGCAGCAGGTTATAGTCATTACAGGGTGAACTGTGTGTGACAGTCTGTTTTATCAAGACTTTAACAGAAATGAGGAAATCTTATCATTGTTATTTATCCTGCGTCCCTTACACGTGACTTACAGCTGACAACAGGAAAGTTTTAATGAAATGAGTAAAACTATTTAACATGAGAATTAAAACACTGAAAAATAACTAAGTAAAAGAAAAAGATGTTTTATAAAAAAAATTGATAAGAAATTACAACAACAAATGAAACAGACAGCAACTTGTCTTAACTGCTTGTCCCATTCTGGGACACCTACAACCAATTACAGCCATCAGCTAACTTAACACTCGTGTCTCTGGGCTGTTGGAGGAATTCATAGAGCACAGCGAGAACATGCAGATGCTACACAGAGATTCAAACCCAGATCCTTCTTTTTGTGGGGTGACATAGCTAAACACTTCATCACCATGCCGCCCTTATTTTCTAAAATGAAACAATGAAACAAATCATCTTTAAGCTGTTCTCTTATCCTAGAACATAAAAACTAAAAGCTGGCTCATCACAGATTTGATCTTGCACCTTGGAGAGTTTGAAGGCCTGAGAGAGCGCCCAGTATCATGAGCTGTAAGGATGGAAGACCATGGAGTCCCAGGACTTTAATATATTCATGGTTATAGTTGAAATGTGGTTGCACCTTCTACGTGTCAAAGTACCACTATCAGTGTAACACGTGCTGTAGTATAACTCCTTCTTTTGTTCTTCCCCTTTTTTCTTTTTGCTCTGTTCTAGTTAGTCTGATCCGGTGGCACAGGGCATGCCATCTTTTTAAAGAATATTATCTTGAGCTCTTTGATAAGAGTGAAAGAAAAGATTAAAGGCTCATTCACTGTGGACAATCCTTCAACTTGTGTTTTTTTCATGCAGACATTTCACAGTCTAATTCAGACAGTGACATACAGTTTGACATTTAAATGTTTTATAAGAGTAATGGTGTTACCCCAACTAATAAACTGTGAAGAAAATGTTTTGCATGGAGAATATTGGAATTCAATGTTTATCACTCTGTCCACAGATCAGATACGGATACTGTTTTGGAGATCTGGTGCAGGATAGCAGCTGCAAACCAGCTACTGTACCTGCTATGATTGTAAATGCGGATACTTTATCAGTATTATCTACCGAAGGTAAAAGTATGTTAGTAAGAGAAAAATATACACATAACACCGCTACTTCAGAGGCTGTATCTTTGACCCTGCCATGAATCATCTGGCTGATACACTCATACTGTATATGAATGCAAGTACAACATATGCCTGACTTCCATGAATAGCATAAGAGAGCAGCTTCTTTGGAAGGATGTGTTTTTAGCATTTGTAAAGTTAATGGTTTGATACATGCAGATTTCTCTTTCCACTGGTCCCCAGCAGCTGTTTAGCCTCTAATACTGTTCTGTAGTTTGATCAGCTGATCACCCAAACCATGGCTTTCAACATTGTCACCATATAACCAGTTGTCAAGTAACATAGACCAAAAAAATAGGTGAAGTTGAAGTTACTGTTAGGAAAATTCAACAGGAGTTGTGCCTCTAACAAACTAAAAGCTTGGTAATTTTAATTAGTCGCATCATTTCTGAACACACAAAAAGCAAATCGTTTAATGCTGTAGCCATAAATTTTCCTAAGTTTCTTATCAAAGTTATTTTTAATCATCTCCTTGTAATTTCGGCTGTTGAAAAGCTTCTACAGTGCTCAGACCATGCCGTTCAGCTGTTATTAAAGCTATGTGAACTAACTTCAACCCCTCAACACCCTCCAGGTCTTGCTTCTCCCTTTGAGCAGACACTTTTGACCTTTATGGAAAATTGTGTTTACCGAAGGTCACTAAAGAACATAAATATTGAATAATCAACAATTTTTCACTTCAGCTCTCTATATCACAGTTTTTTGATTAAAAAACAACCAAAAACCTGAAATAATATTCATTGTAAAACCTGGTTAAGCTGTAATGAGGCAACTTATGATGAATCATAATAATTTTTTATACGTTTAAAAATTATTTTGGTGTTTGAAACACACACAAACACAAATTCTGCCCCAAAATTTAAATATATGTAAAATTTGTTACATTTGTTAAGCACAATGTAACATTTTGCACTTCATAGAATCTGGTCAAATCCAATTTACGTGATTGGTATGTATTCATTTTATGTGAATAAATAAACCTTTTATTTTTATACTTAAAATTATTGCCTCGTGTTTTCTGAAGGTGAAGAATCTTTTTTTTAGTGCAAGTTTTAAAAAAAGTATTCTAATGTAAGCGTAGAGGTTTTGTGCAGGGAGGACCTTGCTTATTTCAACAAGAGAATGCCAAAATATGTATGTGTATGTATCACAAATTAATGCCTCCAAAGAAAAAAAAAAATGTGGGTGACCTTTCACCTTTTCACCTTTTGAAAACATCACAAAAATGTCAATGTCAATGTTTTTACAGAAAGTTTTTAATTTTGCAGCTCAGTGGCAAATATACTCTGACATGTCTCAAGTTCTTTGAAACATCTTGCTGGTTTATTAAATAAGTATTTATTTAATATTTATTTAATTTTATTTAAAACTATTACTTAAAGCTATTTAAAAAGAGATTTATGTCTAAGTTTCAACATACAGTCATATTAAAAAAAAATTTGAAATGATCATTTTATGTATGAATTTATCCATCACTCACATCAATGTGGAGGAATTTTGGCCCACTCTTCTTTACAGTGTTGCTTCAGTTCACTGAGTTTTGTTGTCATTATTTTATGCACAGGACCCACCACAGCATTTCAATCAGGCTGAGGTCTGAACTTTGAGTGGGGTAATGCAACACCTTGATTCTTTTCTTTTTCAGTCATTCAATTGTAGATTTGCTGCTGTGCTTGGGATCATTGTCCTGTGGCATGACCTAATTTTGGCCACATTTAGCTGTCAGACAGATGGGCTCACATCTGACTCCAGAGTGGGTATAAAGAGGAGTTAATCGTGGACTCAATGACTACAAGGTGCCCTGAGGGCTATACTATGAAGAACGATTAATGGCTTAACGAGCTAAGTCAAGCTTAAAATGAAGGTTTTTTGTGTCACAAAAGTGCCCCACTTTTTACCTGGCTAAAAAAACCCATGGTAACTTATGCTGAACACATAACCTGATCATTATAACCTGAAGTCGAACTGTAAGTTTACAGCGCCGCAGTCTTTGCATTGCATTCTCACTGGGATTTGCATGTATTTAGCTGGTGATGCAGAAAATGTATAGAAAGTGTATTCCCTGAGTCTTTTTTACATTGTTGGAATTGCAACTACTAGAACTCAAACCAAGAATATCTATTCAATAAATCAAATTCATTTATCTTTGATCCGCGACAAGCTAAATTGAGTTCCGCGGCTTCTTGATTAGGCTATGGGGCAGTAACTTTTAATGTTTAAATGTTTCCAGTTTAAAGTTTCACAGTGCTAATGTGCAGCTGTCACATTATGAATAAACAGCAGCACTGAGAGGGCACTCATCAGTGAAATAATTAACTTGAATTAAAATGTTTAGTTTACTGCTCTGTGTGCTAAATCACCAGATTAACATTTTCCGCAGCATTAATCTCTCGTCTTATTTGCAACATCGTTGCATTTTTCAGTTCTTTTATGTCCTTTTCGTCGCCATTTTATCATCAACATCATCAGATAACATCTCCGATTGGAGCAGGTGGCACTCGCAGGGATCGTTTTGTGTGTGAGTCATGTGATGTCAGTCAACAAGAGTCATGTGATGCAGAAAACTCCTTTTTTCGAAGTCCGCCCTCACAGAGCCTGAAGCAGAATGCCAGCTTAAGAGAGACTGTTGATAGCCTTCATTCTCATTGTTATACTTTCTCTCTAACTGGGGGTTTGAGGTTTTGTCAAGCCAGATAACTCAAATTAAGCCTGGCTTTCTTGAGGGGCCAGCATACATCTCAGGTCCCGTGACTGTAAAACAAATCCATTATGGTCAAACATCTCTACTCTACTCTCTTTAAAGAGAAGAGGCTTTCTCTTGGTACCCCTTCAAAATAAGTCATATTTGTTGTGTCTTTTTCTAATTGTACTGTTGTGAACCTTAGGATTTAAGACATAACTGAGGCCTGTGGAGTCTGACGTGTACTTTAGCTCTTTGCTTTTTTAACAATTTTTCCATCTGAACTTGAGGTGAATTTACAGTGAGACGTCCACTCATGGGAAAATGGTGGCATAGTGTTAACACACACCTGAATGCTGCAGACCAGTAAAATACCAAAAGGCCACTACTTTCATAGAGGTGGTCACAGTGGCTAATGATCAATTAATCAGGTGCCTTTGATCAGCAGCACCTGGCCACTACTTACACACTTCTTTGCTGTGGAAACAGAGTCCTGTAAAAAACTGTGTTCTTATGACTCTATACTGTCTTTCTTCTATGTTTGTGTTATATTTGTTCATTTACATTTTACACAGCATCCCATTTTTCCCCATCCCTACAGATTTATTCCACAGCCCTATTCGGATGCTATAAAAAATTTGGACAACCAAAACTGTCACTAGTTAGTGTGTGTGCTTAGTTAAAGATGCTAATCTTTGCCTGGATAACCAGGAGCATGTCTAGCAATGCAAAGGAGCTAGACATGTAGTATTTCTGCAGTTCCACATCTACTGGAAATGTTTTTACAGTAAGCACTTAGGTCAGCTTCATTGTCAACATTGCTGAATGGTTGACATAATTTTATAAACATTGCAACACATTAATATAAATTCCCCGTGTGCTCAGTTGATGTAAAGCTCTCTTTTGGTCTTACAGCAGCACTATTCTACAAATATTTGATGCAAGTATAAAAGGAGCAGAATGTGGACACATCTGGCTGCTTACGTTGATACTATGAGGATATAACTGTGTGTGATAAGATTTATCCAGCAAGTCATTTATCAACATAAGGTAAGACAGCAATAAGGAGCCGTAAAAATACATTTATGTTCAGGCAAGATGGTGTAAAGTCATCTGTGCATTTACAAAAAGATGTTATTAATGTTATTAAAATTGTGTATGTTTCTGTTCTGTGTCCTGTGTACTGTTTGTTTGTATATGTGTGTTTTTGGCTGCTGTTACAACCAAATTTCCCCTTGTGGGACAATTAAAGGATTATTCTATTCTATTCTATTCTATTCTATTCTATTAATATTAATTGTGATGTTGAATAATGACAGATTCTTTAGTGAATTATCTCATATGCTGTTTTTTTAATATAAAATTAGTGTCCATGTGACCTTTTTTATTTTTATTTTATTTAATTATATATTTTCTATATACTATGGACATAAAGCCTTACAATTCAGTCCATGGCATAAACTGGATTAAATTAGACTTGTGGTAAGACTAAAGCGAGTGTCTTCAGATAGTTTGATTCTGCCCAGATTAAAAATTAAACACTGGATGCCCTGGGCTTCACAAGCATACTCTAGCACATGCATGTTTCATTTCCACAAAAAGGTTGGAATGTCAGTAGTTGAATGGAGATTGTGTACTCGTACCGATAATGCAGCTATTTTGGATGCAGTGTGAAGTTGCAACACAATTCATTACCATGTCTGTACTTACTAAATTATTAGCTTCAGTACCACAAAGTTCATCCTGTATATGAACTACAGCAATGCTTCTGGGACTTCACCTCCACATTTGACCATTTTATTAAAAAAACAAAAACGATTTTCAATTTTTGTAGTTTATTGCACTTTTTTGCAATTTATGTAATTACTATGCACTTAATGCATACATATTATCAAAATTTGGGTGATAATTGTTGTATTGATGTATATCAACTTGAAATGCTCCCAAAAATGGCACTACAGCATGTAAAAATATAATATAAGCTCTGGCGGACTTGGTTCTATGGTAGGTCTTAAAGGGTTAATAACTGCCTCATTCTTGGACCTGAGCTCCTGTTCAAATAATGTACTAATGTGCAATGGCACCAAGTGCAGTTTTCCCTATGTAACAAAGTATTTTATTCTATTTGTATAGTACTTATTCTATTGTATATAGTATTTTTTCTATTTTGTGTTGTATGTTATTCTGTTTATCTTATTCTATTCTGTTGTTTTTTCTCTTTTTCTCTTAATTTTTTTACTGCTCTTGTACTTCCTGTCATTACCAAAAATTTCCCACATGTGGGACTAATAATGGTTTATCTTATCTTATCTTATCTTATCTTATCTTATCTTATATCTTAATAATTTTGTTTGAAATATTACTTCCATAATTCCTACATTCATGAGAGTTTTGCATCTAATGCTTATTAACTGTGGAAGTGTATTTATTGGAATATTCCATTGTGTGCAAAGTTTAAGTTACTGTGCAAAATGCATGCATGTGGACATTTTTTGTTGCTTTGCATGTAAATACATTTGTAATGTGATTCCTACAAAGCATTTTGTAGATTATGCACATAACACTGTACTGTAGATGCATGACTAAAAACTAAATGTGCATATGCAGTATTTTATTCAAATTATTACGGCTGGAAACTCCTTATTAGAGTTCTCAGTATCTAGAAATGGAAATATAAGCCTTATTTGCACCCACTGACACTGAAATGCTCATATACATCCAACTGCTTTTACACCTTTCAGACAATGCTACAGTTGGCCTGAAGTACTGCAAAGAAATGCAGACACTGACTTTACAGCAATGCTTTCACAGTGGGCCACAAATTAAACACATGTAGCCTACCTGTAAATGATTGTTGGCATAGCTACAATTACTATTAAAGATAAGAAGGATAAGCAGTGATTTTATCTGTTGCAAAGGCACGTTTAAAAGCTAAAGGTGACAGAATATTTACATTTCAGTAAGACCCTGAAGCTGCAGAATGAACAGCCCAAGTAAAATAAGATCAGCTGAGACAATGACCTCTTCTTACGTCATGTGTTTATCCCCGATTTGACTTATCTATTTTTGTTATATATTTTCAAATTTCTGGTCAAATTCACAGTTAGTGTGTGTGTTTAATGTGTATGTAAATCTATTCTTTATTTACTAGAAAGCATTTCTCAATTTTACTGATCGACTTTTATTTCTGTTCCTTTTAAATGTTCCTTGTTAAGCTGTATTATTCTTTCTTTTCTTGGTTTTATGCCTTCTAAAGTGCTTTTTTAAGCACTTTGTGCTCTATAATTAATGATTATTATTGTTATTATTTCATAGGCCATTTATTGAAATGGCCTTTGCAAAATGTTTTGCGGTTTGGGATAAAATGAAAAGCTCTTTTATAGCAGTGACATCAAGGCTAAGAAATTCACTCATTAATGATTATGTTTTGTACGTTGATGAATACTGTGTACTGTGTTAAAAAAAGGCTTACATAAACAATGACTTACCTAGGATTTCTCATATATATTTATTCTCTTTCTTTTTGTCTCACCTGCACGTCTGTCTCTGTAGAAAGCTAGTACAGCTGTAGCACCCTTTGTCTCGGGTATATGACAGTTGGACAATTTTATCATTAGCTTGGATCTAATAATTAAGAAATGCCTGTATTGGCTGATACACATCACCAATTCCAGGATACTACTAATGATGACTGGCTCACTTATACATGCAGTAAATAGTCATAGACATCCAGGTGCAGGACTTTACGGCCTTAAAGGGTTTCTGTTACCTGGATAATCAGTCACATCATTATTAGATCTGATGCATCTCATCTTGGGAAACATACAATGCCATTACTTTGTGAGTCTTTCTGCCACTTTGGAAAATTGCCAAGACTAAAGCTGCGATTTCTGCAGCTGCTTTCAACTTGCCATCTTCCCAAGGTCTAAGTTAAGTAACCTATCTTCTGCTGTGCTGCTTGTGCTTTTCTTCACTGCTTGTATATTTTGACAGGTGTGTTTTTGGCATAAACCTGTAAACAAACTGGAAATTCTTGCTGCTCAATTTACTATTATGCTGCTGAATCTCTGCATATTTATTCAGAATCTATTGTCCAGGTCATTATTAGAAGTCCATACAACAGTTAAGCTAACTTTTGCTTGGGTTATTTGGCATGACTTACGCCCAATGCACGCAGTGATCATAGTAGGTTGGGCCATATTTTATTTTCCACTCATGATTTTTGAGGTTTTCCCGTCGCTCCAGTGTGCTTTTCATCTAATTATCGTGGTTTTTGTTTGTTGTTATCCTAGTGTAATAGAATCTATATCTATATCCCTATGCGACGTTCTTCAAAAACTAAAACCAGTATACATTTTGTTGAATAAAACAATCCCAGATAAACAACAGATACCCAGGCCACACCATATCACTTCCTTTTTATCACTCCAATCCTGCTCATCAGCAACTGAGAATCAAACAAACATGAAAATGATCAGCGTTGCATTCACAACAGGACTTTCAATTTATCTCAGTTTCATCTCATTCTAATGAATAATTTAGTTGCTTTAAGAGAGGAGAGGAGGCCTGACTTGCATGAAAGAAGAATCTACGTCCCTTTTAGTGGTGAAATATTTCTCATTTAACAACATGCGTGTTAACAGCATGCCATGGGTTTATCAAAGTAATCACGATAAATTGCAACAATCTTTGTTGCTTCCCATAGAAAAGGTGGGCTTGGTTTAAAATTTAGTGGGCAGCACGGTAGAAAAAGGTTCTGGGTTCAGCTGGGGCCTTTCTGTGTGGAGTCTGCACATTCTTCCTGTTCCTGCATGGTCCCACGTTCCCCCAGAATCCACAAGACGTTCGTTTTAAATTGGCTGTAGATGTGAACGTAAGCATGCATGCCTGTCTGTCATTGTGTCCTTGGTCTAAGCTGGGATAGCCTTAACTCCATCATGGCCTTAGCTGGATAAACAATTAAGAAATGGATGGTAAAACTGAGACGTATTTAGTTTAGAATATTTCCTTTCACTGGGGATTCATGTTTACCTGAGGGCGTCCGGCATGCTTCCTGAGCTACTTCTCAATCAATAAATCAAACAAAATTTATTTATACAGCACCTTTCATGGAAATGGTTTACAACTGACTGAAAGATGCACAAGGCAGTAAATATAGTCTGGGACAAGTAATATGTGCCAAGATACCTCCTTTTTATTGCCATTTTGTTTTTATAATGTAAATAAAATAATGAAAACCCAAAAAATATACATCAGAAAGAAAGCTGTGATAAAACTCACATAAAAATAATTTATTGAAACGCAGCTATAAGGACTAAGGAAGTGAACGGTTTAAATATAAATGATGAAATTAAACAGGGAAAAAGAATTACAGTGAAGTAGTAAGCTGTTATTTATAAAGAAAATGAAATGAGCAAAACAGCAGTGATGCCTTGAAATGATAAAAACTGTTCTTGGAGGAGAAGGGCTTGAGTTCCTGTGAAATTGTTGCACAGACTCATATTGGTGGATCACAGAGGCTCGGTTGTTTTTTGGAGTGTTTTATGTGCTCCCTTCCAATGCTTATTAAGCAGGAAGCAATAATTTTGGTTCAGGGTTAGATCTCAGAATCCTTGTTGCTTTGGGAACCGAGTCAAAGTTTTTAAGTATTTGTTACGCATGGTAATTTTCTCAATTTGAAGTGTCTCATACTGAAATTCCAGCCTACGTGTGACTTTTATTGCATGCACGATGTTTGCAACATAAAGAAAACAACAAAGAACGACTTATTAGAAACCCTGTAAAACTGGTTATCTTCATCTTGCTTAATTCCATTATCTTTTGTAGCTGTTTAAAACCTTGTGATGAGTGTAGATCGAAAGATATTCCTGGTGCTTTGCAACAGTCTCTGAATATGAACAGACTGACCTCATTTGAGGGTATGGGTTGGTGTTTTCTGCATTACCGTGGGAATGCCATTCTATTTCATCCTATTCGTGGCATATATTTATCAGTCAGTTGCATATTTGTAAACCGCCTCGTCTAATGTGTAATTGTGAACTGGCAGTGTGGCTACTGTGAAGGTCTCTGTTGAGCAGACTGGATATTGCATGAAAAGAATTGTTGCACGATGTAAACCGATGAATATTTTACATGTTTGGAGAAAAATGAAACAGCTTTTTCTTCAAAGTAGAAATTACCTTTTTTTTCTCCCCAGTGTAAAAATCATTCTTTGGAAGAAATGTCAAGAATTTTCAAAACATGAACATCATGTCCGCACAGAAAGAGAGACGGGACTATCTGATATTGAAACATATTTGTATGAAAACATTGTCTTTGCCAATCACTTCTCGCCGCTGGGGTGGGGAGTGGCTGTTAACCTCATTTGTTTTCAGCGAGCTCGTCTCTCTCTGGGTGTTTTTAAGTGTGATATTTTCAAAGTCTTTGAAGAAAGACAACCTAGATTTTTTTTTTCTTTCAGTCCAATTTATGCGATAGCAGAATTTGAAGGGGTGCTATGAATACCAGTCATATGTTGACGATGCTGCAGAGAACTCATAAGATTTTAAAAGATACTGAAATTTTAGAAATTAGAATTAGTATTGCATTTGAGAAAACTGATCAGATGCATTCATTGTTTCAAATGCATATCCACAAGGATGAACCATTAATAAGGCAGGATAGGAAACCGCAGCAGGAGAAACCATCAGGTCACTGCACATCCCTTGATTGATTTGATCAATTGCTAATTTGCACCACTTGAGTACAGTATCAACTATGCAGATCTTTCATTAAAAGTTAAAGGAATAGCTTGACACTTTGTGAATCATGCTTATTTGCTTTCTTGCAGAGAATTTAATTAGTTAGACTTCCTGTTCAAACAGCATCCAACAGCCAAATGAAGCTCCTGCACGTATCTGCCTATAAAGTAACATCTTGTTTTTACAATATCCTCTGTGAACCGTGCAAATGAGATGCAATGTATTCATTTCTGAGTTTTAAAAGTTACGGCTGACTTATTTTTGAACTTTGGGCAGAGTAAGGCTAACTGTTTCTCAACATTTCGTTTTTATGCTAAGCAAATTTGAGCAACTCCTGTTTCCTGCCTCACAGTTAGCGCACAGATAAGAGAGAGGTATCTTGTCATCTAGCTCTTGGCAACATAGCAAATGTAAATAAATATTACAAAGTTCTAAATAATTTGGTTTAAGGGCATTTATTATGCTCTGAACCAGAAAATTTCAGGCTTCACACTGTTAAGTTTCTTCCTGGCTTCGTATGAGGTCACTGAGAGCAGACCTCACGAATATGGTAATCTCAGGTACGGAGCTCTGGCGGTGAGCACAGAGGTTCTGCTGCTTTTGTTTGCTCGAGGCGACCGGGGACAGAAAAATTAGTTTAAAGGAAGTAAAACTACTTGTTTCAGACAGTGACTAAACTGAATGGTTGCAAAAAAGCCCGTTAAAAATAAAAAAAAAATACAGAGGATTATTTTGAGCAAAGCTACTTTATTCCCAGAATAAAAATCTGGACCCTGGTGTAATATGATCTCAGTAGACCCTCTTTTATAATATCACATTTTCTTAGAGACGGTGTCAAAGTTTAGTTTTAATGCTTTTCAGTATTTTATATTATTATTGTGGTGTATTCTGCTTTAGTTCACAAAATATAGGCTGACCAGGCAGTGATTAAAATGAAAAGAAATAAACAATGGGTCCATTATCAGTCATTTAGTTGTTTGTTTTATCCACATTCAGTCAGTCTATGGTCACAGCATGTACATTACAATTTAAAGATCGCAGTGATGCTACAAATAAAATAAACCTGAAAATGTGAAGTGGAACTAAACAGCTTCAAGCTTAGTATTTTGATTGAAACCATCCCACTGACACGTCTTCCGAGGAGGAAGCAGAGTCTGGGGATGAGGGGAATGACCCGCCAATTTCTGGGGTCGAGGTCACTGAGGCAGTTAAACAACTCCTCGGTGGCAGAGCCCTGGTGTTGATGAGGTCCGCCCGAGTTCCTGAAGGCTCTGGACGTTGTAGGGCTGTCCTGGTTGACACGCCTCTACAATGTTGCGTGGAGATCAGGGGCAGTACCCTGGACTGGCAGACCGGGTGGTGGTCCCCATCTTTAAGAAGGGAGACCGGAGGGTGTGTTCCAACTACAGGGGATCACACTCCTCAGCCTCCCTGGGAAAGTCTATGCCAGGGTGCTGGAAAGGAGAGTTCGTCCGTTAGTCGAACCTCGGATACAGGAGGAACAATGCGGTTTTCGTCCTGGTCGCGGAACACTGGACCAGCTCTTTATCCTCTCGAGGATACTTGAGGGTGCATGGGAGTTTGCCCAACCAGTCTACATGTGTTTTGTGGACTTGGAGAAGGCATTCGACCGTGTCCCTCGGGTGTCCTGTGGGAGGTGTTGCGGGAGTATGGGGTGTCTGGCCCACTGCTACGGGCCATTCGATCCCTATACAACCGTTGTAAGAGTTTGGTTCGCATTGCCGGCAATAAGTCGGACTCGTTTCCGGTGGGTGATGGGCTCCGCCAGGGCTGCCCTTTGTCACCGGTTCTGTTCATAATTTTATTATGGACAGGATTTCTAGGCGCAGCCAAGTGGCGGAGGGCTTTCACTTGGTGGCCTCAGAATCTCGTCTCTGCTTTTTGCGGATGATGTGGTTCTGATGGCTTCATCGGTGGGGGCCTCCAGCTCGCACTGGAACGGTTCGCAGCCGAGTGTGAAGCAGCGGGAATGAGGATCAGCACCTCCAAATCTGAGGCCATGGTTCTCAGCCGGAAAAGGGTGGAGTGCCCACTCCGGTCGGGATGAGTTCCTGCCCCAAGTGGAGGAGTTTAAGTATCTCGGGGTCTTGTTCGCGAGTGATGGGAGAAGGGAGCCGGAGATCGACAGACGGATTGGTGCTGCGGCTGCAGTGATGCGGACGCTGCACCGGTCCGTCGTGGTGAAGAGGGAGCTGAGTGTAAAAGCGAAGCTCTCAATTTACCGGTCGATCTACGTCCCGACCCTCACCTATGGCCACGAGCTGTGGGTAGTGACCGAAAAGAACGAGATCGCGGATACAAGCGGCAGAAATGAGCTTCCTCCGAAGGGTGGCTGGCCTCCCCTTAGAGATAGGGTGAGAAGTTCGGCCATCCGGGAGGGGCTCAGAGTAGAGCCGCTGCTCCTCCACATCGAAAGGAGCCAGTTGAGGTGGTTCGGGCATCTGACAAGGATGCCCCTGGGCGCCTCCTGGGTGAGGTGTTCGGGCATGTCCCACCGGGAGGAGGCCCCGGGCAGACCCAGGACGCGCTGGAGAGATTATATCTCTCGGCTGGCCTGGGAACGCCTTGGTGTTCCCCCGGATGAGCTGGAGGAGGTGGCTGGGGAGAGGGAGGTCTGGGCTTCTCTGCTTAGGCTGCTGCCCCCGCGACCCGATCTCGGATAAAGCGGATGAGGATGGATGGATGGATGGCATCTGGTAGGCTGCTCTGAATCATTTGGCGGATAAATGTTCAAGCACACGAGCTTTAAAATAGGTAAACACATGGGAGTAATTTTCTGGTGACATTTCAGGCTGAAGGGTGTCCTGTCTGTTTTGTTTTGAGAATCAATAAGTGAATGTCTCTGTTTAAATTCCCCAGGTACCAGTCGCACAGGCCATGATACCAGTTAGTGACCATCTGGCGTTGACAGGGAAAAATATGTATTCCCGAGGAAGTTGAGATTGGTGACTGGAGGTTGTTGGTAGTAGTTGATGGTTAAAGTCAGTTCAGTCTAGAGAGTGGTCAGTGACTCCCTGGTAACTGCTGGACGCTGGTGTGTATTCAGAGGCTTATTGGTCAGTGTTTCTGGAAGTCTTGGTCGCAAAGAGGTATATGTGCACAAAAAACCTCTTTGCACTAGCTTTGTTTGCTGGCAGGCTGCATGTAGCTTCCAGTGTTGGTCAAGTTACTTGAAAATAGTAATTAGTTCCTAATTACTAATTACTGATTACTTCTCCAAGAAAGTAATCCAGTTACTTATTTTCAGACATAATTAGTTACTTTATTACTTGGTTACTTTTTAAAAACATGATACACAACCTGAATACGTAATAAAGCAATACAGCTTTCAGCCCAAATCTGTTTTTTCTGCATAATCCATCATATAAAATGTAATCAAATCAAAAGTCTCTTTTTAAAACTTGTTTTATTAGTTTTAATCTTTTAACTTTATGCATCAAGCAAAGATTTAATTATATGCAACTGTCTTTGACTTGAAGAAATTTGTTTGACATTTAAACCTATTTTCTGCGTATTCCAGCATATAAATAAAATAACTTGTTGTGTTTACATTCACTCTTTAAAATAGATGCAAGTAAAACACAGCAAAAAAGAAATAAAATCAAAGATTCAGCAGCACTAAGTCCTGTCGCTCTTAAGTCTATTTTCACCTGTTTAGCAGGGGTGGGGCTGGTGGAGGTTTGCCTGGTGGAATTGGATGTGGTAGCCACAGCTGTCATGTCGGTGGGGGGAACCGGGGGTTTCTCTGTGAATTTCACATTCCCGTGGCAGTGTGCTAGGTGCTTGCTCAGATTTGAAGTTTAATTTTTCGCTGTAGAAAGAAGTTTTCTTTCCACGCAGAGTGTACAGTGGACGCTAATGTTTTTGTCACTTTTTACATAATTTGCTTAGGGATTAATAAAGTATTCTGATTCTGATTTACGGAATCAAACTCTAAGTAATGTCAGTGCTTCCAAGCTTTAAACGCTGCATGGTCGTACTCTCTCCCACACTCCATATTATCCATTGTGGATCTACACACATCTGTTGCTACCACAGATGTCGCACACTCGTACGTCATTGTCATGAGACACTCTCAAACAAAATCACGGCTTAGTAGCACAGTAACGCAGTACCTGCTTATGGGAAAGTAACAGTAATCTAATTACTTTTTGCTATAGTAATCCCTTACTTTACTCATTACTTGAAAAAATAGTAGGATTATAGTAACGTGTTACTTTTAATGCCTTACTCCCCATCTCTGGTAGCTTCCATGGAAAAGACTGACTTGGCAGCAAACAGTTGCAAACTAAATTCCAAGTGGTAGCAAATCTGTACAATGCAACGCAAACCGAAGGTAAAATTCTGTTGGTAAAGGTAAAATTTGTTGCTTTTGAAATGTATTTGTTGCAGCGGTAAGAGACAGCTTTTACTTTGAAGGCAAATGTTCTTCATTTCTGATTTGCATTGCATCGCAAAAAAAAGCCTGGAAGGTAAAAGGTGTTTGTTTGCAGCCAACATGGCATCTTTCATGCAAATTATTCCAATCAGAAAGAGAAAGAAATTTGTGTGTAGCGCTCTCTTTTTTTTAGCTAACCTCCAGCAACCACTTGCAATACACATCCTTCCTGACAAGGCCTTAGCATATTATTGTTTGTCAGACAAAGTATATTAGTTTTTTTTTCTAGACATTAATCTGCTTTGCTATTGATAATTTTTGTAAGGAAGTAACTTTTGCCTCTGATTTTTTCTACTTTTTTGTACAACACTTGCCACGTTTGATTAATGCCCAGTTCATCAGTTGCCCTAATCTTAGCTGTCCTTGCTTCCACTCACCAGTGAGGAGAAGGCAGTTCTGATAGTGTGGTCACATCAAACCTGCCTTAAGATGTGTAGTTTATATTTTTCTGTATATTTTTGTTTGTTTGTTTTTTAAATCTGCAAATAAAATTCAAGAAGCAAAACAAAGTTACTTTCAGGTTCAATCTTAATTGTGTATCTCTACATGAAAATAATGATGACCAGTAACCTGAATGTTTCAAACCATCTGACAGCATGATACAGCAGTTTCTTATGCATCTGTCCTACTAATTATAATTCCACTGTGAGGAAGAGATATGGTGTTGAAATTGGCTGGGCCAGAGGTCAGATGGAGACTCTTTACTGTACAGTGGTGTTTAGTAGCTGGATGCTAAGGTGATAATGACTTATTTAGGTTTGTTTACTTACTAAAATATTGCCTTGTTACTGGAACCTTATCCAAAGAGCAATGATTAACAATATTCTCAAAAATACAGTAAATTGATAGAGTAAATTGCTTTTTTGTTCATCCTTTCAATCTCAGAGTTCAATTTGCATTCTTAAATAGTGCTTTCACCTTGTCAAAAGACAAAAGAGTAGTGCTTTTACGCATAGTGCATTATGGGATCTGCATTTGTAATATGCTATATCAGATAAAATGATTTGATGCATAGAAACATTTTACACTTGAATACTCTCTACATCTAACCCAATTTTGGGATACGGTTAGGCAGAGTCCATTAAAAAATCCTCTCAGTCAAAGAGGAGGCTGTTTACTTTTAAATGAACACTGAGCACTACCAGGTAATGGAAAAATAAATAAATGAAAACGCCAATAACAGACACTACTTCTATGTTGGTACAGCTATGTAAAATTAAGATCTACAATAAAGCGGGGATTCCATCAGATTGTCGTGCATTAACATTAGCAATAGAGAACAAATGAAAATGACAACTTTTATATAAGAAAAAATGAATAACACTGACATCGAAATGGATTAATTTTCCGTTCAGTTAATTTTTATTTATATAACATCATTTCCCAACAACAGTCATCTGAATTCACTTTATGTTGTAGCATAAAAACCCTACAATATTAACGCACAAACTGGAAATGCGGTGATTCAGTGTGCCTCCATGAGCAAGCACTTGGTGAGAAACAGGAAAAAGGCTTCTGTGAAGTCAGACAGTCATATGAATGACGAGGATTGGGAGTGGAGGGGCAAACAGGAGGAAACCTTTTATACATATTGAATATATTTTTGCCTTTCTCACGTGTAACAAAACAGATCTGGTCTGCCATGTCTGCATCGCATTGCTGTGGGTTCTCAGGTATGCTGCTGCAGTCCAAAGAAAAAGAACAGGCCTCTATGCAGTCCACTGAAAAACTAATTACACCCAGTGGTTATGGCAACATAGTGGATCGGACTTGTGCCTCACAGCAAAAAGGTCCTGAGTTCGACATCACCACCTGAACGGGGCTTTTCTGTGTGGAGTTTGCATGTTCTCCCCATGTTTGCGTGGGTTCTCTCCGGGTACTCCGGCTTCCCCCCACAGTTTAAAGCCATGCATTTAGTGTGGTTAGGTTAATTGGTGATTCTAAATTGCCCATAGATGTGAATGTGAGTGCGAATGGGTGTCTGTCTCTCTATATTAGCCTGTGATTGACTGACAACCTATCCAGGGTGTGCCTAGGCTCCAGCCGTCCTGCAACCCTGATGTGGATAAACGAAAGAGCATGGATGGATGGTTATGGTCATCCACTTATGGACACCCTTATGTTCAAATATGGTGTTCACTGTGGACAAACTGTGAATCCTTGCATCCCCTCGGCTTGCTGCATATACATTTGCATTTTTGTAAGTGGACGAGAGGGTTGCTTTATTGTACCTTCTAGCTGGGGATCAATTTCTCACTGTTGTTTGTGCTTATGCTCCAAACAACAGCTTAGAGACCCCAGCATATTTGAAGCTGCTGGAAGCTGTTCCACCTGCTCCATCACCCAATGGGAGCGTTCAATGCTCATGTAGGCAATAGCAGTGAGTCTTGGAGGGGCATGTTTGGGATGTACCACCTGTCAGAACCCGAGTGATGTTCTGTTATTGAACCTCTGGCTGCAACTTACCTTCTTAATGCAATTTGGGAGCAGTAAAAGTGTTCTTAGTTTTGGTTATATTAATGAATTACTGACATCAGCTGTTATTCAAATATAAGCTGATATTCTCGACAGGCTGGTGGGACCAGTAAGTGCAGAGCAGGAACATGTAGCTCTACCAGAGCCAGAGATATCCGCAAAAAGGAACAGGTATATACAGAGAGAAGGGGGGACATGGCACAGACTACAGTAGAGAAAAGTTACAAGGTTAATGTATTAGTAGCATATAAATGCATGATGAGTTAAAGAGAAGCGAGTGAAGGAGAGGTGCTGGGAGGTCCCCCGGCAGCTTGGGCCAATATCAGAATATTAAAGGATGGTTCAGGGTCACCTGATTCTGGCAGTAAAAGTTATCAAAAAAGAAAGTGTTAAGCCCAATCTTAAAAGCAGAGAGGGTATCAGTCTCCTGAACCTGAATTGAGAACTGGTTTTACAGGAAAGTAGCCTAACACTTGAAGACTGTGCCTTTAAATGTACTTCTAAAAACTCCAGGAACCACAAGTAAGCTTGCAATCTGAAAATGTTGTGCATTAATGGGGTAATATATTAATGTGAAGTCTTTAGGGTATGGTGAAGCTTGTTCATTCAGGACTTTGTGAGGAGAATGATATTGAATTCTATTCTGGATCTTAAAGAGATTCAGTGAATAGAAGCTAGTGTGGCAGAAATGTGATCTCTCTTTCTAATTTCCTTTAGTGCTCACCCTGGAGCATTTCCTAATAATAAGGTATTACAGTAGTCCAGTCTAGAAATAACTAATGCTTGGAATAGTTTTTCAGCATCACTTTGAGGCAGGATGTTCCTAATTTAGACAATATTGAGCCAATGAAGGAAGGTGGCCCTCAAGATTTTCTTTAATTTGCTTAATATGCACGTTAAAGGACAGCTGTTCTGGAGGCCAAGGTAATGTCGTCCTGAGTATCTATCTGGTAGGACACCTGGCTTTCTAAATGTAATAGGGCTAAAATATAATAACTTTAATTGCGTCTGAATTTAGAAGTAGAAAATTACAGGTCGCTCGGGCCTTTATGGCTTTAAGACATGCTTATCATTTAACGAATTGATTTGCGTCACCTGCCTTTGCAGATAGATATAGGTCCAGTGCTTTCTAATCATTTTGCCAGAGGGATTGATGGTCAAAAATTTCACAAAAGTTAACGGAGGTTAGAGCTGATTCATTGCAAATTTTTCTTTGAACAGGCTTATTGCCCCTCCTCAAAAACGAAATACAAAAAGGGTGCAATAAATCTTTTCTTTTGCCTTCAACATTTTTTTATTTCAAGGGTTTTTTAAGTAATCCTGTACTTATAATCTTAGTATCAGCAAGGCCATGCACACATCATGCACACCAAAACATTAAAACCTCTGACGGGTAAATAGACCAGTACTGATCATCTTGTCAGAGTATAGAGCTCTTTTGGGAAGCTTTGGGTCCTTTTGAATTCATCTTTATGGTGTTGGAAGTTGTGCAGGAGTAAATCAGGACACGAGGCCACAAAAGATCCCCTGCAAACATTTTTCCAGTGGCATGAGTGAGACGGAAACAAAATCTGACTAAGTGTACTTTACATGTGTATTAGGCCTAATCAGTGTAAAATTATCAGAGACTTTAAATGAAGGGGAAAAACTACTTCTCTAATCTTATTCTGATTCATTTAGTCCTCAGTGTCCTGCCTTTTCTTTTGTCAGACTTACCTTAAGTCGCTTCTCTTCAAAATGTACCCTGTCTGAGACAAATCAGTTGTTTAATATACCCCGCAATTATGCAGGGACTTGTATTCTTTTGAACCATGTCCCCAAGTCAGTAATTAACCTTAAACAATATCGGCTTCTTTTAATGGAAAAAAACAAGCCAATGGTTATTCACAGCTTTATCTCGCTGCAAAATCCCTCTATAATCCCCCAACATCTCCTGGCATATTTGCGGCTAGGTGGAGGTGGGCAGCTTTTTAAGTGTGATAGATGGAGTTTAGTTTCAGGCTGCTGCCGCTGCTTCCTTCTCTGACCCAGCCATCCCCAGAGAGCCTTGGATGAGCCTGAGCCACAATATAGCTCTGCTGAAAAGCCTTTTGCTGTTGTTCAATCTGTATTCAGAAGAAGAGCAAGCAAGCCACTCTTACCTGATTATTTTTTTTTGGCTGAATCACTGACTTTGTATAGCCTTTTCATTTGTATTTAGATTAAACTGACAATAATTTGAACAAAGAAGGCGCAGACATCCAATTTTACTGGTTTATCTAAAACAGTCCTTGTTAACCTGGGAAATAAAGGTCACTGACAATGAAGGTGTGTTTAAAATCAGTTTATATTAAATAATCACATGTTTTAAAGGGCATAATACTTGCATAGGACTCAACCTACAGATGGCACGATCAAAAAACCCCTTGCCCCCCTAGACTACATCCTGATTTGATAAGTTACTGCACTTGTGAGTATAGAGACAAAGAAATATATATAATTGGTAGGAGTGTGAAATTTCAAGTTGCTGACACAGCAGAGTATCAAATCGAGGAGAAGCTGGAAATATTATGAAAAGCGCCAGAAGCAGGTTTGGGCCACTGGAATGTGCAGTGGTTTTTCCAGAGTCGGTGGCTCATCAAGCTACAAGAGCAATGCATCTGGGTAAAGAAATAAAAAAGTAAACTCTATAAGCTGCAAAATATTCAGACTAAAAATGGTTTCATGCACGACTAAAGGGTAGAAATACATTGCTTTAAACCCCATTAGAGGAAACTGAGGCATCCATCCATCCATCCATCTATTCGCTTCCGCTTATCCTTTTCAGGGTCACGGGGGGGCGCTGGAGCCTATCCCAGCTGTCACAGGGCGAGAGGCGGGGTACACCCTGGACAGGTCGCCAGTCTGTCGCAGGGCCAACACACAGGGACAGACAACCATTCACACTCACATTCACACCTAGTGACAATTTCGATTATCCAATTAACATATCCCCACAAGCTGCATGTCTTTGGACGGTGGGAGGAAGCCGGAGCACCCGGAGGGAACCCACGCAAACACGGGGAGAACATGCAAACTCCACACAGAAAGACCCCGGCCTGATGGTGGAATTGAACTCAGGACCTTCTAGCTGTGCGGCAACAGTGCTAACCACCGTGCCACCGTGCTGCCCGGCACTGAGGCATACACCAGAAATTTGTGCACTATACCAGCGGTCCCCAACCTTTTTTGCGCCACGGACCGGTCCAATGTCAGACCATATTTTCACGGACCGGCCTTTAAGGTGGTGCAGATAAATACAACAAAATAAAATGATACGACCAAGACAAAAACTGTGGTATTTTGTAAATATAATAATAAATGCAAATTCACTGTGTATTTGTGTAGCTTTATTAGCGGCGACCTCCTGAAATGTGCCAACAACAATGAGAGTAACATCCTCCTCTCTCCCCCTTAATACTCCCTGGTCGCTATGATAACGCGTAAATATTTCTTTCAAAATAAGACACACAACTACAACACAGGAAAAGACCCAGGGAAACCGAGTTAACGATAAAAACCCTGAAAACCGTAAATTTCACACCCGAGCTTCGACTCTTGTGGCCCGGTACCAAACAACTCACGGACCGGTACCAGTCCATGGGCCGGGGGTTGGGGACCACTGCACTATGACATTTCAAAGTGGGGTGGAGAACGCTTTAATCTAATATTTAATGCTGGATGAGTCACACTATTTTCACGAACCAGTCGGTGACGTAGATGACCCTTCAGATCAACCTTCTATGTAGCAGATAGAGTCAAACCTTCAGCGAAAAACGTTGGCCATGGCAGAAGAATCGCTGTCTTACTGCAAGGTCGTGGGTTTAATTAGTCACACATTTATAAATTACAAAGAATTAATTAATTATTAATCAAAATTCACTGATGATAAACTGACTAACTGCTTCATCTATAAAGCACTTTGCCATTGCTGTGTTGCTCTTGCACTGAAAACAGTTACATTAATAAAGTAAATGTATTTATTTTTTTCTTTTTTCTTTTAATACATTAACTGCTCTGAGGTGAGGAAACGGTAAATTTTTTTTGTAGCTGTCTCTCAGGTCAGTTTCAAAAGAAGAAAACAGACCTTGAACTGGAAGCAGAAACCATGTAAAATGTACCAGTGGATATCACATTTGTGTAATATAACTTAGATATGCTCTTAAGTGCAACGCCAATCTGTTGCATCATAGAAAATGTATTTGATTTGATTGACATGTTTTTTAGTTCTTTACAAAAATGCGTTTTAATCTGCAAAGCATATAAAACAGGGAGTTGTTGTCGAGGATGTGTCAATACTGATAACAAATGGAATCGAAACTGTTGCTTCTGGAAAGTTCTTACACCGATCCATGGTAAGATGTACATCCTAACAAGATTCTGGTGTTCCGTGTTGATAGCAAAATTTCTAGAATAATCTGGATCACAACATACGATATAATGGCTGAAGGAATGCCAGTTTTGTTTGGTTTGGCCTCCATTTATGCTTACAGTGTGTTATTGCTGTGAAATGGTTAATCTTAACTGCAAGATCTGATGGTTGCAGCGTAGCTAAAGTGGTGTTTTGGCATGGTATGTAAATACACTGAACTCAGCTTTCACTGCCACCACAAATAATTAACAAAATATAATTAAAAAATAATAATAAATTATATTGAACTAATATTTTTTTGGTGTTTTACTCTATTATCATGTTTTTTTTATGTGCACACTTAACATTTCCTAGACATCTTTAGATAACATTTACTCACATTGTGATGTATTATTGTAGGGTCTACCTTACAATATAAAGCGCCTTGAGGCAACTGTTGTTGTGATTTGGCGCTATATAAATAAAATTGAATTGAAGTGTGCAGCCAACTTCTTGGTGAATTGAGCAACTCAGGGGATAGCATGAAAAACCTGCGTTTATTGAGCAAATTGTCATACTATTATTATTCTTGGCAACACGTCAGAAGAGAAACACGAGTCCCATCCCAAAAATATCCCCAAATTTAAAAAGACGTGTGCAGCAATAACCTTTCCTAAAGCACCACCCTGAGGCCAAAAAATAAATACAAATAAAACTTTGATGTCACCCAGAGGATAAATCTTTTTGATTTAAGTAGCAGTACAGTGTGGCCTTTTTTCTGTCACAACCCCCAGGCCAAACTTTTTTCTTTTTTTTCCTCTTTTGCCTCATGGATGGCTCAGAATAACAACATGTACCTCTGTTGTTGAGCCCTCGGACTGTCTGTTGTATAACGCGAATACCCCCTCACGGGGCTGTTATGGTTATTACTAACTTTTAGACTATTCCGGTATAAAATCTTCAGTGCTGCAAATAAAACCCTAAAAACATCCGTGAGCCTTGGATGGAAGCTTGGTCGTCTCCAGTACTGATCATCCTTCATCCGTGCTTTGTTTACAACTGACCCCGTCATCCCTCTGCGATACAATATGTTTATAGACAGCTTTCCTTTATTCTTCAGTAGAATTTAAAATAGCAACAGGGAGTTATGTCTGACTGAAATCCTATTATTTCCACTCTGAAAATTACCTGGGATTCTCACTTTGAGGTGAGACAATCGCTTTTGTCTGCATACAGTTGGTGAAGTGTCACAGCAGTTACCAAGAACGAAGCATGACTTGGATTGTGATGAAGTAAGATTATAAAGTAAGATTTGATAGAAGGCAGCCTTCCACCCCTCTTGGGGCTGTTGTGATTCCAGACTTTCATTATGCTTTCTTATCTCTCATAATCTAAAAGGGTGGTCCAAGACAACCAAAGCGTGCACCCTGGTTTCTTTGTACAATTATACTGCAATGTGTGATTAAAAAAACAAAATGAAAAGTTGCAGATTCGCATTCAGACATTGTGCTCTTTTTTGTGCAGTTACTATTAGGCGTCTCCCGTTATTCACACATAAATTGAAACAAATATTGGCATGACTTTGATTTTCTTTGAAGATTAAAGTTGTTATCTTAAGCTAATCAAGTAGGTCGACAGTGACAGAAAGCATGATTCTATGGCATTAAAGTGTAGTAGGTTAGCATTTTCAGAACTACCCTTACACGTTTTTTTTCAGTTAGAGGAGATCAATGCCTGCCTACCCTGCCCACCAGTTAATTTTACAAGGTTGGTTGAGCCAAAATACTCAAATGGCTGTTGTTCAGTTGGTCTAGCCCCTCAGTTTGGTCTCAGTTGCCTCCAAAGCCTGAAATATGGGACTGCAGTTAAACACTCTCTTTCAACCCCTGTGAGGATTTGGTGTTATTCATGGTGTAGTGATTTGTATTTCTAGTTCTCTTAGTTATTTTCTGGTTATATTTGTAGTCTCTAGTCTTTAGGTTTTGTTTCTGTGCCTCTCCTGTGTCACATCTAGTCACCCTTGTCTCTATGTTTGTGCATCTCCTGTGTCCTGACTGTGTTGTCTTTCTGTCTCCTTAGTCAGTTATGTTCGCATGTCTGTTCTTCCCCAGTCCCAGTTTGTCTGTCAGTGTGTTTCTTGTGTTTCCTGTTTTATTTTGATAGTCCCTTGTCCTGTGTTTATTGTATTCTGTTTTGCTTCCTCCCCGTCTCATTCGGTTAGATCTGTTCCAGCTGTGTTTCCCTCCTGTTTCTCATACCCTCTATGTATTTAGTCCTCTGTCATCCTCTGCTTGTTGTTGCGTCGCCCTCCTTGTAATTCCCAGTTCTCTGTTCCAGTCTTAGTTTTCTAGTTTCCTAGTTTTAGTTCCTTGTTTCTAGTTTTTGGCTTAGTTTTCTTGTATTTAGTTTTCAGTCTATTCGGTTTAGCATTAAACCAGAGGCTTGTGCTAACCTAACCAAAATATTACTCCCTTATCCAAAACCTAATTATGTGATGGGTCACTAATGCCTACTAAATGAAGCATTAGTGATCCATCAAGATCAAAAATGCATAGGTCTGTTTGAACTGTAAGTGGATCTTGCTTTGCAAGATCAAAAACAAACACTGCTTAAGTGGTGCTTAGGGGCTATGGCAGTTTTAGGTGACAGAAATTCGGTAATGGTAACTGTAAACTTATCTGAAATTGCAATGCATGGCTTGAGATGGATGGAGAATTGACAGACTTTTTCTGCAGCTCTGTTAAGTTGCTGTCTTTTTCCATCTCAGGGCTTCTTTTGCTAATAATATTAATAAAAACTTTACGAATTTATGCCTTTATAGACACAAAGTAAATATAGGTCAGTTAGCCAGCTAGCTTAGCTTAGCACAAAGCGCAGAAGAAAGCAGCTAGCAGTTGCCTGCATGTACCTCTGAAACTCATTACATAATGGTAAATACACTAATTTAAATGTGGATGTTATTCCTTTCTTACAGTCACATGACATGTTGCCCGCTGTTCTCAACGCATGTTATTTTAATGCTGCCTTTGAGTAAAAAGCCTAAAGATAAAAAATACCACTGTCTACCATTATAGCAAGGCTAAATGGAAATCTCTGGAGAGTGTTAGCTCAGTGTATATGTACTTTTGTGTCACAGGAGATGACAAGCAAAGTTAAATTCAGAACTGTTGGAGACGCAGTGGGTTGGAAACAATATTTTCTTGGGTGTTTTCAAATGAGGGCGACTGGATAGGAAGAGAAAATCTCAGTAATATAATGGGTTAATGTCTTAATGTCATACTTCTATGACAAGCATACGAAACAGGCTCATTACTTTACAGTCTTTGAGAAAGTACATGTCCGTGAATAAAAATGCAATTCTATGGGCTCCCATGGGCTCATTATAAATGGAGCATGTAGTTTGTCTAGAGTGATTAGTTTCCAGGGCAACTTCAATAGGTTTTTTTTAATTTGCGACTTTTTGTTTCAAGACAATGTGCAATCAATTCTGAAGCACTCTTAACTAATTCTATCAAGTGAGATTAATATTACCTGTGATGATGAGGTGTTATGTACTGAAAGCAATTCGTGACACTTCATGAACAAGTGTGACTTGATGAATGCTACAGCATGTTCTTATTAATTCAAATAATGGTTTTAACTTTTGTGTTTAGAAATAAGATGCTCAGCTATAGTTTATTCAACTTTAACGTGAACGGTGGTGACTCCAGGAACATAATCGGCCTTTTCAGACATGTAATGTATAATGCTGGTCACCTTAGGTACTTTTGTCAATACACAGTGATTTTTACAGTTAGGTTGTCCTTCACACATCATTTGCTGACCCTGATCTACACTATTACGGAATGCTACTCTTTCCCAAGAAAAGAGCATTTACTTTTCAGGTTTTCAGTATGAATCAGCATGTAGGAGTAGAAGCTTGTCTTCAAGGTCATCACGCAGGTGAATTTACTACACTGACTGAATCTGTAGCTTTTACCCCCATCTGGTGACCAAGAGCTGTTGTCAGCTGCTTTTCTGAAGAGTTTATACACCACAACTGTGTGTTGTCGTTTTAAGATATTTGTCCACACATCATTCTGTTAGAATCCATATGTAGCCTTTGATGGCAAACAAGTATTTCATCGTATTCATGTTTTTTGATTGTGATTATGTTCCCCAGAAAATCACCAAAAGTCAGGATAAACCAAGTGACACTTTGAGGATAGCATAAAAAGTCAAATTTGTTGAGTAAAGACATATAAAAATGAAAAGTTTGTGCGTGGGTTCTGTCTGTGTAACTACTCCTTCCTCCCATGTGTTAGGTTATCTGGTAAGTATAAATTAGCCTTGGTTGTGAATGTGGGATATTTTTGATTTTTTTAGCCTTGCAAAAGATTGGCAGTCTCTCCAGGGTGCACCCCACCTATTGCCCTAAGATAGCTGGTACTGTATTGGATTCAGCCTCCCCACAACTTTGAACTGAACAAATGGACGAAGATGAAAAATGACCTTTTTAAGACTGCGCCGTAAACATCTTTGAATTTCATTACAAATTTGTCTTTCAAAGATGATGTGATTTCAGAGTATGTTGCTTTAGTGGAAAAAAACTATCTTTAAGCATTAATACCAGACAAAACTGAACTTCATAGTCAGTGATTGTGAACCTTTTAAATTATTTAAATTGTTTCCATTCCATTTATAACATCAACACAAACCAGCAAGCTGGTAAGTATGTTACCATCTATTGTTGGGTAGCAGAAGTTATTTTGCAGGTTTGAATTACTTTGTAAAGATTCATTCAGTGCCAGGACTGGGCTTGTATAACTTTTCAATTGCACTTCAGTACATTTGTAGGTCAGTATTCAGTCTGGATATTCATTCAGGTTAACCGTCCTTGTTGGATGGATCATCATTATGGATGTACAGAGGGGTATTTATTTTTTCACCATCACACAAAGAATAAGGACTAACCCTACATGCGATGAATACCGAACAACTTAAAGCAGCTTGTTACTTTTTTTTTAAAAACATGGTAGGTGATAACTTTGTAAAAAGTTTATTAGGTAAGTTTAATATTTAACCTAGCGTTGCATTAAATTTTACATCAGTCTCAGGACTCTCAATTCAATGTGTCTACATAGGCCAAATAACCAAAGATCATGACTTTAAAGGTTTTAATTAGTGCGTAAATGTGTCATGGTTTATGCAACTAACTGTATATGCAGATGAGAGTTAAGGACTTTGTGATACAGGCCTCTGAATGTAAACAGAAGAAAAATACATGCTTACCGAACGTGATTACAGGAGTGGAGGAGGTTTCATTTCTGCATTCAGTATTCACACTGCAGATGTGAAATGGTTTCAGAAAGTTCCACAGTTGCTTGACCTTCCAGCGCTCACAGATTCATGAGGCAGTGCTATTGATTTAAACAGGTGTAAAGGCCTTTCTCCTGCCGAGGAAATTTAATCATGTCAGAGGGCCACCGGGTTATTGCACAAGACACTGTCACCAGCGCTATAGGACACTTTTATGTCAGGGGCCTAGACAATATTAATTTTACTTTCACCTTATATTGTGCGGAAGAAGCGGTCTGGAGATCCAAAGCAGATTCCCGAGAGAAAACCACCAAAACTGAAGCACCCAAAAAAGAGGTTAATAAGAACATTTTATTCTTGGAAGTATCTTTGAAGTTTTCGAACAGGTCCCGAATTCACATTCTGATCAGTTTTCTGGTTTAATATGTTCAGGATCTGAGCTCATCCTCCCTGAGAAATCCAGTGATGGAGTTCTTTACTCTGTTGATGAAGCCCAAATAAGTTAAAAAAATTAAATAACCAAAACAATCCTGTGTTTAATTTCAATTTAACTTAAAGCACGCTTCCACTGAATCTAAATCAAAGTGTAAAATTTCTTATATAAACCTCAATATTTAATACAAACAGTAGCAGTTATACTTCAAAGTCATTTCAGGTCTACACTGTGTGTGTGTGTGTGTGTGTGTGTGTGGTGTGAACTCATAGGTGAGCATGCTCAGACTAATTTCAATCCCTTTTGTGAATGGCTGATTATCACAATCCGTAGATTAAGTCTGGGGCAGCTTTAAGTCTGTCAGAGTGAGAAAAAGACCAAAAGACGAGGGGAAGGCATCAGCATGGCCCAGAAAAACAATTGTAAGTTAAACTTCTGATTATTTTAATCTTTTATGCTATTTTTGTTGTTGTCGTTGTCATGTTGGTTATGAACAAGAGAACTAATAAGACAGCACGGGTGTAGATGAATGGCAGTACTAACATGCCTTAATGACATAAACACGTTTCAATAAAACTAAAACGCTTTTGTTTGTTGCCTCAGGATCACCTTCGTTTGATTCCGATCATTAGCACATTTGAGACCTAATTGTATTGCATCCCCAGAATGACTCTCACTCTTGGAATCTTAATAGTAGTAATAATTTTAATTGTGATTTTCACCTCAGGTTGTCACATGAAAATGCCATTTTCATATTTATGTGGAATAGAAATGAATTAAAAATGAAAAGGGTAAGAATCAGTGAGGGGCATAGTGATTTATTTTATATTTATTTAACAGGTTACGTGAGCATATTTAGCCTATTGTGAAATCCAGCAGGAATTTCTGATTGCAACAAACAGGCAGATTAGTCTCACCGAGCTCTCATTCTCTCCCTCCCTTCTCTTTCTCTTTTCCTCTAACATGCAGTTCAGTTCTCCATCAGGGAATATAGACCTTCAGATCAACATGTGGTCATGTCACTATTTCAGGAGGGGATTTTTGAGCATGTTTACCCAGCCTTTTTCAAGGCCATGAGCCATCCAGACCATATTGGTGTTGCTCTGAGCATTTCGATGGCTGGTTATGTGCTGGGAGGCAGCTCCTACTTCCAAGCCCTACTGTTTGGCAGTGCATGGGCTGGCCTCATTTATTATTGCTGCCATGATATCTATGAGGGCTACATGATGAGGAGGCAAAGCACAGATATGGCCAACATTCAGGCCAGCTACCTGGAAAACCCAGATAACGGCTTCTGGGTAGCGGAGGCAGACATCAATGGCCAATCCAAGGTGGTAGGGATGGTGGCAGTGATTGGAAAAAGGGGAGAGGAAGAAGGCGAAAGGTTTGAAGACTGGAATGGCGGAGTGACGGGAGGAGGTTCTGAGCTGGCTCAAGATGCCGGGGATGGAAGTTACGGGGAGATGTGTCACATGGTCGTGGCATTTCCGTGGCGCCGCAAAAACTTGGGCTCGCAGTTGACACGGAAGGCTTTGGATTTCTGCAAAGAGCGAGGCTTCGGCCGTCTCGTCCTGGATGTGAGCTCACCACAGACAGCAGCCATTTCCCTGTTCGAGAAAGCCGGCTTTGTTCAAACCTCATCCCATCGCAACACGCATGCCAACCGCTGGTTCTCCAACCTCGCCAGAATAAATGTGATGCGAATGGAGAAGTTAATTTAAAGATAAAATTTACTCTAGCAAGCAGTTATTAGAACCTAAAATGTACAGCATATCATGAATATGTCACTTAATTTAATCTTATGCCATCATTGGAAAAACCTCTCTGTGTGATATTGGTCACTTGTTTCTCAAATTTACTATATGGTAGTTTGAAAAATATATTAAATTTCATGTTTTTTTCCACAAAGCAGGATTAACGATCTCAGTTTCCTCGTATTTTTTCTCGCTTTGATCTATTATGTATACACCTGCACCCCTGACAGTCTGTTGCCCACAAACATAGAGAACAATGAGACAATTAGTCAACTTCTCAAAGTTAGTTAAATGAACGTATTTGCATATGCAAGTCTAGTACACCCCAGTAAGTTTCTATTAAAGGAATTTATTGTATTTTTAAACGTAGTCACGTTCGATTATCTATTGTTCTCCTGTCCACTAAGGAATATAAAAATGTATGTGAGAAAGGAGAAGTGTAGTCATTTGGAAGCAGGAGAACTTTCTTTTAAGCCTCTTTCCAGGGAGAGGCTGAATCCCTCTGCCTCAGAGGAATTAATGCCAGCTGACTTCTAAGACCTCACAACTCTTTGCTTAAAATACCAATGAAAAATGCAATAGTATCAGGACATTGGGAGGTTTAAAATTCTTTGGAGCTAAAAGAGCAGTGAGTGTGTGTGTGTGTGTGTGGCATAAAAATAGGATAAAGACTTTGGTATACTGCAGTGCATTCAGGTCATTGTACACACAGCAAATACTGAGATTATCAACACCAAACAATAGAGAAAAAGCTTAACTGTTTCCTTATTGGTGGTCCTATGGTATGTGTGTGTGTATGGGAGGAGGGATTGGGTAAATACAGGTGGAAAGCCCATGGAAATTTTTCTTTTATAAAACAAAAAATGTGATCGTTGACTTTGAAACAATGTAAATAACAGCTTTTATTTTCATTATAGAACCTGATGCAAGAAAAACCTAGTGACATGCATGGTGCAGCATCAGCTAAACAATTTATACTTACATATTTCTTAACCTACATTGCACCAGAAATCTCATAAAGGTGATTACAATTTCCAGAATATTATCAGCACCGCACAGTAGCTGCTTGTCTTTAAAGAGTATGTGTCCACGGACGACGAGCCTATAAGGAAAAAACATCAAGCAACCAATGTGTGCAATGACAGGTGCGGCCTAAATGAGCTTCAAGAGAGGGTGCTGGATGGATAAAGCAGCTTGGCACTGAGAAACACACACACACCCCCATCAGAGGCCTTCAGGCATCAATCATTCCTGCTGAGGCTGTCAGAAAAAAATTCGGCCGGTGGCCAGCAGGCAGGTGCTGAACTAGCCAAAGGAAGATGAGCCTTAATTCTGACCAACCTGTTGTCATCCTCTCACAATTACCAGTACAATTGGCCTCAAGGTAATGACAGCTTGATTGTAATTCCTCTCATACACATGCTGCACAGATGAGTCAGTTGCCATTTTGGGGACAATGATATGAGATGAAGCTGCTTTGCAACTACTCTCCGTAACGTCAGAATCATTGGTGCCACAATATCTATGAAGAGTATTCAGCCCCTCAGAAGTTGTCGTGGTTTATTGCCTCATAACAATGATGTCACACACTTGATGTGCACTGATCACTAGAAAATAACCTTTTAACAGCGAAACATAAATGTAAAATACAAATTGGGAGTAGTATGTGAGGCAGATGTATAAATTCAAGAAAGACAGACAGAACTTATTCTCTGGACAAAGCTATCCATTTTTATATCAGATTATGCATATGAATAGGCTGATTTTTATTCTTTATTTACAACATAGACCAGGGAGAGTTGAGGCTCGGGTGTGAAATTCATGGTTTTTATCGGTTTTTAGCGTTATTTTTTTAATCGTTTTTATCGTTAACTGAGTTTTCCTGGGTTTTTTCCCGTGTGTTATGAATAAATCTTCTTTTTTTGGTACTGGTACAGGTTTTATTTTGTTGTATTTAAAACACCTTAAAGGCCGGTCCATGAAAATATTGTCAGACATAAACCGGTCCGTGGCGCAAAAAAGGTTGGGGACCACTGACATAGAATAAAATGCACATATAGTACCAAGACGAGATAATAAAAAAGCTCAGGGGGATAGAGCAGGCTCTGTTTGTTCTTCATTTGAAGAAAAAGATGGTGACGTGCTTTGTGTGTAACCAATAACCAATATTAGCTCTCAGACCACATTTTAACTTTTCCTCTAACTTGTTGACGAGCAGTTGGTGAGTTTTCAGATGAGCCGGCATCTTTTGTGCAAACTACTGGCAACCTCTATTAACGACCAAAGCAATCCCAAAGATGTTTTCACTGTAGAATCATATATCTCTTCCTGATCAATATCACCAAGCAACAGCCCGCAACCTCAAGCAAACACTCGCCAACCACTCAGAAAACACATTTTTCCCTAGTAACAGTCAGTGACTGGCCTCTAGGTCTGTGTGAATGGGGTCTAAGCTTCCTTTACATGTGTTTTTGTTCTATTTTTTAGGCTAATCTAACAGTAAAATGTGAAGAGGAATAACAAAGAATTGACTGTCTGCTGTCTTCAAAGCTGCCACACACATGTACATTTAGATTTGGCAACTCCACAGCATTGACCCTTGCTAAGCCATTCCTAAGTAGCTTTGTGTTGCAAAAGCTGCAGTTTCCATATCCACTTTAATAAATTAAACCATTTCCACAGCACAGAAGTGATTCTCATTTGATTAATTGTAAGTACTAATAGCTTTTAATAAATATGGAAACCTTATCACTCAGTAAAGAAAGGTTGTTCTGTTGATCAAAAATATGACATTAATTCTGGTTAGATTTGTGTTGTAAAACAATAATATTTGGAAAGTATCAAATGAAGTGAAATATGGTGTGAAATGTACTTTTCCATGCATGCACAGAAATTAAATGCAACAGAGAAAAACGGATTTATTTGCATACTTAATTAGAGTACCGACTTTACAGAGGAACTCCGAGGGTAGGAAAGCATTACTATGAAATTTCTTGTATTTATTTATTTTTTCCTGGTTTGAGGTGTCAATAGAGAAACTTTAAAAAGTCCTTCCATCTATCTCTCATTACTGGACCAAAGGTTCCCAATTTGAGATAACATAAGATCAATAAAATGGGCAGACTCTCATCATAGGATGAGCTCAGAAATCCGATTAGGAAAACATCTTTTTGTCCCCTATAGGGTGGGATGGTGAGTGCGCACCTGTGTGTGTGTGTGTGTGGGCAGGGATTATCTTGGGAATTCCTGCATGCATGCATCTTAACAATAACGTATTTCTTTCAGTATCTTATTGATCTGACTTGTATCGAGATCTACGCCATCTAGCTTATCATAAGAAAGGAGCTAATGTATCTTCAGGCAAACTCTGACAATAACAAAGGAAGTAATCAACATTATAAACAGTGTCTGCTTGTGAAGAGGTGTGTCTCTTTTTCTAGATTAGCACCCTTATTGAAAAGGCAAAGATTATGGAGATTAATTACATGAGGGTAACAGCCGCCTATGTGCTGTTGTCTGAGAGCCAAAAGTAGATTTGTTTGGCTCATACATCATCATATACTATTCACCACAGCTTCGCATAATCGCTTTTCATCTTCTTCGTTTCACCACTGGAAGTTACTTTCTTGGCCGTTCTGCTGTAATTCACTGCAGAAGACAGCACCTGGCCCATTCTGTTAGCTGTTAAATCACAAGTAACAACAGCATACTGAGCGTTTACACAAACAGGTTTGCTGCATTTTGGGAACCTGACATTATGCAGAGTGTGCACTTCCTTTTTACTGAATAATTGGTCAATTATTTGCTGCATGGTTCAAGAATGATAAATATACTTTTTTTTTCTATAACAGCAGAATATTAGACCACAGCGCGCAATCTGAGAGACTAACAACTAAAGCATAAAATCAGGACAAATGTGTTGACTGCATCCATTGAATTATACCTAAGGACTGGAACATGTATGAAAGCACAATTACTGTCTCATTAGCATTCAAGATTGGAAGTAAAATTATGAGGATAAATGTGGGATTAGATGTAGCTAATGAGTTGGTATTAAATATGTTTACACGAAAAGCGAACCTCTACATCATGGATAAATGTTCCTCACAGTATTAGGCAGTGGCTCGTTTGCTGAGCTCCAGCTTCAATGCAAGAGGACTGTGGGGATTTGGTCAAGCAAGTAATTGGACAAAACAACAATGGAAAAATTGATCACAGCTGTTATAATTAGGAGAAATATGGGACAATCAATTTTTTTCATATTTCAGACGCAATGCCAAGTTACCCAGAATAGCTGCATTCCAATATGGTGAAGGGTAATAGTTATAGTCGGATCCTCTTGTGCTTTAAATAATTCTGCAATATTTTAGGATAATGAACCTTGAGACTCAGATCTCAATCACACTGAGAGTTTTGCATATTATTAAGAATGTACAAATGCGACTTGAAATGAAATACTTTTGTAGACTTTTACATGAAAGTTATTGGAGTAGGAGGCTGAATGTTAAATTTGTTTTAATAAAAAACGAAACTAACAACAACAGAAAAAAAAGGCCGAACAAAACAAAAAACCTCCCCAGTGATATAATTCATATACATACTCATATTCGTTCTTTGGTTCTATCCCACCAGTATCTCAAAAAACAACTGCCTGTACTTGTGGCACAAATATGGCTGTGTTACTTACAATATTTAATAAAAAAGTAGCTACACAAATGGTTATGATTATCAGCGAGAAGGCGTAAATACGGCTCTGACCAGATTTTTGCAGTCTTTCACGTTGCTTATTTGAAAAACATAGATATGCAACAGCAGGCTAAATGACACCTTTTCCAGGTTTTTTACACAGAACATTTATTTTGGTCTCACGTTCTGTGTTAATATTATCTTGTGATCATGACCAGCTATATGCTTGTGTGACTTGAGCAGAGTCACCAGCTATAGCTGTTGCCCTATTCAAGCCTTTAGCTCAGTCCACATCCCAAATAATCAAAACAAATGTGAAAGGTGCAAAGAACCTGGTCTGCTTACATCACTTCAAAGACTCAATTTCATTTGGGAGACCAGTTTGCTCTGTTCTTCAAAGCCACATGACAATTTGATAAGAATAGATGTCTTCAGTCGTACGAGGTGCCTGCATACTCTTGACTAACAAGGGAATGTGTAAGTCAGCAATGGAAACCATGACTGACAACTCTCTGGCTGAAGGAATAACATGGGAGGGCAAAGGTTTCACTTGAAGTGAATAAGAACTTGTATTGGACGGCTCAGAGGAATTCAACCAGATAATTTCACCTAAAGGAATCACAAAAGCGGCACAAACAAAAGAGAAGTGGTGGCGTCAGACAAAGTAAACAGATAAACAGTTCACCTTAAGGAAATTCATTCGTTTTAATATGCTTCTACTACAGCCCACCAGTAATAGTAGTTAAAAAAAGGAAACAGAAATTAGAACAACTCTAAGGTAACAAAGCCTAACCTTCACAGAAAAAGCCCTCTTAAAAAAAAAAAAAAATCCAAGGATAGTTTAAACTAAGAAAAATACAAGTGTGAGAATTGGAGCAGAAGAATCAAATTCCAAAAGCAAAATGTTACTTGTATTGAACCTTTATATGTCCATGGTGTTAATGATCTTATGCTAATTTGTATCTGAATAATCCAAGATGCACACTACACTCTCATCTGGTGCTAACTTGTCAATCATAACGTTCCTCTTTACCAGAACCTGACATATATTCTTTTTTTTTTAAATACCTGGCACAAAATGGAGCTCTTACTGTATTAAATAAGACTCTGAACTAGTGGTTGAGATCATAAACTCGCCAAGGTTATGGATAAAGGAATCCCAAAGGCTATTTTCCTATGTGCAGTTTAAGGCACTTCTGCTTTGGCTTCAGTTTTCTTCCTTTGAAGCTATTACATTTATGTACACTTTATGCTAAAGAGGTGCATTTAAGTGCATTTAAGGGTTTCTTCCCTGTTACAGCAAATATAAAGAGGACAGGATGAAAAAAACAAACAAAAGAAAAACAATTCAGAACCAGATGGGTCTAATGTGACATCACATTTTGCTTGGGTATCAACCGAAATCATCATAACAGCAAATTTTCAAAGATGTAAAAGGAAGGACGGCGCTCCTTCTGAGCGACTGGAAGACTGCAGAAGTGGTGACTCCATTTCAGGTAACGTAAGCTCATTGGACATCCTGCAGTTCGTGTCATATCACGGGCCTTCGTGTAATATCTTTTTTTTTTTTTACTCATTTATAATTATTTGGCAGCAGCGGCAGGAAATGTAACACTTGGCTTCTAATATGGGTGCTAATGAACCCTGTTTGTGAATTAGTCCCTCCTGGCTGAAGTGGTACCTCTCAAAAAGTAATGAGTCAGGGTACGCTAAAGGATCATAATAACGATTGTGCTATATTCTCTCCACTTGAAATCTTATTACTAATGCACAGATTGCAACTGGTTCCTCTTGTATGAATGGAGCGGCCATGACTCACTGACACCATTGAGGTCTGTCTTACATGTTGTTTTAACTAAGTAAACCTGCTCCAGGTTCCCTGTGACAACCTGTGACAATCAAAGAATGTCGGCAATATAGTCCAACTACAACATTAATATGCATATGGAGAAAGTGTCTTATTAATGATAAAAATGGCCCCTGACCAAGTTGGGAGAAACCAATAAGAATATTGGGCGTGCCAGCCGTTGGTCTAGAAACACTAAGACATTTTTGCAGTAGGAAACCCGCAATACCTGGAACCCATATGTGTTGCAGGCAGTATTGGGAAGGTTACTTTTAAAATGTATTCCACTACAGATTACAGAATGCATGTCCCAATATGTATTTTGTAACGTATTCCGTTACGTTACTCAATGAGAGTAACGTATTCTGAATACTTTGGATCACTTAATATATTATCATGCTTTTTACAACTACATGAATGTACTATTGCTGTGTGATTTATTACTATTACTGAAGGATACTCGCCATAGCAATACCAACTAGATTTTTAAATCTTAATATAAATGAGTAACAGTAGGGTGGACATTGGGTAAGGCTGCACTTTTTGCAGCGATCACGTATAGAAAACTATTCCGTGCGTATACAAAACAGGTTCGCGGCTCCGAACCGTAGTAAAGGGACCTCTGGCTCGTAGTGGAAAACTAGCTTTACTTTGTTGTCTGGGTAAACTTTGCTAGTGAGAGACAGAGAAAGGCGTTGAAAGGCTGCTCCAACGGAACTTAATGTTTGGGAGGAAAACACGAACACAGTGTACAGTCGAGTCTTAATAGCTTACTTACCACTGGGCTCATCAGGCACTCTTTTTAGCTGCAGTGGTTATTATTACATTTACATGCTACTATCTCCCGTTTCTGGTCGGTGACAACTCGTACTTTTCAACTCACCTTTTTCTCCCTCCCTCACGCTCACAGACACATAACGAGTATGGCAGTCCATTCTCCCTGCAGCATGGACTACACTGCCCATGAGGCTACATTCTTTAGGGCTATGCCTGTAACACTCTGCCTATTGCCTTCATATTAAATAATTTTTTGAATAATAATTTTTAAAAACATTTCTTCACGTCATTATGCAGGCTGCAAGTAGAGGTGACATGGGCCGCGAGATCGAGACCCAGGCATTAGAGCCTCTTAATCCGTGTTTTGTTTGGGTTTCCACCAGCGTGGAATTATCAAAAATATTTCAACAAAGTAACTGTATTCTGTATACCACGTTTTTAAGTGGTAACTGTAACGGAATACAGTTACTCATATTTTGTATTTTAAATGCGTAACGCTGGTACATGTAATCTGTTACTCCCCAACACTGGTTGCAGGTGATGTGACTCACTAACAAATTCAATAACACTGACGCTGATGGTTTTCACAATTATATACTACTTCTGCACTGGAAAAGGAAAGCTTGCAGCGCTGATAATCTCAGCCTCAGCTATCTGATAGAATTATTCATCAAATAAAAAGTGCACTCTTCAGGCCCCAATTTGTTCGACAGTTCATTAAGTTCACATTAAATAATCATTAGCTGCAAAAATACATAAATATTTGTGATTTCTCCTGAATAATCTAGCAAAATTGGTGCTTTATGTGGTATTACCACATCAAAGCGGGATGATTTGTTTTGTTAACTTTTGGAAGCTTCAGCCTTGTGATATCTCTTAAGAGGAAACTTTTATTGGCATTTAACTCCGAGTGATTACGTAAGATCTTTTGTGAGTGCAAGCACAGATGAGAGCTCAGCACTAAATGTCAAAACACATCACTTACGGACTAAAGAAGAGGTGCCGCATTGATTAACTGATAATATTCGTGTTCCAAACTGCGAGCAGCCATGGCCGGCCTGTTTGATTTAACTTCATTCATTGGTCGAAGCAGTCGGGGACATTTTGATAGTCAGTTCGGGGTAATGTTATGAGACATTTTTCTGTAGTTGTGCTTTCTTAAAGAAGCCTGCTGAGAAATATCGCTTTCTGAGAGATGACGTACAGCCATTATTGAAGACTTGCATTTCTTCTGCTTCTGAAAAATTTCGATTTCTAATGAGACAAAATAACTGATGACATAAAGACATTATAATGGGCATCAGCATTTTTTAGCTGTGTTATTTTATAATAACCACCATAAATAAATGTTCAAGTGAAACATAAATCCACATCTCTGTCTTTGCTCCGTGATATTTTTTCTATATTTCTTAAATGACAGCATAGGTCCTGATCCAATATATTGGGAAAATCAATAATTTCTGATGATGTACACCATATCTCAGAGTTTCCAAAGTTATTGAAGGAAGTGAGGAAATAATCCCTATCACAACTGGCCCACATAAACCATTAAAAAATGTGGTTTTGATCGATATCTGTATTAATTAAAGAAGTGATTTGACAAGGAAGTTGGACGACGGCACTTTATCATGCAGGTTCGGTGAGTCACGGATTAAGTTGTGCTGCGGTGAGGATATCTGCCACGTGTCACAGTATTAAAGTGAGGAAGGGATAACGTCTCAGTCTTCGGTGATGAGATTTGTGCTTCCGAGTGAGAGAAATAGACCTGTTATGGACTTCTCCTCGAGGAAACGACTGCAAGGATGCACAGCAGCCTCGCAGTTATAGAGCGCTTGTTGCCATCTGTTATGTAACTCCATACATGCCAGCTGTCATATCGAGACAGATTATGCAGTTGTTAGCCGTGCTGCTGTTTGTATTAGCAGCTGTAACACTAGGTAGCTCGGTCTAACCTTTCTGCGCCTTCAAGGCTGCGTCAGAAGCTTTCGTTCTTATTTTGGGCAATTTACATGTATGAACAATTCTTGGACCTGGCACACACTTCAAAAAGACTATTAAAGTGTCAAATTAAAGCTTTTATTGGCTGGGATGTTGGCATTTTATAAATTATTGGTTATAAGACAGCACAGTGGGATGTTTATACATCTTAAAAGCTGTCTTAAAAGCTTTGTGTTTTTCTCAGCCGGGTGTCACTGTCAGCACTGAGCAACAAGACAAAACGCAGTGTGACTGGAGAATGTGCAAGGTGAGATGTGATCTCTAAAGTGAATCAAATGGTTCAGACACTGGGTATTGACTGCCTTTGGAAGCTTAATAGGGGATTTAATAGGCCCAGACAGAGAAACAACTTACATTTTTCATGATGCTATTTCTCAGGGGTATTAATGTTTGGACAAGCTGACAAACCTAGAAGATATTTATAAACAGTGTGCTGCGGTTGCTACAATTCAGGTGTCTCGGAGGATCATTTTGGGATGGATTCTTACTTCTCGAGCAGAGGGCCGAAATGGATTTCTTCTCAAAATGAAACACAGACATACCAGCTTGGAGAAAATAGGCTTTACAGTACAGTTCCTCCAACAACGGTGTGGATTAGAAAAAAAAAGAAGCTTTGAGCATCATAAAAAAAATCCACACAGGCAGATCACAGGTTCAAAATAAGTCTCCTTACAAAAATAAGAATGAAGAAGATGATGGATGGATGCAAGCAAAGATAGATAGGACATGCTGGTCCAGCAGCTGGGCAAGTGGCAAACCTGGCCCCTCTATAAATTCACTTTCATATGCTCCTTTTTTCTAGCACCAGCATAATGTTGCCTGGGCTTAAATAGACGTTTTTCCAAGTTGCAAAATGTTACACTATGAATCAGAAGCCAAAGTTTTATATTCAGATTTCCAGCAGTATGTGTTTGAAGACACTAAATGACAATGGCAGTTTTAAATATCAGTATTTTGGATAAATGTGTATGTATATATAGGACAATCTCATCTTTAGCATCAGATGCCGTGGGCAGAAGCTGTGCAACGCCCAGAGACTGATTGCATCCATAGGTGAGTGCCTTGCACAAGGGCACAATAACAGGCGAATCACCTCAGGTTTTAATTAAGTTTTTAATGGTGGGAGAAGCCGATACCCCAAGAGGAAACCCACGCAAGCAACAGTGCTAACCACTGTGATTTACTGTAGCATTTAACTGAAACCTCTTTCTGCAACCATAACCAACATCCAACAGGCCGTTAGCAGTCCATCTAGGGCTAGGATTAGGATTGGGATTTGATTAATGCCAACTGCTTCTTATAGAAGTTACACCAGTTCAGAAGACTCAGACATTTGGTATGTAAGATCTTCAACCCTAAACTGGTGGATATCAACCCTGTACACTGACGACTGATTCAAGGCACCAAGAACAAATAACACCAAAATAATTATAATAGCAACACTTTACTCAGAGCATTATTCGTCATCAAATTGACCTCATCTAAATAATAAAAAAAGATAAATATTGTATTTGCATAGCTAGAATTCATTTGCATATTTTATAAAATGAAGTTCTGTACTTGTCTTTAATACAATTTTCAGCTTTTATCCAAAGTATAATCCACTTTACCGTCTTTTGATTCTGGTGTCATGCTTTAAGTCATTTTAAGTAAATATTATTATTGTTGCATTTGTATTATGAAACCAGCTGGGCTCATTTTGACCTAAATATTAAAGAACTGAAATTAAAGAACAAATGGCCAGCTCCGAGACTTAATCTCTCCAACATGTCCTTCCCCTGAGCCTCCTTGCAGACATGCCTAAAACACTTTATGTATGAGGCATCCAGGAAGCATCAAATTCAGATGCTTGAACCTTCTCATCTGGGTCCGTTCGATGAAGAGGAGTACTGGGTCTACTTTGAGTCCCTCCGGATTGGCTGTGCTTCTCAAGCTAACAGAATTCATCTGCTTCTATTTGCTATCTTGTTCTTTCACCACCCAGAGCTTGTGGCTGTAGCTGAGGGTAGACTCATAGATCAACCTGTAAATTTACAGCTTCACCTCCTCTCTCCTTCATTACCACAACACATCAGTACAGCATCCACATTACAGCAGTAATCTGTCTGTCAGTCTCATGCTCCACTCTCCCCTTACTTTTGAACAAGACCCCAAGATACTTGAACTCCTCTACTTAGGGCAGCCCCTCATTCCTGACCCGGAGTGGGCACCCCACCCTCTTCTGGCTGAGAACCATACCCTCAGATTGGACATGCTAATTGTCATTCCTGATACATCACACTCAGCTGCACCCCAGTGTGAGCTGGAGGTCACTGCTTGAGGAAGCCAAGAGAGCCACAAAATCTACAAAAAGCAAAGATGAGATCCTGAGCCCCCCAAACCTGACACCCTCCTCCTGTTGGCTGCACTGAAAAAGTCTGTCCATTAAAGTTATGAGCAGAACCTTTGACAGATTACCGTCCTGGTGGAGACCAACACCCACCAGGAATGACTCTGATTCATTGCTTGCAACGTGAACCAATCTCTCGCTACGGTTGTACAGAAACAATAAAAAACAACTAAAACTAAACGCACACTTCAAGCACTGATAGCACACAGTTTATCTCGTGCGTTGCTCAGGGCATGCCGGCAAGTGACAGGAGGAACAAACACTTGCTACCTTCTTGTCAGTGCTCCAGGAGCAAAGGTAACCCCTTTTTCAAGCAGATTTTCCAGCCAAGCGTTGCACAGTCACATCAGCAGGTGAAGTTTTTCTCGCTCCCAGGAGGGTCATTGCTGCTCGGGTTGAGGCTTGCAGTGTAGCAACATCAGTTTTCTTTTTCATGTGTGGCATGACCAGGGCACGGCTCAGCTGTCTCAAAGAGATCTGACAACATCACCAATGTTCGGAAAACTTCCAGCCTGGAAAGTTCCTTATCCAGGTGATAAAGCCGCTCCTCTTTAAAATGACTGACAGAATAACCATACCCACTCGGTACCTGTGGCAAACATTAACTGAATAAATAGCTCCGTTTAATAAAGCGGGCGAGTCACCTGGGACTCTAAAGCATTTGTGTTTTTTAAAAAGCACTAATCAAAGCAGAAAGAGAAACGATGACGATGTGACATCATTGGGAACATTCACTACTTGAATGAGCGGTCCCTCCTGTGTCCACACTGTCACTAAAATAAGGGTTACAAGGTTAAAGACCCCAGAATCTATATTTTGCATCAGCTTCTTAGTTACTACTGTCATGCTACACGAACACAATGTTCTCTGGAAGGAATAAAACTGTTTGGTTGAAGGAGAGGCTTTGTTTATTTCGTTTTTTCCTTGTGCTCTCCTTTCTGCTTCAAATAGGATGTGACTCATAAATGAAGTAAGGTCACACTCACTTCAGCAGCAGTCAGCAATATTTCTAAATCAAAACTGGTTGTCAGTTGATGGATTGTTTGAGTGTAATGCCTGGTTGCTGTCAGTCATTTTGATCAAAAAGCACAGACCTTTGTGGTTTGCGCTGAGTCTTAGGATGGTCATAGTAATTAAGAACAAAAGAGGATTCTTTACCAAACGTTTGCTCCTAATGTCGGTTTTTCATTCATAAATATCTACAACCAAACAAAATGCTTGAAATAAAGTCATATGCAGTGTGCACCCACAGTCTAGCCCAATCACCTCCCAACAACTAACACACACATTCAGATAAATTGGGGAGAAAAACAAATCCTTAGTCATTAGCAGTGCTTACACATCATTTCTAGAAAACATGGTTGGATGTAGAGAAGATTTATTGAGTATTTGCATGTTGATGTCACCAGCCTTCTATTGCATTCTGGGTTGTTTGTAGCTTAAAGTTAGTGGGCTAGACTTCTGATGTTTTTATGGCAGAAAAAAAGCAACGTGTCAAATGTGAAATCTGAAAAATGCTGTCAGAAAAAAACAAGACTGCTTTAAAAGCCTGTCAGGAGAATGTGTGTATCTGAAGCAAGCTTCACAAATGTGACTTCTATGACTTTTTTCTAACAAGGGAAGATTTTAATAAAGGGGATTCTTCTTGTATCTGAGGGAAACTCAGCAGATGAGTGTAAAGGTGTTTTCTATCCTGTAAAGTTTGTTGATTTCATAATTGCTTGGATTACACGCCTTACCAAATGGCAGACTCCAGACAGTTTGAGGTAGATCACTATAAAGTTGCAACTCTGTTCCTGAAATTATGCTGTACTATGCACTGGTACTTAGGTAACAACACTAAATATTATGGGGTTTTTTTTTTGTTTGTTTGATTTTTTGGTCAGCATGTTGGTGTTGTTGTTAAAATCATATAGTTATCTGAAAATAAGGCAATCCATATATGCTCACATGTTTGCAGATATGTTCCCACTGTATGTTTTTGCATAATTCACGAGTGGTCCTCAGCTTTTGAGGTTACAGCAATATTTTCTTATGCATTAAGTAATGATGAATACAAATATAAAAACAAAATAATATAATTGTAAAATATTTTTAATTTCAATATAATAAAACAGTAGGCCACGTGGTGGTTGCCGCTATCCGGTCTTTAAGTGACGACGTGATGAATCCTGCTTCCGGGCCCAAACTACTCTGCGTTTAATAAGGCTGTTGTGTTTTTAACATGTTTTAATGTTTTGAATCTTGTTCTGTTTAATCTCAACAAGCCCCTAAAAACAGTCAGTGATCACTGTTGGCCTCTCTCGGTTTTTATTACTGCTAATCATTTTAAAGCTCAGTTTTTAAAACCTTACATGTAACTACAGCCCAGCCATGCAGCAGTATTTTAATAACTAACCTCGTATTGTGGATGGATTATCTCAGTTGTTCTCCTGACTTAAGTTTGGTCCGTTTACAGCATCCTGCCATGCGATTGCATTTGTCCCTAACCATCGGGAACCCTCACGTTAACTTTTATCAAGTGGAAAAAAGTTAGCATTCATCCTCCAGCTTCACTGTGTTTTTATTATGCTAACATCGCTGTGTCACTAGCGATCACTTAGCACATCATTATTTACCAGCTAGTCCAACTTCAGTAACCCCACAAACATCACTGCTGTTTAGTTTTCTGTCTTCATTTATTTTCGAAGTGATAGCAGAGCTGTAGGTTTTAATTTTTTCAGAAATCTCTCAGTCAGAACATGCTATATTATGTTTAGGTGGAAACTAGCGAGCTAACGTCCTGCTAATTTCTAACTCTGTTAAATTTAAAACATTCTGTTTTCATGGATGCCTGGATGTTAAACTTAATTGTTACACCTGGTAGAACAGCAACGCTGATCATTTTATTACAGATGAAAGAATTTAGACAGTTTTTCAACTCTCAGTGATGCTGTAGTGATCGTCTGACTTTGGGACTTGCAGTGGACTTTGGGCCCAGACATGGCTAATGATGTCAGATTTCAAGACCGGATTGGCTCCTGGATTCGATCTTTGTGGAGTTTGCATTTTCTCTTGTGTTTGTTGTGAGTTTTATTACTTACTATAATCATTTAAAACTTCCCTTTTATATTAAAGTCACTTTTAATATATGACACAGTTTAGTATGTGGTGCATTAATAAAGGGGATAAATAATTATTCAAACACATCATTTGTTTTGTCAAAGAATTTACCAACTCTGGAATAAATAAAATGTATTTGATATTGTTTGTGACAAATTGCGAGCTGTATTTAGCAGGTCTTCTGTGTTGATCACTGTCAAAATCAGATTTTATTTAACACTGTAATACAACAAAACAGGAAAAAAGACTTTTCCAGCGATGTACAGAGATTAACCAGGGTTTTAAAAGGTTCACATCACAGAAAATGAAATGCATCCCGACACAGTCTCAGCCATCCAATGCACTCACTCCTGCGGGAATGGATTTAGTTGGATTTTTAATTATCCGACTGTGATTGCTAAATTAGTTTTTTATGCCAAAACTAATAATAACAATAGACAGTGATGGATCTTTGGAGATTTGAATATGCTTATAAGGAGACAGATTGTTCTCTCTAGCCAAGCCGTCAGAGATTACCACCCCCACTTAGAGGGCTACAAGCAAATATAAACACTTGTAAGACAATTAAATGACACAATCAAACCAAGGTCTTAATTATTATTCTTGATCGCATAAGTTTAAGTATTGCAGTTATTGACATCATTGATAGCCTTTGGTTTGAACTGTAGATTAAATATTTTAGAGGTGTGAAGGACTCTCCATGGTGTTTCCACTAAATTCGATCTCAAAATCAGAGGAAAAACTGCTTTTGTAATAACTAGGCTGTGTACTCACACATCAAGCAAATATGCTGACATGATACTGCAAAATAAATATGATGATTTCCAGAAATATAACACTGCAAGTGAAGCAATCCTGCATGGTGGAGACGCTGTCTTCAAAATGCAGCAATAAGTCTCCCTCTCCAACTGGGTGAAGCCCACCCATCTATCCTCCCACACACACACACACACACACACACACACACACACACACACACAGTCTCACTGTCACTCCTGTCACACACAGAGACACACATAGATTTCTAGACAAACCTTCATCCTTCATTTACTGGCACCGTTTCTGTCTGTGTCCCACTGTAAAGCTGTACCACCCCACCAATTCCACTTAATTTGACCAAGCTACACCTCAACACTGTCTCCACTGGTGCTCTGAGGTGAAAACACGCGATTATTACCCAAAGACAACATACTGCAACCCAGCAGCCTGGGTGTCAGCTACAGAGGATAGACAGATTGATATTTACTAATTCTGTGTGCTGCAAAGAGACCGCATTGTCTGCCTTGGATCTCTTCTTGTGTACCATCACTGGGTTTGAGTCCGAGCCGAGAGACCCTGAATAAGCACATCCTCCTGCTCACTTCTCAGGAGACTTAATTGTTGTCGGACATATTATGTGATTCCTGCCAGGCTGCAAGAAAGTTTACCTCTCTTGCAGCTTTTGTAACCTCCACACAGCAGGGTTCCTTTGCTGTTATTCTCATCCCATCATCTGATTCATGACTATGGAAAAAGCTGATCAGACTAAAATAACCACTATCTGAGGGGCATCATCAGTCACATTTCCTCCTCAGGGTCAAACACACAAACCACAGTACACTGGCCACACTTGCATCTTAAATTTGCTCTGTTTTTCTGCATGTCTGACTTTTATGCAGTCTATAAACCGGCAAAGCTTTTCTGAACTGCACAGAATTATATAACGGAAGTGATTAGATCTCATCTCTTAGTGTTCTTTAGGATTTTTGTGAGGATTAGCAAATAATCAGGCGGTTTTGCCAAGAAAGCAAAATGTCCTCAAAATTAGGTTAAGATTAAAATCTATAAAACCTATAATGATTTAAAAAGAACAGCATGATGTGAACTATAGGCTCATCGTGCCACTAAGAGTGAAATAAGTTTTAAATAGCCTACTATATGCATGTTGGGTTAAAATTAAGAGGCACACTATTAACGTAAATATTCTAGATCATACCGCAGTAATAGACTAAAGGGTCCATGTTACATTTATTTTCTGTCATATATACTGCTCACATTAAATTTGGAAATGTTCAAAATTAGCAATATTTGGAGAGCTATTTAATATTTTAATGTGATGACGTGCAAACACTAAAGTTATCAGAGCTCATCATGTGATGGAACATGAATATCTGTGTCAAATTAAATGGAAATACTACTATTAAGAAAGTTAGAAAATTTTAGCTGCAGGGATTTTAATTAAAAAAAGAACTCAAAACTGAAAAAAGCCCAAAACCCTGATATGATTTGATCTATAAATTTCACGAGGTGCAGAGTAAGAATATTTGCAAAAACATGTAAAAGAAAGAGGAAAAAAAGACTATATAACTAAGTTCCAAAATAATTCAGTAACTTCAAGCTTCATGTTGCCACGTAGCATCTTTACCACATAGTAACATTAAAATGTTTTAGACAACTGTTACACTTATAATTTTTTCTCTAACAAATAGCTCATTTGGGAAGAAATGTTATGTTTAAAATTGAAAAAAACAAAACAAAAAACTTTTTATTAGTAGAAAATAGTATTTCCCTATTTTTGAAAAACAAATCCCAAACTGGAGGAAAGACATGCAGAGCATTTCAGTGACTGATAAGTGAAGGGGTGGTGTGAATGTTCAGGTAAGACTAAACAGTGCTACAAAGTGTCCATCCTTGGATGTGGTACAAAGAAGAAAAGAGGAATTGACAGTGATGTTTATTACCTACTTAGCAAATACAGAATTGAGGTGGTAAATGGTGTGCTTGTTGTGCATGAACACTACATGGACAAAACGATTACACCAGCGGTCCCCAACCTTTTTTGCGCCACGGACCGGTTTAATGTCAGACAATATTTTCACAGACCGGCCTTTAAGGTGTCGCCGATAAATACAACAAAATAAAATGATACGACCAAGACAAAAACTGTGGTATTTTGCAAATATAATAATAAATGCAAATTCACTGTGTAATTGTGTAACTTTATTAGCAGCGTCCTCCTGAAATGCGCCAACAACATTGAGAGTAACATCCTCCTCTCTGCCCCTTAATGCTCTCTGGTCGCTATGGTAATGCGTAAATAGTTCTTTCAAAATAAGACACACAACTACAACACGGGAAAAGGCCCAGGGAAACAAAGTTAACGATAAAAACACTGAAAACCGTAAATTTCACACCCGAGCCTCAACTCTCGTGGCCCTGTACCAAACGACTTGTCCGTGGCCCGGGGGTTGGGGAGTGCTGGATTAAGCAATACATTGGAATCATTGAATTTAGGTGTGTTCAGTCCCAATGCCACAAATGTATAACACCAAGCACCGAATCATGCAGTCTGCCTTTACAAACATTTGTCAAAGAACAAGTTGTTCTAAAGACCTCATTGAATTTGAGTCTCATCCTATCCCCAGTGTTCACTTTACTTCACTACATCTCTGAACCTTCTCTGTGGTCGTCCATTTTTCCTCCTGCATGGCAACACCATAGTCAACATTCTTTGTCCAATGTATCCATTGTCCTTCCTCTGCACTCCAGAACATCTCAGCTTTACCTCTCTAACTCACATGTATTCTGTCATGCTTCTACTGACTTTCATTCCTCTTCTCTCCAGAGCATATCTCCACCTCCCCAGGCTCTCTTCCACCTGCTCCCTACTGTCATTACAGATCACAGTGTCGTCTGCAAACATCATAATCCACAGAGACTCCTGTCTGACCTCATCTGTCAGCATGTCCATCACCATTGCAACCAAGAAGGGGGTCAGAGCAAATCCCTGATGTAATCCCACCCCCACTTTGAACCCATCTGCCACTTCTGCCTTACACCTCACACTGTCTCTTTGTCCTCGTACATGGCCTGTACCATCCTCACGTACTTCTCTGCCTCTCTTCCACAGTTCTTCTCTTGGCACTATATCATATGCTTTCTCTAGAGCCACAAAGGAACAGTGCAACTCTGATCTTCTCTATACTTCTCCATCAACACTGTCAAAGCTCGCATTTCATCTGTAGTGCTCTCTCTTGGCATGAAACCATACTGCTGCTCACTGATCGTCTCCTCTCTCCTTAACCTACCTCCAACAACCATTTCCCTTCATGGTATGGTTCATCAATTTTATTCCTCTTTAGTTACTACTACCCAGCACATCACCCTTGTTTTTGAAAATATGTACCAGTACTGTCCTTCTTCTTCTTCCACTCATCATTACAGAAAAAGTCCACTGCTTTCTCTCCTAGACATCACCATACCTGGACCAACCACCTTTCCACTCTTCATCTTCTTCATAGCTGCCTTCACTTCCTCCTTACTAATTCTTTGCACATCTTGATTCACTAACTTTCCTCCACCCTCCCTCCGCTCTCTGCTAGTTTCTTCATTCATGAGCTTCTCTAATCTTCTGATTACATTTCCTTTTCTAAAATGATACAATAGAATGCCACCTTTGCAACAAGTCAGTACATGAACATTCGTTCCTCCTAATTATTCCACAATCAAATGTATATTATTGCAAAGTGCAAGCATTTAGGAACCACAATGGCTCAGCCACAAAGTGACAAATGATGTAAAGTGACAGAGCTCTGATGACTCAATAACTGTAGCATTCCAAACCTCTGGCATTAATATCAGCACAGAAACTGTGTGTCAGAAGCTTCATGGACTGGTTTCCATGGCCATGCAGCTCCTGCAGGTCCACTGTGCAGGTGGCCTTGTACTTTTGTTCATATAGTGCATGTCTATCTAATACACTGTGTAAAACATGGATGTCGCCACTGTTATGTCACCTATTTGTTTTAAGAAGGTTCAAATAAGCACGCTGAATAGGTCTAGTTCAGTGTGTTGAAATATAACAGATGTTACGCCAAGCAGCTATGCCCCTAACTCCAGCACATGTCCATCTGTACCAGGCTGCAAACATTATTTTGCTGTACAATGGGGTATATTAAGATGTGAGTCTATGCTTTTTGAGCAAGTCTCAAGTGGCCACAAGGACTTACATTTTTGAGCCTTTTCTGGAAGCTTAATGTTTCAGCTTTGGAGGTTGGCACTGATGCATCTGTATCCACTATGTCTTAACAATGTAGCTTAGATCAATGTCACCAAAACCATTAGGGTTCAGAGCAATCCATCCCATAGCTGCTAAAATTATTTATTCTGCATAACTAAGTACAAATACATTTCAGTGCTCTCAATGTTAGTAAAACATTGCTGTGAAAAGCCTGAGAAAACATGTTGGGGTAAACAGTGCGATAAAAGGACTGAGGCGAGGCTCCTCAAAGCATTCCAAGCGTTTGAACTGATCTTGGCCGGTTTATCAGTCTGAAACAACAATAGAAACACATGTATACACTGTTATCTACCCTTATAAATATCTCTGTGGAAAAACAAAAGGAAATTAACTCTCAACAGTACAGAAAATAACTGCATTCTGTGCCATAACAGACCTGCATTCCCGCTGCTCGTCTCTTAAAAATAAGCTAGACTTTCACGAGTGTCTTTTCTCAGTTTCCATCCTTTTTATGTGGCTGTATTGTATCATATGATATTCTGGTATTAGCTGATATTTCCCTTTTTATTGTGCCATTTAAGATATCTCACCACGAGCACGATATTTCTGCACAGGATGTTTTAATTTTATTATAAAGTTATGACAGCCTGGCACATACAGTAGGAGACCTCAGAGCTTGTGTTGCCATCCACTCAGCACGCACCTCACGACGTAAATACTGCAGCTCTGTCAGTGAAAGCTGAGCCAATACGCTTCACAATGAAGGTATCCAAGTGTTACTGACATTGTTTTCATATTGTGTGACTCAGATCCCACTTGGGTTGCCAATTATAATAATAATGATCTGACGATGTGTTATTGGTCCCGACGGGGAGGTTCTCTTTCGCTTTTGCGCTCTCTTTTTAGAGACGTGCGAGTTTAGGATGCAATGTGTTGCTGAAGGACACTTCAACAGGATGGATTGATTCCTAATAACGGAGCCCAAATCTAGATGTTGAAACTGACGGGGCTCTCGACACCACTCAACTAACCTGCTTCTTTTCATGTGGTGCAATGCAGGGATAGAAGATAGTAGATGAGAGAGAGCTGGTGCGGCGAAGTGCTTAATCTATTCGATTAAACACTGAATTTGTTTACTCACATTTTTAATTTAGTAATATGGTGAGGCAACAGCAAGGTTGCTCTAACCCTAAGCAGGTGAAGGAAAGACACAGCAAACTTGCTTACTATATGACAAATTGATATTAACCTAAATTAGGAGTCACAGAGGCGATGTCATTGATCCTGGGGGCATGTTAGATTGAAGTGCCATCGCAAATGGAGGGAAATACTTAGGTTGGATAGCTATCAGCCTGATGACTAAAGCCTTCAACGTCAGAGATTTAGTGGTTGACAAGCCTGTCTCCATGAGGCTTTGCCGAAACCGCTAACAAGAAAGGTCTCAATAGTTATTCACTTTCTCATTTACATTTCTGCCTAACAAGAACATCCACATTAAGGTGAATTATGTTAAACCCAAATGCAAATTCTGACATGTTTTAATTCAACACAAGGTGCTGTATAATTGGGCTCTTATTGTATTAAAGTCACATTTTTAGCCCCCATCAGAGGAGAACACCACAGGAAGCAATAAAAACCTGCGAAAATGTGTGCTGTAAGTGCCTGCCTGTGGTGGAGCGTTTCTTTACTTACCATTAAGATTATTGCTCCAGTAATCAAAATCCATGAACCACAACTCTTGAACGTCACTGGAAACTATTGTACAAGAGTCACATCTGATTATTAAGTGGATGTTATATAAGTTACTTTAGAGAAATACATGTGTGAGCAATCTATAATATTCTATTTAAATTCAAAGCACTTTTCTTGAAAATGGCATGCTTTAAAATCGCACTTTTTCTGTGTGGAACCAGCCTGCGGAGAGAGTTTGTTAACCGTAATGGTGTTCGTACTGATCAGTGCTAACGGGGAAAAAAAATCAAGGTAAGAAAGATCTGCTTCTTTTGCGAGAATGTAAAGTGTCACTCCAGGATCCCAGAGTGAAGTGAAAGGCCATCGGCATGAAAAATTGTAACCTTTTTAACTGAACTATTCAGTGTTGTTAGTGAGCTTAGTATGGAGTAGGCAAAAGGTTTGTTAATAAAGTTCAAAGAATTTACTTGGTCTCAATTCATTTTCAGCTCCGACAGAATCTTGTTCATTAGTGTTCTTAAACATTAACCTCCTAGGACCTGGCGTCCACATATGGGGACGTCACATTTTGGGTTGTCTAGACAATACTAAATTTTGCTCTTTCAAATGAGCCATATTGCTCAAAGGGGCACAATTGTTGTTTCTATCGAACACTATTAAGCCAAATAGCAACGAGAAATTAAAAATGCATGCAAGAAATCGGGTCTTAGGAGGTTAAGGACTCTGTTTGGGCTGTTTTCCATAATACACTCTGTACCTCAGATCAAAGTATGTAGTTTTTCCATATTGACATGATGGCATCTCACAGTTGCTGCTAATTTGTCAGTTAACATCCCGTTAGTCGTGAAACCGCCACATCCCAAAGTTCCTCTTTTGGACTAAGATCTGGTGAGGCCATTTGAGTGCAGTTATCTAATTGTCATGTTCAACAAACCAGTTTCAGACGATCTGAGCTTTGTGTTCTCCTGCTGGAAATTCTTACCCTGGCCCTCGAATGTCAAAGCAGAAATCGAGAGTCATCAGACCAAGCAACATTTTTCGATTTTGGGGAGCCTGTGTGAATTGCAGCAGTAGTTTCCCGTTCTTCACTGACAGATATGGCACCCAGTGTGGTCTTCTGCAGCTGTACCCCATCTGCTTCAAGGTTCAAAATGTTTAGTGATGCATTCAGAGATACTCTTCCACATACCTTGAGTACAACAAATGCTTATTCGACTTATTCTTGCATTCCTATCAGCTCAAAGCATTCTGGCTATAGTTCTCTGACCTCCAGCATGAGTAAGGTATTTTCACCCACAGTACTGCTGTTCACTGGATATTTTCTCTTTTTCAAACCCTTCTCTGTAAACCCTAGAGATGGTTGTGTGGGAAAATCCCAGCAGAGCAGAGGTTTCTGAAATACATGGTCAGCCCATCTGGTACCAACAATCAAAGTCACTTAAATTTCCTTTTGACTATGTCTGCGTATCTAAATGCACAAAGTTTCTGCCATGTATTTGTTGATTAGATATTTATGTAAACAAGCAGTAGAACAAGTGTGCCTAATTAAGCAGCCGCTGACTGTACGATGCCTGAAACGAGAGCCAGGTTAAAGCAATCGGCCATTTTTTCACACTGAATTCCTGATTTTTATTTATTTTTTTGAAGTTCCAGTTTAAATGGACTGGTACCCGATTTACTGTCATAAGTGCAGACTCATAAAATGGAGTCATTCCTAATTTTTTTTTTATGGACATTTAGAAATTAACCAGAGTTATTGTGTGCTCAAGTCAGTAGCACACAGTGCAGATGGAAACTGCTGTAAGATATTAACTGCTATCATGGGAAATATCCATCCTGAGGTTTGGAGCATGTTGTTTCCACAACAAGTTAAAATGTTTTAATTCTTTATTTATTTTTTTCTTTTATTGTTTTTTCTATTAAATATTGTTGTTAGGTTATGCAACATCTATTTATCCCTGCTCTGTCCACTCTGCTGCTGTAATAATGTGAATTACTGGGACTAATAAAATCTTTCTTCTCTGATCTTATTTTACATTTTACATTTACATTGTATAATGTCTTTCACATAAGTGAAAAAAAAAGTCTTTTCTTTTTTTCTTTGGTTTCCATTATATATTTTAGCTTCCTGTCACTCAGCGAGAAGATAATATTTTTTTCAATTTAAAAAAAAAGTCTGAATCTTAAAGAGAAATTAAAATCAAGAGCTGAATCTTGATTTAAAGTCCAGCATCAAATTCCTGCATATCTCAGAGTTTTGCTCTGGTGTGTCTGCATGAGGTAAAGTGAAAATGAGCCATCATGTTAAAAAGAGATGAGAAATATTAAAATTACTTTTTCCAAAATGCAGTATAGAAAAAAGACTTCAGACTTCAGAATCCATTGGGTCTATACAAGCTAGATATAGTTGCAGCCTGTTGTAATATTCATGTTGTTTGTTGTTTATTCTTGCACTAATTAGTATACCGTATTTTTTGGACTATAAGGCGCACTTAGAATCCTTTAATTTTCTCAAAAATCGACAGTGCGCCTTATAATCAGGTGCACCTTATGTATGAAGTCTGGTTGTGCTCACTGACCTCAAATCGATTTTATGTGGTACACGGCGCTCAAAAAATCTGTCAAAAAATGTTTTAGTACGTCTTTAGTAAACTACGAAGCCGCACCGCTTGATGGATTGTCGGAGCATTACGGTGTTGAGGATAATAGATTGCTGAATGCACAATGTTAAGAGAGACTTGATATATTATAATATGGTGGTTGCTAGGGTGTAAGAATACAAATAGAAGATATTCCTGGGATGTGAACAAAGAACTGGGGTACACAATTAACTCCCACCCCCAGGACAGGAAAGCAAGAGTTACTGAGGGTGAGGGGCAGGCAAATGGCAAACGGACACTATCTTAAAAGGAGATGGCGGTCAGGGTATCAGCACCCCGGGACCACTGTACCAGTGTTTTTCCATTGTGGGGGTGTTTACTGTAGGGGGAGGAGACCAGAGACTATAACTGTAGGTGTTGTGTGGACTTCTTCAGATTAGCCTTTAGAATAGGACTGCAGTGTGCTGATCTCCAGATGCATCTGTAAGGAAAATGGATAATAAAAGGATTGTGTGAAACTTGGAAACATCTCTGCGAGATCTCTACAAAGACAAAAGGACTGGAGAGACCGGCGTCATCTCCACAACAGCTACCACTGTAGTCAGGAGCCTCGCAGAGTAATCTGGGTCCAAACTCACTTCAGGTCCCAAAGTCAAACGAACACTGCAGCATCACTGAGAGTTAAAAACTGTCTAAATTCTTTCATCTTTAATACAACGATCAGCGTTGCTGCTTTACCAGGTGTAACAATTAAGTTTAACATCCAGGCATCCATGAAAACAGAATTTATGAAATTTAACGGAATTAGAAGTTAGCAGGGAGTTGGCTCGCTAGTTTCCACTTAAACATGATATCAGCATGTTCTGACTGAGAGATTTCTGAAAAAATTAAAACGTACAGCTCTGCTATCACTTCCAACATAAATGAAGACAGAAAACTAAACAGCAGTGACGTTTGTAGGGTTACTGAAGTTCGGCTAACTGGTATATAATGATGTGCTACGTGATCGCTAGCAACACAGCTATGTTAGCATAACATAAACACAGTGAAGCTGGAGGATGAACACTTACACTTTTCCACTCGATAAAAGTTAACGTGAGGGTTCCCGATGGTTAGGGACAAATGCAATCGCATGGCAGGATGCTGTAAACGGACCAAACTTCAGTCAAGAGAACAACTGAGATAATCCATCCACAATACGAGGTTAGTCATTAATATACTGCAACAACATGGGAATAGAGCAGCTGCGAGAGAATTCAACATTAATGAATCAATGGTACGGAATTGGAGGAAGCAAGAAGAATGAGTTGAGTAAAGTTTGACTTATCTGACTGTTTTGCTTAATGCGCTTTATAATCTGGTGCGCCTTATGGTCCGAAAAATACGGTAGTTTGCATCGCCACAACGTTTACTTTTCTGGGAAGATGGATGTTGACGGCGTACTGATGCCGCTCCCGATCCTTTTTTTCTGACCTGGTGAAAAACAGACGACTCGAGACAGACTTCTTCAATTCAATCAACGTCTTTATTTCAACCCCTGCGCAGGAGGGAATCAGCTCAGCATAAAGCCTCTTGCGGATTCAAAGGGCAGTCCTTCGAACTGTTACATTTATATTATTCCAAAGTTACTTATTTACCTCCCACCTTTCCTGTTATTCTGATATCACGTTCGCCTATACGTCATACACAGTTTCGATCAAAACAACTTCTTCCTCATCTATCGTCTTCTACCTTTCCTTTTAAGGTCTTGACCTATCTTTAACCCCTTTCTTAATTGCATATCTTAATTGTTTATGTGCGTGTGTGATGTACATGTCTCTATCTGCAATGTGTGTGTTCCTGTCTGCACTGTAGGTAGGTGGGTGTGTGTGTGGGTCATGTCAAGTGTCATGAGTGTGCGCTTTGTATGTGTCGAGTGTGTGTTGCGCCGGGGGTTTACGCTCTCCTCCTTAGTTCTGCTTTTCTGGTCTATACTTATCCAATGTGTTAGACTGTTCTTAACGCTGCCCTTTTGCCCCCATTATCTACTGCAACTTCTATGCTATTTCTTAGTATGTCGCCTATGCATCTTTTTCCTGTGATGTTGCTTCAACTATTCTTACTCCTAAGGTCACACAGGGGCCTGCTTAAAAGTATAATGTTCAAACAGTATAATGCTGAAAAGTATAATGCTAAAAAGCTATATAACGCTATATAATTCCACAATCTCAAACCATAGTGTAAGGTTAGATGGATTGCAGTACAATTTTAAAAAAGATTCTTATAAAAATGAATCTATTTTCTATTTCAAATGGATATGAATGCACGAGTCTAGTGAGTAGGCTTAAAAGGGAAAAGCGGTTTTGTGCTAAACTTTCGGCCAAATCTATCGACTCAAGCTTTAGAACTTCAGTTCTTTTTCGTGGTTGAATTATTTTTGGAGGAAAAATGATTAATTGTTGGATTTGAAAACGTTACAGGAATCCATGTATGACTGCTTTTGAACTTTTTTTTTCTGTATTGATTTTTAAGAATAGTTATGAGACACTTTGAGCTCTCAAACACAAGTGTGGGTAATTGCCAAGCCTAGGAGAATGAGTAATCTGTTATTGAAATTCAAAGAATACTTTCCTTTAGAGCAGACCATCTTTTACAGATTGCGGTAAAGGTTTCAGATGTTTACTTGCATGGCTTCAGTATTCTCAAGGCACATCATTAAAAGATCCCAAATCATGCTGTTCCATCAGACTCTCACATACTGTAGGTGCTGTGCCCTGTGTGATGCTGCAGTTATGTGTCAGTAAATTGTTGGCAGACTTCAGCAGCTCTCAGTTTTGAGTGATTTTTATTCAAGCTGTAAAGGAATTTGAATTAGTACTGTAACCGTGATATGAGCTCCCCTAATCTAAACAAAAAACGTATTTTAACGTAATGGTAGCTTTACTTGGCAGAGTTTTCAATTGACCGCTTTTCTCGTAGCATTATTTAGTCTTACATACAACACATATTTTAGCTTTTAGTCCATTCCATTTAACATCAGAAGTCCGAATTTTTGAGTTCCCAGTTGGAATTTTAATTCGAAATGCCCCCTCAAGATGGATTTCCAACTCAGAAAGTCAGAGCACTCCCACCAACCCCGACTTAACAATCCACCAACATGCAGCAGCAGTAGTTGTACGTCATGTACTACCAAACTCATCAGTAAAACTGAGAGAAAATAAAAATGTTATGAAAACTAGTTGGATAAGCTTTTTTTTTAATATTTGAAAATTGTAAAAATATGACCTTACATAAACTTGTTGTTTGATGCCTAACTCACCCTTAACAACAAATTAATGATCACCCAACATTTATCAGAAAAATGTTTATCAGCTGAGTGGGCATGGCTACATATTTAGTTTTTAAGCCTAAACCATGAAACAATTGCCACAAATTTTGATTTTTTTTAACTGTATTACAGTATTTACTGAATCTTTTGACAAAAAAGCATATATAACTTATTTGTGTTATATTTGTTATAACAGGCATTTTTGTGCAATTTATTCCTGTGTCATTTCATGATGACTAGAGAACTCACAAAAATCATACACTTGGCATTACAATATTAAACTATACCACTTGTTCTATCTTATACTCTTGTGATCATGAAATGAGGGGTTTTTTTGACTGGCAATGCTCAGTGTGCCAGTTCATAATGGGAACTCAGATGGATGCAATGGATGTCCAAAACATAGTATCACTCTGCAATGGGAGACTGAGACTATGGATGAGTTCATGGTGCACAACCCTGTGGATGTAAAAAAGAAAAGAACCAGCAACCTGTTTACTCATAATGATTGTTCTTTGTTTTTTGCAGCAAAATGAAAATATCAAGCATACAAACACTCTCACTAAAACTTAAATGTAGCCATAAGACAGAGTCATGCTGCTATCAGTCTGCAATTGATTGGGGTGAAATTGACAATTTCATGCATTTTTCTGATTATTCAGCAATTACAGGTGATTAATCATTGAAAATCACATATAAGGCATTTAAGAGAAATTTGACTTTAACTGTTGTATTTGCCTGCAACCTTCCTATTTTATAGGGAAATAATATTGTAGGATAAAAACCCTACTATAATTCAAAGACAACAGAGAACCCCCCCATGAGCAAGGACTATGGCAACAGTAGGAAAGAAAAACTTCCTTTTAACAGGAAGAAACCTCCGGCAGAACCAGGCTCAGGGAGGGGCACCCATCTACCGCGACCGGGTTGGGGTGCGAGAGGGAAGACAGGACAAAAGACATGATGTGGAAGAGAGCTAGAGACTAATAACAGCTAATGATTCAATGCAGAGAGGTGTATAAACATATAGTGAGTGAGAAAGGTGACTGAAAAAGAAATACTCAATGCATCATGGGAATCCCCCAGCAGCCTACACCTATTGCAGCATAACTAAGAGAGGATTCAGGGTCACCTGGTCCAGCCCTAACTATATGCTTTAGCAAAAAGGAAAGTTTAAAGCCTAATCTTAAATGTAGAGATGGTGTCTGTCTCCCGAATCCAAACTGGAAGCTGGTTCCATAGAAGAGGGGCCTGAAAAATGAAGGCTCTGCCTCCCATTCTACCTTTAAATACTCTAGGAACAACAAGTAAGCCTGCAGTGCGAGAGCGAAGTGCTCTAATAGGGTGATGGTACTATAAGGTCATTAAGATAAGATGGGCCTGATTATTCAAGACCTTGTATGTGAGGAGCAGGATTTTGAATTCAGTTGGAAAGCCAATACAGGAGAAATATTCTCTCTCTTTCTAGTCCCTCTCAGTACTCGTGCTGCAGCATTTTGGATTAACTGAAGGCTTTTCAGGGACTTTTTAGGACATCCTGATAATAATGAATTACAGTAGTCCAGCCTAGAAGTAATAAATGCATGAACTAGTTTTTCAGCGTCACTCTGAGACAGGATATTTCTAATTTTAGAGAAATGGCACAAATGTATTTGCAAAACAATTCGATTCAACTCTCGAGGCAGCAACCAATTTTATTGTTTTGTTTTTTTATTTGTTGTAGATGCAGAGAGGTTATTGTCTGCTTCAACTTGTGTGACTGAGCCATTTCCTTGCTCTGAATTAGGAGTTAGCTTTGTCAAGCTAAGTGTGTCCAGTTTTGAATGGTTTTGCTTTTGAGCTAATGTAAGTTTGCTGGTTATGTCAGGATGGTGATGCAAGAGATGATCCCTCTTGTTCCCGGTAGTCCCTTATTTTAATATATTTAAAAAAAAATCAACATTTAGTGTCTTTGTATTGATACATAACACCAAGTATATATACTGTATTACTTTTCCGACCACCTCAAACAGGCACATGTGGTATTATTTACAAAAAATGTTTAGGGGCAAAACCTGTGAGTTTCAGAATTGATCAGTTCATTAGAATCACTTGTACTGGAACAAAATAAATGCTGCAAAACTATCAAGAGTTAATTTTTTTAAGACGGCACTGGAACAATGACACTTGCTACAGTGTTGCATAAGTTTTTATCTCGGTGCGTTGCGAAGATCTGTTAAAGTAAAAAATAAATTGGTGATATGTATGAGATTACAGCTGAGACATGATCACTGCAATCAGCTCAAGTTGAAAGAGTGTCGTCAAGATGCTCAGTGTGTCAGTACACTCTAAGCTCATCATGTCGAGGACCTGCTGCAGACATTCACAACATGCTGCAATTAGGTCTGTGACACCATGTGGAAACACAGTCACAGGGCAAGAAATTAGAGAGCCTGTTTGCATCTTTGGATAAAAGCTCTTTAAAATTCAGATTTAGTTTTACATTTTTAAGATTAAATGTGTGTCATTTGAGCAAGCAGGAGATGGTTTTCATCGATGATATGCAGCGCAAGGAATTGGAAATTAGTTGTTAAACTCTGGCCTGTAGTTTAGAAAGTTGTTAGGCTGCTTAAGGACAAACACCGAGCTCCACTTTTACTCGGCTGCATCCTGATCAGCTTCGGCGTAGTCTTAAAGGTCATCGTTTGAATGCTATTGCTATTTGCTCATATATCCATCTCCAGATTGTCTGAATGTTGGTCTTTTCAGGCTGGCTGATGTATTCACCACCTTTCACAACTTTCAGTCTTATTGTCCATCAAAGCCATTAATGCACTTTTGACTTGAGTCATTACTGAGTCCCATGTCAGTAAGTACCCACCTCACCCCCACCTCAACTTCTACCACCCACCTACCTCAAGGGTTCTGGGTTTCACAGGAGACAGATGAAGAGACAATGGCAATTCATCTTCGTCGTGGCATCCACATTACCATTAATGCGCAGCTTCTTTCCTTATGAAATGCGGCCTGTCTTGCTCACAAATGCATTCAGAGGAAAAGTACAATATCCTGAGAGCTGGGCATGTCATCTGTGGTTATTATCATCAAGACATCCAGAGCGAGTCGAGCGGAAGACGACTGAGCTGTTTTACCCAAAATCGTCCGTTCTATATGTGTATTTAACACGAGATTCCCAACTCTATCAGCCAAATCATATAGCAATAAGATTTATAATATAATTTCAAAAATAGCCTATATGGAAACGTGAAGTGTATATACTGTCAAAATGTAATAATACAACACAGAATATTGATTTATTCTGTGGGGACAATCCTCCGCGGCTGCTCTACTCCCACTCCAATTCAGGTGTCTGTGTGAGCCCACACAGTACACAACCTGCATTTCACAGCCTTTTAAAATAGATTTTTTTTTTAGATAAACAGATGCTAAACATTATGTATTTTTTTTCACTGGTTTAGCAGGGGTATTTGCTTTGTTTCTGTCTGATTTATAGAAAATTTAATAGATATATAACCATGACAAAGGCAGCATGTCTCATGTGTTAAGAATGTATTTGTATATCTTTGTAAAGCCTGAAATAGAAGCAATGAACAGTGGCAGATAATGTAATATAGACAAAATTCTCTGTATGTTCTGCTCTCTGACCTGGTAAATCAAACTATTATCATGGAGACTTCACAAATATTCACAGTTCCATAAACCCCTCCTGGAACTGATGGACATATTGTTATTTAGCTCTTCCATTCTTGCTTTCTGATTCCTGAGAAAAGCCTTGCCAAAAATATCTAGCATCCTCTCCTCAGCACTCAGTCCCACTGGATACTGACAGCTGCCTGAAATACAAAGGTAGCAATGTGAGTAATGAACCAACTGAAATCTCATCATATAGAGCGACTTTGAGTTACCCCGTGAAGCCCCCGTGACCCTAACCCCAGCCTCTGAGCCTCACCAAATGAGCTTTTCATTTGCTATTCAGAAATCAGAATGAGACATGTTGCAGGCACAGAGGTGCTCTGAAAAATTGCACTGCATGCAAACGTGGCTTTGCAATCTTTAAGCCCAACAAACTAGCAATTCTCTTCCAAGCTTATTTGCATACAGTATTCACATATTCTGCCTATGTGCACAGCATGAAAGTACAAATTTCACAGCAGCCTTGTTTGATGCCTATGAAATTGTTTGGAACTCAGTTTAGACTGAGGTTCTATACACACATTCATGCATATCTTGTCTGGATTTGAGGAAGGCAAAACATGTTATTATTTAATGACCATTACTTTGATTCGGCTAATGTATAATGCACTGGTATTAAAGACCAAGATTAGCAGATCTGATTAGAATATGCTGGCGAACATTCATGCTTTGATTGAACAGTGCCACATTTTAAGGTAGTAAGTACCGGAAAATATGCTAAAGCTGATACAATTGGAAATGATTCCATTAATAATCGAGTTACAGAAACAAAAATGAAAGGTTAAATAAGGATAAGAAGTGCTAAGGTAGTTTGTTTAGATGAGGGAGGCATCACAGAATTATTCTGCTGAACATCAACAGGTGTAATTTATAATAATAAGTTAATTTTGCTCTTTTTTATAATAAAGAATCCCTCAATAAGCACAACACATTTTAATAGATCTCTGAACTTGTTAGCAAGCGTAATATTTGATGAACTTCTATTGGGCGTTTCTGATAAAGGCTGCACTTTGCACTTGTATTCCACTTGTAGTCTACACCAATCACGTTTTAGCTGGCTTTCGCTGCAACACAATTTGCGAGTAAGAAAAGAAATTTTATCCGCATTAATAAAAATAAATGAAAAACTCACATGCAAGATGTTCACCTTCCAGAGATTTTTGGCTGTTGCCCCCAGAGGCCAAATCGTCAGATGATAGCCGATGGACTACCAGACTGGTCACAAAATCTCTGTTTGCCATCTGGTGCTGGTTAGGTAGTGCAAAGTGGGATATTAGAGTTTCTTCACTAAAAGCTACCATCTGCTATTGGGGGAGAACGGCACAGATGACAGCTGTAAGAGTGAACCAAATCTGCAGAGTTGTGAACCAAATAAGCAACGAACTGAAGTGCATCATAAAGCTCAGCGAAGCCTAAGGGAACTGCAGAGTCAGGTGTAATTCTCTGTGGGTTTATGAACACATAGTTAGTCATGAATGTGTGTTATACCTGCTTTAAATCTGGTTTGCCATCACCATTACTATCACTCAAGTGACGCTAAAGCTGCCTCACTACTGCAGAATTGTAAAAACAATCTTCAGAATACTTTGGCATGTACTAATTTTCAAAGTTAGGTGGTAATATGGTATTTTTCCTTCACAACATTCAAGTATTTTACAGACTGATGCCATGACAACAGCTGTGTGGTGGTGAGTCTTTACTCCACCAAGGAGGAAATCAAAGCCTTCAAATCTCACAAGTGACCTGGCACCATTTCTAACAATGAACATTGGAAGGCTGGCTGGCTGCAGCTGATTTTTGAGCAGAGAGATAAACTGCAGGCTTTTTTTTTCTCCTTTTAGAATAGGTCATTTCATCTTTGAATTTTCTTAGATTTTTTTTAAAGCAATGAGGATTGTAATTTTGACTCCAGGAACAATTCTACAATATAATACACGCCATTAAAAAACAGTTTAGTGACACAGACATACTTTCTGCATCTCCATATTGGGAGATTATTCTGTCACAGTAGCTGAAGAGAAAACACCACACCATTAACAAAACAGAGCATCTCGAAAAAGCAAGATGGCCCAATAAAATAACATACCTGTAGCATAGATAGTAAAATGGCTTAATAAGCAGTCCATCCATTTGTTTTCTTAAATAATAGTGCACGAAATGCAATAGAGTCATAAGCTTGACAATAAATCAGAGGTTGAATAGTTTTCTTTTAAAACAGAAACTATAAATCTGAGTACTACATATTCTCTGTCTGACACGTCTTTAGCTGTACTGAGCTGTGCTTCGCCGTAAGCAGTGGATAAGGTTTTTTAGGATTATCCGCGATGGATAACAGCTTGTTAGTGTCCTTCTCCGCCACAACTGCAAATGCATCTGGCTTTGAGTCATCAAAAAGACAGCCTTCTTGATCAGTTTCTTAAGTCTGTTGGTGTCGCCGGCTCTGATGCTGCTTCCCCAGATGACTGCAGGAAACTAAACTCCGCTGGTCACGCAAAATCAAACACTTTACAATTTTTCTACACATGTAGATCTCAGTTTCTTAACAAATTGGTGTGTTAATACCACACTAAGTTAATTTAAGTTGATATCTTTTCTATACTGCCCTTTTTTTACTGGGCCAGACCAGTAAAACCAAACTCCTCTGTTCTTTAGATTAAAAAAAAAAGAATGTTGAAGGTATCAATATCAGATTTTATCATGTCATCATGTTGCCTGGCAACCGCCTAAAGTGACCCATTTGTAGCATTTATGCACATATAACATCTTATAGAGGCAGTATATAATTTCAAGTCACGACACTAACATCTAATTTAGATCCACCAAACTTGAGCTATGCTTGATATATTATCACAGACCAAACAATGGGGTAGCAGCGGCATGTATTAGTACTTTTAACTTTTCAGATATTTTTACAGGGAAACTAGTTTCACCACAAAATAAACAGCAGTGCATTTCATTAAAATTTTTTAAAAAGAAATCATCCAAGGCCAGATACAACCTTTTTTTGTGGGTTGTTTCTGATGTCTGGGTCATATGTTTGACACCACTGCCTCACAGCTTCGGTGTTCTTACACTTCCATCTGTTGTTAAAGTGGATGCCTAGGTACTTGTAGTCCTTCGCCACATTAACATTGCCTCCCAGAATACACAAAGGCTTTGCAGACATCCTTTTCCTTCTGAAGTCAATCACCCTCTCCCTGGTCTTATCCACGTTCAGAGCAGACGATTTTTCCCAGACCACTCCTCAAAATCATCCACTACTAGTGCCCTGTACTCCACCTCCGAACCCTCCCACACTTATGCATCCTACCACTAAAGAGCCATCAGAGAACCTTCTGCAAATAGCATGGCCCTGAGTAACACTAAAAGTCTGAGGTATAAAAGGTGAACGGGGATGGGCACAGCACACTGTGTGCTCTGTAGAGATCTTTATTGCTCACTTTCTCAATCAGACAGAGCTCTTCCTAGTCAGACAACCCACAGCCTGTCAGGTAGTTGACAATCCAGGGGAAGGTGGGCATGTCTACTCTTATATTCTCAAATGAATGAGATTCTCAAAGGTAGTGTTTATTGTAGAGCAGTTGAATGGGATTGCATTAACAAGTTTCTTTATTCCTGCTATTGTATTCACCCCCCTTCATGTGGCAACAAATTGAGTCAGACAGCACAAAGATTCAGATACTACTCATGACTCATGTAACCCTCATCTTCATCTCTTGCTACCTGAAGCACGTAGCTGTCTTATCTCCAAAGCTGTTTACTTATTCAAGAACTGAGTGATGCCTCCAGTCATAGAGAGGAGAAGATTATAAGGAATTAACACTTTTTTTAAAAACACCATTGGGATTGTTCTTTTTTGGATTCAGTCAAGGATGTAACCCAAAGAGAAAGCAACTGCCACCATGTAAATGTATGTAACATGTTTTAAGCCTAACGTCATACCGCTGTACTGTCATACTGTGTCTTGAAGGTTCAAGGACAGAAAAGTCACCTTCAAAAGAAAAAGAAACGTACATATATTTCATTTGAGTCTCTGGCATCAAGAATATGCTAACTGACTGTCTGCTAAGCCCCTTACCATGTAATTTAATTTCACAATGGAGGCATATTTAACAGCATTTAAGTCTCTTAAAAAACTAGATGTGGACATTTCAAATTTCAACTGCTGATGAGATGACTTTTTAAAATATTGATAAGGTGTCTCAGTCATGACATCAAAGAGCCACATATCCATGCAGAGGCTAAAATTTAGTTTGCTACGTAACCAGTAAAACCAGTAAGAATATTGTTTTTGGTTTTACAGGTCAGACTAAGTGTTTCCATTAGCACAGTGTAAATATGTCAAGTAAAATAAAATCTGAATGTGCTTTGTTTCTAAAAACATACTTGGGAGGCACGGTGGTGCAGCCCTAGGCTGTGTTGGCTTACAGTAAGAAGGTTCTGGGTCCAGTCTTTTCCGGGTCTTTCTGTGTACACATGGCACGTTCTCCCTATGCCTTCAAGGTTTTTCATGAGTCCTCGCCTTCTGCTCCATAACTGCGACTCTAAGTTGGAACGCATTTAAAATGTTCAGAAGGAATCAGGGTGTGAATCAGATGATGCAGCTTGTAATGTAAAGTACTTTCAGTGGTCAAGATGCTATGTTTCATTTATGCGGGGAACGTATCACTTGGTACTGCTGTCCCAATTAAATAAAGCACATGACAGAGTTACTATCACAATTCTAAAGTCTATACTTGTAGACTTGTCTTACTGCTACTTGTATATCGACAAAGTAATGCAATTGGGCCATGACTTAGCCATTTGAAAATTATGCTTTCTTCTGCTAAGATGGGCATGGGTGTAAAAATAGAAATTAAGAGCCAGTTTTCCCATATGCTCTCCAAACTCCTCATATAACAAGTATATGCTCCTCCTTGTTATAGGCCATGCGCATTGTTTTCTATGCCTGGTGAAAGCTGTGTCCAGGAGGAGCATTAAACAAACTGTCAATTGAATGCTTGTAGAACGTAAAAGAAGAAAAATCCGCAGGGCAGTATAGAAGAAGGAACTAAAGGTCTTTTGCAATGTCTGCACTTTGCTTTACTTTGATGCTCAATAAGGAAGAAAATCTTAGAGTAGCATACATAAATGTTTAAAATGTGCACCGTTTTTTTGTTATTGTGTGAAGCTATGAAAAAAGACTTGTACTGGAAAAATACTATGAAAAATACTGTTTTTTTTAAAGGTTTTCTCACATCTCTGATGAGTTTTTTACGTTTAGAAGAGGCTCGTGTTTTGTTTTACTCGGGTTAATGCTGAGTTATAATTCAGTTCAGGGGTTATGTGTCCCATTGGATACAATCAAAGTGAATAGTGCTCTGCATATCTAAGCCCAAGTGCTGAAAACAATCTTCTTAAAGTGCTACACTATTTAGAGACAGTATATTCAATCACATCTCAATATTGTCCTCTGAAATGCTGGTAAAGGTCAGAATTAGGTTTGAAATTCAACACAGCACACCTGCCACCATAGCTTTGAGCAAAGCAACAACCTGTGTTCCTTAAATCCTCTTTTCTGCAGCAGTTTTGTCCCACAGCTACACAAACATAAAATTACCATTTGGAGTGGATTTGGAGTGTAAAGTTCTCAGGATGGCCTTCTGCCTGCTGTTTAATGAAATTCACGTAATTCGAGACATATGCAGTTTACCTAAAATTGACTCTGTGGCAGGATATTTCTTATCTAGTAAACAGTCAATCTGAGAGCCTGAACACAGTCGGAAACAAATCAAGCTGCAGTGGCAGATAATCTCTCTGCAAATGATTTTGGGATCAGATTCATTAACACAAGGTATTATTGTTGTTTCAACACGAAACACAAACGTTAGAGAGCAGGATTCAACATGTTTACCACTGCTTGAATTTCAAATAAATGCACGTTAGATAAAAGGCCACTGAAACCTGTGTTTGTTCATTACTCATACGACATAACAATTACAAATGACACGACTTGCACATCTTCTTTTAACTCAAACGGTTTGCTGTTCATAGAGATATAGCTGCACAGTATTTCCTGCACCAAACAACACTGGCTGACAATCTAACGCATGTCAGATTACTGACTTAGAGCTATTTAATGAATATGCGTGTTATCTCAGAGTGGTGATATATAATCTTCTTTGTTTTGGTCTAATTCATCAGGTCAGCCTTTTCCCTCTGAAGTTGTACTTGAAAGAAATTTTGTCTCTACTGTGTCATTAATTTCCAAAATATCATTCTCTCATAGGCTGTTGTTCACATCATTTGAGAATCGCTTAAAAATTACAATTTTAAACCCCCCTGTGGTTGTTTCATAGCATGTTTACACCATTCCTTGTGCTTTAAATGCCACACTGCATTTGCCATCCAATAAAACAGGGAAAAAACAAAAATTTCATTTTATAAAAACAGCTATGTGGAAACTATTAGACTATATAGAGATAGTCTAATAGTTTCCACAGAGCCTGAGTTAGAATATTCCTTTATTCCTCTTTGATTTAGGACATTTTCCTGAGCTCAACTTTTACACATCGTTGGTTGAAGTGAATAACCCTGGCCTACCTCACATCGTTTTAAGTTCTTTGAAATGTATAAAATCATATTTTACGTTGGCTCTGAGAGGGAAAAGCCATTATAGCCTATAGAAAAGGCAACCACACATGAATCAACATTTTTGCTTTTCTTGTTTCAGAGAATGAAGAAAATGCCATCATCACCTAGCAATTCATTCACATGACAGCCTATTTCTGCCAAGAATGAATGAACAGAAAAATGCAATACTGCTCTGTTTGTGGTAAACGGCAAAGTAAAATACTTTCAAAACACATGAAAAAACGTGAATTGCATTTGTCATGCAAGAAAATTCTGTGCAGATACAAAAGAAGTGTCCGCCTTTAATAAGAAGAAAAATAATTTTTTGCTGAAGAGCAACAAGAATGAAGAGAGATTTCTGATTACTAATCTGACCTGATCTTTGCTGTTCTTCACAGACACGTATTTCACATGCAACATTACTTGTCCCTCCAGTTTTTGAGCTACTTATCCAAATTACTCTGATGCAAGCTGCACAAATTAGCATGCCTGTCTTACCTGGAAAAAAAGCATGATCTTCAGGTTTTCAGATGTCACAATATGTCCAAAATTAGTTTCAACCACAGTGTGTGAGATGCCAACCACCGCGCCACATCCAACTGCTTTTTTGTTACTTATACATTAATCCATCTGTGGAATGTATTTAAATATATTGAGATAGTTTAGTTTTGTAAAAGTAGGGATGGATTTAGCTTTCTGGTTTTTACGTGTAGCCAGTGAAAAAGTTCTTTAAACCTGCATTCATGTTTAATGGCCACCAGTGTGACTGACAAGTCATTAACCAATAAGTATGCAGTTTTCACAGTTAAACTCACTCCTTAAAAAAATATCAAGACGGAGATGGTGAAAACTTTCATGGGAATGGGAATTCAGAAACTAATGGGTCGTATCAGAATGAGTACAGTCTATTATACCATACTGAAATAAGCATGTAAACTAAATAAGTAATTGCACACAATGTTGTATTTATGCAGTCTGGCACAGGTTAGATGAAAATTCATGAAATTTTGAAAATTTAATGTGTGCAGTTTTTTATCCGTTATTAAAAGTGTGAGCGGCATGGTGGTGTGGTGGTTAGCAGTGTTACCTTATAGCAGGAAAGTCCTGGGATTGAACATATCTGGGGCTTTTCTGGCGTTTGCATGTTCTACCTGCGCCTGTTAGGGTTCCACAGTCCAAAGACTGTGAGGAAATTTCGAATAATTTAGGTTATTTTCAATTGACTGTAGAGTGGCGACCTGTTCGTGTTGTACCCTGCCTCTCACCAGCAACAGCTCAACAGCTGGGATAAGCTCCAGTTCCTTTGTGGCTCTATGGACGGATGTTAAAAGCTTATCCAATATTGACATGAGGTTTCTTTTATACTTTTTTCACATATACTGTTTATAAATGATGGACATAACTCATGGTTGAAAAGTGAAACCAGTGTAGCTGTGTCTTAAGCCTGCATCCTTTGTAATGGTGAGATAGGGGTGATTCTTGTCAAAGCAAAAGAACAACCAGGTTCTACAGAAGTCTATGGGAAAGAGCTCTCACTGCCACTGTCCACCTTCCTGATGGGTTTATGGACTCACTAGTTTCAAGTCATATGAATATAACAGGAAGTTTTATATTTTTTACATTATGATAAATCATATGCCTATGAGCATACAGAGTGCCTTAGTTTCTCTGTCAGAGCAATTACGTCAGGTTTACAGAAGTAAAAACTGCAAATGTGACACGCTCATCTTCACGCTTCACAAAAGCGCTTTACAAACAAATGGGCAATATCACATCTTATATACACAGTGAGTGCTATTACTGTTCTTATTTTCTGTGTTTCCGTCACATCCATAGATTTGGACTTCTTAAAGCAGCACTCCATCACAAGCAACAGCAGCAGAAACTCAGATTTTTCCAGTTTTTGAAAAAAAATTACTTAATAAAGCCACGTTTTTTTTTTTTAAAAAACCCACAATTTTTATTTGTTATTTAACGGCAGATTCGTCAATACATTAATTATACATTAATGTATACAATTAATACATTGATTAAAAAAAATAATGATCAGGATAAAACTTTTGAACCCATAGATTTACATTTATATGTTCAAATACAAAATTAAGGAGTAAAATTATTACCAGGTGAAGCTTTAAGCATTTCAGGGGCACAGTCCAGCTTCCACAGTCATTATGATTCCACCAATGTGAGCAAACACAAATGTAATTTAGACACCAGAAATATTATTTCAATTCAGCAAAATAAATATACATAGTGGAATTTAATAAATGCTGCCAGTCTTGTACTTTTAAAAAACTTTTAAACAGAACTCTCTGGGTGAATATATTTGCAGTATTAATTTCGGCATTATTTTCTTGTGCAGCTGTCGGCATGAAGTGTGACACAACTGTAACTGTCAATTTTCGGGAGCCTTGTTGAGCTGAACATTTTATTTTTTTTTCATTCTTAGCTTTAACTGAAAGATGAAAAATCATCCTCTTCAATGTTCCCTTTCTGGTTACAAAATGTGACAGTGATGCCAAGGGAAAGTTATCAATCACTGACAAATAATACGTGAACAACCAACAGGCAGGAACGTACGCTCGAAGAGTGAAAGTGAACATCTAGAACACTTCAGAGAGGCTCAAGCTGATGAGGGTGTAGCTTTTCATTTCAGGGCGAAATAATGATGGAAATAGGCTCTCCTAGGGTTGATTTTTAACAATGCAGATGCACACTGCACCAGCAGCACACACTGCAGCAAGGGCTGTAACTACTGTAGAGATGAAGAGGGGAACCGTTATATACTGTAAGAGCACATTGAGCTGGAGAGTAACAATTAAGGAGTTTATTAATTCATCAGTTATCCCAGGCCACCCAGTGGAAACGGCTTATGCTCACAGACTGTGACAGGAATCTGTTTATTATCAGCATGTTAACTAATTAAGGTTCTCAGATGCCCATTAAACTTTATTAAGGTCCATAAACCAGTTGACTTGTGTAAGATCTATTAGGAGAGCACATGTAGGAATTTTGTTTTTTACGCTTTGAATTTTGAACGAGTGCATTTGAACACAAATCCAATTATCTGCAGGCTCAGAAACATATTTGTTTTTGAGTACTATGCGCTCTTACAGTAACAATATCCGCCGTCGCCACGGATTCATTCTTAACACTTTCCATGGTTGTGTTGAGGCACTCAGCATTTGGTTAAGGTCAGGGAGAGATTATGGTCTTTGTTCACGATAGAAAAAGGCAACAGAGACATGAAGCACGATTTACTTTATTCACATTTGACCAAAGCCATAATCTTTCCCTTACTGCAGTATCTAATTTCTTTTTTTTTTCTATTTTTCTATTTTTTTTTGCCCCCTGGGCAGAAAAACGAACACACTGTAAACATAACACTGACCTATGTCGTTATCGTAGTTGATTTTGTGAGCTTTTTGGCACACAGTTGCCTATTAATTAAACAATTAAGCAAATCGAGAGCAGCACTAGTCCCTAGATAAATTTAAGTCTACCATCTTTCTTGCTTTTTGCTCTGCTTTGGTTCTCCACTAACTCTGGGTTAGCAGTGGTGCCTTGACGCATTGGATGAGGCAAAACTGTACTGCTTGATTATGCTACAATCCATGATCGTGATTGTTATCTTGACTATTTAGCATGGTCAACTTAACAAACATCATGCATTTACCTAAAAAAAATAGTCCTTTATTTAAAATTCAAATAAAAGACAAAAAAAAAATAAAGGCATAGAGTTGGTTCGGGATACCAGGATCTCCTACAGGACAGAATAAGGAGTGTTTTTGACCATAAAGCCTTTCTTGTAAAGGCAACCGGCCAGAAGCTTCCATCACAAGATATAAGAAGTTACACACAGGGCACAACAAAAGGCCCAGGCAGCAGAGGATTTCTGCACCTTCTGAGATCTGCGCGGTAATCACAGGAAGAGTGATGGAAAGCTGAAGCAATCAACCGCCACCTCGGCTGCACACTGCTGAAAGCAGATTGGTTGAGAGAGCCTTGGAGACAAAAGCAGCTGAAGGCAACCATTAATGGTCCTTCTGCTGACTCACCTAAAGAAACTTTAGGACTTTTACTTCTTCCAAGTAGATATTGTTGACTAAAAGCTCTCGTTTCTTAATTTAAGCTTGTGCTGAAATAAACAGCACGGAACTTTTGGTTTATACAGAGGGTCAAAAATACCACCAAACAAAACGAGAGCTTCACAGCAAAAAATTAATGCAAAAGAATTGTTTTATTAGATTTGTCTTGCTTTCATTGTGGTTGAAAGCCAAATTCCTACCTGAAATAAGACTGACTGCCCGGCGTAATTGAACACGGAGAAGAAAGTGTCCTATTAAAACAGTTGGCATGAATCATATTTCACTGACATGACTGTTCCAAATGAGAGGTTTGTTTTATTCTGTTTTCGCTTGTTGATCGATTAAGTTTAGGTACCAAAACTCGGTTAGGTACAGAAAAAGATCATGGTTTCACTTTTACACAGGCCCCTGTGACCTGATGCGTCACTACACCAAAGGACACCCTGTACTTATCTCAAAACTTGAGCGTCAACGTGCCAGGAATGAGAACCGACTGAAAGCAGACTCCTCACGTTTTCTTTGTGTGTCCTTTCAATCAGTTTGTTTTTGTCTATTTGTATGTTTTGTGGTCATTTTGCATCTTTTTGTGCTACTGTGGTTTACCTGCATGTCTTTGTGGATCATTTGATCTTTTTCTCTTCATGGTAATTTAAAGCCCTTTGTGGTAATTTTCTGTTTTCGTGTGCCTCGTTTAGCAAAATTCTGAAGGTTAAGCCTACGATGTGATGTGTCTTGTGGCCAAGTTAACAATTTTTAAATCAATTTTAAATTACTTTGTTTCATTAAGGAATTTCCAATAGCATTGTTTTAGGCAATCAGTGACCTACATTACTGCTATCCCTCACGTATCCTGGAACAATTAGCTCCAGAAAAGACATTCCCCATTACTTAGCAATACAAATACTTGGTTGATGACAAGCTACACAGGTAACAGGCATACGGTTTACTCTCAAAAGGCAGATGTCTTTGAATGCAACCGTTGTCATGGGAAAAAACATCAGTATGCTAAACATATTCCGACAAGTGAAAGTCTGGAAAGTACTTTTGAGATGTTTTAGTGTTCCTCTCTGAGGCTGCTTGAGTGACAGGAACATACAGTAGCGATAGGGAACATTTCAAGTCTCTCTTTCATCTGGACGGGGACACAGCACTTCCAGCGAACGTGAACCATTTCCAAAGTCTTATTTTCCTCTCTATGTTGGGATCCATTTCCATCTATCATTTTTCAACATTTTGGCAAGACCCAACTGATGCAGCAGCAATGTTTTGATTATACTGTGACAACACATTATGAAGAAGTCAGTAAGCTTACAATCTTCTTTTCTTTTTTTCTTTTCTTTTCTTTTCTTTTTTTTTTTTTTACAGAGGGAACACAAGAAAGCCAGAAAATGTTGAGTATTGCCATCCACCAACTAGGTTTCCTTTCTCCAGCTTAAGGTAGACTTTGTCCTCTTTTTCAAGATAGAGCAGAACTCCATTAGTGGCTGCCTCGCGAGTTACATCTTTGTCACCCGCAAAGGCAGAGATGACTGGTTTCCCATTCAACATCAAGTTCACCTGGATGATCCAACAGAAGTAACAATTAGCAAGAATACAGCAGGAAAAAAGGAATCTAAGATGTGGGTCAGCATAGTTTATTTCTTATTTGTAATTATGTTACTTGACCTCTTACATGGAGACAGTAATGTTAAACCCACTATACAAACACTTAAGTGCACTTACTGTGTGGAAGAGGGAGGAATATAAAGTCTTTTCTCCTTTTTTTAACCCCTTTTGGAGCAGTGAGTTTTCAAATTGAGTATTTTTTAAAGGCAACAGTGAGACGTACATGAGATTATGTCTGCATGTGTTGTATAAGGTAGCTACGGTGGCTAACAAACAGTGCAAAATTGACTTTAGGAGCACTTCACTTTTTGGATCGCTTCATCCTCTAACGTTTTTAGCACCTCGTCATGTGTCAATCAGCAGTATCATTTTTGTGTTAATGGTAGTTGCTGCAACCATCAAGGAACTGTTGCAAAGTTAAATAAAGTTAACTTTATTCAAAGCCGTTTAGCTTTGTACTGGTCTGCTTTGCACTGACACCAGTTCTTTCACCAATTTTCACTCAGTGCCACTGAATGTCATTGATTGTCTGTGGTCTATCGTCTTTAAATATGAAGATGCTAATTATGGCAGATATATGCTGATTAGTGAGATTAGAGGGCTACCTACATATCACACCTACAGGAGCGGCTCAGCCCTGGAAAACCATGCCATGAAGCTCCCGGCAGATTTTAATTCCATTCTCAGTTACTGAGTCAGTGTGTTGGGGGCTTTTACGGACCATTAGTACTCAGTCATTTAAATGGTTTGCTGTGATTCCTAAATGCTTCCACTTTTTAATAATGCCACTTAAAGCTGATTGTGGAATATCTTGGAGGGAAATTTTTTCACAAACTGACCTTTTTCAACAGTGGCATCCTATCGCAGTATTCAAATTCAGTGAATTCTTTAGAACGACTCATTCTTTGGCAAATGTTTGTAAAGGCAAACTGCATGGCTAGGTGTTTGTTACACTTATGACAATGGCAGTCAAAGCATTATTAAGAGGTGTGGTCCAATACTTTTATCTGTATAGCTTATCTGTGCTTTGTATCAACTAGAGCTGGGCGATAAAACGATAACGATATGTATTGCGAAATAACTTTTTCTCGATAGAAAAATTAAACTATTGCGATAGGCCTCATCTCTCTTGTCCTCTTAAAAAAAAAAAGAACAGCCAATCCAAATTAAGTAGCGCAGAGCTGAACCAATCACAGCCGCAGCGTCACGTCACGTGACTTGTTACGTACAGCACAAGCGCCAAGGCGCACATGTGTATTTGTTTTTGCAGCCGTGCAGCCCGGGTAATGAAGGAAATGAGTTTGCCGACTAGAGAAAAATCAACCGAGAGCGTGAGCGAAGGTTACCGGAGAAAAAACAGATGATGGTTCCAATGCCAGAGAGCTTGTCGAACCTTCCGTTCCACAGAAGTTCCGTAGTGTGAAGGTATTTCGGCTATTTCAAGTCTGACAAAAAACAGAGTAGCGCGCACTGTAAATTGTGCCGAAAGCAAGTCTGGAAATACAATAAAGCGGTGCATGCTCAATCTCTGACTGAAAGCGCTAATTCGTCATTTGGCTTTTGTCAGACTAAAGTAACTGTTAAAACTGTTTGAAAAGCTAAGCTATACAACAAGGAGAGATTGAGAATTTCCTTTTAGTTCTCAGTTTATTTGATATTGAAAAAAGTTAGTCAATTTTGTCTGTTCTTCTGTAAAACGACCTAAGATTTATTTTTAGAATTAATATTTTGTTTCTAAATGGAATTGACAATTTAGTAGTCTGTTTTGTTTGTTCTATTTTGAAACTTAAACGCTTTAGCGGCTGCCTTTTGTGTAGTTTGCAATATTTGCCTTTATTTATCTGAAACTGAAGTCTCATGTTCCTTAAGTACATCTACCCTGTTGAACTTATTATGGGAAATAAATATTTAAATCAAAACAAGCTGCTGATTATTTCACACTTTACTTGTGAGCAACGCCACATTTAAATCTTACAAATATAGTTATTTGGCTTATATCGTGATATATATCATTATCGCCTGAAATGAAAAAAACATATCGTGATATGAAAAAATCTTATATCGCCCAGCTCTAGTATCAACGCAATATTGCACAGCTTTGATATAATGTACAAGTTAGCATCATGAACCTGATTAAAAAATGAATTTGTTAAGTGACAAGATCATTTTAGAAGCTAGCTAACTAGCGTTTGCACCTAAATGTAAACGCTGGCTAGTTATTTTGTGAGGAAGTTTTCAAGCAACAGTTTCAATAAGCAAGGATGCTACAGTCTGCTAGCTAGCTACAATTTAGTTTAGTCTGTTTTGCGCTAGTTGATGATCAGTAGACTTCATTTCCCAGGTAAGACTTGCTACTGTTGCTCACTGTTGTCACTCTATTGGAGTGGAAGACTTATTGAATGAGGCATCAGAGAGCCAGAATTAACATCATATTATTCTGACTTATTGACTTACTGACTATTCTGACGTTACCATTCATCCATACACTGACAACTGGCAAAGCATTTTATATAAGAAAAATTCTCTTTAGTGCTCTATTGAAAAAGTAAAATGTATCAAATACCCCACCCAAAACTCAAAAAGAGACATTTACTCTTCAAAGTAATGAAATAAAGGAGTAAAACATTAAAAATGTTTAAATTAGAAAAACAAAACTTTTAGCAACATTAATCTTTCTTTTGCTTTCACAAGAACGCTGGCTTGCCAGTAATGCAAACTCGGGTGTTATTAACTCTCAAACAACCAAAATTGTAAGGGGAAGAAATGCTGCACTAGTTTCCTGTTTTCTTTTCTAAGCAGCATCTCTGGGGGCAAAGGAACATCAAGCAAATTGGTTACAGATGTGCTCATAGACACATGAATTTCGCCCATCAGAATCCTCCAAAAAAGCAAAATTGTTATTGCACCAAAGAAAATCATGTGTGCTGATGGGGATAAAATCTCTCTCCATCATAATACTTTAATGGAGGAATCACTAGGTGAGATAGTGTGATCCAGATTAACCTAAAATCAGAATTTGACAGCAAATTACTTATTAAGAAGCTTCAAACTGATGCAATACAAAGGCTCCTGATACTAATGATACAAATGCACTGACATGGGGATGTATCACGTGTATCTGAGAAAACTGAGAGCAGCATTGATGCATATCACCAACTACTGTGCGTTACCTTACTAGTTCATTTTTTTTTCACTTTAGCTACTTAATATTCTTTTCAAGGCAGATGAACTTTGGCATTTGTACAATTAAATATTTGCAGAGGTAATTGTATTGTAAGCCATTTAATTTCAACATGGTCATTTTAAATTCAAATGAAATTCTTGTTAATTAGTCACTGAAAATATAACCTTGGCGTCGAGCAGGTTTATTCAAACCTTTAACCTAACACATTTTTTCAAGTCATATCAGTATGAGGTGTTTGTGCTTTTTGTTTAATGTGTGTGGGTGTGGAAATGCAGTGGTGGTGATTCATGGAATAAAACAATTAATCCAATCAGTGAGGTTTTGATAATGAGACAGCATTTTTTTTTAAAATGTGGCTGAATGTTTTCTATTGCAGATTACATGCAAAAATATATTAAATAAATAAGTAAATAGAAATAATTATCTTAGAATATTCTGGGTAAACAATGAAGCTGAATTTTAGGTCCACCTTGCCTTCATTAGTAGTTGTTCGTAGTATTAGTTGGTGCCAATGCTTTTCTATTGAGATTTTGTGTGATGGGATTTGGAGTCAGTGGTAGTGTCCGAATAATAAATTGGAATAATAATGCAATTCATTGTTTTCCTATTTCCAGAAGTAAGATGTTCTTCCCTGCACAAATAATTTCTTTATTGTCCCAGAGAAAGATATTTTGTTCCAATGGGGTCTTACAATTGAGTCAACTGCACAGATGTGTGAAATGAACATAAAATGATACCTGTATGGTTTGGCTCTGGTACACTTTAATCACGTGGAAGTTAAAACTGTAGACTCCTTTCCTCGGGGACAGAAATACTGATTCAAATGTGAAGTAGTTTCCTATATTCACAAGAACCTGTGAAAGGAGGGGGGAAAAACAAAGAATGCGACAAAGCTGTTTATATACTCAGCACTTCAATAAAGGTTTTAATTTCAAATGGGCTTTGGGATTAAATATTTAAATAGGAAGTCAGCCAAGCACACTTCATTGTTGTGGCTACCAGGTCGCTTTCCTGATCGGACACAAACTGAGTGTGACACACTTCAAAAAACATTTAATTCAGGCTTCCTTCTCAAGAGACCTAAACCTGGCAAGTGAATTTCCAACTCCACAAAAAAACAAGTGATGCGTAAACTAGATGATATCCAGAACCCAACAACAGATTTTATAGATTAATTCCACTTTGGAGCAACAAAAAACAAGAGAAATTCTTTTGTTCAGATTTAAAGTGACTGAGAAACTACTTCTAATATGATACATACAGTAGAAATAACATTGGCTACTTCTGTATGTTAAAAACAATTCAAAATGAACACACTGGTATATGAAGGAGATATTTTCATCCTACAGTCATAAACATAGAATATTTAAAATAATATGGAATGTGAACTTGACTGGGTTATCACTGTAGGCATGAAAGGCTCCTGCAGAATCTCATACACTTGAATTCCACCTGTTAAGACCAATGCAGACTCAGCCAGGACCTTTGACATGGGTTGCTTTCATGGCAACAGCATGCATGATCCACACCAATCATATCTCTGGTAGTGCAGTATGACACCAAAAGATCACGTTATATAATGTCATGTAAATGAGAGGGCAGAGGATCAGTTGTGTGATACTGTTACAAACACCTTACACTGCCCACCGATGCATGACTAATCGAGTTCTTGTTGTTTTCGCTGCTGCTTGATTTGTTTGGGTGTATTTATGTAGGTGAATGTGTGTGGATGGCGCGCGTAGTCGAGCGCGCGCGTGCGTGGCGGGGGTAGCTTGAGGCAAAATGATGGGTGCGTGTTCAGGCTCTGCAGGATGCCCGCCCTCAAACATAATCCAGTCACTTTCAAACCTGCTTGCGTGTGATTATGTGCACTTGAACAGTGTCCACATGCCAACCGATGCCAACTGAAGCCAGCTTTAAACTAAACTGAGCTGCAGCTATACTTAAAGCTGCAAACATGTTCTGTCAAAGTCAAAACTGCGCTTAAAGATAAATGTTTGTACTAAAACAATAGACCCAAGTACCTTCGCTCATTTGGAAATTTTATGGAAAAGACAGGGAAGGTTTGGAAAGTGATATTAATATGTATTTAACCACTTTTGGCATTAGTGTTGTTCATTAAAAAAAAATAAAAATTAAAAAACGGTCCTAACCTGATCGAAGTAGATTATTCTTGTTTTGTTGCTCATTTCCGATGGCTCATGGTTGTTGCTCCGGACTGCAGAGAAAGCCACCTTGGAGTTGGCGGCGCGCACCGAGATGCCGAGCGGAGAGGATGAAGCCTTCCAGTCCGTTGCCGGATTAGAGTCGCAGACCACGAGACATTTGCCCTCCAGGACGATCGGTTCCGTGTCATTCTGAGCTCTCACAACCTCAGAGATCACAGTCCAGCTGAGCATCAGTAGGAGTGAAGTAACCATGGCTCTTCTCTGTCTGTGACAACTGTGGCAGCGCAGATTCAGAGACCGTCTCCTGCACCACACAAGTTTCCGTGTCCCTCCACTGCTCTCCCCCGCTGCAGACGCGTCTGACGCTGTAAAATTCTCTTACTGGATCCAGAGATATGCCATATCCAAGTGAAACACAAACAAAAAAGCAGAATCCCTTTAAAGTCTAAATCTTCTTTTGAAGAAAAAAACAAAAACAAAAAAACTGAAAAACACGAAAAATCACCGATTGTTTTCTATGCGTCTCATTTTCAGGTAGACTTTAATAAAAGCTCGTGGATCAGACAAAAGTAGACCGTAGGAGATGTTCTATGGAAGGTGGATCCAGTGCGAGAGGGGATCAGTCGATAAATCGTCCATAGCCTTCACTCCCACTCCAAATAACGCGTCTGACAACAGCTGTTCCCGCAGTGATATGCTGCTTGTGTGCGCGCCCAGCCATCCACTTTACGCACGCACGTGTGCTAGAAGTTATAATTAACGGTCGCTGCGTAAATTCCCTATAGCTTTCATTCCTCTAATTCCTCATAAAATAACCACAAAGCAAAGTATACATTCAAGAAATGACCGTGTTAATGATGAAAACTGAACAGACACTGAACATACATTGATAGTTCCGCCGGTCCTTTCCTCTGATCCAGAAACAAACTCCTTAAATAATTATCCCCAAACATATTTCTGATGATTTCACAGTTTTAAATGACTCTGTGATGGAAGTACATGCATCTGTCACCAAGCAGGAGTTTCACTTCCCTGGTATCTCCCTGTCCAGTCGGCTGCAGGTTTCACTGTAATGTGGTGACTCATCATAATCTCATTGCACAGGTGGGCTGAATTTGACTCATGGTACTATGATCTTTCACATAAGTCATTGATGGGACTTTTATGTTGTTGCTATCATTCTTGAATCCAGCGCTGTCTTCACTACTTGCAGCTTTAAAATATGTAAATAAATAAAATTCAACTGATTTCTGAATCTGGAAGGCAAAAACATTCCACACCTAATTAAAAACCTCTACTTTAATTTCACTAATTTTACCTGCATCTCTTGTGAGCTGAATGGCTGTTTTGATTTGGTATAATAGGATTTGGGCTTCATACATTTATCACTCAGCATCATCTGATGTAAAATTGTACTTGTCTGTTTTTGTATGCTGCATTAAATCAACAAGACACCCAAAGTGTCCTGAGAGAATATTGACAAGAGATTAGAGATGTGAGCACGTCACCTCTGTCCTTGTGTCACTATATGCTCTCCATAAAAAAGCAGATCAATTTTAACGTCCTTCCTCTGACTTACAAAGTGTTACATGGCCTGTCTCTTTCAGTTTTAATTGAGCTTGCTGCACCTTAAAAGTCAACGATAAATAGCTTAGAGTTTCAGTTAGTTTCGAATTTTTCTGAGGTGAGGGTTTATAAGTCAAGTCAGGCTTTGCAAACTGATTAATTTAGCTACATGGATAAAGTACTATACAGAAAATGAATCAGTTGAGACCATTACAGACAGTAGCCTTGCAATATACCACAGAGCGACGGCTAGATAGTGAAAGCTGTAGACAGTGCCGTTAAACTAAAATAAGCCTGACTTCTAAAAAGCACATTTGGTGTTAGGCTTTCATTTGCTTTATCATTAAATCCTCGCTTATGAAAGCCGCTTTTTGATCTTTGTGGCTGAACAACGAGAGATCACAAGGTTGCACTGTTAAAAATGATTAAATGGTAAAATCAAGCAAGCATCCAGCAACCAAATGGAGCTGAACCCTGAAACAAATCAGCCCGCTCTAATAGACAATATGGTGACAAGTGTTTAACATATTAATGCTGCTTAAAAACAGAACATGCTGAGAGCTTGTCATTGACAGATTTCAGGTGCAATGCACATGGAAAAAGCAGATATTAATAACATGTGTTCTGCTAGTGGAACAAATGGAAAAAAAAATATGATCTGGTTTTGTTTTGGACAGTTTTACAACACAAAAGAGCATGGTGACACCGTCTGTGTTTTTAAAATCTGAAAACGGACTGAAATATTTGCTGTCTGGACTGAAAGCCGTAGATCTGTGAATGCAGATGAATCTGTCTTTACCTGTCAGGCATTTTGGGCATCAGTCCATTTGACAACCTGAGGACATCACTACCCTAACCTGAGTAGTAGCTGCCATTGTGTGAGATTTGTGTCATCACCAAGCTCTGACAAATGGTTGCGTGCCAAATGTCGTGCATGTCAATATGTTTCCATGGCAATGGAGTTTGCAGAGCTGGGAGAGGATGGCTTGTAATGTGCTAAGAACCACTTTCCTTTGAAATCTTTCACTAGGCAGCAAAGTTGTCCAGATTTTCTGTTGACAGGCCCGAGACTCCAACTTCAGCCATTAATACCTGAAGTGAATTTATGAACTAAAAGGAGCTTCGGGTTACTTTAGCATGATGAAAATTTTAATAAAGAGCTGTGAAATACAACTCCAGTGCATCATATTATGAAGAAAACATCGTTTGGCCTCTGGAGGCATTGTCCAATATTTCAGGGCTTCCGGTCTATCAGCGGATATTTGGGCAAATGATTTGTGTTTTAACCAACAGTCACTGTTAACAAATGTAGATACATTATGAAAAAAGCACTTATTAAAATAAAGCTTCATTAGCCTTCTTAAACATGTTTGGTCAACTCAGAGTATAAACAGAAACCAGAAATCTTTCTGTACTTCGTTGCTCAGTTCTAAATATTTGTATGCAGATATCTTTTTATAGAAATTATGAAAAAAGCAACTGCAGATACAAATGATCAGCATAAAGTCAGAGAATGTGCTGTGTATAGTCAAGCTTCAGTGAGCTAAATATTCAAAGTACATCTGTGCATGTGAATGTTGTAAAAATCCCATTTCATGCTACTTTCTCCCCAAACTATTATTAATAATAATACAAATACTGAACGTATAACGCTGTCAGAGACGGATCAGCTGCCTAGGTGCCATATTTTTTTATTTAATTTAATCTTTCTGTAATTTTAATTTAAAGTAATGGGTCTTTATTTTGTTCTCAAAAAATAAAGACTTGATGAAAGTGGATACTTTCAGCTTTAATTCAAGTGGATTAACCCTTTAAAGCCAAACATATGGTATTTGATACATGTGTTTTTGTGAGTTTTTGAGACTTCTGCATCATCAAAAAATGATATAAATTGCATGACAAATTTTTAATGACTAAATTGCAAAAATATGGTTAATGTAAAACTCATATATGCAGATTAAAATTTGATATATTTTTTTATATATTTTGTCTAAAGGTTCAACAAACACTCCATTATCAAAAAATTAAAGATTTCTGGCAGGTTTACGTTTTAAAAGGTTAACATAAGATTTTCATTGGGAATGACCAATGGACGAACAGGATTGGAAATGAGTATGTCAGAGGGTCAGCTCAGGTTAAGCAGTTTGGAAACAAAGTTAAAGGAAAAGCTGAGATGGGCAGTGCATATATTAGATAAAGGATGATTAGATAAAGGCAGATTACACAGAAGATGTAGTGCAGGAGGACACGCAGACGGTTGGTATGACAAAAGGAGGATGAGGTAAGATGGAGTCAGCTGATCTGCTGCGGCGAAGAAAAAAACTGCATTTACTAGAACCTCTAAAAATCGTAACCTGTGTTTATAAATGACTGTAGTTCTGAAACAGCAGTGATATTTCTGCAGAAAGCCTTGTATGCTCTCTCTTTTCAATTCTTAATAAAGTATTTAAACGAATAATGGCATTGGCGTCAATAAAATCCTATCCATATCCGCCCCCTTTTTATTCCATTAAGAATTTATGCAAAGAACAAAAAAAGCAAACAAAAAAAACCTCCCTGGGCTAATGATTTTGTTGGCTGCTTACTAACTAGCAGACCTGTTGGCTTGTTTGTTAATGGAATTTCGAGTTCACACAGTTTATTAAAAATAAGCCGAAGTGTTATTGTCTCATAAGTGTCCTCAAAGCGCTCCCTGTTTATGAAGCTGTTTACACATTGTGAATAAAACAAAAATGTCGGTGACACACAGTTAACGAGTTAGTTAGTAGCTTCCTCTAGTTTGCACTCTCCATTCCCACATAGGTTAACACTGTCGAGTAACTTTGCCACTGAGATGCAAAGCAGAGGGTGAATTTGAGTGGGCCTGTATATGGAACTAAATGTTCAATATATTTCTTTCTTGCAATGCCACATGACTCACAGTTGGATCACTTCGATAGTTTGGATTGGCATGAAAAGTCTCCTGGTTAAATGATCACAAAAGCTACATCAGAATATATCTACTTCTTTAAATAAAAAGCCAAAGGTAAAGTCTTCACGTAAACATCCAGTCACCGAGCTTAAAGCTGAAGCTATCTTTGTGCAGGCTGTGCACACAAGTGACTGTGTGGATGTTCTCTCAGAGATTCGTGTTCGAAACATCTGTGTCACCTCTCCAGTGTGAATTATTTGAATTAGAATTTTTGCTTTTTATGAGAAGTGGAACTCATGATTGCTCTCATAATCCTTCTTTCACTTTCTCGCCACGATGATTTCTAAATTATTTTCGAGAAAATGAATTATTGTATATTTTGTTGGATATCCAAGAAAAATCTTTTCAAGTGTCTCTGTCAGCGGAATAAAACCAAGACCTCCAAGGTCAAGAGACTCAAGGCCCTATCTTTGTTCGCTGGAACATAATTGTAAATTTGATTGAAGAAGCATTTGAATGTGTAAATGTTGTGGAAAAAGAATCAAATTTTCGGAAATAACTGTATACAGCCTTTGTCTTTCAGTCAGTCATCTGTGGAGGGGGGAAAATCACCAGCAGCTATTAGAGTACCTTGGGTCTGACCTTGCTGTTCCCATCAGTAGTGATGGCCGTGCTCCTGCTGTGAAAAGCCCTTCACAATGGAACACACATAACATTATCTCAAACGTGTCATGTTGTAAATCGGTGTCAGGCAGAGATGAACTTCAGTAATTCAGTGTTAGAAAAACCTGACGAATCTAAAACACTTTTCATCCGTTTCAGCAGACCACGGTGCAACTAAACTCACCCCAAAGATGAGAAGATGTCTCTACAAATGCTTAACCCTGTAAGACCCAACCCATCAAAAAATAGCCAGAAAATTCAGATTTTTTTGGAACTGAGATGTTTATTAACCCTTGTCTTTATGCATGCTCAATCATCCAGGTAAGGATATCCCAAAAGGTTGATTCTGTTCATCTGGACGTAGCGTTTCAGTGGGAGAAATGTTTCGTCACTCATCCATTTTTTGTATCGCATTTGATACATTGGGTGTTTTTGGCAACTTTTTGTTAACAACAATGTTAATTTTAGGCAAAAAAAGAGTTTTGTCCATAACATTTTGCAATTATGGCAAGTCTTGATCATATTGATGAGATAGAGATCTCAGAAACTCATGTAGCAAAAATGAAAAAAGGGCATTATAGGGTTAAATCACATTAATATTTTACCTGTCTCTTACAGCAATTGTTTCCTTTTAAACAAATGCTGTCTATAGGGGACTCAAATTGTTACATTATCAGACATGGAAAAATACATTTAAAAAAAAGTCCCACCAGTGGGTCTTTAAAAATGTCTCTAAGGAAATTAATTAGTCGTCAAAAAGAGAGTATGTACTCTGAATTTAAGCTACTGTATTGACACTTCTGAACAGTCCTGTCGCACACAAGGAACCACTTTGTTACTCTTCAGAAAAGTTCATGTTCATTTGTCATTACATATAATATAAAACTAATTAAGCATAAATATGCCACTTTTCAAAGTAATAAAATAGGCAGCAGGCCAGAGGCGATCAGGGATCTGAGCTGTCAGTCACTAACAGAGGCCGCCTGGGTCTGTCAGCGATCTTTTAACATTTGTCTGAGGATATTTTTCTGAGGTTGTATCAACAATTTAGGAGTATATGTCTCCAAATCAATATCAGCCAGACACACTATTCAGTGTTCTTTTGAGTCTTGAACCTTGTAAACTTAAAGGGTAGCAGCGAAATGTCTTCAGATTGCTCCTTCGTGGAGAAGTGGGAAGCTATTATCAACCTGGATTTTCAGGACTGTGTGTTCTTTTTAACATGCAGGGAAAAAAAACAACAACTCTCAAACCACTTATATTTATCAAAGTGTGATTAAATGCACGGCATGTATCTCTCAATCATTAGCAGGCATTTGTTTAGGCCGTGTGACTCGAGTGCCTGCCTCGTGTGCTTTCATGGGACACAATTTTTGTGTAAAAATAACTTTGATTAGCAGCGATGCTAGCTGCTTAATCATTATAAAAACCCAACCCTATAATCGTAGTTTTTGTCCCTCTTGGTACAGAACAAGAACCTTTTAACACCACAGTGAAATTAATGTTATGACCATTTGCTCAAAGCTAGTTTCTGGGTTTTTTTTTTTAAATGGAATTTAAATGTTCACCTTTCTTTCAGATGTTCTTTAAATTCTTTAAAAATTCTTATATTGCACTTAGCTGTTAAAGCCCCATCACGTTCACTATAGTTGGACATGTGTGTGTTATGACTTGCAGAGTAAGTGCTTACAGGGTTTGAGCGTAGAAAGAAAATGAATAAATAGCCCAACAAAGAAACTAAATGACATTGCACGATAGAAGTCTATGACAAAATGACCCTGCTTCTCACTTTGTGACAACTGTAAGCCTTCGCTAATAGACTCACGATGTCAATCACTGGTTTGAAGTCTTATTGAAGTCAACAAGATTTAATGCTGAAAGACCGGCAATAATTCAGGCTAAACTTTAGATATACTTTGTGAGTGTCCAGCCCGTTCTCACTCCCGAGGCGTAATATAATGACAATTTGTCAAGTCCCGCGGCGTTCCTGAGGAACATGAAAGGTGGACGTGTCCGCGTTCTTATGCTACACGTCGGGTTATGGATGAAATCCAGTAGAATGACGCTCCCACGGTAATACACGTTCCAGTCATGTATTCGAGCCCTAACCCTAACCTTATCCTTAACCTTAACCAGCACTTTAATGACATTAGATAGTGTTCTCATGTTTCCTCATTTTTCCGATCTCGTAATATAGGGACGTGTTGGGTGCCCAGAGGTGTAATATACTGACGATTTGTCACGTAGCGTAAAATGTTAGGCTTTGGGAGTGAGAACGTGTTGGAGTGTCAAGTGTCTACTATATGTCAACACAGTGTTCCTCAGTTTCTTAAACTCACCTTTTGTATGAGCTTTTTTTTTAATGTTTGTGCTTTTATAAACCATGACTCAGAACAGGAAGTCTTAATCTATCCACTGGCAGCACTGGAAGCCCAAACATTGGCCACAGTCCCCAGAGGCTAAGTTGTCAGGCAAAAGGGGATGGGTTATCAGATTAGTATGCCAGCAGACAGTTTTTAATGTCTTGATAAGAAAGGCTTGCACATAATCATAGCTTCCGCCCAGATCTAAAACACACCTGTACTCTCCCTTGTTACTCTGATCTCACACATCTCATTTTCCTCGCAATGTAAGCCCTTAAAACCTCTGGAGATAATTCTCAGAAGGTTTCTGATATAAGTGACACGTTTCACATTAGAAAGTCATTTGATCCAGTATTAACATAAAGTATTGATTAATGCAGCTTTAAAGTTTTAGGCAGGTGCACAGAAGCCGCTGAGATGTGACCCTGAACAAGTTTACTTTTGGTCCAATGTGAATTTGTTTTATTCCCTCTGCTGCCAATTAAACAGGCGGCGTACTCAGACTCAACTTTCCCAAAATAGAACTGCGGTCCAACATGGCACCACAAAACAAATTTTCACAGCATGTGCCTCCGCTAACATTTTAAATGGATTTACACCATGTCACCGCAGTGCACAAACACGGAGGAAGTCACCGTGATCCAGTGGACGAACCTCTGTAACAATGCCTCCTCCTGTGGAAACAGTCAGCGGAGTGAAAGTAGGTCTGAGGGATTCAAGCAGGAGTCTGAAACAAATGTGAAGCTTTGTTTTCTGAAGGAAAACTGTTGCCAAATTGTTTGTTGTTGCAGCAGCAACAACAAAATGAATAATGAACACCTTCACACGAGCGCTGCTCTGGCTGTTAATGAACTTTCTCCACAGGAGTTCATAGGTGATGAGTGCCTCGCTTAAACCAGGATTTAAGGCTTATATATATTGTAAATACAATTTAGTTCTACAGCGCTGTGCAAAAGTCTTGAGCCACTTCATTTCTTTATACTTTGCTAAGAAATTGGGAAATAGGCCTGTGATTTAGGAAAACATGCGCAATCATCCTTGTAAATATAGTGTGTAAGGTAAAAACAGAGATTGATTGAAAGTCAATATTTGGTATGACGACATTTATTCTTTAACATAGCATGAACTCATTTAAACAAGCATTCTTTTAGTCTTCAGGGATAGTTATTCAAAGCTCTTATTTGGGTGTTGGCTGCTTTTGTTTTGTTCTCTGTCAAGATGATCCCACAGGTCTCTGGGGAGGTCAATACATGACTGATAGTATGCCACGGAAGCTTTTCTGTCCATGTATGTTTTCACTGTATTTGCGGTGTATTTAAAATCATTTGTCTAAGTAGATTGGAAAGAAAAGCGTCTGGACTTCTTTAAGTTGCTTGAAGACGTTTCACCTCTCATCCGAGAAGCTTCTTCAGTTCTAGGGTCAAATGGTGGAGAGTCCCAGATTTAAGCCCTGTGGGAGTATCCCCCCAAGAGGGACAATGGACCCCCTAATGATCCTCTACCCAATCACAGCCCTGTGGGGAGGGACACTTAAATCTGGGACTCTCCCCAATTTGACCCTAGAACTGAAGAAGCTTCTCGGATGAGAGGTGAAACGTCTTCAAGAAACTTAAAGAAGTCCAGACGCTTTTCTTTTCAAGCTCCTTAGCCTACGATGACCTGGATGACTGAGAATTTTAAAGGACATTTAAGATCATTGTTATGCTGAAAAATTAAGCTATTGTGACACTTCCCTCAGCCTTTTCTCCCTCTTTCCCTTCTTTAAAAATGGCTTCTTGAAAGCCACCCTTCCACTGACACGGTTTCTGATGAGGCTTCATTAGACAGTAGATGGATTGTCAGATTTTTTCATGTTTCTTAAAAACATTATTTTCTATAGACAGTTATTTTCGGTCCAACACTACTTTTGTCCTTCACTTGTCCAGATTCCTTCATTTCTTTAAACGCATGAGGCACACCACGTGGAAATATGATTCAAGTAAAGAAATGGGAAGAAACAGTGTGTTAAATGAGTTTTTTGCTAAGTCACCCTTTATTTGTAGGAATAACACTCATTCATCCTTTGAGTTGGGTGTTTTTTTATGCTTGAATGATTCATAGATCGGTGTTAAGTGGCTTAACAAACAAACAAAAAAGGATTCCTCTGAAAATTGTCAGATACAAGGAATGCACAAAACTGAGGGAAAAAGCAGCCACTGTCCAAAGAAAAACTTTGAAAGACCTTCAGAAAGCCTGGAGAGCTATTGCTCAAGACCACTTTTAAAAAGTTCCAAGAAAATCTGTGAAAAAGTAAAATATGAAGAAACATAGGTGGCTCAAGAGTTTTGCACATTACTGTATCTTGGATGCCACACGGCTGAAGGGAACAAGAGTTGGGAAAAAATGTCCAATTATTTACCTTGTAGTTAGGATTTATTTTGCACAGCCTCTTAAGTCCCAGAACCCAAACTCAGCTGTAAAGCGGTAGAAACACAAGGTTATAACAAGGGTAGAAAAAACCCATAGTTATTATATTTATCTTTTAGTTTTTAGAACTAATTCAGAACAACAAAATAGAAGGCCACATAATCTGAAATAACTTTTAGTATTGATTTTTTTGTATATGTTAAATGTTATGAGACTTATCGCTTTTCAATTTCAAATGCAATACAAGAGCATTATGTGAAGAGCACAAAAAGACAAAAGCCAGTTACAATTCTGTATGAAAAAAGCTGCATGAAGTAAATATTTTATAAAGCTGTTTTGTATGTTTCCTGCTAATGAATCACCCGTTTCTACAGATACAGTTTTAATTAAAATAATTGGTTTCTCCTTTTAGAACGGAAAAATATGCAACTTTTCCATCTCAGCGAGGGGTCTTCTTCATTATGCCACCACCGTTCACAGTTATGGGTATAAACAGTGTTTTTTTCTGTTAACTGATTAAAATGTCAAACACACAAAGGCACATCAATCAGTTCCAACTGGCAATAAGAAGACCTTTCTTCTGTTTGAAAGGGAAATGTATGTTGCTGATCATGTTTTTAGGGTTTTTTTCACATAGCAGATGTGAATCACAGCCAGCCTTGGAGTTTCTAACTGAGAACCAGGACAGGCAATGTCCCCGACCAAAGAACAACCGAATGTTCAAAATAATCACACGCCCAAAGAATGCCCACCTCCGCTGGCCTCTGATGAGTTGTTTTTAGGGGGCGGGGGTTTGTGCTTCTGCCAGCAAAGAGAGCTGTGAGTTTTCACAGCACACTTCAGCATCTGGGTGTTGGCTACAACCAAGGGCTTTTACATCCTTCATTACTAATTTGTCTCAAAACAAATGTCAGTAAACACAAATCAAACCAATCTATGATATGATACGATGTGACATAAATCAGTTTGTATTCACAAAATTGATTTCCATGACATAGCCGGTCTCTCAGGCTGTCCAGGGACAGGATTTGCTACAATGAATGCATAGTCCATTATCTAATAAAATATCTGTACAACTCAGGAAATATATATTTTAAAAAAACAAAACTAAATCAAACCATCAGTTTGAAGAAACTAATTAAGTTACACTGTGTCATGTAGTTCTGTACCTCAAACTTCTATAATTGTCACAACAAAGATGGATCAGTTTCATTTAGTAAGCAACACTGCAGTCTCTGCCCTCGCTAATGTACGTGCGCTGTGCAATAACTCTATAACTCATGCAGCTTCAGCATGTGCCCTTTTGAAGTCATGCACAAACTGACAAAGCAAGCCAAAGAGCTCCTGAGAGTCTTGATCCGCCGGTTCTCCGAATTTCACCTATGCAAAAGAGAAAAAAAAGGTTTACTGATTTATGAATAAATAAATAAATAAAATGAAAATAATGGGGGACAGCAGTTACATTTTCTATGACCACAGGGCTTGTAAAAAATTGTTTTACAATTAACAACTGCAATCACTTTCATTTGTGAAGTGGTGCCTGGCCCGCACATGTTCTTCTTAACAGTAGTCTTTTGATTTAATTAGCTCATATGCTGCCTCAGCATGCATCCCAATCCTTGAGTGCCCTTATACAATGATGCAGACATGTACTGCCAAATTAATACATAGACCTAGGTGGTTAAAAGGGTCACTGGCATACTAATGTTAGTAATTCTGAAGCCAAAGTTTATTACAAAGGGTCACAGTGGTTAAGCGTACTAATTTGCTGACTGCATGCTGTTGACTGTGCAGGTTAAAGTTCAGACTAAAGCCATATGCTGTTACTCTTTCCTGATATTATTTTTGTCATGTTTTACAAATGTGTAATTTCTCTAATGAAATTAACCATAAGCTTACTTACAAGCAAACATTATGTACTATAAGTCTTATAACGCACACCAAACGGCTGACTTGAACACACACAGGATGTGCTCACTAATAATATGAAACAGCCTTCAGCACAGTTGGGCTTCATCTTAATTGAATTTGTTCCTTTACATCTTGCTCTTGTAAAGACATTACAAATTATTAAGTATCAGACACGCTCCGCCGGAAGGCGAGTTTCTTACCTTTTCTAATGATCAAGTCTTTTCAGTTTTTGTGCTAAGGTGTCAGAAATGATTAAAGCCCCAGTCATGCAGTCTTAGAGACCAGCCAGCGATCCCCTAGCAACCACTGGTCGCAAGGGAAAATTGCGTGTTCCCTGAACACTTGGCAGAACTGGCCACTTGCAATCAGTAGGTAAAATTGGTGGCAATGAGGTATATCATGCTACACAGAAACCCCTTCAATTAATACCCGATTGCCACAGTTTCCTGGCATTTGCATGGAAGACAAATACTATTTGCAGAGCAGTATTGAAACTGTGTATCCAAGTTTGTCTTCAAAGTAAAAGTCGCACCTTTTGAAACCTTGTCTTTCACTTTAAAGGCAAATACTACTAGTCTTTGTTTCAGCACTTTCCTTGTGACTGTGTACCGCCATACTTAGAGGTTGCCACTGGGTCGCTGACCATTCACTAAGACTGTGTATATGAGACCTAACCTGGCTGTTGACTCTATTGCTATACCTCATGTCAGCAAAAAACTAAATAAATATACTTCCAAAAATATCACATTTCAAGCTGCTGAAGCAAAGCTGCATATCTCTGCATGTAAAAATCGCAGTCAGCCTAATAAAAAGCGAGCTTGCCGTTGTTATCACTTATTTACTGCAGTTGGAATATCATACAATTTGCCACGGTTAGCTAGCTCACGCTTTCACAATGTGATTGGCATCATTTTATGCTTCACACTTATTCACAGCTGTGTGGCTATCAGCCGACTCAGTCATTAATATTCACCCAGATGTACAACATGTACATTAGAGCTGACACTTTAACTCTGCTAATGCACTAACGCCAGCCCTTGTTTTTGTAGCTCCCTGGAGCATCCCATCTTTAGTTGCTTATAGAATCTGCTATTTTGTTGGTACTGTAGATTTAATGATAATGTAAAAATGCAATGTTCATGTTTGTATTTATGTAGATGGGGAATTAGGTTTCCCAGCAGAAACCTTGTTGCTGCTCAGATTAGTCGAGAGCTTCATGAAGGAGGACCTCGGACTAAAATAAGAAAATTCCCATGGCAAATATATCCAAAGATCTACATTTAAAGACAAAGAGTATTTGTAGTGGCTGCTGTTTCGGAATAAAAATGAAGGAGGACATTTCTTATGGATTGTTTTAAAATCATGTAAAAATGTACCCAGAATACAAGTTACACTGCCGCTGTAACACAAGCCTTGCTCTCCCAAACACTTAAAGCGTAACAGCTGACAGTCAGTGCATTTGTATTACTGTGTGCTTTCACTTTGTAGAAACAGTTACACAGGTGTAAGATTCAGCAAAGTCCCCAGCAGCAAAAGGAAGATGTTAGCTAATGGTTAACACTGTTCTCACCATGAAATATTACACTCAGATGTGCAGATTAGGCTATTTGCATACTTTTATCCTCACATTTTTCACTGTCTGCCACGGATGCTCAAAATTATGTATAACTGGAGCAAAAGACTTTCTTTTACTTGGTAAAGTGTAGAAGTTTAATCCTCTCAACAGTGTTTTAGCTGATTCGCTTCCTTGTCTTTTGTGCACGTTGAACATTTATGAGTATTTTCACAAACACATGCTGGGCCCAATAAAATCAATTTACTAATACACATCATTTGACCATTTTATTAAAGATTAAAGAATTTAGACAGTTTTTAACTCTCAGTGTGCTGCAGTGTTCGTTTGACTTTGGGACCTGAAGCGGGTGGAGTTTTGGACCCAGATTACTCCGCCAGGCTCCTGTCTACGGCAGCCATAATGCTCCGACAATCCATGAAGCGGTGCGGCTTGTTCTGGGAATTCATCCTAGTTGACAAACCATCCTACCCGTTGTCTACACATGCGCACAACACGAAATTAAGTGCCAAACCATGCTACCTTTGTGAATGTGACCTACAAGCATACTTTAACAGCTAAAATTAAGTGGCAAATCATCTTACCTTTGTTAATAAGAGCTAGAAACATACTCTGATGGGCAAAGTTAAGTGCCAAACCGTCATACCTACTTAAATTTTGCTGGAATTACTCTGTGACAGCAGAAATGTGCATAAACTACTTACGGTAGGACGTTTTGCCAAAGTAGGATGGTTTGTCAGAACACGGCTTCGTAACTTACCAAAGTCGTACTAAAACATTTTTTGACAGATTTTTGAGGGCCGTGTACCACATAAAATCGGTTCGAGGTCATTAAGCACAACCATTATTCATATGTTAGGCGCACCGGATTATAAGGCGCACTGTTGATTTTTGAGAAAATTCAAGGATTTTATATGGTAACTCTTCCAGTTTAGTATTTATTCTAACCCTGAATAAAGATTGATATCAATAATATGAATCAACAAATGCGAGGCATTATAATATCACAAGGTCTGTAAAATGTATACTATATCACAGATACTCACTCAACACTTGAACTATCCTTATATAAAAATATCAACATACCTGAAGTATGCCTGCTGTTGATTTTATTAATACAAATGAAGTTACAAAACCAGGCCCAGGAATGTTCATTACACACCCGACAGGCGGGTCTTGGATAATGTTTAACCTGTAGGTCTGAGCTGTGCTCGAAGAAGCAATATTAAAAGTTTTTATCTGCAGAAGCTGAGGTGGAATTGATTTTCTTATATCATGTCTCACTGACATGGTGCATTAAAGATGTGCATTGTATGAAAAGAGGCTGGTAATGTGACACAGCTGATAGCGTCTAGTCTTCATGTTTTTATTTTTGCTTTTATGTATTAGAAAAATTGGAGTGCATGTTTTATAGCGTATTATATAAAATGTCTCCTTTTATTTAGTACTTGAAGTGGTTTTAAAAAACATGCTTCCAGTGTCTGGGGACATCCGCAAATCAACTGCCCCAAAATTTTATGAGCTGCTTCTATGTTTAATACATTTGCATGTTGGCTATTTCAGGGCATCATTATGAATTCCCTCCTTCCACCCACTTGACAAGATGTGACTAAATATGACACCTTTTCCCCAACCTGCTGCTCCCTTGCACTACACCACAGCCCAGTCAGTCTTAATCATTTTTTCCAGCGCTCCTGAAGGGGTTTATTGTACTTTCAGGAAGTTTCAGAGGCACAGTCTTAGTACTCAGTAAAATGATCCAGCATGGATGGGACACAAGTGGGGCAAGTGTCTACAGACTGCCCTGTGTTAATCCTCAAATGACATTGGTTCTTTCTTTTCGTTTTTTTAAGAAAAAGGATGCTTGGTTGTTCTGTGGTCTTGTATTTAAAGAAGATTACGGGAATAGTCTGAGAATGGTTCAAAAAAAACATTTCAAATATAAGATATATGAAAGGCACCGCCATTTAAAAACCACTGAGAGGTAAAGTGAATAACATTAACGATCCTGTAACAATAGCACCTGTCACAGGTTGGGATATACATATATATATTATGTAGAAAGTGACCAGTCAGTTATTAAAGGTGGAAGAAGGAGAAATGGGTTTGCATAATGATCTAAGTGACTTTAGCAAGTGAAATTATTTCTTAGATTTCTTGTTTTTTGTGTTTCTTGGTCTCTTTATCCTCCTGTCAGTTTCACATCTTTCTTTTGCTCAGTTTTTTTTTTTAGCACACTTTCATCCAGTCCAGTCATCTATCACCCCAGTTCAATCACTATTTCCTATTGTCAGAAAATCTTAGTGCCTTAGCACTAGTACAAGTTTTCCCCTGTTCTCTGTATTTTGTTGTTGTTTCTTTTTTTCATGAATTGATCTTTTTCCTGCCTCCTGCCAGTTTTGTTCACCTATCCAACTGCCTACACATGTGAATATACTTTATTAATCCTACCTGCTGAGCTATCTCCTCCCCTCCCCTTATAAGAAAATTAGGTACTGATAAAGGACCAGAGAGCTAAAAGGCTGGTCCAGTACCACTAAACAGCTACTGTGGCACAAATTTCTGAAAATTCTAATTCTGCCAATGATTGAAAGATGTTACAACATACAGTCTATCACAGCCTGCTTTGTATGGGCCTCAGGCTGATTGAGTTCCCATGCTGATCCCTGTCCACCAGAGAAAGCACCTATGGTAAGAGGGCACATCAGCAGAGGTAGTGTGACACTCTGGGAGTGTTCTGCTGGGAATCGTTGCATTCATGTGGAAGATAGTTTCCTAAATGCCATATTTTTTGCAGATCACAGAGTCTTTCATGCAACCATCTCAAAGGATCTACTGATAACATCTTTGTTGCATTGCAAAATCTTGTAGAACCCATACTTTGGCAAGTCATTTGTCTTTTATCCTGTCTTCCTTCTCTCACCCCAACCGGTCGCAGCAGATGGCCCCGCCCCTCCCTGAGCCTGGTTCTGCTGAAGGTTTCTTCCTGTTAAAAGGGAGTTTTTCCTTCCCACTGTTGCCATAGTGCTTGCTCATAGGGGGTCATTTGATTGTTGTCTTGAGGCGACTGATGTTGTGATTTGATGCTGTATAAATAAAACTAAATTTAATTTAATTTTGAAAGTCCAGGGAAAACTGCAGCATATGAGGAAGAGTTTATTTATCTGCAATAAACTAGCAAGCTTTTGAGGGTGTACTTCACCTCTCACCCTAAATTGGAGAGACGGACAGATGGACAGGTGGATAAATGGATTGACAGATGTGGCTTATTCTTAACATCAAGCTTCCAAACTTTGATCAAACATTTAGGGATGATGCTACATTTAAGCAGCACTGCCTGATGATTAAAATATAACTCCCTGCCTGAAGGGGACAATGCAGTTAAAGGTCAGCTAGTTAAACTTTAAAAAGGCCACAGCCGATTCACCACCAGAACATTTTTAATAATAGTGGAAGAGTGATTTATGTTAAGAATAAGGTATAATATTGGATTAGGATAATATTGAGGTAAATTAGGATTTATTGTTCAAGGATGTTCATTTAAAATGTTCCTCATTTAGAAAAATATGCTTATTTGCTTTCTTGCTGAGGTTTAGATGATACTGATATGATTCTAATATCTGCACATTAAATGAAAAGCTGCAGCTGGGGTTACATCAGTATGTAAGAGGTGTTTCTCAATTTCTACATGAGCTTATGTATAAATTAGAAACGCATGATATGCATTTTGCATTCTTCACAAGTTTAGTCAACTTTTTGCACTTTTGATCCAGCTGTATTGTCTGCTCCACTGAAAGCATATCCACCACATGGAGTCTTGCCTTCCATTGACCTGCTTACCTGCACAAATTAGACACTGACCTCTCTGACAGGAAGCAGCACGCCTCTGTGGAAGGTGATATTTGAAGGAAAAACTGGCTCATTGGTTTCTAAGCTTCATTGTGGGATTACATTAACTGGAAAAATCCATTGAACCTTTATCACATTGATTAAGTGGTCATGACCAGAGCTTTTACAAACTAGAGGCTGTGAGAGCAAATCAGCTGCAGCTGGTGTGAGCATCAACAGTTAGCTCTCTGAAGGCAGAGACACACAGGAGATTGATTTTTCAGTCATCCATGTTCGTGCAGCTTACAAAAAAGATACATGGCTCGTTTAGACAGCTGGATTGATTAAAACAGTTTTTTCCCCCCCACATAAGCACAATCAAATCAAGCATTTTACAGGTTTTACCGATGGTCTGTCGACATTGGCTCATTCTATCCCATTGTTAAATTCAAAGGCTGAATTCCTCACTGTGATGACATTGAACCAAAGCAGCAAGAAATTTTAATTTTTAAATAGTGTTTTCATCAATTCCAGTTCAGGAAACTACTATTTTATTTACCTTCAAAAAGGTAAATGACCTACTTTACATGTTGAGCCATCTTGAATAGCCAGCTTCTTGTAGCCATGGGTGAGATTTGGACAGAAGATGTAGCTGATGATCTACAACTGACCTGCTACTACTACAACCCTGAACTGAGCTGAACACAAAGAAGCTTCTTAGTAATCTTAAGCTGTGTCCAAATTCATACGCCGTATCTTTTGGAGGACCTGGCCCACGTAGACCGCAAAGGCTGGGTCCTCCGAAGACCGAGAAGGCGGGAAGTGCGAGGCTGTGAAATTGGATGGTCTAGCCTTCAGATTTGCATCACCAGCTGTCTCGGTGGAATTTAATAAACTCAGCCGTCTGCTCCTTGCTATCTAAAATGTAACATATATAACAAATATGTATATCATGTTTAAGCTGAGTAGTGAAAGACCGCGGCGGGGGGGAGGTTTGAAAATGATGTGACGGGAGTTCGCTGTTCTCGCCGGCTCTAGTGAGCCTTGAACCCTCGGCTAGCTTTAGGCTCCAAACGCTGACCTCTCTTTGAGCATACATAATTAGAAACAAGCAGACATGAAGTCAAGTCTACTTGAATTTTATATTTTAAAAATTATATTTTCTTACCAGAGTCGAAGGCCACCCTGGAAATTGCTACGATCTTGAATTTTCAATTGAGATTTTTTTAAAGGGTACTCAAAAAAGAGCATTTGTGCCAATTGTGGTATTTGTATCAGGTTGTAAAAGATTTCCCTGTAATGTTAAGCTAACTACTGCCCTGCGCTTTGCTCTTATATAAAAGTGTGCTAGTATTTGCATCCTCACACACACAGAGCGGAGCATACAAAAGACATGACATGATATTAATCAAGTTGACAACAACTTGTTACAGTAATTACAAAAAAAAATTCCTGCCAGCTGTTAACCCTGATGTAATATAATGAAAGACAGAGAGAAGCCAATTGGCAAAGCCCAGTGCTTTTCAATATTTGCCTACTCATTGACCACTGTTTGCAGTCAGACTGCTGCAAATGATTTGCTCTCTCTCCTTCTGCTGCTAACTGTTCACACAATACAACATAGAATTAAAAAAGTATAGATCCATCTACTTATTTTCTCTGATCTGGTGATGCAAATATTGGATTGGTGCGGTGTTTTACGCTGTATCTTCAAAACCTGCACAACAAAGGTGCTGCTTTCACTGTCCAGCCTGTTCAGACACTGTGTTAGTGATCACAGCATAACTGCTGTCCGACAAATGTGAGGACTCAGAAGGAAAATGAAGGAGAAACAATATCTGCCTGGCTGGAGTTTCGAAGAGTTTGTGCCAGACAAAATCAGCCAGACTCAACGGCTTCAGCCAGGCGAGTTGTTTGTTTCCAGTCTTTGTGCTAAGCTACATTAACAAATTGCTGTCTGTTGCTTCATATTTACCATACAACAACATGAACGTGGTATTGGTCTTCTCATCTTCTCGTCTAAACCACTCCTTTGCTTTTGAAAACATTACACGTAAAACACACTAAACGACCCCTTGTTTCTGTCTCTTATAAAATCTACACCAAACACAAAGGAATCGATGCAGATGATTTTTTTTCTTTTAAAGAATTTAGAGGAATGCTGAACGGTACCTTTGTTTACTTGTGAACAAATATTTTGAGTGCACAGGAATCTAATTGTGGCTCTAGTATAACAAAATTTCCTACCAGGCCTAAAGCTCACAGCTCATGCCGTCATATCTCAGCTCTCAAATACAGCAGGAAGGGTAAGTGGACTGTATGATGATGGATTGTCCATAGAGATATGAGAAAGGTGAGAAAATAGGCACTGCTTTTGTATTGATTGTTTTTGGTGGGTGACTCCTTAAAAAAAGACATAGCCCCTGTTAAGATGTCAAAAGTGGGCTTGAGCTCTGAAAACCTAATTTAACCAGGCTAGTGAGCAAAGAAAAGGTTCTCTTTTATGGACAATGTGATGAAAGAATACACAGGGACCAGTGCTTCCATTAAATCTGATGATATGTGTGACAGAGGTGTTCGCTTTATGGTCGATCTCACGATGCGACCAGAGCTTTTAAGGCAGGTGCATTTCTCATTAAAGAACATCACCGTCTCCAGAGTCCAGTCCACACAAAAGAGCGCTTAAATCATAAAAGGTTCACGTACGAATGGATGTATTGTACATTCAGATATATGTATAAATGAGATGTCATCAAAATACAAAGAGTCACAAAGCAGTATGAAGCTCAAAAACCATGTTTAATTTATGGTACGCCCCTTAAGGTCTAACAAATGACTTAAAAAAAAACTACATGAGAATCCCACCAGGGGTGCTCCAACATCTCGTCATTTTTCATCATTTGTAGAGCATCCTAAATCAACGTGACATTGCACATTAAGGGTCGGGATGAACTTGTCTTTCACACTTTCTGGCTGCAGGAAACCAATGTTCACTAATCCTCAAGAAATTATCCAATGAAGGAGGTATAACACTCCAAAACAGCAAATCAGCTGTGGAAGGTTTTAAACGACGTTAAGATCATTGGTATAAGGTATATGCCACATGCATTATATGCGCTTGTGGAAGCCCTCAAGGACACGCGGTGCAAACGAAGTAAATAATGTACTCTCCCAGTGTAGCATGGGGGAGATGAGATGACAAATAATTGAAGAGGGCCATCTAGACATTACTGGGACAGGGGACCATCTGTCTTTGACGCTGAGATATTGAAATAATAATTCAAGGATTACCAGTATGTCAGAGTAGAGTTTCTTCATCTCCTCGCATGTCTTCATCAGGGCCGAAAGATCTGCGTTATATTTCTCAATCGCCATCTAGGATAAGGAAAAGCACAAGAACCTCCTGGTAAGTTTGTCAGTCTTCACATTAACTGTTTAATTAGAAATATTCTGGTTATAAAAGAAGGAAACTAAAGATCTGCTCCCTGGATTTTTTTAAAAGATAATTGTAATGTTAATGAATGGCATATACATACATAATATATAAAATGAGATGAGTTGATTCATTAAAGGTGGATTTCCTTGTCTTTATTCATGGGCCTCATTACAGTAACTTTGCATGAGTCGGAGTTATGATAATCCTCAATGTAGCCCCTTAATTTGAAGAGCAGACGAGTAAGACTTCTGTTGTCACAGCCAAGTCGAGAACAGAAAAACTGGCTCTACCGTTGTATTAGCGCATATATATGTGCATGAATGACAGAGCATTAGGAAAAGCATAAGAGGCTGGCTTTAAAGAGACACATTTAGGGTGTCCAGGTGTCCCACTTTATATGCGACTGCACACAAGCACACGGCAAGATACAAAAGTCTGTTTTCTATTCACTGGCTGTGAAGAAAGTATGCTGCCATTATGGGTCAAGTGTAGCTTAACCTGCCACATCCTTTCGCTGTCAACATTAAGTCTCAATAAGGTAACATGTTATGCAGATTTCAGTGGAATGTGATGGAAACTACCGCAAATAAGGAATGCAGCAAAATAAAATCTGTGAAAATACTTTGGTAAGTGCAGAAGGCAATTTACAGAGATATTTTTTCCTTTTTTTGCCAGAGTTGTTTATAACTTTTGCATGGCGGAAGAATGTGACTTACAGGGTCAAAATCCAGGCGAGTTTTTAAAGAAAAGTGGCTCAAGATGGGATGTGCCGGCATATGGATCCATCCCCTCTTAAACTCAAAGATCAATTAGACAGAACCGGAGCTGAAATAGCTCCGGTTCTGTCCAGTAACTGTCAACAGTTTTGACAGTTACTGGAACAGAAAAAGAATGAAACAGATGAATGTAAGAGGACTATCCAGGTTTGCTGAGAAAGTGACATTCAAATAAAAACATGTTCTTCAAGTCCTAAAGGCCAAAACTGTAAACTGCATAATGATCTTTATTTTACTGCATCTCAGCATTAGTGAAGTGTCCTGTATTGTAATGCAGTAATTCCAGTAATGCATATACTCTTATATATTGTACATATATTTATTACTTTCAGATTTAGCCATTCTTATATTTTTGCTTGTTTTACGTTATTGTATTTTTGCACAACTCTGTTGCTTGAGAAGCTCGTACACAAGAATTTCACTCGCATGTACTGTACCAGTGTACCTGCACATGTGACGTGACAATAAAAGTGATTTGATTTGATTTGATTTGATTTGTCCCACAAAAACATATTTAAGCCATTTCCACAAATGCATTACAGCCCTGAACCTTTAGACACTGGCCAAATGTGGTGCATGTGTCAGTGCAAATATCCCACATGGACAGATGGGGCTTTAAGCTGCCAGTTCTCCGGTTCAAAGCCTGTGTGATTTCTGCATGTGCTGATGTGAGAACAGCACAGATATTAGTTAAGTGGATTCAGAGCTGGTGAATGAGTGTGCCGTGTACTGCCTCTTGTGCGCTTTACTCAGGCAGCACCCTCTTCTAAACAAACAGAGTATTTCCAGCAGGGAGAACATGGCTGGTGCAAACTGTCTCCTGCTGTGGTCTACATGTGAGAAAGGACTGGTTTCATTTCTTCATGTGAAAAACAGCTTTCCTTTGTGAGGATCTAGTCACTCCATGCAGGTTTGAGTTTCCGACCTGGAGTTGGAACTACTGTCTTCGTAGTCTTTATAGCTTAGATTGCAATTATTATATTAATTTTAAAAATGCTTTTAAATATGGTCAGTCTTTTAATTTTGTTTATTTTCTGAAGAACCACATTTGTAATTCCTTACAAATGTGGAGTTAAAATGTGTATAAAATGTTACTACCTGATTTAATTTAATGATAAATTTAACCTGAGGAGAAAAACGGTAATTTTTACCAGAAACATTGACTGAGGGAGAAAATTGAAATGAAAAGATTCATAATAACATTGCTTTAGCAGAGCAGTGAACAGAAATTTAACAGCATGTTATTGTTCGCAAAAGTTTACAACTCAGTTTTCCTCAGGGTCTTTCTGTGTATTTTTCTAACTTATAATGTTTGACAGTAGGTCAAGTCCACTGCGACATGATTGAAGCACCCAGTAATACTTGGGTATTTTTTTTTTATCCATTTGCAGAAATGATTCAGTCAGAACTGTTGAAAAGTTTTCCTAAACATCTCCCACACTTTTCTCAACCCATTCTATCGCAGAGAGTTAAGCTGATGACATTATGCAAATGAATTATTTTCTCACATAAAGCCTTCTTCTCGTAGGATGAACACACACATTTGTGCAGGCGTCTTCTCTTCCATCACTGCTCCAACCTCAGCAGCAAAGCTAAATAAGTAAAAAGACTTTCTTTTGAGCTGCATTGTTTGCCTGATATGAAAAATCCTCACTGAGTGGTTTTAGTTACGTCCTTAGCCTTGGTAAATACCCTGCTAAGCTGAATAATTATGATGTTGCCAAAGTTTGTGTTACTGCAAATAGTTTGCAGTCGGTTTACTAAATATTTTCTAAATGTTTACTAAATTTTGAAGGACAAGAACAATTTATGTCTGAAATTTCACATATAAGCAGTTTGCCATGACAATAGGACATACAAGGCATTTCCACACATGACCTGTAGGCTGGAACCAGCCCATGAAAGAATCTGAGCTGGGACACAGGATGGCTTTGCAAGATTAAGAAACAAAACTGACAGGAAGCGCATAATCCATAATCCATAATCCTTCTTTCACCCCAACCGGTCACAGCAGACGGCCCCGCCCCTCCCTGAGCCTGGTTCTGCCGGAGGTTTCTTCCTGTTAAAAGGGAGTTTTTCCTTCCCACTGTCGCCAAAGTGCTTGCTCATAGGGGGTCATATGATTGTTGGGTTTTTCTCTGTATTTATTATTGTGCTATCTACTGTACAATATAAAGCGCCTTGAGGCGACTTTTGTTGTGATTTGGCGCTATATAAATAAAATTGAATTGAATTGAATTGAATCTTTTTTACTTTTGACTATATTGTGCAGCAGATAGCGTTGGATTGCAAGTCAACAATAGATCATGTCATGAGAAAGTTCGTCCAAAATGATCAATTTCACCCGAGCCGTACATCTGATTCACAGATTTCTTACTGCTAAAAGCAATATCCATGCCCTGCAAAACCACAAAAAGTAAGATAATAAGCCAGCAAACTTCAGTAGAGTCAAGCTACAATTTTTCTTTGCAGAATTGAACTCTGCTTCTTTACAATAACAGAAAGTTGATTTTTTTTTTTTCTGTTTGGACTATCCGTGGCCTAGAATTTTAAATGAGTGACAGCCATATTTTAAATGATTATTTAATCTTTATGTATGCAAAATGTTTTATACTTTACCTTCAGGTCTTTAGAGAAGTTTGAATTCTGAGCTGCTATATTTTTCTTCTTGGACATTTTTCTATACTGAGTGATTTTCTTTAGTTCATTCTTCAGGACTGAAGAAAAGAAACACACACACACACACACACACACACACACACACACACACACACACACACACACACACGTCTTGGTTACCGTCTATGATATTTGAGCACTGAAGTAAATAGCTGCTTTAAATCAGATGCTGTCTCCTGTGTGATCTCGTGGAGTGCAGTATTTGTGGCTTGTGGCAAGTTTTTGTAAGTCATCATATAGACAATATATTGGATTGAGACCTTACACTCCCTAGACAATGAGATCATGGTGTTTCAACAAAGTATACTGAAGCTACAATCACAGAAGATGGAGTAAATGTTACGATCACACTTCCTCACAAATAACTTTGTTGGCACAAAAAAGGAGGGTCAATATTACAGCAATCTCAGCAAATTTAACAGTCTTTGGTCACAGTAGTAAAATGTGACACAGTAGTAAAATGTGATCTACTCACCGTCTACTTCTGCGGTCAAGCCTTTGATGGAAGCTATCCAAAAAAGGGGGCAGTGAAACACAGAGAAAATACACGTTTCATTTAACAGACCTCAACTAAAAAGTGCCACGCAGATTTCTTTCAGGTTTGATCAAATCTTGTCTAGCAAATACCTCCAGGGACAGTTTCAAATTCTGCCAACTCCTGGGGAAAAGTGGCCAAGCACGGTTCATGCAACATAATCTGCTCCACAAGGGCATGAAGCAAGGTGAACTTCTTGTCTGTCCCACGGAGCTGGGCGAGCTAGGGAAGGAGAAAACACAAATTGAGAAAGGGAACGGGGCCTGAACAGAGCTGTGTCCCCTTGCCACGCAACACACTGATTCAAACATAAAGGACAACATGTATGTATGTTCTTTATATCCATGCCTGTGTGCTGATGCAAACATGCAGCTTTGTTACTCTAGGTCAAATGAAGAATTGGAGGATAATGTATAAAGTGTGTTTACACCCATGGGAGGTTTGTGTGTGTGTGAATTTACAGTCATTTTCCAAGGACACTTCTGGCTGTTTTAACATGTCTCTATACATACATTTGATCCACTTTTATCTGAAACTGTTTCAAGGTTATAATAATACACGACTGCAAGTAACAAAAATAAATAAATAAAAAGCTTTTTCAGCCATTTGTTCAACAAAAATGTCAATACATGTAATATTCTTCTGTGGAAAAGTAGGTGCCCCTTTGGCCTCAGAAGGAGAACATTAACAGAAATAACTTCTTGTGAGCAATTTGCAGGCTTCTTCACCAGCCTTTGTTATCGGATCGCTGAAATTTCTGACGACTCCTCCATGCTGACTTTATTCTGCTGCATGATGTTTGAGAGGTTTTATCTTGCATGTACTGGGTGTTTCAAATTCCCCCACAACTTTTCAGTGGATTTCAGATCTGGGCTTTTTTTTTCTAAGCAATTACACAACCCTCAGTTTCTTCTTTTTGAACCATTCCTAGGTGGATTTATTAGTGTGTTTTTGATCTCTTAAATTCTTGTTAAAAGCTCCACTTTGACTCTTGGACAGATGGCCTCACATTATCCTTGGGTACCCTTTGATATGATGCAGAGTTGTATCAATAACTGCAAGCTGCCCAGTCACGGACACAGTGAAATAACCCCAGTACGTAGTGTTTCCACCACCATCACTCACACTTGGTGTGATATTTCTGTGAAAACCTGTGTTTATTCTGCCCAAAGCATGTCTGCAATCCTATCTTTTATTTGTCTGTCCAGATCACATTATTCCAAAAGGCCCAGGGCCAGATGCATAAAACACTGTGTTGATTCAGGGTTAAAACTTAGCACAAAGGCAGACACATGTATATTACAATATTTCTGTCTGATTTATAAAGCCGTGGAAATTCAATAATAGCAAGCATGCAGACAAGCCTATGTTACACTTTAACCATGGATATATGTAGACACTATGTCATCCATCGCATATAAAAACGCTGATTTTTAGAATGTTGTAAAGTAAACAAAGGATTTACAGCAAATGTGAAAATGAGGGAAGGAAATATGTTTGCAGGTCTTGGAAATAAGACTAACATCTTTGTAAGTTAAGAGCAACAGTAACACACCAGCAACACCAAAGCAGCATTTCTTGCATGTGACAATCAAGCAGAGCTATTTATAGCACCAACATTCAAATTAATATTGCAAGCCCTAATAAAATTTGGAACACAGCTGGTTACAGTTGGCTACTATGTGGTTACAGTGGCAGACAGTGTATGTGTAAAGAGAAAACTACAACTTAATGATAAGTTTAATTCTGCCTGTCGGCCTCATTTCTTATTTTCACTTCACGATATCAGTCTTGCTCCCCCCAAAAAATTGTGTGGCTAAAATATCCATGTGGTGTCCATATTTTCACAAAATATTATTCCTCTAAAAGGCACATAGGATGAAAAAGGTGGAGTGTGTTTGTGTTTATTCATCCGATTGCAGGTCTTTGTATTTTCATTGCCAAACTGTAGTTTCACTTTTTTTTTCCTCTAGGCACATCTCCATTGTAAGTCAAACTTGTGCATTCTCTTATGTACGTAGATATAGGCACTTTTAATAGAGAACATACAGTATGTATTCACTCGCCTGGATTAATTATATAAAACCTTTTACCTTGGTGTAACTTTGCTCTTACGATGCCATTTCAAACTCTGTTATGAAATACCTGTTTTAATAGCTTGTCACTTCTGTTTATGTGAATTATTTTGAATGGAGTTTAATAGTAGTAGTATGAATGAGGCATACTAGCTGTCTGTGACTACTTTGAAATTGTGCTGTTGGTATGAAATGGTAATGATGACTATCGGATTTAAGCTACACTACATTTGATGGTGCCGCATAATTGAAATTCAAGAACGACCTCTCTTATCCTGTGAAAGCAGCTCACAGTGGGTTTTTTCTATTTAGGTTATGTTGTTTACCAATTTAAGGCCAAGGCCAGCCTCTCAGGATTGCGTATACAAGACATGCACAAAGTATTGATGCTCACAAGTAAAAAAAAAAAGAACCAAAAAAAGATCTGAGATAACCTCGATGCATTTTTCTTGGAGGCAGTCAGCCATTAATTTGAAGAGAGTCTGTCTGAAACAGCAACAGTTTACTTTTCTCAATTAGACCTGGAAACACCTCTGAGGCAACACAAGGCCTCGGCTTCATTAAATGGAGCAGAGGACATTTTACTTCTGTGCCAAGAGCACTGCCCCTTAAACATTCCCAGTAGAGAGACATAAACACAAAAGAGTGATTCAAACTAAATTTAAAAAAACACAAAGACAGTGTCGCAAACCCTAGATAAAGGCTGTGCATTCATCAGTTTGATCAACCTTAGAGGAATCATTTTGGAAAACAAACTTATTTGCTGTCTTTCCCGTGTTAGATGAAAAGATTGATGCCTTTCGCTAATCCATCTGTTTATAGTATAAAGCCACAGACAGCGCATATAGGATACAGGAACCAACATGACACATGCTGGCTTGGAAAGTACTGCTTTAAAGCCTTGAGTGCTGCATTTTGGCTGTTGTCACTTTAGTTTTTATAAACCAAATGTAACTCTTTTTGAGGATCGTGTCAGTGATTAGCCTATGCTAGTGCTCAAAAGCATGGTTCGCAAATGTATTCACTGTGATCCCATTGAAGTGGGATGCTAAAAATCAAAAGTGATAAACAGGCTTAAAACAGAACATACTTACCATTTGAATTTTATATACAGTCCACTAGCAGCCAACAGCTGGTACACTAGTCTGACATAATGAATCATATTTCTAACCATCAAGTAAATAATTAAGTTTTGGAGGCAGGTTTGGGCAAAGCTAGTAAGGCTGTTTCTACCATTTGATAAGGCCTCGGTCACGCAGGTCTAGACACTGGTCAGCAACCCCCCCCGGCAATCTTCAGTTGCTAGGGAAAAGTATTCCCCAGCTGGTTGGCAAGTAGTTTGCAAGTGTTTGTATACAAGCCATCATCTTCAGTGCCAACTGCTGGGGTCCACAGCAATCTCCTAGTGACTAAACTGTTCATTAGGATATTTTTGATATATCTTTCATGTGTTAATAGACCTCTCTGCTGAATCACACTTGTTATTAATCTCTGGCTCTCTTCCACAGCATGTCCTTCATCCTGTCTTCTTTCTCTCACCCCAAGCAGCAGATGGCCCCGCCCCTCCCTGTGCCTGGTTCTGCCAGAGGTTTCTTCCTGTTAAAAGGGAGTTTTTTCTTCCCACTGTCGCCAAAGTGCTTGGTCATAGGGGGTCATATGATTGTTGGGGGTTTTTTCTCTGTATGTATTATTGTAGGGTCTACCTTACAATAAAAAGCGCCTTGAGGCGACTGTTGTTGTGATTTGGCGCTGTATAAATAAAAATGAATTGAATTGAATTTTGATGCAGTACCATACACCTCTTTGCAATCAATTTCACACTAGGAACTTCTAACAATCTTCAGCAACCACCTACAAACAGCCAAGGAATACTGTACACAGTTTCCCCTAATGATCAACGGTTACCGGATTGTCACCGGCCAGTGACAGTTTAGGCCTGTGTGACTGAGGCCTGAGCTAACCAGCTCCTGCAATCTATTTACCAGATACATGTGATATCCATTAAACTGTAGTTTTGATATTCTCATTTGAGTCTCTACATTTTTTCAAACCTTTTCATCCTGTGCCACTTCTTTTCATTTCTAAGACACTGAGCCACTAAAGGCGATATTTTGTGCAACGTTTCATTCCTCCTGCGAAGCCATTCATCGACACAGTCGCACAACTGTTAGAGTGAATATGTTCAAAGACCTGAGTAATCCAGAGCGACTGAGAGAAAAACTGAAAGATGCACAGAAGCCCTGCTGTGTATGTCAATGAGTAGTCTTATTAGCCCTGTGCTGCAACTCAATCAAAGGTCAGGCAACAGTGGTGGACTCGTACTTTAGTTAAGGAGGAGAGGCGGAATCCCTTGGCCTTTTCCTTCCCGGCATTCTCATTGAGGTAATTGCCAATGGCGAGGAGGTACTCCAGCACGGAAACAAATGACCTGCAGTTGTACAGCTGCGTGCACATTCTGATCTTCTGGTTAATCAGCTGGAAGACAAACACAAGGGCACAGAGTAAAGTCATTTGTTCTGAAATCCACCCATATACAGGCTCTCACATTCATTTTGCCACACAACAATAATGCAAAGTGGAATAAGGCCGAAGCTTGTTTAGAGGCTCTCTGTACTGACAAAGAGTCGACAAAAATAACTTCAGGCTTTACAATTTTACATTCTAAACATAAACAGCCATCTCACTACACCTCATTTGACCTCATAAAATGAATAATCAGGACCTGGTTGTTTGGCAAGATTATTATTTGGTATGCAATTGTGTCAAGTACAAATATCCCCCTAGAATATCACACAATTTCTGTGTCTAACCATCTCTAAACAGATCCCGTTGAATATGGATAGCATTCATATTGAGAAAAAATTAAAGTGGGATTTTAGGTTTTGCCAGTGATGTATTAGAGGGAAAAAAGGAGCTGATGCTTTGGGAATCATAGTCCTTGACAAAGAGTTAGCTTCTCCAAATAAGCCCATGCCAGCCAACAACACCCCCCACCATATGCTCCTGTTTTAAGAATAACTTCCTGAAATCTACCAGTGGGACAACCTCAGTTACAAGAGAAAAGAACGCAGAAAGCAGATATCCAGATACAGAACATATTATATAAACCTTCTGTAACATGGAAAACTATTGTAGCTCCATGGCATACCAACTGATAGTGCAATGTAACCTGTTTTAACCCTAGAACACTATCGCCGGGTGATTTATACCCGAGAAAATACATTTACATGATTTCTCCCTCCTCCAGCTGTAAACGTGTCGAGGAGCATGTGCCTTCACCATGGAAGTCTCAAATGTCCCAGGAATGGGTGGACCAAAGACCAGCTTTCCAGAGTCATTATTTTGTTTTAGGAGGTTTATTTTTCATTTTGTTAGACATGGCACAGTTGAAAGTAAAAGAAGACCACTCTAATTTGTCATGTGTTGTCATATTTTGATATATTTGATTACTTTTCATTGGTTATATTATATCGGGTAAAAATCACCCGGCACTAGTGATCGTGTTACTATTTATAGCGATAGTGTTCTAGGGTTAAGAAGATCCTCTGATTTGATATACACTATATATATTTAATATATTATTTAAAGTCAGTTAAAGATCTGAGATATTGATCTGGTTGGTTACGTAGCAGAGGGTGCTGTTAATCAGTTTCAGCTGCTTTGATGATAATGAAATTAACAACATGTGCACTAAAAGGGGCAACAATGAGACAATCCCCTAAACAGAAATGGTTTTACAGGTGGACACTGCCATTTTTTCTCTCTTCATCTTTTCTGTTTTTCACTAGTTTTGCATTTGGCTAGGGTCAGTGTCACTGCTGGTAGCATCAGGCGATACTTGGACCCTACAGAGGTTGCGCAGGTATCCCAACTCCACCGGGATGGTACATCAATCCATTCGAATGGCAGAAGGTTTGCTGTATCTTCTAGCACAGTCTCAAGAACATTAAGGTGCTGGAAAAAGGTTGTATAAGGTACTTAGCCCATCAGAAGGACCTGCATCTGCCCCTTTGTGCAAGGACGAATAGGATGAGCGCTGCCAGAGCCTTACAACATGATCTCCAGAAGGCCGCTGCTGTGAATGTCTCTGACCAAACAATCAGAAACAGGCTTCATGGGGGTGGCCTGGAGCCCAGCGTCTTCTAGTGAGCCCTGTGCTCAATGCCTGAATCTGTAGAGGCCAGATGACTTTTGCCACAGAATTTCAGAATTGAAGAATTGACAGGTCCACATCTGGCACAATGTGGCAGACATGAAAGGGTCAGGAGAAGCTGTGGAGAACGCTATGCTGCTTATAATATCATTCAGCAAGTCTGGTTTGGTGGTGGGTCGGTGATAGTCTGGGAAGGCATATCCACAGAGGGACACACGGACCTCTACAGGCTAAGTAACCCAGAGTCCTGGGTTTCTCTTGGTGCACAATAATAGTTGGCCGGATATGGCGAGAATATGCAGGCAGTTTCTGGAGGATGAAGGAATTGATACCACTGGCTGCCCCCCACGCTCACCTGACCTAAATCCAACAGAACACCTCTGGTTCATCTGAAGCCGCCAGGTTTCTGATCAGAGTGATGCCCTGGTCAAGGTCTAGGAGGAGATGCCCCAGGATGTCATCATCGTCTCATTGTCCCAATGTTGTCAGACATGCATGAGGGCCGTACAAAATACTGAATATGATTGTGAGCTGCTGCAAAGAAATTTCAGCAAAACGGACAAGCCTGCCCATCCTTTTCTAACACATTAGCCAGTTCATATCAGTATAGATATCCAGTATGGTATTTTTTCCATTGAGACTTGATGTGTTTTCAATGTGGTTTTTTTTTTTTTTGAGCAGTTTAACGTTCTAATCACTTTAAAGCCAGAAATTTTTTTTTCTTTTTTTTAGAGCCTGCGGCTTAATTTGACTCAACACGGGAAACCTCACCCGGCCCGGACACGGAAAGGATTGACAGATTGATAGACCAGTGTCGGTACTCTCCCAGTTTTCTAAGATACTGGAAAAACTATTTCTAAAGAGATTTGATAACTTTGTGGATAAACATGAATTGTTGGCAAATTGCCAGTATGGGTTTAGAAGTAACAGATCAACAGTTTTGGCATTGATGGATTTAATGGAAGAAATAACTGAATGTATGGATAAGAAGAAGTATGCACTTGGAGTCTTTCTAGATCTAAAAAAGCATTTGATACTGTTGACCACAAAATTCTAATAATCAAACTGGAAAAATATGGGTTTAGGGGTGTGGTATTAGATTGGATAAAAAGCTATGTGATGAATCGACAGCAATATGTACAAATAAATGAGTTTAAATCTAAACTGATGGATATTGAATGTGGAGTACCTCAAGGATCAGTATTGGGACCAAAAATGTTTATTATGTATATAAATGATATTTGTAAAGTATCAAAGATACTAAAGTTTGTAATTTTGCAGATGATACCAATATACTTTGTTCAGGTGTGGAATTTCAACAGGTTTTGGAGGTGATCACACAGGAGTTAAAGATGTTAAAGAAGTGGTTTGATAGAAACAAATTGTCCTTAAATTTAAATAAAACAAAATTTATGTTATTCGGAAACTATAAGAAAAAATTAATATTGAAATTTGTGTTGATAATGTGTATCTAGAAAGGGTTAATACCATAAAATTTCTTGGTGTGATCATTGATCATAAGGCCTGTTGGAAATCACACATCACTTATGTGAGGGGAAAGTTAGCACGGGCATTGCTGTCTTGGGGAAAGTAAAACAATTTTGGATAGGAAAACATTGTATATGTTATATTGTGCTTTACTATTACCATACATGAGTTATTGTGTAGAGGTTTGGGGAAATACATATAAAAGTAATATTCAGACTATAATTATAATGCAGAAAAGGGCTATTAGACTAATAAATCAGGAGGGGTATAGGGCTCACACAAACCCGCTCTTTATTAAGACGCAAGCTATAAAATTCCAGGATCTGGTGAAGTTTAAAACAGTGCAAATAATATATAAGGCAAGGAAAGGGATGCTCCCAATCGAAATAAGTAAATGGTTCTTAGAAAGAGAAGGGAGGTATAATTTTAGAGGGAAGTGGAATTTAAAATTACAAAAAGTAAGAACAACATTGAAAAGGATGTCTATTTCAATAGCGGGAGTTAAATTTTGGAATGAGTTAAAAGAAGAAATAAAGGTCAGTAGTGATATAAACCAGTTTAAAATAAAACTCAAAAAGAAATTTTAAATAAGTATAAGAATGAAGAAAATGCAATTAACCCAAGACAGCAGTCAAACTGATGTTTATTTTCTTGATTTTCTTGTTGAACATGACAATTTTTTTTTTTTTTTTTTTGTGATGTTATTATGTTCTAAGTTGAAGGCATTGTAAACGTTTTGTTGTTCAAATTTAGATGATGAGGATGTAAACCTGAGGGGGTAGGGCTAAATAAGTATATACTTCAGCCTACTCCTTTTCAAACAACTGCATGGAATGATTTTATGAAATGTTGGTGAATGTATATATTTGAAATAAAAATGAACTGAACTGAACTGAACTGAACTAAAAAAACACAGCCATTGACAGAAGTGTTCGTGAAAGTGGACATAAGAGTTTTTTGCTTTTTAAAAGAAAAAAATGATTGTTTTCTCGTGTATTATTTTCTTCTTTCTCTACAATTTGTCATCAAACAATGCAGAAAACGGCAGTGTGAGTGGCTAGCCCCGCTGCATACTGTCTCCTTCATTGTGTGGGAGGTGGATGCTTCCCATTGAAAAGCTAAGGGAAGCAGCTGAGTGCTGTTATCTATTGGAGGTGAGGAAGTTAACTTCAAGTGCATTTTCCAAATCAACAACTTCTCATCCTTGAAAAGTTTTTACTTGTAAAACCATAAGTTTTAAAATTAAATTACTACAGCGTAAATCTCACATTTACAGTATCCTCATAAGTTGCTAGACATTTACACTTTTTTAACTCTGTACATTACCACAAGGGATTTTAAATCAAGCAATCGAGATCTGATGTGCAAAGTACAGACTTTCAACTTTAATTTGAGAAGTTTAACAAAAACATTGCATCACATCACATTGAATCACAACCCTTTTTATTCATAGTCTCCTATTTTCAGTGGCTCAAAGATGATTAGACAAATGAAAGTCATTTTAAATATATATATATTTTAAATAAATGGATTAAAATCCTTTGCAGTTAATCACTGCCTGAAGTCTAGAACCCATGGACATTACCAAAAGCAGTGTCTCTTGAGATACTCACTTCAGCTACCTTCAGTTGCTGCTTGTTCGTGGGTCTCTCTGCCTTCAGTTTTGTATTTAATAATTGAAAAGCATGCTCTATTGGGTTGAGATCAAGTGAATGATTTAGTCATCCAAGAATATATCCTTTCTTTTCCTTGAGAAACTCTTGAGGTGCTTTTGTAGCACGGTTTGGGTCATTATCCATTTGCACTGTGAAGTGCTATCCACTCAGTTTTGCAACATTTAGTTGAATCTGAGCAGTTACTATAGCCCAGTACATCCTGTTACTTCTATCAGCAGTCTCACCATCAATAAACACTAGTATCCTGGTTTCCCTCACAGTCTTACATATCAGATCGTGCCGTCTGACATACCCATGCTGTTAACATTGCCTCTTCCATGTTTGACAGATAATGTGATATACTTCATATCATCATCTGTTTCTCTTCTTTGCCATACTTCTTTCTTCTTATCATACTGATACAATTTAATCTTGTTTCACTTTTCCAAAGACTTTTTTTCCACAGCCAAGCAGGCTCTTTAACATGTTTTCTGGCAAAGTCTAATCTGGCCTTTCTGTTCTTGAGTAGGGATGGGAACTGATAAGAATTTAGCCATTCCAATTCCATTATTGATATCACTTATTGATTCGATTACCAATTAAAAATCTCTTACCGATTGTCATTGGCTCCGCTTTGAGAGTCACCACCATCACTAAGCAGCAATAAAGAAATTACACTCATGCAAATTAATTGCATGCTGTGGGTCAAATGTTTGTGCATGTTTTTTCAGGTATTTCCCCTCTTTGCTGTGATCACTGTTGGAGTTGTTGCTCAAGAATGTCATTATTACACATATTACCTAAACACTTTCCTTAGAAGTAATGCATTGCGTAACTTAATTACTCCTATTTGTTATATTTTTTACATTGCTTTCATGTTACTCTGTAATATCTGAAAAACACTGCTTCATAATCACCATTTAACAATATAAACCTGAGGTTCTGAAAATGTTAGACTTTGTATAAAAATGGCTTCAATTCTTAAACAGCTAACGCAGTGCTTTTGTTAAACACCTTGAATTAAAGCTGGAATCCTGCACTTCAGTCACTTGATTGTTTGATTTAAAATCCACTGTAGTGGTGCACAGAAGGAAAACTACAGAAACTATGTAAATGTCCAAAACTTTATAGACCTAACTGTGTGCGGCTTGTCCAGATACGTTTTCTAATATATGTTCTTTATTTCATTTGGATGCTGCAAGCTATAATAGGCTCATTGCTGGCTCCAGAAGCAAGGAGGCCAAGAACACCCACTGGTAATTGAAAACTGCAGTTACAAAGAGAAGACAATTAGCCCAACCTGAACTCAAAGAAAAAAAACAGAGCCGAGCCTCCCAGATTGTCTCTGTTTTTCTCCCTGCATTTTTTGAGGAGAAAAAATGACTTATTATGCTTTTCTGTGCTTTTTTATTTACTGTTACAATGGTGAATGTCCACGTTAAATCTGGCCAAAGTTTCATATAATTGGATCAATGTATTTACAACTAATCCCTTTGAAACAATGCTCCAGGAGATGTATGTTGTTAAAAACAGGGTTATGCCAAATATGGCTATGTCAGGCACAGAAGCCCCGCCCACCTACTGAAGAAACCTGACTTAAAGGGACAGTAGCTTTAAAGGGGGAAGAACTAGAGTGGTCTGAAGAGCTTTAGTATAAGCCTTAGGTAAGAAGGATTATTTTTAGTTGTCAATCATTTAGAGTCTAGTAGAATCCAACAATAAAAATATGGAGTTAAAATTAGAATAATAAGTTTCCTTTAATAGATAAAGTCAATCTGGTATACATTTGTACATTTCTTTAATGCTAAAGTTGCTAAAGTTTCATATTCATATTGATGTTTTGTGCATTCAGATGAAGTCTGCAAGACTTTCTTTATATTCATGTTTCCTTACTACAGCCAGGCTTTCTGTCAAATTACAAGAGATTTTATTGTGTCTTGTTTTAGAATAGTTTGCCATTTATATATCTACTGAAAATACTACATTTGGTTTTATCATTCTGTACATCACAGCTTCAGGTGATGCCTCCCTGTCTACTGCATCACTGGCTCTAGCTCTGTGACTTTGCATTTCTTATATGTATATTTGAAATGGCTGCACACAGAGAACAGCAAATGTTTAAAGAAAAAGCTAGGTCCACAATGCAGAGTAAAAGCTGTCATCCTTGCAGTGAAACACCAACAAGCACATCACAGGTGAGAAGCATTCCCATAGTGGTGACTTTGCCATTTTCCCTCCTCAAGACCTGTCTATCAGGTGGCAGGTAAACCCTTCTTAATGTTAGTGCCTAAGAAGCCTGTCGTGTTTGAGAATCCAAGGATTTGCAACTATGTTGCGACTATGAGGACCCTAATGTTTGAACACACTGTACTAGGAAAGACCTAAATCTGAAGTGCACCTTACCTTTTTGTCACAGTGTACCTGTACGCAAATACCAAAGCTTTTGATTGAATGACCTTTTTAATAACTCTAACACAGTAGAAAGAAAACAATATCAGAAGCAAAAAGCCAAGAGTAAATTGAAACTTAATGAAATTGCTAATCTTTCTTGTCGAGTCATCTTGCCGGCACACAATATGTTTGTCTCTGTGTGTTAGACAAAGAAAAATTACTGTCACAGTCAATGGATTACAGTGCCATCATTCTTATCCATTGTTTCTCTTCATTCTCAGACAGTCAGCAGACAAGAGATTAGGGTTGAAGCACTGATGCTGAAAGAAACAGAAGCTTGAGAGAATCACATAAAAAAATGTCTGAGGAGCTGGGGGGCATTCTTGTCTGCCTGCAATATCTTTACACCCTGCAGTCCCCAGTGCCAATAAACAACAATGCGCGATAAGAGTGTTAACGATCAGTCTGACTAATGATGAACAGGAATCTCTGGATACTCGAACTACACAAACCAAAAATATTTCAGGTGTTCGTGTAAGGGTTAAGAAGATACTTAAATTAATATAGATATATATATTTGAGTTGGAACTTTGTGTGTGTGTGGGGGTTTTTTTTTATTTGATTTTACCTGTATTAATTTAAGAGTGACTGTCTTTGAAGTGGGTCTAGAAGTTTGCAGAAAGAAGAAAAAGTCATAAATCTTTCCACATCTCTTCCTTTGTGATAACTCCAAAGTGAGTTTTCATTGGGTTTTTTGATAAGGATTTAAAAAAAAAACTTTGGTGGTTTTACACCACCTGCAGAAAAATTAAACTTGATTTGATTAAGAGCCATCTTTTCTTCTCCGTCAATGAAGAGAAGTGTTTTAAAGTGCTTCTCATGCTTTTGTGTTTCCAAGACTCTTAACATTCCAGCAAATAGAATAGAAACTACTTCACCCGCCACATAAAACCTAAAAGTCAAACTGAAGAGGGGGGAAAAGCTTTCATGTATTAATAGTATTTTGTGCACAGATGTTCTTTTCATTTATGTCTAAAGCTATGATGTATCTGGGCATTAGCATTTGCATTAGAGAATAAATTTGCATGGAGGTGTTTGATTATGTGCTGTGCAGTCTTGTGGTTTTACCCTTTTTCAGCCTGTAGAAATGGGGCAGACTTTAAAAACAGCTCAACATCTAATTCGACTTTTGATTTGACTCTGCTGGTGATCAAGTGAACTCACGGGCTGCAGGTCGTTCATGCTGATCGGAAGCTCTCTCAGAGTCAACAACAGGTCGAGTTGTGTGCTCAGGTAGGGGATGTTGCACATCTGTAGCAGAGAAAAGATGTAAGGGTAATGAGCTGTGGATATACAGAAGAGAGCGCAATTATCACATCATCACACAGCCTATTTCCATGTGATTATTCAGAATTATCTAAAAAGCAGAGCTGCTGGGAGATGCTGGAGGGAGATACAGTCATCGGATGGCTGAGGCTTGTTCTCAGATTCGAGATTACCGCAGGCAAAAGCAGAGAGCTGCAGGCCTGTCGACAGGCTGATTTAACCGAGAAACTGAAGGCTTGACACTTTGAAACGATTGGCTGAGCTGCCTAGTCGACCTTTGTGTCTGTGCTAACCTCTAATAAATCATTCTTCATTGTCAGACTGGCTCGCTGATGCTCAGGTACCATCTCCCAAAAGGCAAAGGGCACCTGGTCTGACGGACAGTTAAGGATAGGTATCAGGATTAGTGTTAGAAATCTATACCATGTAATAATTTCCCCTGTTGCGGAGGATGTGTCATCCTCCACACGTGAAAGCATTGGGCTTGTTATTTTTTCACACTTTCTGTCATGTTTTAAATTTCAAATGCAAGGTTAACAGTTACAGGGGTTCTGTGTCAATCTAATACCAGTAAAAGGACATCACCCTGGGCTAAAAACAAAAAGTGTTTGCTTATTTGTCACTGTCAGATTTTCAGGTATTTTGACAACATTTTCTAAAACTCACAAGATGAAACTTTCATCTTCAGCAAATCTGATTATAAAAACGAAAACATTGCAACTTTTCTACTGTGAGACAGCACACTTTAGCTTTGTGAAAAATAGCCAGCTTTCATACATACACCAGATAAAACCTCCTATACAGTGTAGCGCGAGACAGACTGCTATATATAAGAGTATGACAACACAGACAGCATGAGTAGGATTTGATTTATTTTAAGAAAAATACCTACGCTTCATCCCTAATATATTTTACCTCAATGGAAAATGTGCTTCGAGGATGCCACTCTTATGTCCACAAGCATCCTGAGAGGGAAGTGATTACTCAGAGCTGTAAGGCAGATAACCAGACCATTTCCAACTGTCAACAGCAAAGACAAGACTCTGCTGCTTTGCAAGCTGCTCTGTAAAGCTGTATTTACAGCATGGAAATGTTTGCTGGGCACTTAAACTGTATACTATATACTGTAAACAGACTTTTAATTCACTTTATTATACAGTGCACATACTCTATATTTACAATAAAAGAGAGTGAACAAGACACCGTTTTGCCATCTAACTACAGTATATATCGCGACTAAAAGACGACCGATTGTACAACTTTATTAATTCATTAGATGTTCTAGAAGAAGCCATTGTGAGCCATCTCGACACATTTATACAATTATTTGAAGATATATTTAAATGACCTTTAATTTAAATGGTCAATTAAATATAAAAATATCACAAAATCCAAATCTGATATAAAAAGACTTCAAAGCTTTGATGACTTTGCCCCAAAATAAGGTTTTAAAAGGCATTTTTTCCCATTAATTCAATTCAATTCAATTTTATTTATATAGCGCCAAATCACAACAACAGTCGCCTCAAGGCGCTTTATATTGTACAGTAGATCGCACAATAATAAATACAGAGAAAAACCCAACAATCATATGACCCCCTATGAGCAAGCACTTTAGCGACAGTGGGAAGGAAAAACTCCCTTGTAACAGGAAGAAACCTCCGGCAGAACCAGGCTCAGGGAGGCGGGCCATCTGCTGCGACCGGTTGGGGTGAAAGAAGGAAAACAGGATGAAAGACATGCTGTGGAAGAGAGACAGAGGTTAATAACAGATATGATTCAATGCAGAGAGGTCTATTAGCACATAGTGAGTGAGAAAGGTGACTGGAAAGGAAAAACTCAATGCATCATGGGAATCCCCGGCAGCCTACGTCTATTGCAGCATAACTAAGGGAGGATTCAGGGTCACCTGGTCCAGCCCTAACTATATGCTTTAGCAAAAAGGAAAGTTTTAAGCCTAATCTTGAAAGTAGAGCTAGTGTCTGTCTCCTGAATCCAAACTGGAAGCTGGTTCCACAGAAAAGGGGCCTGAAAACTGAAGGCTCTCCCTCCCATTCTACTTTTAAATACTCTAGGAACAACAAGTAAGCCTGCAGAGCGAGAGCGAAGTGCTCTAATAGGGTGATATGGTACTACAAGGTCATTAAGATAAGATGGGGCCTGATTATTTAAGACCTTGTATGTGAGGAGCAGGATTTTGAATTCAATTCTGGATTTAACAGGAAGCCAATGAAGGGAAGCCAAAACAGGAGAAATATGCTCTCTCTTCCTAGTCCCTGTCAGGACTCTTGCTGCAGCATTTTGGATTAGCTGAAGGCTTTTCAGCGAGTTTTTAGGACATCCTGATAATAAAGAATTACAGTAGTCCAGCCTGGAAGTAATAAATGCATGAACTAGTTTTTCAGCGTCACTCTGAGACAGGATATTTCTAATTTTAGAGATGTTGTGCAAATGGAAGAAAGCAGTCTTACATATTTGTTTAATATGTGCGTTGAAGGACATGTCCTGGTCAAAAATGACTCCAAGGTTCCTTACAGCATTACTGGAGGCCAAGGTAATGCCATCCAGAGTAAGAATCTGCTTAGATACCATATTTCTAAGATTTTCAGGGCCGAGTACAATAACCTCAGTTTTATCTGAATTAAGAAGCAGAAAGTTAGCGGCCATCCAGGTCTTTATGTCTTTAAGACATTCCTGCAGTTTAACTAATTGGTGTGTGTTACCTGGCTTCATGGATAGATAGAGCTGGGTGTCATCTGCATAGCAGTGAAAATTTATGCTATGTCTTCTAATGATGCTGCCTATGGGAAGCATGTATAATGTAAATAGAATTGGTCCTAGCACTGAACCCTGTGGAACACCATAATTAACCTTAGTGGGTGAAGAGGACTCTTCATTTACTTGAACAAATTGGAGTCTATTAGATAGATATCATACAAACCACTGCAGCGCAGTACCTTTAATACCTACAGCATGTTCTAATCGCTCTAATAGGATATTATGATCAACAGTATCAAACGCAGCACTAAGGTCTAGCAGGACAAGCACAGAGACTAGTCCACTGTCAGAGGCCATAAGAAGATCATTTGTAACCTTCACTAAAGCTGTTTCTGTGCTGTGATGAGCTCTGAAACCTGACTGAAACTCTTCAAATAAGCCATTCCTCTGCAGATGATCAGTTAGCTGTTTGACAACTACTCTTTCAAGGATTTTTGATATGAAAGGAAGGTTGGAGATTGGCCTATAATTAGCTAAGACAGCTGGGTCTAGAGATGGCTTTTAAGTAAACATTTAACTACAGCCACCTTGAAGGCCTGTGGTACATAGCCGATTATTAGAGATAGGTTGATCATATTTAAGATTGAAGCATTAATTAATGGCAGGACTTCTTTGAGCAGTTTTGTAGGAATGGGGTCTAAAAGACACGTTGATGGTTTGGAGGAATTAATTATTGAAGTTAACTCAGAAAGATCAATTGGAGAAAAGAGTCTAACTTAACATCGATGGTACTAAAAGTAGCTGTAGACGATATTACATCTGTGGGATGATTATTGGTAATTTTTCTCTAATGATAAAAATTTTATTTGTGAAGAAGTTCATGAAGTCATTACTAGTTAACGTTAAAGGGATGGTTGGCTCAGTAGAGCTCTGACTTTTGTCAGCCTGGCTACAGTGCTGAAGAGAAACCTGGGGTTGTTCTTATTTTCTTCAATCAGTGACGAATAGTAAGATGTTCTGGCTTTGCGGAGGCTTTCTTATAAAGCAACAAACTATTTCTCCAGGCTAAATGATGATCCTCTAAATTTGTGACACGCCATTTCCTCTCCAGCTTACGAGTTATCTGCTTTAGGCTACGTGTTTGAGAATTATACCACGGAGTCAGGGACTTTGGATTTGAGGCCTTAGTTTTCACAGGAGCTACAGTATCCAGAGTCGTACGTAGTGAGGAGGTAAAATTATTAACAAGATAATCGACCTCTGTTGGAGTAGCGTTCAGATAGCTGCTCTGCTCTATGTTGGTACAGGACATTGAAGATGATAACAGTGGGTGGATTATATTCTTAAACTTAGTTACAGCACTTTCAGAAAGACATCTACTTTCTACATTAATGTTTTTCTACCACCATCTTTGCTGTTTCCAAATTCTCCATAGATTTTAGGTTCCCCGTCTCTTTCTGATATTGTTTCTGGCCTCAGTTTACTTAGTAAGATGACAATTGAGACTTTCATAATGTTTGCTTAAAACTTTGCAGCTGTGGGTACATCTAAACAGTGGATAGAAGGTCTAAACTAACTGAATCCTAGAAAAGGTGTAAGGATTGTAAAAGATGTTGTACTTCTTAGCTCTGTCGTTCTACCAGATGTTGGGTGTGCCAAAAAAGCAGTTTTGTTAAATGAAACTGCACAAGTTTCTAGGCACATTTGTCATCATATCCAACCCAGAAGCTTAACCGTATAATGCCCTTTGTGTCATATTTGATACCTGAGTTTCTGAGACCTCTATCTCATCAACATGATCCTTTCCATAATTTCAAAATGTTACGGACAAAACTCTTTTTTTAAACTAAAATTAACATCGTTGTTAACGAAAAGTTGCCATAAACCCCCAATTTATCAAATGCGATACAAAAAATATATAATAAATATAAAATAAAAATATATTATACAGAACATGATATAGCAAAAAAAAAAAAAAAAGGATTTTGTTATAAGGGTTAATAAACATCTCAGTTCCAAAAACTGGTTAAGACCCTTAACCTGGGTCTTACCAGGTTAAGGGATGCTGAAGTCATGTGACCAGAGTGTAGTTTGTTTATACCCGGTCTGTGACCCAGGATTTTGCCTTCATTTTGGTATTTATTGAGTTATATTATTATTGAACATGTATTTAGTTCTTGTTGTTGCTGTTATTAGTTCGGATTTTAGTCTTCTTGTATTTTGATATTACTTCATGTTCATCTAGTTATTCCTAAAGCTCATAGTTTCTCAGTGTTTGTTTTGTTGACCTAGATCCTTTCGTGTCGTCAGCCCTTATGTTCCAGTCTCCCTTGTTGGTTCATGTTGTCAAGTTAGTATTATGTCTCCGTCCTTCATGTTTCCTGTTTTATTTTGAAAGAGTCTGGTAATCTTTGTCTATTGTATTTAGTTTCACTTCCCCTGTCCCCTCATTAGGTTCATGTGTGTCAGCTGTTTCCCCTCATGTGTTTCCACTTCCCTAATCATCCATGTGGGTCTTTAGTCTGTCTTTTTCATTCAATCTGTGTTTAATCATCTGTTTCCTCCCACCACGTTACCTCAAGTTGTATGTATGTCATGATTCTGCTCAGGTCGTGTTCATGTTTCATGTACTTGTTGGTCATAGTTCTTTTGCACGTTCCTGGGTTGAATCATGTTCATGTCTGTCACCATAGTTATCACAGTTCAGTCACGGTTATCATAGTTTAATTTTCCCAGTGTAGTTTTTAGGTTAGTTTACGCCCCGTTGCCTTTGCTTTATTTTAGTATTCATGTTTTATCAGCCAAAATAAACGACTCGCCTTTTGTTTAAGTTTACTTTGTCTTCTCGTCTGTGTCCGCACCTTGTTCCTCCACACACACCCCACACGGTCTGCCCCGCAAACCATGACATACCCCAAATATTAATGTTTTAATGGTGTAGTGGTTAACACATCAAGGGTTTGAGATTGGAAAGAGAAACAAGCTCAGCTTCATAAGCTGGCTTACTTCATGTGCCAGTGCTAAAACCGAATAAATGGGAGGATATTATCAAGAAGGGTATAAAATCAAACTGCAGATCCATCCACTTAATAAATAAGGGAGCAGCCAAAAGTACCTTATTTACATTTTACAAAGTTTCATCAAAAACTTTTTTTCCAACAGAACGTTTTATTTTGTCATTAACACAAGAGCTCATTTATTATTTGTTATTTATTAAAAAATCTCATTTACTATTTTATCATGGGAACCAAGGTGATACCAACTTCCAGGTTACCGTACAAAAATACGTCATCTCTGCGGCAGCCTATTTCCGCTGTTTAAAGCGCCATTATGAAGTGTCAGTTAAGGGAAACGACAGAGGTCAATACATGATTGGGAACAATGACTGCAAAGGAGCTGTGGAAGAGTCATGCTGACACAATAGTGCTAATGCCCTCTTTTCACAGTGCAGCACTGATGAACAAACAGCTTGTGTATGAAAGAGTTTTCAGTGGGAAATCTTACTCACACACTAATCACAAAAGTCAATGCCTGAGGAAAAAGTGACGTTAGAATTTAGTTAGTTACTGGGGGGGGTTGGATTGGGTTGCTTTTTTGTTTTGGGGGGGTTGGCCACAATCGCCAATGTTATGTTTGTAGAAAAATGAAACTAAACAGTTTCTGATGAGGAAAAATGTCTGGGTAGAAAATTCTGCTTCAAGCAGCCTGTAGCACAAGAAGTAATGCAGGGATAAAGGAAAGAATGGATTTCACTAAATACCAGTGCATTCTGAATGCAAATGTCCTGCAGTCACTCAAGACACTGCATACTTCAAAATCCTACATACTGTTAATCCATCATGAGCTATTCAAGAAAGGTAAGAGGAATTCCTAATTCAGTACAGAAAGACTGGCTTCAAAAGGTGACTGTTGTATGCACCAAAATTACTGATCTTTTGAAGTTTCACAGATAAAATAACAGCAGTGCAAAGAGTATTCCATTTTAATGTCTGCTTGCTGCAGGGCTTGAATTTTCTTTTCACTTCAGAAATCAACAAATTGAGCAAATTAGCTCAGGGGTTCCCAAACTGTTGCTTCCAGCTGGATCCAATAAGTAGTTTTATTGATACTCCGTAAACAGAGAATAATTAAACAGTTGCTTGAAGGCTCCAACATAATGTTCAGTTTCGAAATACAATAAAGCACCAGAAGACCACACATGTTGTAAAGTGTGTACAAGGTGTGGTGCAAAAGCATAAATACTGACTATCCCATGTCTTGCATAGAAAACATGTTCAAATTGTGTTATGATGGCACGGTGTTTTAGATTGGTTTGGCTCACAGAAAGAAGGTGCTGGGGCCTTTCTGTGTGGAGTTTGCATGTTCTCCCTGTGTCTGCGTGGGTTCTCTGCGGGTACTCTGGCCTTAGGTTACGTTCACCGCTGATTCTGAATTGGCTAAAGGTGTGAATGCGAGAGCGAATGGTAGCTTTTCTCTCTGTGTGAACCCTGCCACAGTCTTTTGGCCTATCCAGAGTGTACCCTCTGTCCCTGTGGGATAAGCTCCAGCTTCCCCATGACTCTGTATTGGATAAGCGTAAGAGGTTGGATGGATGGATGGATGGGTGGATTTTATGGGGTGGATGTCTGGAATGAATAAAACCTGCAGAACATTAGTTAATGGTATTTTAGTTTGAATACCTGTTAGTTGACAATAATAAATATAACTGATTTTCTCATTTATTTAGTAGAATCCAGCCTGTCTGCATGGAGGTTTGAGCCTTCAGAGCCTTCAGAAGTACATGAGGCTTGCGAAGGTGTTGCCACTCAACCCAGGCTTACATACGAAATCCCATTTTAAAAAAAACACTGTCAAATATTCCTGTGTGGCAGTGTGGGCTGCTCTGGCTGTTCATCTGCTAACCCTGCTGCAACCTTGAGCCACCATATCACTGCCAACCTTGCTGGAAAGTGATAACCAGATGATGCCTGCCATGACAGCCGTGATGTGTGACTGAGAAGGCAGGTGACTCAACAAGTTCTCCTCAGCAAAGTGCTAAATGAGCATGCACTGGATGCTGCTTTAATCGTGAGATCTGAAATTTGCTATTTAAATTCTTGTAATTGTAATTCTAGTAGGGTAGAATTAGTGCATTGGTTAGTTAACTGTTATGTTATGCAGGAATATTCTGGTTTTCATCCTGCTGCCTTTTTTGTTTACAGTTTGCACGTTCTTCCGCCCGGGTGGGTGCAGTATAAAGACATTCACTGGTTTTGCGGTGATTTTAAAATCGCTGTAGGTGTAAATCTGAGTGTGAATGGTTTTCGTTCTGTCTGATTTGGTCTATGATAAACTGGTTACCCAGTAACCAGCTGGGATAGCCAACAGCCTCCTGTATCATTCTCTAAATCAGTGCTTTAGACTATCCCAGTTCAAACTGGGTTAAATAAAAGTCATGTTTTTCTTTGTATTTCTTTGGGCATCGAAAAGACAAACTGCAGTAAGTTTTAAAAAAACCCAGCATAACCAATCCTTCTTTTTGTAACTGTAGTATGGCTGCTATTCCAACACAGAATATAAAGCACAGAGTCATCAGATGCTGCCCGTCACGGTTGGCCAGAGCACTGCTAAGGTACAGGGCACCAAGAGCAAGTCTCCCAGCATGGGGGGGTCACATTAAGGTAAAGTTCACAGGAAAGGGGAGAAGGCTCAGTGAGAAATGACACTCCCACCATCAACTTTAATGCTCCATTTCAGTGTGCTCCACAGCATGTTTCTGTGTGTGCAATAGCATTCCCTACTTGGAGGGATTGCATGCACAGAAAAACACTACAGTTTTTTCAGTGATACTTCTGAAAGTTGGTACTGACGTGGTCGCTGATCAGATACTTGCTTTACTATTTTCCAACCTTGTACTACTTGAGAAGTGGTCAGGATGGTAGCAAAAAGTGGTGCTGGGACACCTAGCAAGTAAGCGCAAGGTATTCGTTAATTGGCATATTGGCTATTTGGTGATCTATTAGTATTAGCAACAAGGACTAATACATTTTAAAAAATAAAGTAAAGATGAGAGAAACACCCTTCAGATAACAAATGTGAGAAAAATCAGTTTATGTCTCATTTGTCAATATATTGGAATATCCATCCGTCCTCTTCTCCTTGTCAGGGTCGTAAGTGGGCTGGAGCCTATCCCAGCTGTCTTAGGGCGAGAGGCAGGGTACGCCCTGGACAGGTTGCCAGTCTTTCGCAGGGCTAACAGACATAGACAGAAAACCATTCTGGTAACCAGCGTTAGGGGGCAATCGTGGCTCAAGAGTTGGCAGTTCGTCTTGTAATCGGAAGGTTGCCGGTTCGAGCCCCGGTTCGGACAGACACTTCACCCGTTGCCTACTGGTGGTGGTCAGAGGGCCCGGTAGCGCCAGAGTCCGCCAGCCTGTCGGTGCGCCCCAGGGCAGCTGTGGCTACAATGTAGCTTGCCATCACCAGTGTGTGAATGGGTGGACGACTGAATGTAGTGTTAAGCACTCTTGGGTCCTGCAAACTTGAAAAAATAAACTGTTATAAACTATATTATATTTTCAACTGTATTCCTGTTTTTGATGCAGTTGTTTGTTATCCATTTCCATTCCCTGTGAGTGGAAATTCATTTTTAGCCATTTAACCAAAGGCAAAAAAAATCAAGAAATCAGAAATGTGTCGTTGAAACGTTGCAGCATTAGAGCAGAAAACAGAGAAAGAAATGATCCACATGTGTGAGTGTGTGTGTGAGGATTTCTACAAAGCAATGAAACAGGCTGCGCCTCGAAAGGAGTTTGATGACTGCAGTCTCCCCTGCCACCGAGGATGAAGAAGGCCGTCAATGAAGCACAAGCCCATGTTTCTCATTAAATTTTAAGTGCAACTTGTAAAATAAGACTGCATTCGGTGCAACTACAATGTCACGCTTAGTGTCAATGCATGATGTCAAAAACTGGTTTGTAATGAATTTAGTGGTAAAATTTGTACAATTTAAAATGCAGTGTGTGAATTGCTCAGCTACAGCTTGCAAGTTTATTTTATTGAACACTGATGTTTTAGGCCTGCAGCTTATTGTAACCCTTTCTGTTGTTTTATGTTAGCGAGCTTGTATGTTATGAGCTTGTATACCTAACTTTTAATTGCATATGAAGATGATACATGTAACTGAAAATTGTACCTCCATCATGTACTGGTCCACAATATGCTGTTCAGCTACAGGTCCTTTGTAGGATTTGTACATTTCCACATCTTCCATGGTGGGGACATACCTTAAACATAAAACAATAAATAAATAAGAAGAAAATGTTTGCTGTTCACCACAGGTGATGCTATTTACCTGTTAAAATGCCAAATCACATGGCTTCACAGTGAACATACCATTTCTTGCCAAACAACAGTTTGAAACATTTTTTGAGTATATCATTGTCCTGCTATTTCCCCCCTTTGTCCCCTGAGGCTTAGTTCTGAAAAGGTGATTTCATACTCTTTTGAGCTTTAATCAATCACTTGTCTGCTCTCTGTCTGTCCGGTCTAATCAAACCACACTCACATAGTCCTGATACCTCAGATTAGCCGAGTCTTTAGAGTTTAATTTGTAATCAGTAATACCTAAATATATTCTTAAAACTCGATGCTTATTTAGTCATTAATATTCATCTGGTGGATAAATACGGAGCCCGTTTAGAGGGCTGTAATAGTCTGGGTCCTTCAATTTTATGTGAATTTGCCAATCAGTCTTTTCTTTCCTACGTGGTTGGAAAATAAGTTCCAGCTGATTTGGGAGACTTGCTGCAACATCCTGTAGAAATCTGCTGCTGCTGGAAAAACAACAGTGCCGATGTGATGTCTGATTTCTTTTTTATGTATTTATTTTTTGCCTCTGGGCTTATATGCCATATGTCATATGAGATGTCTATGTTCATTTCCCTTTTTTCATATTTGCCTGTATGTGTGTGTCATCCTCTGGGACAGTTAGTCTTGTTAGGCTTTTATGCCTCTCTTTTTAAATCAATTTTACACATTTTTCTCACCTACATTCATATCACGTACATTCCTTTACAAAATTTGATGTTTGATTTGTTTGCTTTTTATGTGCCTTGTGTCTTTTAGTCATAATGTGTTCAGGAACTGCAGATAAAAGATAAGCTATGTGGTTAAATCTGACAGGCAAGTGTAATTAATGAAGATTAAGTCAATTTATTTAGTAATTTGTTCATTGTCCAAGGTCAATAAATGTTTAGAAATTGACTTTTCTGGCCACTGACAGCAATCAGAAATTATATATAAACTGAACAGAGGCAGATGTTTTTTCTAAGTTGATATGGTGCTGTCACCAAATACACCCTTATATCGTCCACACGTGGAGCTGCAATATGTCCACCTAATGCGTATATAGTTCCCAGTGCAAGCATTAGGTAAGAGTGGTGACAGTTCATCAAACAAATAACAGAGTTTATAGTTTTCTTATTAAAAATGAACAAAAAAAAATCATAGAACATGGAAAAATTAAAAAAAAAAAAACAACTTAAAATCAAGAATGAAGAAAACCTTGGCAACAATCAAAAGCAGAAATTTTCATTCCAGAACTGATATCTTTTTCTGTGCCACAGTGAATATTTTATTGCTAAGGGGAAAAAGCGCCCATCCTCAAACAGTATGCTGTATGTGGAGCTATGAATTTATTTTCTACTGGTTAACAACACTGTGTCAGCTGTACATATTTATAGTCTTTTGTTTTTATTTTGATAGAGATATGTCTTAGTATGGCCAGGGTGTGAACTTTAGAGCGACTTTTGACTGAGAATATTAATACTGTATGAACCTGAGAATTATTTTAACTTATTAACTTAAAAAAAAGAGTAAACAGTTGAATATGACGTGTCGCCATGTCAAAAAGGTAAAAACATATCAAGTGCAGCGATCTCTAATATCAGTCGTTGTTTAAGCATCAGAAAAGGATACATACATTTAGACCTTTAGACTGACTTTAAAATTTTATGTTACATTTTCTTTTTTTGTCATGTGTACTTTTGTTCAGGTATCTCATCACATGTTTCCTTGCTTGTCCCCATGAAGCGATGCCATTAGACTGATTTCTAGTAGCCTGGGGAAAGACGAGTGATTAAAAGCCAAGTAACGCTGATGCTCCTCGTCAGCTTCTATAAAGCAGCGAGACGTTGATGGGAAGAGCCATTTATTCGCTTGCACTGAATTTGAACCTCTCTCTCGTCTTAAACTGGGCTTCCTACTTCTGTCATTCCTGTGAGTTCTGACCTCAAACCATAGACGTCCGCCTTCTCACGAGTCCGCCTATGTGCCACCAGAGTAGCACCGGTCATCAATATTGCAGCACCTGTTGGGAGTGGTTCTTTCAAGATTGTATTCCTCAGGACGACGCCACCACGCATTAAAATATATATTATGTTTTCACAGAATATATAAAGCCGTCCCCACAGTACATTAGATCAGTTTTGCCTTCCAGGAGGTCAGCACACAGAGTCACTAAGTAAACTGCAGGTAAGAATCAGGAAGCATTTTACCCACTTGCTGTGTTTTATTCCTGAGGGCATGTCAATAGTTTCCATCTCTGCAAATAACCCGAGATAAAACTTTTATTAGTGAGCTGCTCTTGTAAAAGGTTCTGGCATCTGCTCTTTAGTATTAAAACACAGTGAATACTGCCGTGTGTCTTCCTCACATGAATTGGCAGCGGTTTCCCCTGTTTCACATTGTCCTGGCAGTAACATGGACCCACATCCCCGTTGATGATTTGTTTAGCATCTAGTTTCCAAAGGCTTTACCTCTGCCAATGAAAACACACATCAACCGCCCACGGACTTGGGCACAAAAAGATGTTCACCTCTCAGCTTCAGTTGTGACACTATAAGGAGTGAATACAAATCAGCGTTTTTTTGGCACCAAGTCATACCTCCTCAGAGAGGTGATGTGCTCATCAGACAGGCCTCCATCTTTCTCATTAATGATGAACAGTTTGTCCTTCAGCTCTCCCGGTTGCACCGGAAAACTTTTGAGGAAAATGTCTAGGAGAACAATAGATTAGAAAAAGTCAACACACTCAATGGTACATGAAAGCTTTTCTCTTGACAGATAGTCCTCTTATCCTGCGATGAAATGACTCAAAAAGCATTCTGAAGACAAAGGGTCCTTTGCTTAATTACTTTCTTCCAAATGCCTAAGGGAAATGCACAAATTTGCATTCTATCAAGTCAAAGCTGATGTGATTTTTTTTTATAGGAAATGCCTCTGCATAATTCAGTAGCTGTGAGAAGACTTCATTATGAGCATCAGCGTTTAGACATGTATGTAATATGAACAGTGAATTCTATAAAATACACTCACTTAAGCCGGTCTGACATACGGGCTCTGATTTGGCAATTTTAATTCAATATGTTATGAGGCTAAGTAACAGAAAGCCTCGATTCTGAGTGCTGAACATGCTGTTTAAGACATGCTGACCAAATAGTTTGATCGTCTGAGAAATCTGTTCACACATTTTCTCTCAACGGTAGAAAAGATCGATACCACTCTCATGTTTGGCTGCTGGTATATGAAACTGCAACAGCAGTTTATCTTTAGTATAATGGCTTGTTCTAAAATGTGCACACACCTCTACCTCTAACATTCACTTAATAGTGGATTGTATTTTGCTCTTTTAATATGTCCATCCATTCATCTTCTTCCGCTTATCTCGGGCCGGGTCGTGGGGGCAGCAGCCTAAACAGAGAAGCCCAGACATCCCTCTCCCCAGCCACCTCATCCAGCTTGTCCGGGGGAACACCAAGGTGTTCCCAGGCCAACCGAGAGATATAATCTCTTCAGCGTGTCCTGGGTCTGCCCCGGGGCCTCCTCCCGGTGGGACATGCCCGGAACACCTCACCCAGGAGGCGCCCAGGAAGCATCCTTGTCAGATGCCCGAACCACCTCAACTGGTTCCTTTCGATGTGAAGGAGCACCATTTCTCTGAGGGACAGGCCAGCCACCCTTCGGAGGAAGCTCATTTCCGCCGCTTGTATCTGCGATCTCGTTCTTTTGGTCACTACCCAAAACTCGTGACCATAGGTAAGGGTAGGGACGTAGATCGACCAGTAAATTGAGAGCTTTGCTTTTACACTCAGCTCTCTCTTCACCACAACAGACCGGTACCAATCCATCTGTCGATCTCTCGCTCCCTTCTCCCGTCACTCGTGAACAAAAACCCCGAGATACTTAAACTCCTCCACTTGGGGCAAGAACTCGTCCCTGACCCGGAGTGGGCACTCCACCCTTTTCCGGCTGAGGACCATTGCCTCAGATTTGGAGGTGCTGATTCTCATTCCCACCGCTTCACATTCAGCTGCGAACCGTTCCAAGGCGAGCTGGAGGCCATCACCCAATGAAGCCAACAGAACCACATCATCCGCGAAAAGCAGAGGTGAGATTCTGAGACCACCCAAGTGAAAGCCTTCCACCACTTGGCTACGCCTAGAAATTCTGTCCATAAAAATTAGGAACAGAATCAGTGACAAAGGGCAGCCCTGGCGGAGCTATGCGGACCAAGCTTTTGCAACGGTTGTATAAGGATTGACTGGCCCGTAGCAAAGAGCCAGACACCCCATACTCCTGTAGCACCCCCCACAGGACCCCCCGAGGGACACGTTTGAATGCCTTCTCCAAGTCCACAAAACAATATGTTAAAAAAAAATTAAATTAAAGCAATAATTGAAAAGTTGAAAAGCCCCCCTTGCTATTCTTAGAGACAGCTAGGCTAGCTATTCAACTGCCTCCAGCATGTAGCCAGTCGTAGGATAAGCTAGGCCGCTGCTTGCAGGCATACGATGCAACTGGTGTCAATCTTATGTAACTCTAAACAACTGTCCATAAAAAGGGTGACTTTCAACATTTGCAGTCCGAAGTAGTAGTTGAACTGCTGAATCTAAACCATCAAACTGATTAAAAATGGGCTCATCATGTTAAATGAGGAGCACTGAGGTACAAAGCTGTAATCATCACGTCTCTAAATCCTTGACATTAAAGACTTGAGACAGTAATTCCCTTACCAGGACCAACAGAGGACGAATCATAACATCAAACATCCAAAACAATTTTGAAGAACTACTAGTCTCCTCGTGAGTAAGGGTTAGGCTGTCTCATCTAGCCTGAAACACACACACACACACACACACACAAGTGCAAATTAAGCCCTTTGTTGGCTGGCACTCAGACAAACTGGGCAATGCCCTGGCAAATTAGAGTATGGAGATGGAGAGCGTATCCCATCGGGTGCATGAAGCCACAGGTGTACTTTTAATTAGGAGTGCGACATTTTCAGTCATTAAATAGGCAGCATGCAGTGGGGCTCTCAAGGTAAATAACCATATGAGTCGGACACACAATCTAAACAGAACTGCACTTTGATCATACAAATCCGCAATGGATCTCATCTAATTATGGAACTGTATAGCTCTATCACATTACTTCAGTACAATTTTGAGGTACTTGGAGCATCTCCATTTAATGCTACTTTCTGCTTCTACCCCATTTCATATGGCACTTTTTACTCCTCTTCTATTATCTCACCAGTTATCTGGTAGCTTTATTGTTTATAGTTAATATTATTTTTGAACAAATATTCACTTGAAGCAAAATGTGTACAGAACAAAGCAGTTTCACATTATTTTTACCATTCAGCCAACAATCCCTCAAGCCAATGGATTCAGTTCAATTCAGCTTTATTTATATAGTGCCAAATCACAACAATAGTCACCTCAAGATGGTTTATAGTGTAAGGAAAATAACTATAATACAGTGGCAACTCCTTGTGAGCAAGAGATAGTGGGAAGGAAGAACTCCTTTTTAACAGGAAGAAGGAGGTCACATGCCCCAAGACACACAGACACACTGTGGAAGAGAGCCATTTACTAACAACTAACAATTAAATACAGAGTGGTACACAAACACATTGCAGCATAAATAAGGGAGGATTCTGAGTCACCTGATCTAGACCTGAAAGCTTTAAGGCTAGAGAGGGTGTCTGTCTCCCAGTACCAAACTGGGAGCTGGTTCCACAGAGGAGAGGCCTGAAAGCTGAAGGCTCTTGATGGGGCCCAAATCAGTGCTTAGACCAGGAGCAACTGGGCAACACACTACAAAGAGTATTGAAAGCTGTGGGTCCATCTTTCACATCAAAAACAACACTTGACCTGGGAATAAACCATTCTGTATGATAACATTCAGAATCTTTTATAATTTATTTAAACATTGTGGTGGCATGCAGAGAGGAGTCACGGCTATTAGCATTCAGAAATTCCTAACACACATTCACAGACAAACCTTGTATCAGCGTCCTTCATCTGCTCTAAAGATATTTTTCAAAAGAATGCAAAAAAAAAAATCAATATGAGCTGCAATCTTGCTGTGAAGGGTCCACTGAGTTTCTGTAGAGTACTTAAATGCAGTGCGCAAGTACACAGATCAATGCAGCATTGTTCTATGCACGCTTGATGCAGCTGATGTTCCGGCTTGCCCATAAGGATCATGCTGATTACCATATTAAACCCCTCAAAAACACAAAACAATAGTAACACAACCACCTGCTCAAGCTGTCTAGTTCCATCTGCCTCAGTGCGTAACTGCAAACACCATACTGTTTTTAAAGGCACTGTGGATACAGTAAGGGAGCCAATGTATGTCTAATGCTAATTATCACTTCTGGGTTTGTTAATTAATTATTGATCACATATCTGGGATGTTATTATATTGAGGTGGAGTCTCACTGTCTACTGAGGTGAGGTGTTCCTGGCTTTGTAAAAAGAAAGTGAGACTTTGCATGCACACTGGCTCCCGGTTTAATGGGATCAGATGAATAAATAGTGTGGCGAAGAATGAGATATGAGACGAATAAACAGCATGAATTTAGGCAGGTTTTGGTGATAAACATGCAAACAAGAGCGGGAGGGGCATGTTGCTTATGTGTGCATGTGTGTTGGGGGTGGCAGGAACGGATGCGATGGGATAGAGAGGGACAGAAAGAAAGAGAAGTCTGATTCCCAAATTATTCCGTTTTATGTATCTGGGTGGAGATCATGTGTTTTTAAACAGGCAGAAATCACCTCTGGACTAAGTCTGTTCTAAATTACAAAAACAAAACTCGGTGTTTAAAATGTGCCTCAAAGTCAGATACAAAATGCAGCAGTGCAGCAAAGGTAATTAACCATTACTTCTCACGATGCTCTTTCTTCGGTATTATCATTTTATGTTACTCATATATCACTGCAGTTCAGATGTAAGGCTTACACAATACAAGAATTTAAATGCATTGATATAGATCCAAAGTGTCAAATTTGGCTCCACTGTGGCCCACTGCGACCATAAAATACTATTTACAGATGAGCCACAACATCCAGTGTTGTGAGATAAAGCCAAAGCAAAGTCATAAAACTGAAACCAAAGTTACAGCACAAAAATAATGTTTTGCAGTTACATAAACACATCTATTTATTCTTACATTTCATTTACCAAATAGAAAATGGTGATTTTTTTAAGTCACCCTTTAGAATTTTATAAAGGTTAAAATTTTGCAAAGTCAGCAACTAAATGCATTTAGCCCAGACGACCTGTTGAAGTTCAAACTGAGCTTCAAAATGGGGATAAAAGGCAATTTAAGTGACTTTAAATATGGCATAGCTGTTGGTATTTCAAAAAATGCTAACCTACAGCGATGTTTACACCACCATCTCTATCTTTACAGAGAATAGTCTGAAAAGGAGAAAATATCCAGTGTGCAGCAGTTATCAAGAAGAAAATACTTTGTTCCTGCTAGAGGTCAGAGGAAAATGGCCAGAGTGCTTCGAGCTGATGAAAAGGCAACAGTAACTAAAATAACCACTCGCTACAACATAAATATGCAGAAGAGCATCCTTGCACAAACAACACATCAAACCTTGAAGCAGATGGTCTACAACAGCACCAGACCACACCAGTCGGCTAAGAACAGGAAACAGAGGTTACAGTTAACATAGACTCACCTAAACTGGACAAAATAAGATGCCTGGGAAGGTTTGAATTTGGTGTAAACAACAGGAAATCTTGGATCCATGGACCAGTTCTTATATTGAATCTAACATCTCTCATTCACAAGCACCTTTTTTTCTACACCTAAGTGCTTTCTTTCTAATTTTCACACTCCAGTGGATGTGCTCTCCGTATCTCGCCCATGGATACTTAAGCATGCAGACTGAAGCAGTCAGGGATCGAACCACCAACCTTCCAATTACTAGATTATAGGATTGACAGTCAGGCTGTTAGTGGCAGTGCAATAGTGTGTGAGACATTTTCTTAGCACACTCTGGACTCTTTAGTACCAACCAAGAAATGTTTAACCACCACACTAGGAATGCTGCTGATCATGCTCATTCCTTTATGGTAACATGTACCTATCTTCCAATGTCTGCTTCCAGCATGATGATACACATCACCAAGCTTAGATATCATCAAACTGGTTTCTTGAGCATGGCAGTGAGTTCACTGCATTCAAATGCTCTCTACAGTCACCAGATCTCAGCCTGATAGAGCACTTCATGACGTGGTGGAACAGGAGGTTCACATTATCGATGTGCAGCTGACAAATCTGCAGCCACTGTGTGATGCTATCACGTAAATATGGGCCAAAATGTCTGAGGAATGTTTCCAGCAACCTTGTTGAATCTATGCAGATCTTCAGGTAACGGGAAATCCAACCCAGGACTAATAATGTGCATCTAATAAAGTTTCATAGTGTATTTACTGAACTGTACCTCTCAACTGTTTTTCAGGTGATTATGTGGGGCATCTCTGCTTAAACTGCACAGAAAATGGAGTGATTGATAGATCAGTGGTTACCATACTGGTTACCAGTGATGGGAATAACAGCATTAAAATAAACGGGATTACTGTTTTCAGTAATGGGTAATCTAACAAATTACTTCTTCTATGATTACAATGCCATTACCTTTACACATGACAATTTTTTGGCACACAATGGGTTGAAGCTGTCTTCATCTTACTGGGAGCTAGGGGGGGGGGGTGCAAAACAATCGCATGAGTGCTGCTGATTGGCTGATGAAGAGTGAAGTAGTCATGCTAAACCAACCAGAGGTAGACTTGGGCGAGTGTTCACATACAAACATAGTGAGCACTCATAAACGAAAAGGCAGACAGAGGCACAGTCATGGAGATCCCAGATAATTCAAAGGTAGCATTTTTTTAAGTGGAAGTCCAGACATTATTTTTCTCTCAAAGAGAGAAACGTCAAGAATCTCTATGTGAAATGTGATTTATGCCCTGGAACAAAGTGCTTTTCCACATCAGTTGTAAGCAATTCGACTAGTTTTGTTGCACCTCTCAATGTCACAGCCGCAACAAAGCTAGTCACCAGTAACGACGGTGTTGATGCTAGCAGGCGCAGACCAAACCCAGGTGAGGCTATCATCAGCTCAGCAAATAACAGAGATGGAGCGACGCCATCTAACAGTCTAAGCTTGATTTCTCTTCTCCGCAAACATCTGTAGCACAGAACAGACTGATAGCCAAGTACGTTGTCGAGAACATGCTGCCTTTATCAACAGTCTAGTGAGATTTCTTCAAGTCTCTTATTTCCAAGATACCAGCCAAGAAGAAGTAGGCCCACCAAGCAGAAAGACTTTTTCCAAATACATAGATACCCAGTACTTTAGTGTTCAGTGTTTCCTGTTAGTTCCTTCGACTGAGGGCTCATTTATTTCAATTATATATTCAGTTTTATAATAAACAATTGAATATGCACTTTAGTATGTTCAAGTATATTTACTAATTTATATTTTAGTATTTTACTAAAGATGGGATCAAAATTCTTTTACATATTTAAACTTTTTTTAAAGTTACTTTTCCTGGTAATTAGTTACTTTTATAATATTGTAACTCATTTGTAACTCAGTTACTTTTTGGAAGAAGTAACTGGCAACTATAACTAATTACTTTTTCAAAGTAGCTTGCCCAAAACTGATTAGCACTAATTAGCAGGTATCTGTGTCTATCTTACAGACAAGCTGGCGATAGTTAGCATTTCACTCTGCTCTCCATACGTGCTCACTTCTGGTGACAGTTTCAAATCAAGGCTTCACAAACCAATGTATGACATCATGGAGGCTACACCAATGTTTCATATATATTCTACACTTATACACTCTTGTATTAATAACTATAATCCAGTAACAGAAAACCAAAACACACATGCACAACCACTTTTCTTTCCTGAGAATATACTTATCGCTTTCACTTAAGTGACATTTTGAACTTTTTAATTTTTTGTAGTAAAAATGACACTTTCAATAGTGGTATTAATAGGACCAAATAAATAGGAACTGAAAGGCAGATGCTTTTCCTTGTTCGTCAAATGTTTTTAAAGCTTGCAGCAAAAAGATGCATGGCCTTGAGTTGCCTTCGGGCTCTCATCTCTCAGCTCCTGCGCCTGACAGAATCAAAGTTTCCAGGTCAGGGAGGAGCCCTTGATACAGTATTCTGTATCAAGGCAGGAAATCACTGCTGTTGTCGCTCAGATCCCCTATCCATATTTTATGAATATGTGAACTCTAATTATGTTGCCAGTCTGCACATTCATGCTGATTCCATTTAGCAGCCCACCACCACATCTGTATCGGTTCACGGTAACTGTGCTACTTGGAGGACCTGTGAGAGGAAGCTTCTGAAATGTTCTCCCCTGGCATGGCTCTTGAAATATACAAGCCACATACACTCAGTTAATCAAAAGTGAAAAGCCATTAGATGAGAAATAGAATATGTTCCAGTCCACAATCACTCTGCAGAGTCCATGGGCAGTCATGTCACCGCTGGATTGGTGACATACTGCCCCCTGCAGACACAAATACAGATCATATATGTGCTTTGCACAAAATGTGTCTCAACTATTATTTGAAGAGAGAACACTCGCAGCATTTTTAACCCTGAAAGAAAGTTGTCAGGTCAGCTTTCTCTTAACTGGGCATACAAGTCGAATTTATAAAAAATTCAAAGGACTTCCTGACAATAATGCTGTTTCTGCAGAGAGGCTGCTCTTTCTGTGTAGTGCTTCCCTCTGGTGGTTGTGTAAACACACGTTCTAATTTCTAATTCACTGGAGAAATAAGCTCCTTTATTTGACTTAATCCGGAAGAATGGCTTTTCATTACAGCATGGAAATGATACTTATTATTTTGCAGAGGAAATCTAATCTTCTTCTTAAAATGCTGAAAATTATATGTTTCCTTTGGCAATATTTATGAGCAGCTTCACGTCAAAAGTCACAGACATATTTATTGTACTCACTGAAGTTGTGTGCAATCTTCTGGTTCAGCATAATATGCTGGGTATTATTTGGCTCAACAACACCAAACGTCCCAAGATCTTTAACAGCAAATTGGTTGTGTAAGAGTGATGTGTCGATTTCAACCCTCCCCATGCGTTCCTGTATCCAGAACGATTTTGCAATCTGCCAACAAACAAATTAATTCAGTACTGCAACAATTTAATTTTATGAGGAAATCAATGCTAATATTACAAAAGAACAGCACTTGAGAAGAAATAACTGACAGACAAAACAAAGAACAATTCACAGCAATGATGAAGAAAAACCAAGCTGAAACTGACCTTTCTGTTTTTGCCGAAACAATAAAACATGTCATTTAAATATGAAAGACTCACACTAATGGGAGCCTTTGTAAGTGCTATACTTGGCTCTGAAAATATGATAATTCAATGACTTGTAATGAATGGAGACAGTTTTACCTTGTCTGGGCTAATAAGATCCCAGTGGAAAGCCTTGGTGCATGCTTTTTTTGAATTTAGGTTGAGGGGTAAAGGTGGAGGAGCCGGGATGCTTGGGGGAGGGGGCCCTTTCACGATTAAAGAGCCTGCTTCTTGGGCAGGAGACTCTGGGACCACGGGAGGGGGTGGAAGGATAGCACGGGGACTGGGTGGAAGGGGGGTGGGAGATGTCGGAGCAATACGACTGGGAGAGGGTGGTGATGAGACCTGAGGTGTGATTATTTGGGGAGAATTCTTCCTGCGAGGTTTAGGAATAGGGTTTGTGTGATCAGCTGGTGGATGGGTTTGCTGAGCTGATGAATTATCTCCATCACTCAGGGGTGGATCTGCATTTTTATTATCAGCTGGAGGATAAGTCATGCTGCCAGCACCAAATTCACCACTGGACTCGAGATCTGTATCGTTGTCCTCTGTGTCTTCGGGTATGCTCACGTGTCGAAAGGACTTTTGTTCCATGAACATCTTGGACTTCCTTTTCCACTCTGAACACAGTTTGTCAATTGCTTTGACCCATGCGTCCCGTTCCTGTTGCACAGTCCCCAGGGCATCTGTTTCATCTGGCACCTTAAATCTGCAATAAATAAGCAAAACCTAACTAACTTATTTAGATGACATAAGTGTGGTAATTAATGATCCCAGACTCCTTTTATAATATTATCACTCAAACTGTTACAGTAAAAATGAACACATTGCACAAATAGACTTTTGATCAACAATACCCGCTTGTGCAAGGCAGATAATTAATTTGACAAGAACTACAGCTGGTGTGACAGAGTTCATTAGCTGCTTGCTTTTGTTATATTTCCACATCTTAATAAAACTCACTCACTGGTACTCATTTTTGTGGGTGATTAGACTGAAAGTGTCAGAGTCGTTAAGTTTCTGCACTCTGGTGTCACCGTCTGACAGGTGAATCACAGTGGAAACAGGCACCGAGGGTGTCATCTCGCCATCTGTGGTGCCCCAGGATCTCAGCGGGACCAGTGTTAGTTGGCCTGGATGGAGCTGGGCCTCATATCTGGAATAAAATGGAGAAGGAGTTATGTTTAGTGTAAGCTTTAGATATATTATAATGTATGCAATTTACCGGTGTCTACTGTTTTTGAAGAAAGAGAAGTATAAAATATAAAAAATATAAAACAGCAGCTAGAAATATAAAACACCCAGCCTGGATGTATTCTAAGATAAGCTCATCTGCCTAGTAATGGGTCATGTATGAGGAAACATAGAGGAGGAGCCAGCTGTAGACTCAAATCCAGGAAAGGTTCAGTTAGAGGAACTTTTCTAACTGAAGATAACAGATAAGAGGCTTTCGATAAAAGAAGCGAGTGAATGTAACACCTGACTCAAAGATTGTATCAATTTTCCATCAAAAATCAAAATGAAAGCATAGATTTATTCAGGAATACACTTAAAACTGCTCTCTAACAATGAATACGTTCTCCTTATTCCGAGATTAATTGAATGCGCTGACTTTACTTTGCAGCATATGTCTGGATTCTGACACAAAAGGATTCGTTTTTCATTCCTCAGCTGTAGGGCAAAGTTTAAGGCAATTGCAAACATGATTTTGATTAAGCTTTACTTGCATATGCAGTGATCCAACGTTCTTGGGTAATGGGGGAATGGAGGATTATGGACTAGAATTGGTTGGATAAACATTTCGGGGTTCAGAAATATTGTAATCATTTTGTATGACTGTAAAACTGAAATAAAACTCAAGTCAAACTTAAGAAACTCAAGACTATCGTAGAATTAGCTTGTGGTATGAGCTACAAGGATTCAAAGTTTATTAAAAGGGATCAATTATGCAGTACATTTTTTTTTTATTCCATATTGTGGTGGGGCGTGGTCTGCGGCACCGCTTCAGGGGAGGCGAACGCACCCGAGCAGCATCCGCAATCACGCCTCGCCACACACATACAATTACTTTATCGACAATGACACATATTGTACTTATACACAGTCCCCACTTTTGAAGGCTGAAATGTACTTGTCCAAACTCACATAATTATAATTATGAGGATTTTTTAATACTTGGATGAAAATTCTTTGGAGTCAATGTAGAGCCCATGAACATCGTTAAATGCTGGGCTTCCACCCGAGATGCTTCAGGCACTGTCAACTGAAGCTGTTTGCTTTTCCATCTCTGTGCAGTTTAAAGTGAAAATCGTGCTCTGTTGGGTTGAGATCACTCAGGCCCAGTATAAGACCAAATTAATGGTTTAAGCTGTTGACTTCTACACTAGTAGCCGACAAATATTACTGACAAATAACCTCTCATCACTAACAAAACTGTCATTTTGTCCTGTGGCTGTTTTATGAGAGCAATGTTTCAGTAATAAGTAGACATACATACTTCATCCATTTAAATGATGCCAAGCCTCCCCTGTGCAGCAACAACATCCCTTCTCGAATGCTCTGTGGTGCCTGAGATTGCTCATGGGATTCTGCATTTTCTTCTCCGGGATCATTGTATATGTTACTATAAATTATCTTATTGATAAGCTCCATCATCTGCTCGAAAAGAGAGAATCACGACAATGAAAAGAGTCACTGTGAAACCATCAGTGAATGACATGAAATGGTATAAACGTAAAAGCAAGGCTGTTGCATTTATTTTTATAGCTTAAGTGTTTGCAATCAAGAGTCTAAATTCAAAGAGCAATAATCACATCTCAGTAAATCTCAGCAGAAATTGCCTCTGTGAAACAATCTTATCATCACCTTATGTTTATCCTCCAGCGACGTGGCCTCCAATTCATAATCATGATGTCCTTTAAAGGAAATAGAGTACCTGGAACCCTCTCCATCATCACAACTCTTGACAATAGAGAAGGGAAGTTGCCGCTTGACGATTCCTTTCTCTATGCTGCACACCATTTTGGTCCTGAAATCAATCTGGATGTTCACAATGAGAGTGATTAAATGAGCACGTCTGAAGTGTGCACTGTGTGGCATTAAAACATTTATTACTGCATTGCTTTAGTAATTAATCTGCTTTCAGTAAGGCACCATCATAATGTCAAAAATCTAATTTGGTCATTACATTAGATTACACAAATCGACAAGTACAATTCCCATCAGCCCAGCCTGACTTTATCTTTAGTGCTAGTTAGCAATGCTAACATTTTGTGTGGGTGTGTGAAAGAGAGATTCTGGAACATGCAGAATCTTTGGCCTCTGCATAACCATTTATATGGATTGCCTGTTAAACTGGTATATGGAGTACCTGCTCAACCAGTGAGCTACACCAGCACCAAATCTACAATTTTTTACTATTGCACTCTACCAGAAGAGCTTTGCATGTTTCAAAATGCAAAAATAATCCTTCTTTATCTTGTACCTGTACCTTCTTCAGCCCCTGTTCTCCTTAAGGCCCCCGTCCCTTTAAGATTCCTTCTCTGGTGCCTCTCAACAACAGGTGGGCGGCGTACAGCCAGAGCACACAGCTGAGCATGTTAAGGGTTGCTCTGTCACCTCAGAGAGCTAAGAGCAGCCTGAAGCCTGAGGTCATGGTCTACATTCCTGTTTCATTTGTTATGCAATGGGATGCCTACAAAGCATCAAAGGGCTGCAAGGTGTTAAAAGTTTTTTGTTTTTGTTTTGAACTCACCTGTAAAACCCGTTTCTGCCACCTGTAGCGGCCATGCTTGTGAACACTAAAGTTGTACTGAGATTCTTGCACCTGCAAAAACAACAAATAAACACCATTTCATATATGAATACTTAGAGGGAGATCACCACTTAAGGACAATGTAGAATCACTAGATTACACTATACTGGATTACACAAGGACACTGCATTATTGTTTCTGCCAATGCCCTTGGACTACCTTCCACATTCTTTCATAAAAACAGCTCTTAGAAAATTGTGTTTGAACTGATCCAGCAGGCTTTGCAGCTTATTAACAAAACAATGTTTTTAAAGAGCAGAAGAATAGAATAGAAGAACAGAATAATCTTTTAATTGTCCCACAAGGGGAAATTTGGTTGTAACAGCAGCAAGAAAGACACATATACAAACGAACAGTACACAGGACACAGAACAGAAACATACACAATTTTTCTTACATATTTACATTAAGGACAATGGTTACTATAAACAGAGTACTGTACAGTTATTAAATTAAATAAAAATAACTACAGATAGAAGAAGATGCAGTACTATATTTTTTAAAGTCTGGTTAACTCCAGCATCAGACTTTTAAAGCCATCTGCAAAGTTTCTGGTGGTGCATTTAGGATATCTGCATGTAAATTACATTCCTTTATCTGTGTCTGTCGCATGGTGGTTATTTGCAGGGACATGTCGACTATAACAGTTTACCGTAGTTAGATCAGTAGCTTAAGGGCTGGTGTTTATAATTTGATTCTTACATGGAATATTGTTTGTTGTGTACTTATACTGTATTATCCAGGAAGAAGAGACATTAGACAGTTCATTTTGGGTCTGCTTTTAAACCATATCTGGCTATCTTGAATGGATCATCTACTTCTTGTAATATTTGTGAGAATTTAAGCTTCATCTGCGCTATTAAAAAATTCCACATACGAAATTATACACTTAACATAAACAGAGCAACAACCTGGAAAGTTTACTTTAAATTCCCAACTGACTGTTCTTTTTCTTTAGCTTTAACTACGACACGCTCCACTAAATCCCCCACTTATCTGGAACTGTTTAGTGTTGAGCGCATGACATAAAACTGCACGTATCTACATATAGTGAATATTTAAACACTTTCAGGGAAAATTGAAAAGCTGCAGGTTTCACTCTCCATCTCGTCACATACTGATCAGTGGTCTGGACACATGGGGAACCCCAGATCCTGTTTACAGTATCTTGTGTTATGTTATGTTACTGCATTTTGGTCAAAGCTTGTTTCACATGACTCATAATACAAAACAATGTAAATTCTATCCACAAGATCCCTTTTTTTTTTTTTTTTTTAATTTTGGAGTTTTCAATATTGAAACCACACCCACGTCAAACGCAAACTGAAGTCACCATGAAAACTGTGTACCTGCTTAGTAAAAATGAAGGTTACCTTGTCATCTGTCATCTTCTGTTCTCTGTCCATCCTTGCCTGCTGCAGAGCATCATCGATTGATAACTGTCCACTCTTCACCTTGTTCAGGATGTCTAGTTGCATCTCATTGCTCAACTGAAAACATAAGAATGTTTGATTTTCTTTCCTTTTTCACCCACATTTCAAAGGTCATCTCGATCTCATAACAAGCATTCTGTGTGTGATTTATTTCTTCAAATTTAAAAAAAAATAAGAGAAATATTTTAAATATTAAATATTTAAATATTTATTTAATACCACTGCAAAGCACACTTCATATCTTTAGACCACAAGAGAGTTTCATGTTTTTCCTTTAAATATTTCTACCATAAGCACTATCCACAGGTGCACTGCTTAAGTTTTCCTTTAGATTTGCATAAAGATGTCACTGATTTCTCTGCATCACAGTATGAGCAATGCCAACATCTGTCTGCCTAACTGCACTGATAAGCCATTGTGTTGTAACATTATCAGAAACCGTTTAAAAGGTCTATTCCAGGAACGTACTGTCACACTTATGAGTAATGTCTGCTCCTATCTTTGGGAAAATTCAAGAGGGAAGTCAAGTAAAATTGAGGAAGTAAAATGCTAAAGAGACACTGGTGTGCTAAAACAGAGCTTTGTCTGCTCTTGCTGTGGGCCTGCACATGTGACGTTAGTGAAAGCAAGGCAGCTATTCTGTAGAAGCTCTATTACAGTAAAGCTGTTGTTATTTAATGACTCATCTGCAGAAAGAGTTTGGCACTTCCTTAATTCATAAGCTGAAATCTTACCTGTGGCATGTCCCCAGTGTACTTCTCCATCCTGGATGGGTTGTCTTTTCTCTTTGATCCTAAAGTTGGCATCCTAGCTGTTTAGATTATCTATAAAATGCTACACAGTTTCTCACTTAAGCAAGAAGTTTCTCCTTTACTGCAAATATAAATTCACAGTATTGTGTCTTGTTTTGTTTGTCATGCAGTCTAAACAGAGGTCTACTTGACGACTGGGAAAAAAAAAAAAGTGCTATGATTTGTATGTTTCCTTCTACCACCGCCCACTTTCAGCGCGGGTTAAATTTGTTCCTGCTTAGGCTGTTTAGCCACACCTACAGCAGCCAGCACAAGACTTTATCTCCAGACAGCATACATTTCAAGGCAGGTTACATGTCTTAACTGGCAGGACATGGTTTTACCTCTTCTTTTTTTCCATCCAGTGGAGAGTGCTAGGGAACCCATGATTTTACTAAAGTGTTCATATGAAATGCAATAAAAGTACTAAAATTGTATCTCCTTTTTTCAAAAAAAGAATTACTTTGTTTGAATTATTATAGCATAGGTTTGAAAATATGTATTCATTAATTTAAAAGTTAAAATATTATAAGATATAAAGGATTTAAAACTTTACAGTTCCAAATCACTCAGTCCAAAGACTGTAAACATCTGGTTGTGATTCATAGTGTGAGGTGTTTTCCCTGCATAGGTTTGTACACATCTTTATGTTGAGTATGTGGCAGTTTATGTGAGAAACACTCAATAATTGAAGTGCAGGGACGTGCACTAGGACAGTCGTTTCGGTTAGTTCTCCGCTGATTATTGTGTTTTTTGCACTGTGTACATTATACTGTGGCTTTAAAAGCTAACTTTGAGGACTGTTTATTTGCTGTGTACATCAATTTTATGTCATTTTGTTCCATTTTTTTGTAGTTCCTTTTCATAGAGATTGCATTTGCGAAGTTCCTTTTTTTTATTGTTTTAATCTTCATAAATCTTTATTGCTATGCTTTTTGTTGTTGTTGTTGTTTTCATCCATTGTCATCCAGTTTCCTCATTTTATCCAGTTCAGGGTCAGAGGGAGGGGACTGGAGCCGGTCTCAGCTGTCACAGGGTGAAAGGCAGGGTGCAACCTGAAGAGGTCACCAATCTGTCACAGGATTAACATACAGAGGTAGACAGCTATCTCACATTCATACCCAGAGACAATCAGCCTAACTTCATGCATTGACTATGAGAGGTGATCACCATCACAATGTCTTTTTTTCTGACCATGTGAAATAATTTAATAAAGTTATTGTATTATATGTATTGTGTATTAATTACTGTTTGAGAACTAGTGTACAATAGAGTTATTTTACTGCATATTTAGTGTTTTAATTGATAGCTAAAAGTATAATCACACTGAAAATAACTGTAAGTAATGAAGTTCGTCTCATCGACTTTATCTGCAACAAAGTTTTATGAAAAATCCATGATAATCAGTTTAGGAGAGGAAAGAAAACTTCAAAATTGATAAATGGCAAAAGATAAGACGATATCTGGACCTTCATCACTTCACCAGTGAAATAGGCTATTTAGAATACAGGACATGATTAGGTTGCATAAGTACAAGGAAGTTTTCATGGGCACACAAATCCCGGTGCATTTAAATAGGAAAAAAAGGGGGGAAAGCCTACATGTTATAGTATCTTAAAGTGTAATTCATGAGAAGTACTTTTTTGCTATGGATCGATATTCTGTGGTTAGTAAATCAGAAAACTGTAAAACGAGTTAGCTAAATGGGGTAAGAAAAAAAAAGTACCTTTCAAAAAATTCCAGATTTAGTTTTGTTAATGTTAACTGTGTGCGCTGTTCATATTCCTCAGAAATTAACAGGACAGTGATGACATTTTTAAAATGGGAACAAGGCAGGACACTGAAAAGGAATCTCTACTGGAATTTCCAAAAACCGCAGTGCTGTGAGACGTAGTGACGTCGCAATGATTTTTGCCTGCTTACGGTACCTGTACCGTAATTGCAAGAATATAGCGCAACAGAATGTGACTCCTGCTGCTGTTTCAATCGATTTGGCGAAGAAGAAGCTCGCGTTGGTCATAGATATTTTAAAAACCTTACATATACATATTTTACATCTATATATAACAGAGAAAAGCAGCCTTTTAAGATAAACAAAGTTCAACAAAGTTAAACTGGGGAAAGCCCGCTCACGAAACTCTTACAGGGAAATCCCTGGTGGTGGTGTGGTGGGTTTAAAACACTATCACAGAGTAGGTGTGGTCAAAAACGAACAAAACAACTAAAGTCATTGTACTTTCCACTTTTGTTAGATAAATATAAAGTGCTTAAAGTCCATTAATAATCTTTGTCATTTCCTTAAAATAACAATCTCATCATTTCAAAATACTGCATGACTACTATGAGTAAAATAGTACCATACATGTGGCTTATATGTATATATAACATAACACATGTATATATATAGACATATACTTATATTCAGAATGTGATGGTTGTCTGTTTTTGTATTCACCTGCTAAGGAGTGGAAAGTGTCTTGGAAGTCACCTAAAATCTGAGGCGCTCATCTGAAAGTACTGCTATTACGTTGTGTTAAACAGCTGTAAGGACATTGTACATGCCAACATCAACACAGGAAGTCATATATGAGACATCAATACTCTTTTAAAATATTGCATTTTTGAAAGATTTATAGAATATGCATGGAGGGTGGAGGGGTGCTGATTTTTTTTTTTTTCAGTTGAACAATAATAACTGATTGTTTTTAAAAGCATAATATAAAAACATTTACATGTTTTTTTCCACTTTGTGCTACCTAAAATAAATCTTTAATAAAGACTGGTGGAGTGGTGCTCCATTAACAACCTGGACCTCAACATCTCAAAAACAAAAAAAGATGGTAATTCACTTCAAAAAATCAAAGTGTGTCTGCTATCTGGAAACATGGGAGGTAAACTGAGAGATTTAAGTGCGTCATGTTTCTCGCATCACACCTCAGATTTCACGTCATCTAAAAACATCTCCCATTAGGTAAAAAAGGCCCAGCAGAAACTCTTTTTCCTGGGAAATCTCAAACAGGACCACCTCCCTGCAACAACTGATAATTAGTAGCCACCATCACAGTGGTTGTACAGCAGAAGCCTGGAATGATCTGCAGAGGATAGTAAAAGCAGGTGAGTGTGTCATCTACCACTTCTGATCGACCAAACCTTGGCACCGCACTGAGAGCCAGGGCAGGGATGCAACCCACCCTAGACGCTGGAATATTCGAGAGTATAAAATGCAGACCAAAACAGACTAAAAGCAATAACTTTAACCCAAAATTTGTCACCTCTGTCCACCCCCTCACCCTGCAAATGACTCAGTGATTGCAATATGACTGAGCTTGACTGGCGCATTATTTGTCTATTAGCCAGCTGCTGCATTATAGAACAGTACTTTCTGCTTCATCAGTCTCAAGAATAAGAAACAGTTCTTCTAACGGTTGGGTTGTAAAATAGAAATCAAAAACTGGAAATAAAGTTGCAGCCACTTTGTTGTAATTTAAAAGGGAAATTTGTTACAGTCTATATATGATATATAGACAGGCAAAGGTAAAGACCCTACAGAGAAACCCCCAACAATCATATAATCCCTTTTAAGAGGAAAAACATCATTTTAACAGGGAAAATAAATCCCCCCAAAACAAAACTGAATCTGGCTCAAGCAGGGGCTGCCATCTGCCCCAACGGGTGAAGGGAAAGACAAGAGAACAAATGCAAAGTGGGGGAGAGAGAAGACTAAATTCAATGCAGTATTGGTATATTAATACATAACTGGAGAAGAAATGCTCACAAGAAGTTACATGGCAATCTGAGTCTATTGCAGCATCACCAAAAATCTAAATATCATAAAATGCACTGCAGTGAACATATTTTATAGACTAGAAGTAGCAAGCTTTTAATAAAGATGGCTACAGCCCTCTACATGCAAAGATGGGTGCCTTAGTTCGTCCTCAGACATACTTAATACTACTACTGGAGTAAAGCAGCAGAGTAGCTCTTCCTACTCCATCAGAAAAAGACCCACTCTTTATTTGTGCAAATAATGTGCCAGTCAGGCGTGCTTCCTGTTGTGTGAAACAACGCGTTGTTGCAGAGGAATTCTATTTAAAGAGGATTTAGCACTACTTCTGGGTATTTTAGAAAATAGCTAAAGAAGAGTACAAGCTTCACGTGTTTTTACAGGAAACGGTCAAGGAAAAGCCCCGTGCGAAGCCCCTCCCACACAGTATAAACAGACGACATAGCAGAATAAGTTCGCATTCACAGTTCTGCGTATGTGTGCACTTACAGAGCTGTGTGCTGTTGTACTCGACGCTATTCAAAATGGATTTTAAGTTTATAGCGCTGCTTATACTGATCGGGTCTTTCATGGTGAGTAAACCGATTAATGCTGTGGTTTCATTTTTACAGGGATCGGTTTTGACCTGCGACAACAAAAAGAAGCACGATTTCAGATGATTTCTTCTTAACGTGTTATTATACGCTATAATGTGTGCTAAATACTTATCGTATCCAGCTGTTGCGTTACTGTGTTATATTATTGTCAAAATCCTGCTTTTTCCCTGTAAAGTCAAAACCTAATGCTAGAATTACGTTTCATGTGGTGCTTTCACTTTCGATTTCCTGGCAGTGGACAAAGACGTGACCTTGTGTGAATCACGATTTGCAAATATTTGTTAGTAACGTTACGAACAGCGGTGCACCTGGCTGCTGGATTGCGTTCACGGTTAGTTTAGCAGTTAACAGTTGGCTGAATCTTTGGGACTTTCCACCACGCCCCTCGCAGTCTAGGCCTGAGGAAGTGAATCTAACATTATCAACATAGAGAAACTCAAACGATACTCGAGATCACACAATGGCCTCTTACTTAAATGTCATGCTTTTATTTTGCAGGGAATGACTGTTGCTCAGGCCAGCTGTGACCCAGAAACACAGTATGAAGAGGAGGGTCAGTGCTGTCTTATGTGTAAGCCAGGTACGAAAACACTTTTCCTATAAAAAAAACAAATAAATAAAACATCTGCTGGCTTGTTATTTATAATATATTGTCACCAAATTGAACTTGACAGATAGATAAACAACAAATACACGATTAAGAGCCATATCGAAGGCATAACTTTACTAACAGCATCCAATCTTTCTTTTTTCAAGTAATAAACATTTAAAGTAGCATGTATAAGAAAAAACCTAGCAGCAGGAAGCATGTGGTAGATAACCGTCTTTTTCAAACAGCATGATCACTGTTACTAAAGCTTTGCTTTTGCTTTCATTTTGGCTGCTTTTACACAAGCATTTCAGCCTGTGTGTGAAAAGGCTAACATGCACATCACTCAGACATATTATAGCCAAAAGTGCATTTCCAACAAGCTAGTTGTTGCCTTTAGTCGTGCCTCACTCATTGTCTATACTAGCAGCACCCTCACCTAAAACAAACTGAATATTTGCACCAAGTGAGAATTCATCTTTCCTGTTTTGTGATATGTGTCTATATAAAAAGAAGGTGGAACTGAAACAGACGATCACTTACACTGGAGGCAGACATTTTGACAAAAGGCCCTTTCATTCATTTTTTGAGGAGAATTACTCTAGGTTGAGCTTTCAAAATGACAGTAATTACTCTTCTTTAATTTATTATCAGTGTGAGTGGAATGTCTTCTAGCTTTATGGACTTTTGGTGGAACACAAAAGACAATCTAAGATGACAGCAGAGACACTGAGAAGTTGTCCTCCTGGTATTTTAACATCTCAGAATAGAGTAGCATATAGAAAAAACAACCTAGTAATCGCTACTGGGAAGAGGGGCCCTCGTAATCCCACAGACAATGTGAACCATGTAAACAAACCAAATATAACTTGTTGATTAAAATGTTTTAGGGTTTGTTAGAACCAGATAAGCCAACCATCACCTAGTTGACTTGGCTTAGTCATATTTCCCTAAAAGGTCCATTGATTACCTGGACTCAGAAATACCAATTTACTAATTACTCAGGATAAATAAAATGCTGCAAATAATTTACTTGATTCTAACTATGCATATCTTGTTTTGCAGGGACTAGCATGTCTACAAAAGATTGTAAGAATCCTCGATGTCAATCTTGTCCTGATAATCACTACCAGGATAAATACACAACGGAAAACAAGTGTCTGCTGCAGCCTTACTGTGATAGAAGTAAGAAATTGTGACAAATTACCTCAAACTGTTCCGATACAGTGTGTCTGTGTATACCGGGACAGGGAGAGACTTTTCTTTGATGTTGCTCACCTTACAACGTAAACCTTTTTTGTCATTTAGATAAAAACTTTGAGGATCCATTCCCGAAAAGCAAGACACAAAAATCCATCTGCGAGTGTAAAGTGGGATTCCACTGCTCCAGTAAAGACTGTATTACCTGTGTGGAACACACAGTCTGTCAACCAGGATATGGAGCCAAAGTCATAGGTACCCACATCCTTGTGACTGAACATTTGTTTAATTAGCTTTAAGTTGTGTTTTTTTATGCGATTGAGTCTCTTTTTTTGAAAATGATTTTTGATTTTCAGGCAACAAATCACAGGACACAGAGTGTGAAAAATGTCCAGACGGGACATTTAACAATAATACGTCGTGGGATGCTCATTGCCGCAAATGGACAGAGTAAGTACACATTTACATTAACATGTGAACTTAGAGATGATCTTTATAAAAAAACCTGAAAAAGGGCCTTTGTTCACCTTTTAAATTTAGTTATGTGTTTCAAGAATGTTTTTTCTTCTTTGTATGAATATGCCAACAAATAGTCCCGCAGAATATCTGCCATAGGTCAAGGTCAAGTTTATTTATATAGCACATTTCCAAACAGTCCATGCTGCACAAAGTGCTTAACAATGTAAAATACCACTAAAACAAATAAAATGCAAATCAATAATGATGCAATAAAATATAGAAAAAACTAATAAGTAGATGAGATAAGTCAATAAAAACAACTTAGGCTGTTAAAACCAAAATGTTTAGGTCAAAGTGTGTTAAAAGCCAGACCATGAAAAATGTGTCTTTAGTAACAATTTAAAATGTTCGAGTGTTTGTGCAGGTCTAATATTAAGAGGCAGACTATTCCACAGAGAAGGCTCTCTCGCCACAAGACTTGAGTTTAGTCCGTGGAATAGTTACGGTTAGTTTCGACCTGGACCTCACGGTTCTTTCTGGAGCATAAATAGGAGCTTGGACAGGAAAGAAGGGGCTCAGCCGTGAAGTGACTTAAACACAAAAAGTAAGAGTTTAAATTGGCTCCTGTATCAAACGGAACCAGGCTAAAACTGGGGTTATATGCTTCTTCTGCATAGTTACTGCACTAACATACAATTTAAACACCTTAATTTTTTATCATGAATTTAAAAAGCTGATGTGAGCTGTTTGGCCACAAAGTCTGGAATTTTGTACAGGAATTTCTTCTCAAAAACAGGGATTAGGTGGTTGTTTCAGTCCTTCTGAAGAGACGTGCCATAGATTATATTTTTCCTGACAATGATAGAAAATGCTGCTTGTAATTGACACCCGGAGACCAGTGCTTATTCACTATTGATGTAGGAAGATGCCACTCTTGTAGAGCTTGTTTGTCTAAATATGTTAACATGAAAAAATAAAGCGAATCTGAGGCATTGTATTGACTTGCTTCTTAAGTTTGTGTAACTTTAGCAGTGATTTATTAACAGTGTGAGTCTGATTGAAAACGAGGTTCTGTAAATGAAGAAAAGGGTGTTTCTAGCTGAGGGGATTTTTTACTGTGTTTCATGACACAACCGTTTGGTTAAACCAAAATACGACCTCTGGCGAACTTACCTTTCATTAGGCCCAAATACAGTAACTTACACAAGTTTTAATCTTTGTGTAGGGGCAACAAATCAAATGAAAATAGTGGAATTCAAAGTGTAAATACAAACCAATGACAAATTATTGAAAAACAAATGCAACACTGAGGCAGGAATTCTGCTCTAATACTGTGAAATTCATTGCAGATGTGAGACGGGATACCACGTTGAAGAAAAGGGAACGCATACCACCGACAACACATGTGGTAAGTTGTAAGTAGGAAGATGAATTGCAAAGGTTTCTCACCTTTCTCGCTACTGCCGTGTGCAGCTGTGTGGTTGGATATGATGCATTGTTCAAAACGAAACTACGTCAACTGTGAGAAGGTTTGTCTCACAAATCTAAGTTGGTCTGTGGTTTTCAGTGTGGCTTTATCAGCTTTCACTTACAGTGTATCGATGTGTAGACTCCACAGTCTCCTAATTTACTGCTTATTTTAGAATTACAACTGACTTAATGATTTATTTTCAGTTTTCCACAACGCTTCTGAATTTATGCTTCCTCTGTTTAATGTGACTACGTGTTTGACATGAAAGTCTCTGCTGTTTTATATTTTGTCTACACAAATACCCATGTTCTAGACAATATCAGAAAACTCATTGTATGGTTAACTGTGTTTTTATTTCTTTTTCTCTACTAGGACTCCCACGACGGGGTCACATAATCGTGATCTCTATTATATCTGTAATGGCTGTGATCACTGTTGTAATCTTGGTTTTGTTATATCGAGGTAAGCTGTGCTCTAAAGTTTTAAACAAGTTTAATGAGTCTTAATAATGATAATCTTCCCATGTACTTATATTCTGTGTTTCTTCTTTTTTATGAATCGGTAAAGCAGGATGCATAAAACAAAGGACAAAGGTAAATATGACTTTTTAAAATGTATTTATTTGTTCTTACATAGATGTTTTTTAATGACAGTAAAAAGATACCCACTCATATATGTATTTGAAATGACAAAAATTTAAAATTAATTATTGTGTCTGTTGACCAGCACTCCAGTGTACATCTATAAACAAAAGATGACATCTTAGAGTCTGAATGATTAGCTTAGCTTAGCATAAAGCCTAGAAACAGTTAATGAATCTAGTCATAAGAGGGGCACCTACAAGGATCTGTTAAAAAAAAATTCGTACATTAAAAAAATTAAACTGCAAAAATTTGTTTTGCATTTTTTTTTAGGCTTTTCATAAAGCAAGACTACTTGTCGCTAATCTTTAATGCTAATCAGGAAAATAACAGCAATCACCATAGCTTATTTTGTGTACACACTTGAAAGTGTGTATTTGAGCTTTCAGCAAGAAATCAAATGAGACAATTGCAGAAAAATGAAAGCCTGTTGTTTTAAATGACTGCTGAGCTTTGTTCTCAAGCTTAATCAGCGTGGGTCATTTTGTGCAGTCCCTTTTAATAAGCCTGCAGTGGATTTATACACACATCCTGCTGACTGGGTGTCATTTCTGACATTTCTGATGTACCTTAAATCCTGTTTCACACCTTTAGACACTGTTTCAGAGAAATGCACTGCATAATTCAACACAGAAACTATAGCGTAAACTTGTACATGCTTTTCAGTAAGAGGAAACAAATCTGTAAAGCACCAGAACTGTTGACTTGATCAAATTGATTTTTATCATTATTATAATGTGTGTTATTTCTTTAACTCTGACAGCGCTATTTTAAACCACTGCATCCAGAAGAAAAACCAACATGTACAGAAACCACCCTGAATATGCCACTGACACCAGAGGAAAATGAGGACGACCCAAGCCATGAGCTCTCCTCAGAAGGATTCACAGAGAAAGGGAACCAGGTGATGCAAGAGAGAGGCAAAGAAGAAATCGTGTCTCGTCAGGAGTCTCAGCTGGAGTCTCAGTTTGAGTCTCAAGAAGACAGTCAGTCAATGGATCCATTTTACAAGCCTGTGCAAGCCTGTACAAGTGCTGTGGAAAGTTAAAAAAAATAAGTACCTGATCTGAATAAGCATCAGTGAATTCGTCTCCTTACTAATTCATTTTGAATGTTTACATGAAGTTACAATCATTTCATTTGCACTAAATTGTAAAAACCTAAACACACACACACTATATATACGTGGTGTAGACGTTATCATCCGGCAAACAAAACGTTGCTGGTTTGTTTCAAGCTAGGAAGGACATCATGGACCAAATGAAGTGCCCAGTGCGACCCCTAGTGGCAAGTGAACAGCCGAAAGTAGCTAGCTATAAGCCTTAAATCTTAACAATAGAATGTAAAGTAAGATGTATTATAAGGTGTAAAGAGAGTGTGGCGTAGTGTGTGATTTATCTGCATTAGTTTTGAAGTTATATGTTGTTTATTTTTGTTTTGTTTTTGTTTGCGTGTGTGTGCGTGCATGCGTGTGTGTGTGGGGGGGGGGGGTTCAAGACAGTATTGACGGTATCCTGCTCCTATGGACATGTCATATGGACCACTAGCTACCGCTACTGTTACCTTGTACATCATTAGCACTGTTTTGTTTGTTTGTTTGTTTTTTAATTTGAAAACATATGCAACATGTGGAAATAACAATCAGTGGGGTTGTTTATGTAAGCACAATCCCACTCCCATCAAGATCAAAACAACAGTGAAGACCAACCCACAGTGGACACCACCATGCTGAGCATGCTTAGACCCTACAGTTAGCTTGTATTTGATGTTGTGATCTGATTTGTTCTGTACAGATGCTTTGTTAGTATTTGCATGTACTAAAATTGTGCCATTTAGCATGAAAATGGCATATTGTTCACCGTTTCTGCATTAAAATTTGTGACATTTAATAAGATGAGTTTGCTCATTGTTTCCTGCTCTTGGTTACCATAGCTTCCCACAATTCCCATAATGCTTTTGTGGGATCAGGAAGTATAATGTTCAGCGGGCTATACCATGCCATTTTGACAACTGGGTAGTATTAAGTGTAGCCAAATTAGTTATTAGTTGTTACTGAACCATGGGCTTGCATGGTCTATGTACCCATGGTGACGATGCTGATAAAATTATTAAAACGTGATATCTTCAACCGAGTTTCGGAGATGAAAGGAGCGTCTTGTCTACGTTTCCTACATTGGTTTATGGACGTGGTGGCTGACGTTCTCCTTTGAAAGTGTAAGCCACAGTTAATTTAAAAATATTTGTACTGTGTCTGTATATTTGCACTTAGTCCGAACATAAATTGCGTTTTGGCGCAATCCATCGCTGACGCTGACAGTTTAAAGAGCCTTAATTGCCTCTTACCTGTGTCCGAGTACATCTGTCCTTTTCACTTCTGCTCTCTTCTCAGTGATGTCTTTATGTTAAAAACCCTGTAGGTTAGTGGAGTAAATTGTGCCGTAATTGCTCTTGATTTCCACAGAGAGGCGCCAGATGATTACTCTAGATTGAAAATTCAGTTTTTAAGTTCGAACGGTAACTTGTTAGTGCGACACTAGAAATATAAGAAAAAAAGTTTGTAAATATCCAAAGCAGACATGCATTTATCGGTATCAAATATTTTTAAGTTTCATGACATGATATCAATTGTATTTCTTGTCGCTGGTGTGAGAAATCGGGGAGTCAGGTTGGAGCTAATCTGGCCTGTGTGTGTTACTGTTTGTAGGGATTTGCATAGAGAGTTGAGGCCAGAAGACAAGGCATTTCGGACCAGTTCCTCCCAGGAGCTTTTTTCATTATGTGTGGATTAATGGAGGTAGGTCCCTTTGAATGTACATGGAAACTGGAGTGATTGATACTAAGAACCTCTAGAAGACCCTAAGGCCCGCTGCTGTTAAGTCTTAGGAAATGGAAGTGTCGTATTTAGCAAAGAAATCGGGTTTTTTCGTTGTTGTTGTTTTTTAAATCAAGTTTAATTGAATTAACTTGCAACATTCTATCAAAAAACCTATAGAGAAAGACACAATGGACGTATTTTTGATGTGTAAATTTTCCCTGAATCTCTTTGAATTCTTAGTCTACTGTTATAGTCTCTAAGTGATAGACTTCTGTGGTCCTGTTATCAGACTGTTAATGTGGGCTATCATCAGTGTGATCGGAAAAGGTCAAAGCTGTATGCAAAGTATATCAAGATGTAGGGATACAGACCAGTAAAACTGCAGAATTTCGCCATAAGTCGAAGTTTATTTAAGCAAAAAAATATTTCTTCATGATTAGACAAAGGAAACATAATTTACAGTTTGTTGGTGGAAAAATACATCTACATTTATTTACAGTAACACAAACATGTTCATTCTTTGGTTTCACGACACATTTTCGTTTCAATGCAAACTTCAGGAAATCCCTGAGGTCTGAAAGTTTAAAGTGCAAAAGCTGTGGGAAAGTGTCCTTTTCACTCGTGCCCAAACACCGGCTTAGACGAGTTCACGAGTCGTATAGCACGAGGGAACGAGCAGTCCGTTTCTTGAAGCCCAGTCTTCCCACAGTTTTCCGGCAGGGTGGTAAAAACTGTCGACAGGTTTCTTCACAGTCTCTGAGGTGGCGGTCTCTGCCAAAGACCAGATTTTGGGTTTTGGACTGGCGATGTTTTCTTTACTTTCCAAAACTGATGGCGTGCGGTCAGAGTCACGCTTTTCGGTTTTCTTGACAAGTCCAAGCTCTTTGTCTTCCTGACGCGGTATCTCCACAGGTGCCGAGCTATCCAACGCGCTCTCGATCTGCTCGTCTGCATCTGTGCGCTCTGTTTGAGGCTCTGCCTCGTCATGATCATCCAAATGACACTTCTGCTCGTCTTCATCGCTCTCCCCTTCTTGTTCCTCATCCTCCTCATCAGATTTCCCCTTTGACGCCCAGCTGACCCTGTTTTCCTTCTTGAGGCGCCTCCTTGCGTTGGCGAACCAGGTGGAGACCTGCGTGAGGCTCATTTTGGTGATAATGGCCAGCATGATTTTTTCCCCCTTTGTGGGATACGGATTCTTCAGGTGTTCGTTCAGCCAGGCCTTGAGTGCACCGGTGCTCTCTCGAGTGGCCACCTTGGCCACCCTACTGGGATCATCGGCTGCTCCCGGACGGTATGGAGGGTAGAAAGCCCCGCCGCGAGCCAAGAGAGCGTGATGGTAGGGAGAGGCGGCTTTCAAGTCAAACCCGCTGCTCTGAAAAGTAGAATGAAAGAAACGTAAGAACTAAAGAAGAGATTCGAGACTCAGTGTCACAAGCAACACACCCAGAATTTGTTTGACTTTACGCATCACAAAGATACAATTTAAAACAAATCCGTTTCAGTTACTCGAGATCAGAGTGAGAGTGTTAATCTCTAAATTATCAACTCACCATGTGTGCAATGTGCCTGTGGTGTGGATAGGGTATAAAGTTATATCCCTGTAGTCCTGAGTATGGTATGGGAATCCCAGCTGCCATCGCAGCCAGATGTTGAGCCTGCTGCTGCTGCTGTACACCCGGTGGACACCCCAGCACCGGGATCTGATATCCAGTCGGCATAGTGATGTTCCTCTCCAAGAAGAAGTTGCCAAATCCAGTTTGCGATGCGGGCATCTTTTCTGCGTCCAAGCTGTTGAGGTCTGAGTTTGATGCAACCTCCCGGGTCTGTTTATATAGGCTACACCCAGCTGCCAGCGGAGGAGGGCGAGAGGAAGGGGGGAGACGGGGGGTATCCCACTGACAGCCCATTGACTGACAGCTACGTTCAAAAGACCTACAGCTTTCACTGGCAACAAATCCCATCAAAGAAGCCCTCCGCTGTTCCTTTTAGCGTTTTCGAGGAGAGGCTAAATATGTGCTGCTGATCGCAACGCTGTGATTTCTGGAGAGAACCTAAGTTTCAATTCAAATGCGACCCTTTGGAGAGGTGACTAAAGACGCTCGTCACTACATGACAAGCAAAGATCTTTTATTTATACTTCATTTTACATCAAAGTGTCCAGTTAAGTTTGTTTTTGTTCATACGTCGACGTGACTCGTCATTTTTATTTATATTTTACAGCCTCCAAAAAAGGCAAAACTAAAAATAACAATAAAACTAAAAAATAAATAAAATAAAAATATTAGTTGTTTAAGTTGTAATGCTTTCCTAATCATTCCGTAGTTTGCATTATTTTATGTTTTTCTTCTATGTGATATATTTTTATGACAAGTTTAACACTTATCATGTCTGGCACTAATCAGCGGAGAGGGTTTTTTTTGTTACCTGAATTCAGTTAACAGTTAACAGCATCCTGCCAGTCTCTTATTGCCGCTTCTGACACTTCACCGCCTTCGGATCTGTCGTTTTGTGAATTTAATTAACCATCTCACCAGCAATAAATTACGCTAATAAGCCAAAAGGAGACGTTTACGCACGAGTAAAAGTGTCACTACGAGAGACTTCTTGAAGGTCTTTCACTAAATAATTAAAAATGAATGAAGAAAATGAACATAAAATGTAGTTGTCCGTTAACCTCTCAAGCCCCGGAGCAACGTCTTTTTATTTGTTAATTTAATGAGAAACTGCCCTTCATGTCGGATGGCATTGTTTTGAGCGCAGGGCAACGTTTCAATGGCCCTAATTAAACGAGGCTAAGTGAAACAGGTGTTGACTAATGTATATGATAATTATAAGATAACAGATGCTAATGTGTGTGTGTGTGTGGAAGGGGGTTGTTAGAGATAAGAGGTGAAGATTACACCTCTTATTCTGCTGTCCTCCTTCATGCCCTTCAAAAGAGTCGAAGTAAAGCTGAGTGTTTGTGTTCAAAGGAGCTCCGCTCTGTTATCTGGCATAAATTTGACTATCTTATTAACAGCATTAGAGGTGTAGTGGTGGTTGTGTAAGCAGGAGTGCTTGTATTAAGTGGTAAAAGAAGTGTTGAAACAGGCAGAGCTGACACTTTAGAAAATATTAAATCCACAGTCTTCTCTTTTTAATTGACAACCCTTAATTTTCACCTGCAAGTTGTTATTTTTGTTGTTGTTGTTCTTTGGTTTTCATTTGGCTTCTTGTTTTTTGTTGTTGTTGTTGTTTTTTTTTTTACAGTACTTACAGTCAGCTTTGATTTTGCTATGTTTGTTTTAATTTGTTTATTTTTATGATGCATTTCTGTAGCAGCACAACATTCTTCTAAATCTGAATAGCCTCTAACAATCATCTCCAGCACTCACTTTTTTCAGTGTCTACGTAGTTATTTCCTTTACCTTTCACATTAATCTAGGCTGCATATGTCAACATACTGCATATTTTTCACAGATTAAAGAGAAATTTTAAACTTTTTACTCCACTGCACTTATTCGAAAGCTTCCTGTATTTATTTTTGCAGGGTTAAAGATCTACTTGTTTCATCACAGTTGGAAGTTTACACTAAAAACAGAAGATGGACAAAAGTGAATAGCAACGGCATTTCTCTGAGTGTAAATACTATTGTGTATGCTAAATACAGTGTAAGAGATCTCATGAGGGGTTCTGCTGCTGAGTATGTTGATACTATGAGCCAGGAAAAAATAAGTGCATTGCAACTTTTGGTAATTCGCAAGCAATAAGTAAGAGAAAAGTGATGCAGGAAAAGGATGAAGCAATTTCTTTGTTAATAGAGTTTCTTATTATTTTAGATAGAAGTTAGTTATTACTAATTAAAAAAAAAAACATTAAGTGTTTCTGTTCTTTCTTTCTTAATTTTATTATTTTTGGTAAACTCTGTATTATCTTAGAGGTATTTGTAAGATTTTGCTAAACAGGGTAAGTAAACAGAGGTCCAGATGTAAGGAGAGTGGGAACTCTTGGGGGTAGTATTAGAGGGGAAGAAATGTAGGAAAGGTGGGGGAGGGAGGGGAATTTATTTGGGTGCGGTCCACATAGCCTAAAGCAAATTTGTACAAGAGCAACAATGGGTTGACTAGGGAGCAAGGAGAAGAAGGCTTATGTCTTCAGTAGTCTACATCTCACAACACAAACAGCTCAGGGCAGCAGCCTTTGTCCCTCCTGAAGAACATCTTCTCATTCTCTTCCTCTTTTGGCAACTGTGCCACAATGCAGGTGTTGGTCCTGCTCTGACAGGTTTGGGTTGCACTGTTTGCTGTTAGGATGTCAGTGATTTACAGGAGAGAGAAGTGACCAAATGGAAGACGATTGTCCTCAGTAGGCTGAGAGATAATGCAAGATAGCAGAGAGGATGACCCCATCTTCATCTGTGATAACATCTGAGCCTGTGCTCTGTGCTGAAACAATGCTCTATATCCTCCTGCTATTAACAAATCCTCTGCATATTTCATATTATAGCTCACTAAACTCAATGTGGAGTTTAATAAGACCCCAATTTTTTGGAGCATAAAATGCTGAATGACAGTGCAAGTGGTCTAATGATCAGGTCAAGACAATAGGTGTAGGTGTGACCTCAATTACAGGCCATCCCATGCCTTCAAGCTGACAAAGGGACTAAACATGCAATTTGAATAGCTCATATGTAGGTGTGAAGAAGACAACAAAAGCCTAAATAAAAGCCTTAGCATCTTTAACACCTTTTGCTTGTTAGTTTATTTTTGCTGCGCTCGATACAGAAAAAGGAGAAAGTTTACAGAGATTTATAGAACCAGAAGATGGCAGTTTTGTTTCAAAAGTTTACCTTGTAAAATACTGGAAGGTATTTGTATAAAAAGGCAAAATGAAAAGAGAAAGTTTGTGATTTCTTTTGTATAATTTCACACACAAAAAATAAAATCCTTTCAAATCCAAGGGTGGAATAAAAAAACAAAAAACAAATCTCCGACGGTCAATTGGCAACAATTATTTAATGCTTTCCAGGCAAAACTCCTTAATGGGATTTTCCTGGGCACCAACACAGAGAGAGATGTAAGTAAAGCGTGAATGTTATCAAGCTCTCCCACCTCTTTGCTATCTGACCCCCTCTTCCCAGACCCCCTTCCATTCTTTGTCCTTTGTCATTGCCCTTATCAGGACCACTCTATCATTCTTTCAAAATAGTAGTGGCGCTGAAACCGCTTGCAAATGTAAGTATGTCTTTGTTTAGGGCCGGGCAGTGGCCCGCCTCCCAGCTCCCTCCTGGGTGTTGCCTGATTGACGGCTCTCCACTGGGTGAGTGACAGGCGGCGTTGGTTAGACAGTGACGGCCAGTGTGACAGCTGGCGCTGCTGCTGGTATCTCCATGCATCGGGCCCCGGTAGGTGGGTGCTGGACCCCCAGGATCCCTCAGCTAGAGGCCTGGCCCAGTTTGCCGTGAGCTCAGTCAGATCAGTTCCCCGGTGTGCTTGTTGTTGCAGATCAGCTTGTTAGCTTCCACACATGTGCAACAGAAAAAAAACAGGACCACGGTGACAGCAAAGTTAGATCAAGGGTGAGAAGATGAGAAATTTAAAAACATGTATATTGTTAAAAACAGCCCCTATTTTGCATTTTTATAAGCAGAATAATCAAATGATGAATGGATTCTGACACACTGTAATGGTTAACAAAAAGAGCCATTTATTTAGCGGCTTTACTGTATTATGTTAAAATACTTGAGTAAGCACTTTTGTCTTGGTGTGTGTCTTAAAGTAGTTTATATACTGATTATGAATACTAAAATAGGGATTTAAGGTAAAATCTTGTCTTTTTACCTTTGTAATTACTAATATTTGTTATCTCACATCATCCTCCAGTTTCCCTGTAGATATGTAGATAGTTAAACAATAAGGATGACATCTCAAAGTTATATTATAGGCAGCATCAGTGGCCAAGATGGACTGCATGCACACAATGTGTTCTCCTTTATTTACTGCGTAACAAAAGTTTCAACAGTATTGTTACCTCAGAGCTATGCAGAAATTCTCTCCAGTTGAGCAAACTGAAGTTCACACATCTATTATTTTCTTTCTATGGTCTAACAGAGAGCAGCTAATGAGGTTATTGGGCATCTGTGACGTGACATCTACATTTTGGCCTATTTGTGAAACAATGGTAACGAGGAAGCCAAAGACATTGGGCTCTGTGTTTTTCAACTCAAAATAACAAAGCCAAGCAGCCGCTGGTGGGAGGCTGCGCTCTCATGGAAATGAGCAACCGAACCAACAATGTAGCGCCTAATCTCTTCAGAGAGAGGAATCAGTTACACAGCAGTATGCACCCCTCAATGCTTTTCATTAGAGTCAGCGTGCTATTGAAACAGTCGCTCCACCCCCTGACTCACACACATACATGCGCACAAACACAACCCTCGTGTGTAGCCACAGGCCTTACTCATACATGCACCAGATACAAGGTAGCCCCCCGACAACAGGAGGGTTGAAATAAGTGGGGCACAGGGAGGTATGGGGGTGCGAGGCCTCAAAGCATCGGATTAAAGTTAATGTGCCCTCCCTGGGTTATAATCTCTTCAGAGGGGGACTTTGTTTGAGGGGCTTGAGGGCAGTAAGATAAGTATCTATTACAGAAACTCCCTCTTATCCCCCCCGCAACATCCCCGCTTCAAAAATGAAGCACAAAAACACTTGCCTCTGTTCCCCTCTGTGTTGTCTGATATCCAAGAATCAAAAGCAAGTGCTGCCCTTTTCAGCTAATCAGGTATTAAGGTCTAAAGCCGTATGGCGAGTTAGCAGGGCCCATATTTACTCCATCTGTAGCCCACCAAGTCATGTAGTTGAAGTAAGATCAAAGGCAGCTTAAAGAAAAACCGGGGTTATTGTATAGAAACAGAAAACAAAGCAAAATTACAAGTCGGGGAAGCCGCGGTGTGAACGGCCAAGTCGATTTCAATGTCGCAGTTAAGTAGACGCTCACCATGTTGATGGAAGACAATTCAAAGACACGCACTTTCATATAAAAGGCAGTTTAATTACAAAATATCTTCATTATATAAATAATGTGCAAAAATGTAACTGAGGCTAGAATTAGGTTAAAAATAACTGTAACAAATGACACTTAATTTAGAAAGAAAAATGAGAATCTTTACCAACAATGTAAAAGTAATGAATACGTCACTTTTAAAGCATTAGAATCAGTTGGCAACATCTTTAGAACACAATGTAACAATGCAACCTAGAGAACCAATGGGGTCAGATCCGACCCCATGGGTTCTCTAGGGTTAAAAAAATGTTACCAGGCATTTTGATAAACAGCTGGTGAGCAAATCAAGTACAATCAGCAAACACCACTTTTTGTTTCCCTAACAATCCTTCATCGAGTAACAGAGTGACCTCATCTGTGCTCAGTTAAAGTAAATCAGAGTTATTTTACCAGCAAACTAAGAAAAACTGCCTCACGTCAGATACACAGTTATTATAACCTGAGAGTAACCAGCAGGGGCACAGCAGAAATGTAGGTTGGCAAAAATGCTAATACTGCTTTGCACTAAATCTCAAGATCTAAAAAGAAAAATAAAATTTGGATGTTTAGCCCAGTTACTACAAATTAGAAACATGGCTGCCAAATATATTGCAAACAGGCAAATGCTTATTCATTTACTCAAGAAACTAATCTCCAGTACTGTCTGAAAAGTCATTTGCAAGAAACCTGCTTTAAACAGCTTAGACACAACAAATATTTATCCTTGTGTTGATTGGATTATCTCATTACTGGGTGAATTTTCCAGCGGCTCATTTATAAAGTCGTGTTATAGACTCTGTATTTGAGTGTGAGCTGGTGCAATCATTACCATTATCTGATGTCCGACTCTAAGAACTGGCAAAGGAGGAACGCGAGAAAAAGAGGTAAGGTTTAGTACTTTATTTTTGTTGAAAGGAGGGCAATGAGCAAAGTTTTTTAAAGAAGTAGAGTGAAATGGAGAATTAAACTGAAATGAAGTTATGGTTAAATGCTAAATTTAGTGTTTTTGTGAATTATTTTTGCAGTGAGACACTGTTCTGTACAGTCCCTTAAGAGTGTTAAGTTTTAAATAATACATTTACCAGTAAATTAATGTTAGCTGCTGTCAAGGACTGAAGGAAATCAGTTTAATTGCATTGTTCAGTTATGGTGCATTTAAAGAACCGAAACATACAAAAAACATTAAATGATCCTTTTAGGGGGTGAGCCTGGTAACTTCTGTTTGTATATATGGAAATGAGAAGTATTATCACTTGATTTAAAGTCAGACTTTTTTTTTCCTGTGTCAGAATGCTCAGCTGTTCCTTAAAAACTACAAACTATTTTCATACAGAGTGTGAAGCTTATTCTTCCTTTTAATCCCCAAATTCTTACTAAGACAGCCGATGTACGACTGGAAATACTCTCCAAGAAATACGCTATCTAGCCTTGTTTTTGATTTGGTGGTCACTCTTGTGTATTCTTGACCAATTTTTTAAAGGTTAGAGATCTGAAAGCCACTGACAGGCTGAACAAGTATAGAGAGGGAGACTAAGACGTTATCATTTTTGGTCTTTTCATTGAAAACTGTAAACAATAAAATAAGAAAAATAGAGAAAATCACTAGCTTGACCATCATGGCCTCAGCTTAAGGAAAACTTGTAAGGCGTGTGCCACTTTAAGTAACACTGAAGAACATTGATGAACATTTAAAAATTCAAAAAAATATTTAAACAAGCTGTAAGGAAAAATATGGATTATATGCATGAACAAGTATATTTGGTTTCTCTAATTTTGTTTAGGTGGCAAACATTCGATTGGATCTGTAACCACAGGTATGACTCCTGTGTGTGTGTGTGTGTGTGTGTGTGTGTGTGTGTGTGTGTGTGTGTGTGTACATATAATAAATATACATATTAATACTTGGTACATGTGTGTAAATATGAATGCCTGAAAGGGCAAAGTGAGTGACAGAGAGAGTGTGGGAACAGCGTCAGAACAGGGTTGACCCTGGAGTTTGTTTTCCCTCAGCGGGAGAATTTTCTGGGTCTAAAAGCAGGAAGCGCGAGCTGATGTGACGCCGTCCTCTCCTCCTCTATCGGAGCCAGCTCCTCTGCTGACCCCCACTTCTTCTTGGAGTGGAACAACGATGCCAACTTCCTGTTCTTGTTCCGCTCCCTGGCCTGAGTTACTTGAAACTCTGAAAGAATAAGTAACAAAATTCATTAATGAGTGAAAGAACCACAGTGTTCTATACAGTGTCCAATGTTACACTAATAGTAACTGATACATAGTAACAATGCAGGTGAAACTTTGTAGTGAAACCAAGGTTTGATGATTTCTGAGTCAATCAAATCCTTTTTTTATTGCCATTAATGGGCACAAACTGTAGAGAGGTGTTTCAGAAGGGGACATGGCATAAAAAAAAGTTCAACATTTGGGAAAACAGTCCTCTCCTCTGTCTTCTCGAGTTTAGATAAGGAAATAAACACCAGTGTGGTGTAGCTTAGCTTATCATAAACACAGAACACTGCTGTTCCCTCCTACACCAGATAGTTATGCAAAGCTACAGTAACTGTCCACTTCACAGTTGGTGTGCAGACAGAGTGACATTCCTCTGTTCAAAAACAGAAGAGGATAAAATAAATCTGCATATTTCTATGGATGTTTTCCAACAGCCTTTTCAAATTTGGATTTGGGTCCAAGTTTAAGTTCCGCTGTCCAAAAATTCCTTGTTCAATCCTTCATCCTTCAGTGCACATTGCCTGGACGTGGGTTAGACAGTTAGGCACATTTTTGAGTCCAAAATATTACAGATTTACTAACCAATCAAACCTGATCGCTTCCTCTGTATTGAATACTGTCTTCAGTGTAGCTGCCCTACAAGCCTGGATGAGGAGCAAGTGTTGTTTTTCCTTTTAGCAAAAGGAAAATGACTCAGGACGGGGTTACTGAATGTCACAGAGGAGTGACAGGGGATTCATAGTTTCTAGTAGTGTCAGTGTCCATAAATATGCGGTTACATCAATTGTTATTTAAAACAAATGAAACCTGTTGTGTTACTACAGTTAGTGGAATAAATTAGAATATAGTAGAATATATAAATATTATTAAAGAAAAGTGATATACAAGTATTTAGATAGGCAGGGTTATTAGACCTAATTTCTACATGTTTTCCAAAATGTTGAGCTACTCCTAAAAAATTATTTTTACTTATTTATTTCAACTTAAATTGTGGTTAGAGCTGCTTAAATCAAACACACTGTCCCAGTAACTTGTGATAGACCAAGGATTCCTTTTCAAAACCAAAAGTTGTAGTAGTAATGGTTTCTTATTCATTTTGTGTATTTTGGAGATCTTTTTCTTTTTGTCCTGTTGTCGACTTATAACCGTGTTTTAATGTCACTGAAAACTGAGCTTTTAAAAAACTGCTTATGTGTGGACAAGGAGTTAAGTGTCAAATGTGTGAACCTTTGTCTAATTTGTTTTACTTCATGCGCTTAGTGTGTATTGCTGTAAGAAAAGAACATGAACATCAGCATATACGGCTGTATTTTCAGATTTTCCTTTGTTCTTCTATGTGCCATGTTTGTTTGTGTAATAACTATCCCTCCTAGGCTGCTGATTGGCCAACTCCTCTTGCTTTTTGTGCTTTCTTCTGGATGCAGATATTTTTTGAAACACTCCTCATGTGAACAGGAAAGTTTCTTTAAAAGGATATTTTAAATAATTCATCCCCCACCTTGATTTTTAACATGCATCCTGCAGCATCCTGCAGCGGCAAACTCTTGCTATGCAGGGTGTCTCTGAAGAAATTATGATCACTGTTTGTAATGGTAAAGCTGCTGTGATGGGCTGATACAGACATACACTGCAGCGTGAAACGATCAACCCAACCTGACTGTCATTCCCTGTTTGCAGATGTGGGTATTAGAGGGCCGACGCAATGCAGTTGTTGCTCTGCAGAAAGCAGAAAACGTCTGTCATCTAAGCAGACTACATATATCAGGCAAGTCTGATATGTAGGAATATAATGCAGCTGAATATCTATTTATTATTATTGATTCTATTTTGTGCAGCTGATGTTGTTGATTTCATATTAAATATTGAAGTTAGATGACACAGTTGGCAAAATAGCACTGAATGGACGGGTGATTTCACTATTTGTATTGTTTCGTTTTACTTGATCACCAGTGTCTGAAAAGAAAAACATAAGACTGAGAATAATGCACATATTCCCCTATATTTTTTCACACCATACACATTTGTCTGGATGTAGCCAAAGTATATTAATCCTATTTTCAAAGGCGCTAACACCAAATAAAGAATTTAAACAAAATACAAAACCACGGCAGGGATGGTCATCAAATAGTTTTAGCAGCAAAACTAGAAGAGTCATTCACTCACGTAGCTCACAGTCTTCATCTGGACCTTCTGCTTCTTTGATGTTCAGATAATGGCAGGCAAGATGACCACTGTAGTCCCGCAAGTTTTCTTTAGCCCCTGGTAAGACAAAAAATAAATGACTGAAAGCAGAGACTAAGCAGCAGATAAGCCTAAGCAGATACTTCACTGACATCTTACACCAAAAGCTTTAAGGAATGACACATAATCTAAAGGTAAACAAATCTACCTACATGAGGTAACCAGCTGTTATTCTTTAAATTACTCGCAAGATTCTTTTTCAGTGGCGAAAACTTGCAAAGCATTTTTGTGGCACTATCTCTGCAACCAGTAGGTTAAATAAAACCACTTTTTACCGTATGTCCCTACGAGCAGGTCAAGAATGTGCCGATGCCCATGTAACGCTGCGATGTGTAAAGGTGTGTATCCCTGCAGAGAAAAATAAGTATAAAACAAAATGAAAACATGCACGTACATGTGTATTCTGAAGGTAATTTCTTGGTGAGGCCGCGTGGTATGCAAACACGCCAACAACAGTCACTCCACCGACACATAAAAAGAGTTTAGAATTTACATTTTGACTTTGTGTGTAGTTGAGGGGAATAACTATGGCAAAGTGCTGGAAGGCTTAAGTACCTACCCCCTAGAGTTTCCCAGGCCCAAGGACAGCCAATGAAAACAGCATGGAAAAGAATATACAAATTAGCAAAGGTTATGGAAACACCAGATAATGATAAAAACATAATTGCATGGTAATTCGCTGAAAATTGCATAGTTGTAGAGTTGTGCATGCTGGCACATTGACGCACTGTTTTGGGAAACAATTAAAATGACATGACATGATTTATTAGCGGAGTAGACCCGCGGCAGCCCCACAACACGTGCTCCGGTAATACATTTGTACAGCTGGATCTTCACAGAGATCTTTTAGGAGCATTACATCACAGCAGAAGAGGCCAGCAGCGAGGCGGTTGTTCTTTCAAGACATATAATTTACTGTACATTACCCATCCATGCCCGGGAAAAGCCTGGTTACTCACGTGCTGCAAGAAAGAACAACGCCATGATAAAAAATCAGTGAATGTGATGTCACACTAAAGCATAACTGAAATAAAATTTACAAGGGCACTGCTGTGGTTTCAGTTCACCCACGATGGAGACACTGCTTATAAAAACAGCTGTAATTTATTCTTTATCTCTGGTGGTAAGCCTGAATTATGAAGCATTCAGGCTAAACTAGCCAAAGAGCCATTCATTAAAGTGCAATTTATAGTTTTGTGGGCAATATAGTTGCATTTATACTTGTTTGCTGATAGATCTGCATTAGTCTGCCTTAAGTCTTCTACCTTTTACATTATCATTAAAGAAGTATGTATATACTAATATAGTACTTAAATGTTTTGGATTGCTGAATCAAATGACAGGGTTTCATGCTTTTCTATGCATACGAGTGCTCCAACTGTGACTCATGTAATGTTGTCTATGTTACATATAAATAGGACTAAGATAAGACATGCATACTGGGAAGTGAAAGTTAGAATATGTAGGGATTATTTTTATTTGGATAAATTTTTTAGGACTTAACAAATGCATAATGTGAAGCATGAAATCGTTAGGAGTGCCCTTTTAAAGTTATTGTCTAAAATTAAGAAAAAAAAAATGCACTCACTGATTTAATGTTGACATCGCCACCGGCATTAACCACCAGTGTGGCCATTTCCTCATTGCCATGTTTGGCAGCCCAGTGCAGAGCTGTCTGTTTGGAATAGGGAAAGATTTGTTAGTCCTAAAAATATGATCAGATAATATTCGGCATTATTACAAGTGGTCCACAGTAAGCTGGGCTTCTTATTGGCTATCTGAGTTCAGAGGACCAGCTGTGCACGGGGGAGGGCTTTGGAGAGATGGTAAGAAGGAGGGATGGAGGGATGGTTTCCTGCCATCTAACGAAGCCTAATTACAAAACAACACAGCCCTGTGCCCACAGTTGGGGGGCCCAGCCGCCTGTCACCAGGGGGAAGATTGATGATGTTAGTGTGACCCGCAGAGGGGAGACCCACCCAGACATCACCGCACTACTGTCAGCACACGTCAAGGAGGGAAACAAGAGCCCCCATGATAGAAGTCTGAGAGATACACAGAGAGGTCCTCATGCAAAAATATGTTCATAGGTGTGAAAATAATACGCATATGTACACGCAGCACATGCAAACCATATCGACCTGTCTGACTAGCACTGTGATCTCCTCTGTTTTTCCTACACTTTAAGCTGCATAATTGTGGGCTATCAACAGGTGAAAGCAGTGTAGGTGCAGATGTCAGCTAAGTAACCACATCCATCCCTTCAACAATTTGACCCTTAACAGAGCAAATCAAACAGTAACCATTTCAGAATTACATATTAACTGCGGGCAGATGAAAACCCCGTAACCTCTTTACTTCGGTTAACTGAACAGCTTCACGGGGGATCAAATGAAATGAAAAAAAAACCTCTTTTATCATAATGATTTTATGAGTTTAACTGGTCAAACGATCTCACAGCTACTATTCACTGCTACAACATAACATAAAAAATGCTGACGCTATTTAATAAAACCACGTGGCTGCACAAAATCAGCAGATGATTTTTTTAAAAGGCTTTCTTCTCTTTCTCTCAAATTACCATTATATCTACCAGTACACTACAAAGCTAAATATCTATATGTTCTTTAAAATAAATATGTGACAGTCTTTGAATGCCTCAGATCTTTAAAAAAACTTGCAGCTGTTTAAAAATGTGTACAATATATATACATATGTGTGTAATATGTATAAAAATTCATTCTTTTGGACAAATTCAGTGGATATATTAGTGTTTCGTCTTTTTTTCTGTCATACACCATTAGTAATAAATCCTCATATTATGTTCATTTTTACACTGAATATTTCAAAAATGTTATATAAGTCAAATTTGTCAGCATTGATATATGCGTATTGTGTAACTTGTGTAATTAATCTGTATGGGAAACAGAATCATCTGTACCCATGAGACTAGTAAAAAACTGTCTTATTAATGCTGTCAACACCTTTTTTTAATGTAGTGGATGTTATAAATGTTGGGACCAGATAAAGTTTCTCAGAGGATTGGATGGTCAACCTGTGACTTAAATATCAAGAGAAACTGACACTACCTCAGTGCTTGAAATTTTGTCCAGAACTCCTAATGCTCATAGCAAAACAAGTTGGTTCAACAGCTGGCAACAGAAAAATCTATCTTATCCACTGAAGGCAAAGAGGAAGCCATATGTAGCTCCATCTCTCTGCGTCGCTCGTCTGCGAGACAGATTGTGATAGATGCTGTCTGGCTGGAGTATCTCCATCTCTTTTGTCTGTCCCCTGTCACAGTTTAAGACAGATTGGCCAAGGGGCTCTTTGACAGGCGGCTCAGCGGGTTTCTCAGTGGGCAGGAGTGATGGACGAGGCTGAACAGGATGCTGCGTCTTTCCCTCCTGCACCTCTCGTTTCTGTTCCTGCACACTGAGGTAACCCCCCACCTGTCTGCTCACTCAGGGACGGCTCTGTCCCCACCACGTGCTCTCCAGTGAGGGAAGTGGTGGCTAAAGAGGACATCGACAGGGGACACAAAGGCCTTGTGTGCCTGACACTTCCCTGGATGTGGAGGAAGATAGAGAGGAGTGATGGGCTAATGATGTACTTACAAACTGTGTGGCAGGGGAAGTCCATCACGGCAGGAACGGAGGCCCGCGTAATGAGGAGAACAGGAAGAGAGAAAGGCCATTAGACTCTGGAGTGAGAAGTGCTGCATTCAGGTGAGATGACCTGTGTTAAGCCTTCACTTTTAGGTCACTGTTTGAAGAGCATATCTATAAATCTACCTTATCCTCACAAACATTTTGTCAGAACAGGAAACACTTAAGTCCTCCCAGCACTGAAGGGTAATCCCTTCAGTGCTGCTCAAACGTGTGATTTGCAGCCTGCTATGTGGTACACTTGGCTAAACTTCTGTTAAGTAAAATCAAGCCAGCAAAAGATCAAATATAATAATTCCCAGTGTTAAAGACACCAGCAGTCGTGTGACTTTTTGATTGTCGGTATCACTGTGCATTATCTCTGGAAATGCTTCTACCACTGCAGAGCAGGGAAAGGCTGAAGGCTAAAGAGGAACATCAAAGAGGCCTGAGGGGGAATTAGCACCTTCCCAGGGACACAACCAGCATTGTTCTACAATTAATCCCAGCCTCCTCTATTACTTTCAGATTATCTTTAAGTGGGTGAACTCTTTGTGGGGCATTAAGACTCTCCTTAATCCCCCCCTCCCTCCCCATCTCCCTAAACTTCAATGGCGGCCGTGCTATCTTGTCCGGGTAGAGATGGCAAAGGCTTAAGGCTACTCTTAGAAGGTGGTCTGCCATGGCCACAGGACAGTGTGAGAACTGTGACACAGGGGAGGGACAACAAACAGGAGCTCAAAATCTCTTAAGCGCACAGGGAGACAAATAAAAGGATTTGGGTTGTCAGGGGGGCACAGGAGCTAAAAAGCTATCTTTCATAATCCTTTTGATAGTGGACCTTTGAAATGCGTGATCTGGATGTTTTAACACAGGGTTCTCAGAATACTATTAAGGGGAAAAAAATTGCAGCAGGATGAGCTTGTAAACGTTACAAAAGCGAAAGACAAATCTGAGTACAAGTCATTGGAGATCCATTGAGAATTTTCCCAAAAGGCGTTGGAAATGAACTTCTAATTTCTACAGGCTGCAGATAGAAGTATGACGTGTGAAACTTACACCCTGGAAAAGGTGGGCACGGTCACAGCCGGGGGCCATCGTGTGTCAAAAAGAGAACGTGAGAAGCATCAGGTCAGAAAGAGTCATGGAACGATAAACAACAACGAACACAAAGTAGATATAATACTGCAACATGCTACGTATAGGGTATCAAATACTCACTGAAGTGAAATCCTGGTTCGACCACCCCCCAAAAGATAGAACAAGAACACAAGTATTAGTGAAAACAAATATTAATTATTATTCCAGCAATTTGAAACAGATTTTTTTTCTTTTTGTTTACTCATCTTTTTTTGTTTCAGTCATTATTTATTTATGTCTTTAATACTAGAATAACCATTGAATTCTGACAGGGACAGAAACACAAGCAAGGAAGCAATCAGATTTTATCCTTACTCAAGTACTTCCTGGAACTACAGAACCAGCAGTTTTAAAGCCCCTTTTGCTCACTGCTGTAATTTTCCAGCAGATGTGACTGTGAAGATTAAAAAGACAAGACCAAGAATAGTTTTTTAAAAACTCCTGATGCTGTTATCTATATTAATGCTGTGTGACTGATTGTTTCAGTAAACATAATAAATAATAAATAGACTGTAAATAAGACATTCTAATGTTTGAGGGTTATGTATTTATTCTTTAAGTACCAAAGGTGAGACAAATTTCCTCTAAAGCTCTTGCACTGTGATGACCAACTGTTAGCTGGAACATGAATCAGGAGGTCAGGGTGTGGATTGTCAGGAGACTCTTTAAGTACCGCTAAAGTCTGTCAGGTGATGCTGCTATAAAGTAATACCTGCAAGGTGAAAACTCCTGAAAACTACAATTTTAATATAACACTTCAGTCGCATAGGGCTAGAGACCAGTTGGCAAACCCCTGACAATGTCGGATCAAGAGGGAAAAATGTGTATTCCACCCGACTGGTTGGTGAGTAGTTGCTGGCTGTGACATGCTGGCTGAGCATATCACCAAAAACCTTCTTGTGTTTGCTTTGGTCACTACCAGACTGCTTCTTTGCATAAACCCACCAACTACCAACTGAAGTGTCCCTTCAGAGTAGAAATTCTGCCCTGCTGCACTTTTCAAAAAGCACAACTTTTGCAGCACCGTATACCTCTTTGCAACTGATTTTACCTAGCAACAGCCAGCAACCTCAGCAAAACTGTAATGAAATATAAATTTTTCCAGAACAACGGGTGTTCACTGACCCACCGCTAAGCCTAATATTTATTTTAATTATAGTTTAATAATGAGTAATCAGTGTTATCTGCTTCAGTAAGAACAAATCATTTAAGTTTATTACATCTCTTGTACCCTTTTTGACAAATGTCGACACTGAATATATATGTAAAAGATTACATAATACAGAATTTCTAGCATAACTTAATTTATTCAACTTTACAAAAGTCATTTTTAAAAATCTGTCACGTTTTCACGGTGTGATGGGATGCATCATACCTTCGTGGCGCACTTGGTTTGTAGTGATGTTTAGCTGTGTGGCATGTGGCTTAGGTAACATCTACAATTACCACCATATTCCAAGATTTCCATGTAAAACGGATCTTCTTTCCATGTTGCATTGTGAGAAGACAAATTTTATTACTTCACCTGTCATAATTTAGCAGGTTAATTAACATGTGTATCTTTGTTTATACTTTTGATTGTGGGAAGTGTTATTAATTTATCAGAGATGATTTTTTCATGGGTTTCTTCATGGATTACCTTCTTAACAAGTTGACAGTCTAGCGAGGCCTCATTAAAATTTACCTTGTGCCCACTTTGTTATACTATATTTGTCCTTCACCAGTGTTACCCAATTCCAAAACAGTTTTCAATAATAGTTTTACCATTTTTTCCTTTTCTAAATAAGTCTGGAAAATGAGTTATGTGTTAAAGGGAAACTTCCTGATTGTTTGGCTGCTTGTGTTTCTTGCCCCATCAAATCCAGTGATAATAGTAAAGTGTCCAATTTGTACTAAACTGGATTTATCCTTTAAGCACTGAGGCAGAGGCCGGCACTACCTTCTTGTTTGCCAGAGAGCGGTCCTGTCTGAGCAGCTGAGAGAGGTCAGGGACTCGAGCACCGGCAGCAGAATAGATCCACTCCTTCTCTAAAGGATCCAGCTAGGACACACACACACAAACACACACATCCTGTTATGGGCTCCTTTGATAGTGCTGAGGCCACAAACCTCTAATCCATTTCCTACATGCTACTGAGTCACAGCCAGCTGACACATTGTGGGAGACGCCCATGATGACGCCGGTTTCAACAGTTTGGATTTTTACTTCTGTTGTTTGTTTAGTGAAACCACAGGGAGAGTGAATGTGTATTTACAAGACCAAATCCACGATTGACACATGTGAATGAGACAAAAAGGAAACTTGAGCCGCTCTACTCCTGAAATGTTTCACTTATATCTCTTCATTAATAATAAAGGGTTAGAAAAAAGAGCTGAGAAGCACTTACAGCGACAGAAGCAGAGCCCATACTGCCCGTACCCTCCTCGTCTTGCTCCGACTCGGACTGAAACACAAAGTCAGAAGAGTGTTACTCAGAGGTGACAAAAAGCTGAGCTCTGATAAAAGTTAACTACTGTTTCAGTCATAACACTCCCACAACATGATTTGAGATCACAGGACACACACTTTTTCACACACTAGTCACACTGCTGTGATGTTTTCCAGCCGGGGAGATGTGACCAAAGGGTGTGAGACAGATAGATAGGTAATGAGACAGCGAGACAGAGGTGACGCATTCACACATAAGGGGTAATGAATAACAATCCAATTAACAATTAACCCAAAAAACAACTCGCCTGCAGTCAGGCCATATGTTTTTGTCACCATTTTAGTGTAAAGAGGTCAAGAAGAAAACTTCTTAAATAATGAAAGCGGTGTATAAAAGTGTCATAGTGGTTGATTTATGTGTGAGAGGATTGTTCTCAGCTCACACAGAGACATCATGTTAGAACACTCGGCCCTTTCACGTCTGTGGCACAAACTGCACATGTCACTCTGCGAACACGAAAAGTGGAGGGATGATATTTATCCAGCCTGCTCCACTCTGGCACACATGCGTTTTTAGCTATTTTTGCTGGCGACCAGTAATAACAGACGGAGAAAACAAAATACCATTGTTGGGTATGTATTCAAGGGAAAGACAGAAGAGGATGAAAGAATCTGAATTTCAGCAAAGACTATTTCAGCACTGTTTTAAGCCATGTAAGCATTATTTTCACTGTCAAAATGATGGTTTTTGTTTTAATATTCATCTCACCTTTAAAATTATTCTCAAGAGGTCCAGGTGGCATCTCTAAAAGTGACCATTTGTCCAAAATCTAAATATTTATTGAAGTGCCACAGTTAAACAGGCCACCGAGTCAACAGACACTCAAGCAACTTTGAGGATGTACTTAAAGACAGAAATGCTTTGAGCGAAAACTTCCCATTATTACATGGTTACAGTGGTATGTTTACCATCTTAGCATGTCAGTGTTCTTCAAAGGATTCCTGAAGTTATTGTTAAATAAATATCTTCACATAGTTGAGGAAAGATATTTCACTTAAAACAAATGTGCCTCCACAAATGTTAACCTCATCATGGGAGTAAGAGGAAAAAGCCAACTGATTACCAAAATTAGCTGGAGTGTGAAAGCAAAGCTGCTAATTTCTACATTCTTACCCTCACCTATTGCCACAGGCTGAGGGTAGTGACCCAAATAATATGCAAGCAGAAAAAATGAGCTTCCTTCGAAGAGTGTCCGGGCTTTGCTTAAAAACAGGGTGAGGAACCAGTCATGGCAAAGCCACTACAGCAGCCAGATGACATGGATTGATGGATGAATGGGCTTGTCGCTAATCTCACTGTAAACCCAAACGTTGAAAGTACTTAAATAAACTGAGGCTACGTCCACACTAATGCGTTTTCGTTTGAAAACGCATCGTTTTCTCTCCGTTTTGGCCTCCCGTCCAGATGGCGTTTTCCTCAAGGAAAAACGCAGCGTTTTGAAAACGCTCTCGAAAACGCATACATTTCGAAACGGAGCTGTCCCGTCGCAGTGTGGACACTTGAAAACGCAGACTTTCTAAAACGATGACGTATTTTAGTCATGTGATGCCATCATGTGACCAATTAAACAAAGATAGCGGAGTGCATTATACAGCAGTTGTTTTGTTTGCTCTCAATTTTGACAGCCCTAAAAAAGATTAATATCAGTTTGTACAAGCTCCAGATAGCTTTTCTTCAAATTCTTTAATGCTCACTCGCATTAAAGAATTGGAAAGGCATTTAACATGATTTTGAATTCTAGCATTAGCCCAGTTTGTTTTAATTTTTTGGTTTCCTTTCTTGTTTCTCCTGACTTACAGCTTCTTCAACATCTTTTGTCCACTATATCTACTATCTCATCCCAAAAGTGAAAAATAAATATTGAGTTTTGATAAACCTAAAAAGTGACTCTGTTGTACTAATTCCTATTAAGTTTCGTCAACTTATTCACATGGGAGACATAAATGAAAACTTTAAGTTCTAGTTCCCAAAAGGTTGATTCTGTTTATCTGGACGTAGCGTTTTCGGTGGGAGAAACGTTTCGTCACTCATCAAAATGACTTCTTCAGTCTCAGGTGACTGCAGGTTTCTCCAATCTTATAAACAGCACATTGCACAAAAACTGAAACTTGACTGAAACTAGCACCACTGAATGAACAATGGGCTGTGAGTTAGTTCCTTGATCATTAATATGCAAATTCTCATGACCACTGATCAAGGCCCATTGATCACTGATTAAGTTCCACTTACTAAATATTTCTGAATTTAATTATTATAACGTTTTTTTTTTTTAACTTTTGTCAGTTCTGATAAGCTTCAACTTTTAAGTTCATAAACTTAAAAAACTTCAAACTATTTTTTTTGTTCTACTAACTTGTTCAGGTCTACAGTGCTGAACATAAGCATCGGGAATGATTTCAAGACTACATTCATGTCTAAATCTAAAAATATATATTTCTTTTTAGAAATTATATTTTATTAATTTCGATCCAAAAGTTTGTGTCAGTTGTTCTGATAGATGTAAGCTGTTTTTACACATTCACTTTTTACCATTTCTGGAGAATCAACATTTTCCACAAGTGTCCTTTCTCACATGATTCACACAGCAGGGAATGTCTTCAGACACATTTGCACTACTAGAAAATACTCCTTTAAGTTTAGGCGAGGGAGGTGCATTGACACATTATTACCAGCAATTTGGCATCTCACAGATTTTGTACCAGAGAACTGATGGGTTAAAGAGAGGCTAATATCAAATGTGACTGCTTCAACATTTGCATACTTCAGTCAGGTGACATCTAGAAAAGCTCAGGGCTGCAGTACATGTGCGAATATGAGCTTACAGGTATGTCAGTCTGGATCATTGTCGTACAATGACTATGTCATTCACAGTGTGACTAACAAAAATGGCATTTAGCCTTTAAATTCTTGGTGTGATTGCATATAGAGTCAAAATTAAGTCTTCATTAGAACTGTATCCAGCACATCACCTTTGCCTCCCCTTCCACTATTCCCAGCAGGAATAACTCTCTGTATTTTATTTTATATAAGAACATTCAAAGATAAACACTTTTGATAAAGACCCACGTGTTTTCACCCCAAAATAAACTTTTCGGTACTCTCTGAAGCATAAACTAATGGAAACTACCATTTCTTAAAAACTTTATCGATTTATTTTTATCTCTCCAATGCACATGTCAGCACTGATAAATCAGCTTTTTCAGTTGAGCTCTAATTGTAATCCATTGTGACCAACATGAGTTTAGCAGATCTGCCCTACGGAGAACCACATGACACACTAAAACCTCTTGATGTGGAGCCACTCCTGCCTTAGCGCTTCTTGAGAAGCGGGCCAAATTTCGACAGGTCTGAGAACAGATTATAAGGTAGCACAGACATTTGGGTAATGTCTGTGGGAAGAAAATCAGATTGGACATCAACTTTACACCCAGCAACTTTGTGGCGCAGCGCCATGATGTTAATTTTTTTAGTGGATAAGACAACAAAGCGATGATGGTTTCCTCCCAAATGCTTCTGGGAACTGTGATAATCTAAGTATCTTTTTCTGTTCTAATCCAAGAACCAAATATAACAGTTGGCAGATGGTCTCTGTAACATGAAACAACTGTCAACACTATAATAGGTGTACTTATATCAAAGTTTGTAGTGGCTACCACCATAAATAAACAACATAAGCTCACTCTATTTATCTAGACAGAGCGTCCAGCATCAACTTTCTAGGATTTCCTTACCTGGATGATTGAGCATGCATCAAGACACTTTAAATAAACACACCTAATCTGCTTCAAGTCCTACATTAACACACTCGCGCATCAACACATTTCATCTATGTGTTGTGCAGGCCATCGAAAGTCCCTGGGATGAATCCCCATGTCTTTAATGGACACATGATTATTATCTTTCTAATGAGGTTCAACATGTTGCTGCTTACCATGATAAGAGGGCTTAGTTTAAATGCAGATTCTCCCCCGACTGGTTCCCCTCCCTCTCACATTTAACATAGTGCAGGTTACAAATCCAGTTAATTTACTTGGCACCACCTGGTGGGTGAAAGGAGTCAGTGTTCCCCATTTCCTCTGTAGTCTTTTCATTCCTCTGACAAAATATGGTGAAAGAAGCTAAATGTTGAGAATGAACCTGCAGTGAATGTCATTCTGAAAGGCCTGCAGCTTTTATCAAAAGGGTGTTACAATTATTTTAAGATCTTCAGATACAAAAGGTCTCAAATTAACCAGATACCTAAAACTGTATATAACAACTAATGCACAGACATAAGCCTCTCCAGCAGTATTAGTTCCAGTCTAAACTCTTTTTCACACAATTACAGACTCTGGTTTCTACCTGGTGTAAAATTCTTGTGACAAAATTCTTTTGCAAGTTATTACAAAAGAACTTTTTCATTTTCTATTTTGAATTCTTCACTGCCAACAATTCTCTTACAGTCTGGATTCCTGCATGTGTTGTTTACATGGCACAGGTTCAATATTAACCATAAACGGGCAACTTTTTGATATTACAACTGAAGCAATCTTACAAGGTGTTTTTTAAAAGAAATGCAGACTTGCAAACGTGCCCAGCTTTTTTAAATGTGTTTCTGGCAATTATTTTGATTTTCTTTTTACACTGCACCTCAGTTTTCCTGGAAACGTGACCGTCCAGCACACACGTCTCTGCTAGTGAGTGGTGGTGCATTTTGCAGGTGTGTGAAAGGCACCGATGGTACTGTTCTGTGCCAGGAAATACCAGAACAAACACTGCCTCTCAGTTAAACAAACTGTCACCTTTGACCCAGAATCTCTTTCCAGCTCATCCTCTGCGTTGCTTTGCTCTGGGGCTTCATGGATCTGGATGGCAGGAGGTGGCCGTGGAGAGTGGTGCACAGGGTCTGCTCCTTTTCGCTGGTCCTACAGGAGCACAGATATAGTGTCTGATAAACTTTGTGTGATCCTAATTTGTGAGCTGAGTGTTTACATGCCAAACATTCAGCTGTGTCGAGTGTTGGTTAACAGCCAGAATTAGCATTTTGCTTGCTTTTTAGCGTCCTTCACCATCTGGTGTGGGCAGATAATGTTTACTTCAGTGCCTGCTCAGACTAATCATGTGTGAAAATACTAAAAGCAGCATAGCATAAATGTAATTTTATTGCATGAACAATATGGTTGGATGATGACTATAAAGTTATGGAGTATAATGTTTGTTGACAGTTGCTTGTATGCATTAACCTCCTAGGACCTGCCGTCCACATATGTGGACATCACATTTTGGGTTATTTAGACCAAAATACTTAATTTTGCTCTTCAAGGGTCTGATATCCATTTACGAGGACATTATACTGCTACTGTTCTATCAAAATTTTAAACGAATATCCTCATATGTGGCTCTGATTTTTCATAAAAACAAAAATAAGGTAAAAAAAAAAATTCTGGTAATTCTTTGTTTTTACATTTATCGGGCCCCAATATGCCCAAATATCAAAGAGAAATTAAAAATGCATGCCGTGGAAGAGTTCGGGTCTTAGGAGGTTAAACAACTATGCCCTTTATGCAAAGACAGAAGGCCTTGGACATTGCTTATTCTTAGATTTGCCAAAACAAAAAAGCTTTTTATTCTCTCACACAGCTGCTCTGTCAGTGAATGCTGACACTTGCTAAGATTAGAGGGGGAAACAACCCGAAGCACTCGAACAGCAACGCCCTTGTTTAGAAATAAGTGTGTCACTAACATAAAGAGTAGCCACAGAGTACTGAGGCGAGAACAAATTCAGCGATTTACACTTTAGCACCCAGTGTTGTAGCCTAACCACGCCCTGTCTGTCCCACAGTTTTTCTGGCTTTCGCAATGAGCAAAGAATAGTGTGCTGATTTCAAATTCACCTCTGCTGTGGCGTCAGCCTCTCCACATGACATTGGCTCATCTTGTTCCTCCTTCTCACGAGGAGTAGATGTCGGGGCGTCTGTCACTTCCCACTGCACTGTGGATGTCGTTCTGGCCGGACTCGTGTGCCTCTGTCGGTCTCCATCTGGCCTGAGACTCTTGGCCTCTCGCTCTTGCACCAAGTTCCTGTATTTCTTCTTGAGGATAAGATATTTCTCACCCTGTAAAAGACAGTGAAACAGTACAACATCCATGTTAAATAAAGCAGGAAACGGTATTACCACACAGTCAGTTGAATTTTAGAAGCACTTGCTGTAGCTTCTAACTAAAAACCATTAGATACATTAAAGTAATTTGTGTGTTAATCACACTCATCAGTACGCCTTTAATCATTTTGCTGGACCTCACATCTTTAATGCCCTTTGAACCCAATTATTAAACACCAAAAGCTGAGTTAGCTTCTTTGAATTGCCGCTGAGGTGATCATTCAGCTGCTTGATTAACTGATCTAATCTAATTCCTCAGTGTGAGGATTTGCTACTTTTCTCTGTTGTATCTCAGTATTGAAAATCGTTGGATTTTGGACTGTTGGGCAGATAGAAGATAAACACTTAAAGATACTAACCTCAGACACTGTTTACTGCTGAAACAGATTAATTTATAACAATCCTTAGCTACAGGCTTACTATTTAAATAAATCCTGTTGGAATTTTAAACAATTTTTTTGTTGCATCAACTGAAAAATCTTAGTCCAGGTTACACAAATCTAAGCACTGTCAAGTCTATAGATTTGATCATATCTTACGTAGGTTAGTAAAGTATATGATGCCAAGATTCTGATGGGAAAATCAATAGTACTCTCACATCTATCTACAGCTGGCATCATTAGACGAAAAGTCCATAATAATCTCTTAGCAGGCCATTGTAGTGGGGGTAAAATCACCAGTACAAATTACCATCATGAAATGCATGGCACTTAATTTCAGAAAGCCACAGAGAGCAACAAGTCCACCTTCAAATGATGCTGACACAAAATATGCTTGTTCAGTGGCAACTAAAAGTTACTCATATATCAACAGTAATTTCAACAGAAAGCTTAGCAGTGCTAACATAAGGCAGCATTAGCCTTTATCGTGTGTTGGACCCATGGTTTTTAACTGCTGTGCTGTGAGGTAAAGAAGGCCTGCTGAGGAAGCCAGCCAGGCTGATCAAACAGGATTTAAAAATGTCATGATGACAGTGCTTCTGACTTAATTAAAAAATGTTTGTAGCTAGGTACTTAATTAACATAAAAGGAACAGGAAATGGCTGTTATATGTCACATCACAAAATGCATCATGAAGCTAACTTTGCATTTCAACCTACTATTATTATTAATACTTTATCAACGTACTGCAATTTTAGCTTTACAGTTTCATTCATTCCTTCATTTCTTTAAATTATAAAGATATTATCAAGAAATGCACATTATTTACAATCACAGTGTGCCTTAGTGATCACTTTTTGATCTCTCAAAGCGGGGGGGGGTTGGGTTCAGAACAGATCTGGTCAGTACTGTACTATAAATATCTGTGTAGTTTAGAACAGACTGGGGGAGCTGCAGGAGGAGGGCTCATCTAGATTAGATCTAGTGCAGCTTTAAGTACAAAGTTAAACCCAGGACCAAATTAGTTTCTTTACAAAAAATTACAACGTGCTCTGTCAAAAGGCATGAAACTCCACAGTAGGGCATTAATTAACCTTTTATATCTATTTTGTTTAAATCTGATAAACATAAATGTAAAAACGGCACATTGCTGTTTTACAGGGATTTGCATTTTGTAACTGCATTTGCCAAAAGAAACTGTTAGAGCACCAAAATTTGTTTTTAAACGTCTTCTTTTTGCAAATTTACACAGGTTTGATATTTTGTCATTTACTGAACTTTAAAGCTGCTGATAGGTGTTTCTTTTTAAACAGTGATCAGCGAGCTAAGATAAGTCTCCAGACCTCCCTCTGTATCTTCACATTTATCACACAGATAAGCGTGCTATTCATTTCAAACTGTTTCTTCAAGAAAGAAACATCAAATCTATAACTCAGATGAGTTTACTCTGTTTATTCTTGCAGGAATTTTTAGTCTACATATGAGAACGCTTCATGGAAATAGTGTCTAGAAACACAAACTGCAGCTGTGTCCCCTGGGGGAAACCAGTGGGTACAAACGGTTCTACAAAACACAAAGATTGAACAGACTGGACAACCCCTTGTTCAGTCACAATAGTTCCGCCTTTCACAGCATGGCCTCTGTGTAAGAAGTATGACTGGAAAATCAATGAGAGCATAACTTTTCCCAGAAAAGGTAAAAATATTTGAGTAGTTTACTTACATTCTCAGATTTCACCACAGCGATTCGGTCAATGATGAGCTTGAATTCCTCTCGGTATTTGGCTGCAAAGGAAAAAATATTTGAGTTCAAAAACAGGAAACTAAACATAGTTTCTAATGTTTTTTTAACATTAAGTGGTACATGAGTGCTTCCAATACTCAAAAAGTCAAATAAGGATGGAAAAAAGGACACAAAACGCTGTTGTAGTGATGTGGATGCTGGACGTAAGACAATAAGAAGAATGTGTTTTGCGTATATAGACCTTAAGATACCCAAAGATTAGATGCACAATAGATGATATTTATTAAACAGCACAATAACGGAGCTGAATATATTTCTAGTGTTTATACTAGATGTGTTGTTTGTAAGTTGCAGTCTGCCGGTAAAGCTGTTGGGTTCTGTTACTTTATCTGAAGTAAGAAGACAAATGAGGTTTGGATGAGAACACTACTGGCAGAGCAGTTGTTTTACAATCTTCAGTTTAAAGAAAGAGAAAACACGTTCCCCTCCAGCCTGGCCAAATATGTAAACAGAATTTAACTTGTCCCTTAGGCCAAAAACTCGAGGCACTTGAAAACCTACAGTGAATCTTTCCTGTGAGAACCAAACAAAGTGACGAGCTGACAGAGCTGATCAGATAAAGCTTCCCGCCCTTTGTTTACACCAGTGAGCAGATATCAGGCTTGTGCAGAAAGTGTGATTAAAAGCTAACACTAGTCATCAGGCAGCCAGGACGGCTTCGCAAACATAAACCTTTCCAGACGTAGGTATTCCATTCACGCCAAGGTGTTTATATAAGTATGCGGCTCGGGACAATTGGAGCGTTTCCTTTTCCTCATGTGGACGGAAAGAACATTTGTAGGGAGACAGTTGCAAAGTTCGCATTCTCAACAACAGGAAATCCAAAGGAAGTGGCCACTTACATCTGCCTAAACAAAAGAATTCCTTGCATGGCACAGTGGGTAATATCGTGTATGTGCTAGTTACTTGTTAGCCAGAGGTCTGCAAAAAACAAGCAACCCACACACAAACTCACTTTCATGTACCCCCCCTTCAAACACTGCTACATTTTTACCAGCTGCCCCAGATTTGTTGTCTGATTAAAAAAAACACACAAAAACGCCCCCATTAGAGGTCTACATCCAGTCATGCATGTGGACTTAATTATGATTAAAACACTATCGCCACAATTACACGAGGAAAAGCTGCAACCGAATGCCGCGACAGACTTTAAATGTGTGGGAAGCACTTTTCTAATTGGACAGCGATGTCAGATGGCAGAGCATCAAAGCAGCTCTCTAAACCTCTGTCAACAACTGCAGTGCTGATACAGCATCTGGACAGTGCATGCTGGCAACTGCAATGCAAGGTCACCTTGGATAATCATTTGAGAAGGTTAAAACATGTTTGCATTTCCAGGCAGTCACAAAAGTAAAATCACTGCTGAACAGGGACTAGATACAGCATTACAAGCTCATTGTTTGCCTTCGTGAGACGTGCTCTTACTCTCAGCTGTTAGTTTAGTAGGCACACCTACATAAAAGAGATGTGCTGCACAGCTTTTGAAAAGATAAAATAAAAACAAATAATCCTCCTGTTAGAGAAAAGAGAAAAAATATTCATAAACCTTAACGTGCTATTAAGCTGATACGTCGTGCTGCAGCTTCATGTGGTCTGATATAACCACTAACTTCAGGTGGTTTCAAGTGACACCTTTAACTGTGTTTATGTCACCAAACCAGTTTGATGTGCACGTTTACTCCTGGTGCTGCCACTCTATGACACAGACGCCTTTTATTGTTTAGTTCTTAACTCCCTGAGCTGTTAAATCTTTGCTTTATCTGTTTACACAATACACAAAAACAGTATGAGATGTTGCTTCTGCTATTTATATACCTGCTGGTATGTATGTCAGTTAGTCACACCTACATAGAGTCTGTTTCTTTTGTCTGTGACTTTTGTCTATGGTCTAACAAAAATTAAGCCAATCATATTTGCCAAGAGATCTTCCAGAGGCCACTTTAGCAAGCCATTCTCCAGAGACCCATATGTTAAAACGCCACAATTTACTGCTGAAATAAACATGTTTACAGTCTCGAACAAAAGTGGTATTGTTATTTATAGCTAATTTTCCCCTTCATGACCACTGTACAGGGAGTGAAATCTTCTATAACGCAGCCATATGAATCTAACAAATAAGAAATCTGAAAAAAATGAATGAAAATCCATCTTTCCAAATTTCTTTTCCTTCTGCTAGAGTTGACTGTCAAGTATCTGTGTCTGTGCAGTGCTACCACACAGTCTATGGCAGCATGTTAACCAAGCCATTGTAAGGAACTGTTGGCCAATAAGTTCAAAGCTATGGGTATTTTGGGCGTGTCAACGAACATGAAGCTTAAAACTTGTAAGGTTTTGAAAGTGACTCCTTATGAATGTGCTTCTATGTAAAATTGTTTTTGCATAGGTAATTATCAATTGACTTTTCACTATGTAGCTATGCTGAGTGTAGTCAACCCTTTCAAAACTGCTCCAACTACGTCTTCATCTTCTTCATGGGTTATTGATGTCATTGGTTGAAGGTAACCCATGGCAGATAATAGTTAGTTCATCCAGTCAATAAATATACCAATTAAATTATGGACCGATTATAGTCATAACCCACAGTCTGCAAAACATGGACATGGATGCAGTGAAGCCAATGCAGAAGCATCTTTTTAATGGCCAGCAGGAGGTGGCTCATCTGGCAGCAAGTGCACTTAAGGACATGGAAAAAATAAGTATAATAAAGGGTTTGAGGCTTCATAACACGATTGCACAGTGGATGACTTCATGCTGGTTATGTCCATCTTTATATATAGGCTATCACCATACTAGACCAAATAAGGCAGTTAAAGCAAACCTTCTGTTTGCCACAGGCATGCGGTATATTTGAATGCTTAAAGGTTTGACTTTTTCAAATAATTTGTAGCTAAAATGTTACCTTTTCTCTCTACAGTTCTGATATCTTCTATGAAAGTAAGGTTCTCCGTCAGAATGTTCTTTTAGCTAAGCATATCTATGAGTACACAGAGTTACACAACTTTACTCCCAAACACTTTTTTTCTGCAGAAACCAAATAACAGAAGAATGGTGGTGTCAGCAGTGACTCAGGACATGATTGCATAAGCATCTGTAGAGTAGGTGGGTGGAGAAGAACAGGGGAAAGATTACATCTCTATGGCAAATACACTGATTCTGGGCTCAAATGGTGCATAACAGCCAAGTAATAACTAGTTATAACCACTGGTCGTTTTTATTTCTGAGGAGCCACGGGGCCTTCTTGTGACACTGCATAGTGACATGCTTTGTTGATGGGGTGGCTCGGGTCCTCTGTTTGAGTTAGAAACGTGCCCGAGGGAGGAAATGACACAATTCCTGCTGAAACTCATTGGAGGGGCTTTTTAATGTAAACCAGATGTCTCCTTTCTAACTGAACACAATGAAAACGACCCCAAAGCCGTTTGTTAAAGCAGACAAAGGGGATGTTGCGTGTTTAAAACACAAACAAACCAAAAGATAAATGTTAGTCTTATTATGAGGACTGTCATACTAACACGAGGTCAGTTGGTATTTTGCCATCCCGCTCTAATGATGCAGCACGACCTCATCTCATTTCATCTGCCCGGTTTTTTTCCGCCCAATATTTCCACTGAGTTAAATCCACGATGCAACCTCTGGTTACTTACCACGTAACTGCAAGTCACTGTGCCCAATAAAAGGCTTAAATGTCCTCAGTATATCTGCATTTTTGACTCTGCCTGAGTCGCCCCCGGCCGAGTAGAAATAATCCAGCAGCGACTCTTCGCTCACATCACTCATCTCAGCTCAGTGTTTGGAGCGTCTCTTACCGGCCAGGATGGGTTTTTTCTTAAGCGAGTAATCTAGTCTTTTAGGGGTTTTTCACTCTGCCACACCGCTCTCCTCCTGGCTAATTTGTTGTACTACATATCTAAAGTTCACTCCACCCAGACGAGCTGACCGCTGCTGCGCCTCCTCCCCCGTTAACCCTTTAAAGACACACGTCTTCATTTTCGAACTCCGCGTTTTCTGTGCCAACGGTGAAAAGGAAACATTCAGCTCCTTTTGTTGGAGTAGAAGAACTAATACTGGGCTCTAAGATACTTCATGACAAGTACAATCACTGTGCTGAAAAGCCAGTGTTTGGGACTATAATTAGGTGGATAGACGTTTTAAAAGTTAACGTATTTAATGCAAAAATAGTCCTTTTCCACTGTTAACTTTACTGATGCAGATATGTTTAAGCAGTAACTCCCTGCTGCATTTGCGTGACATGCAGCTGTTATGTGAGGACTGCAACGATTATTTCCATGACGTGCTGATTTGAGGGAAAGAAAGAATTATCGCGATGCTTTAAAAAACAGTCAAATCTGTACACTGAATCAACAACATGTTGATTTAAAGTCTGATATGTGTAGTGTAATGGTTTGTTGACTTAAACTTGCAACACGTATATTTTCATTAGGTAAAAATCTTATAACACATCCTCAAAAATAGATGATTGTAGAAGTGGTTCCCAGGGTTTTTGGCTTGTGACCTTTCACAATAAGACTTGTGTCTGCTTCAGGACCCTTAATGCTTTTCAGTTGTCTGTAACTGTTTAGTAGTAGAAACTATCCGGGATGTTTCATTTAACTAGCTCACAGAGGTCCAAAAAGATGGAAATCCATGATATGTTCAAGAAAGCTGGGATAAGAGAGGTTTTAAAGAGAAGGCTGCAGAATTTAGTTTTTTCTTTGTTTCTTCATTAATGATCTCACAATAAAAGAAGTAATATACATTATTTGCTATCTAATAATGAAAAGCATGAAGATATAAGTCAAAAGGGCCATACTCATACTATCTCCAGTTCAGGACTTTTACTTGAAATTGAGCATTTTGCATTTTTAGTACCTTACCTACGTGAAGGATTTGTGTACTTCTTACACTACTGCTATGTTGACCACACAATCCCAGACAGTAGCAAGGTGATAAATGTATCGCCAGCTGTTCTCTGTTGGCATAAAATAATTCCACAAAGACGTGGCATATGCTCTGGGATCAAATTTCTTTATCCTCATCAAACTTGTGTTGTTTTCTAAATTGAAAGAGCATAAGGTCCCACTTTCACGCAACAGAATAAACTCCTCACCTCAATAATTGTATCAGCGTATAAGAAGCTTATTGTAATTACAATATTGTCTTCTTAGGGCAGCAGCCTAGAACATGAAATACAAATCACTCATTTCTAAATTGAATGGAAACCCGTTCAAAGCAAAGCAATACTAGAGGACAGAGGGATTAAAATGTAAGTCCGGTACATTTAATATTTACAGCATAATCACACAATTAATCTGACAATGTGTTCTGTGTTTAATACCTGAACCGACTGGTGTCCCATCTTTATCAGTGGTGTGAGGGGGGTGGGGGGTGGGAGTCACTGTTTACTTGTGACCCAAATGCAACCCATCATGCAGATTTGGTACTTTAACCAATGACAACTGTTAGTTTTAAAAGCGGATTGGTTTTTATTTAGCTCCTCTGTGGTAAATGTGGTGTTGACACCTGAATATAAGTTAGGGCTTCTGGCATATAAAAGCTCATAAAAAAAAGGTCAAGACCTAGATGTTGGCAATTTATTTACCCACCTGCAAATGTTTTCAACCTGCACTCTTTTAATGGACTGTTGCAGTAAAAGTGCCGAAGTTTATCATATTGCTTATATTTTAAAGCAAAAATTAGAGATTAAATACTTTAAACAATATTCAAATATACTCAAGTAAAATGAAAGTACCTTAAAGTTTTTCTGAAGTTCAGTAGAATATACATGGACCGAGTTCTCTTGACTGTGGAGTCTATTTAAGCTACAGTCAAGTTCAAAAAACCAGTGTGAGATGATCTGAGCTTAATGACATGATGCTTCATCCTACTGGAAGCAGACATCGGAAGATGGGTACGGTGTTGTCATAAAGGGATGGACACGGTTAGCAACAATAGGTAGGCTGTAGCATTAACCAGTATCTAGTTTATACAAAGGAGCTCAAAGTGCAAGGAAAATAGCCTCCACATCATCACACCACCACCAGCAGTCTGAACCACTACCCGATCATTGTCGCAGCAGAAATTGAAAATCATCACATAAGGCAACATTGTCCAATGTTTGTTTTTCCAATTGTGCAGTTTTGGTGAGCTTGTGTGAAATGTAGCCTCAGTTTTCATTCTTAGCTGACTGCAGTGGCTCATATGGTCTGCTGAGTGTCCTCTGCATACCTTTGTTGTAACAAGTGGTTACAACAACACTTACTATATTGCTTTTTTTATTGTGCTTGTCTTTCAGATAAACTCATGTGTTCTCCTGTAATCTAACACTGAACGTTTATAGTGGCAGATAATTATTAATTGACTCATTCCTCATAGATCATTTATTATTTAACCTCCTGCAACAATTCCAGGAAGTCCAGAGTCAGGCGGGTTATCATAAAGAAGTTCATGGTGACATTAGTATAAAAAGATTGCCTCCAGGCATTGAAATAAAGGAGCAAGACTGTTTGTTTTTTTTAAATTATGAGAACAGTAGACTATGATGAAAAACTAAATATTTTTAATAATGCTCTCCCAAGTTCTTCAAACAATTTTTCACAAGTAGGCTGCCGTCATCTCTGCTGCTGTCTGCAGCTTTTCCTATCAGATTTTTCCTTTCTATTGAAATGCTTTGATTCATCATTCTGCCAACAGCCAGCCTTTTTATCAGTGACCTTGTGTGGGTTACAGGCCTTGCGGAGGATGATGATCATGAGCATCACCTGAATAACTGTCACCCTTCCCTTTGTGGCTGCATGTACTGAACTAGTCTGAATTAAACAGTGTATTTATAATGTCTGAATCATAATGTATACAAACCTGATTTATGCAAACGTGCGACCTTTATCCAGCGCTGGATAAAGACCAGTATTCATTAATACTATAGTAACACTGTCTCCTTCTCTCTGGGTTTTACACAGCTGTGACTGTTAGCTAGCTAATGAGCTAAAGTCAGCGATGTAGATAACTGGGAAAAGTGAAAACTTCAAGGTTCTACTCAGGTATAGACAGGAAGAAATCATTCTGGGACTCTAATAAGTTCTTTAATGGCTGAGCTGGAAGAACAAAACAGCAACAGGTTAACCCCTACTGTTGAAGTGCATTCTGGACTTTGTCATGCTGGTACATGGAGAGAGGTACTGAGCACAGCTGTGTGCACACACAGCATGTCTCTTCATGCTTGCTCCTCCCCTGGCCTCTTGTGTCACTTAGTTTTGCCTTATTATCGTCTTATTTGTTGAAATTTAGGGTCTGTGAGCACAAGCAGAGGTTTTTGCTTGGAAAGTAACTGTGGCCTCCTTTTCAGAGGCTTCTCTTATATTTAAGGGTCGTGAAATATGTCAATCTTTTCTCCCCTTATCCTTATTCACTTAGCTGCTGTTTACAGTTTAAAGTTATCATCAGGACAAACACTTCTAATTATTCTTTGCTCCTCATTTTCTTTAAAAGCAAGAGAAGACAGAACAGATCCAGTAAATCTTTAAGTTTGGTATAGTAATCTGTCTTGATCTATTTTTATTTGAATGTTTTATTCTGTGTTTTATTTATTTCTTATATGGGGGAAAGTCTTGCCAGCCTTGCGCTGAGGGCTGTGGTCATCCATCTGTTTTGCTCCAATAAACCCAAATTTCCGGGATACCTTCTTTAGATCTGTTCAGTTTTATTCATATAGCATTACTTAACAGTAAATAAATCTTGTCTCAAGTCACTTTATATGGTAGGATAAAGACCCTACAGTGTTAATCTAGGTCAAATGTTCACTTGGATTCACTGATGAAGTAAATGCAATTTGGTAATCAAAGGTGAGTTGACTATATACGCATACTCTGTCATGGTTGGACAAACAAGGATGCAAACAACAACTTAACTGTTTGGCTGAGACAAAACAACAACAGGGCAGTGATTACAGCTTAAATGTACTCAGGAGATTGTTAAATATTGTTACATTTTTTGTCAATGTTTGCAGGTGTCCTGTTTGAAGAAAACACATTTAGATGAGGACAAACTGATTTCAAGGAAAATAAAAATGCTAAAAAGATTGTGAGTTATTTTGTTAATATATTAGCTGTTTGGTCATTTTATGATGAGATGGATTCTGTCATTATATTTAAGTATAGTTTTTGTAGAATAAAAGGATATTTAACAGTAATGTAGCGGCACTGTTGTCTCCTAAGCACAGATTAATATAAGTTTAAATTCAAAAATTTTCAACCAAACGCTGTATTGGGTTTTAATTATATAGAAATTTGTGGCTAAGGATATAAAAAAGTACTTTAAAAGAGTTACAGACAGTGAAAAGAAGTGGCTGTAAATAGTATTATAAACAGAATTTTCCATTAATGGTAGTGAAAATATACTGTAAATCTAAAAAAGTCGGTGAAGTTCCGTAAAAAACAGTTTTTCTACATTTTTCTTTTTTTACAGTGTAATATGTGCCACTGGGACACATAGTACGGTGAGTAAGCCAGAGCTCTGTCAGGAGAAACCTGACACAAAGAAGAGAAACCATTTTTTTTTTTATATTGGCCTCTCTTCAATGGCTCCCTGTTAAATCCAGAATGAATCCAATTTAAAATCTTTCTCACATACAAGGTCTTGAATAATCAGGCCACAAATTTCAGGTACTATAAGGTCCTCAAGATCTCACGAGAGCACTTTGCTCTCAGACTGCTTGTTTACTGGATCTAGTTTGCTAGATCATTGTTCCACAGACAATGGCAGGTCGACCCTTCAGCTTTCAGGCCTCTCTTCTGTGGAACCAGCTTCCAGTTTAGATTTGGGGGGAAATCGCCTTTTCTGTTTTAAATTTTTTTAAGTTTAAAACTTTCTTTTTAAATAAAACTTATAATTGGGGCTGGATCAGGTGACCCTGAACCCTCCTGTAGTTACACCGCAATACACCTAGGCTGCTGTGGTCTTCCCTGTGTTTCTTCTTCACTCGCCTCTTTTCACTTTGTGTGTGTTTATATAGCATCTTGTTATTATTAATCTATGGCTCTCTTCCACAGTGTAGCTTTTGTCCTGTCTTCCTTCCCTCACGCTCGGGGTTTCTTCCTGTTAAAAGGGAGTTTTTCCTTCCCATTGTTGACAAATGCTTGTTCATAGGGATTGTCTGAACCCCCACTGTTGACAAACTAGTGTAGGAAAGTATTTTATGGTGGATAAATTCTATAAAATTCTATTAAACAATAGTTTAATGGTTTAATTATTTGTGATTTGTAAGCATTTATAAAGTTAGTTTGCTAGCTCATTGTTCCACAGAGTGGACCTCATGCAGCCCCTGTTTTACAGCAAGGAGTTTTACGAATAACATATGGACGTCCTTGTTGCTATTTGTCTACTTAATGCGGTTTCCAGGGGTCCGTGAGAGCAGAAAAGTACCAGATGTTCCTTTGCATCATCTGAAGGTCACAGGCATCAGTCTAGTGGCGTTGGTTGTGATCGAGGGCAGATGTTCCCAGGGTTATCCATTCCATATGGCTGCCACTCGTCCACTGGCCTTTTCACAGCACAGCGCTTGTAAACACGCTTCAGTTTGCTGTTCTCTTTTTTTCTGACCCTGTAAAACATGTCCTAAATCCAATCACCTAGTCCCTTTAGAGGGGATGATGTTGATGAATGGAAATGTGTAGTGGTAGTAGTGACCTATAAGCCCCTATTGAGATTACAGGCAGGCAAGCAGCCAGCCAGCCAGGCCTGGTCAGACCACTGGGAAACGGCTAGAGCTTAAAGAGGGATTGTTTAGATAGACAATAGTGTCTACCTGGTTTTAATCCCCGCTCAGAAAGAGTACAGAGGATTGGCAGAGTTTAATAAATGAAAGTGCTCCTATAATCAGGATTTGCCAAAGTGCCCCTTTGTGTTAATCGGACATTTTTTACAGCATGGTTTTTGACATCTGCCACAGCAAGTGGTGTTAACCCTCTGCTGCCCCAGCTGTACGCAGCACATTTGCACCAGACTTCATGCAGAGAAAAGCAAAAAGGGAGAAGTAAGTAAAGTTACACCGTTTAGTGTTTATGCACATTTCTGTTCTGTTCTGTACTTTAAGAGATGGCACAGAAATGTTTCTTCATAGCATCTTTATTCAACGATTGTTGTTAAAAAGGCCTAATGCGGGTGTGTTGCAACATCCCTTTTTTACCTTATAACTTGTTCATATTTTATAGTGCGTCATAATGTACTTGCATGTACTCTATAGGTTTCAGACAGATTGCAGCCATCATGGCACAACCTCATTACTTACTTAGCAGAGGCTAATAGAACTGGGATGTGTAATTACTTCAGAGCTAAAATAGAAAGCTGCATTTTATTTAATTAAAGTTCAGCGTATCAGCAGTAAAGCATAATAAAATTGTTTTAAAATCAAGGATTACAACAGTAAATCCCAGTGGGCCAGATGTGAGAATGGGAGGGGCCGCTGCATTCTGGGACCAGATTAAACAGAAAATCCCACAGGGCCGCACTGTCTTTTTCCTGCAGCTTAGGGGCTTGTGTGGATTCAACATGCTGTAATCCACCGATTAGCTGATATAATCACCTGTAAATACACCTTGGCCAGGACGTTACTCTCGGCCATTAGGCTCTGGTCTAATGCTCCACATGTTCATCGGACCGTTTACTGTTGAGACGGGTCGGATTTCACCTCATCTGAACTTTCTGGGAATTTCAAGCAGACGGTCGGCCCAGACAGACAGCTGTACTCGCTATGTGATCCAAATGAGTTCCCAGAAACTTAACTGGAAAATATAAATGCTCTTTGACTCTAAATTAAAGCCAAACTAAGTAGAATACAAGTGGTTTGAAGCAGCATTATAATTCTACTTTGTCTATTTGCCTATAAATTTTAAACTTTTTACTCTTTACTCAAAGCACATTTCAACACTGCAGCTAATACTTGTAATTACAATAAATGTTAACATTTTACATTCAAAACTAGTTCAGCATTTGTGCTTTGTGCTTTCCCATTATATTTACGGTACTAAACCAAAGCTGAAGTTACAGGTGAAAAGGTAACGCTTACACAAACTTCAGAGAAAAGCAAATCACACAGTAAATTTTGGCCTTGTGCTCTAATGGAGGTCACTGGGCAGAAATGTCAGCACATGTTGGCATGGCCAGAATAAGTCAAATAAACTTCAGTCTGTGACCTTTCTCCTGAGATTTTGCGTAAGTTTTGGTTATGCAGCTGTCATAAAGATATGTTTTTGTCACTATATGACTTTATTTAAAATAAAAATTTATGAAATATTCAAAACATGAACAAAATTGATGTAATCAACTGTAAAGCAACTACAGCTTTGGGATAAATGTACAAGAGTCCCTTCTTAAATGTATTACTGTAGAAGTACACAATAGCGTGGTTGAATTTAACAGTGTGTTAAAAAAAAAAACAACTTGTCTCCAGAGATAATTTTACTCAGGTATTAAAATTAATTATTAATTAGCACTTATATTTTTAAAAGTACTATCGTTTAAAAACATTTCAGAGTCAGATAACCTCTTAGTAAGTACTTTTATTTTTCTGTTATTTGCTTCGAACGGTATTATTGCAGTGTGTCTGCAGTGCAGTATTTTTTGTAGTGTGTTGTTGCACTGTATATATTAAAGTTCTTATGTAATCTAAATATGCCAATACGTCGTCTGCCACTGCTTACTCACTGCTCAGCTGATCTTATATCAAATAAGTCGATGTAGTGAATTGCTGCCACACACAGCGGTGATCCGTCTGGTGTAATTTGCCCCTAAACGTTCTTTCGCCACCTGCTGTCTGCGTGGTTAAAAACACAAGAGACGGGAACAGTCTGACCAGTTCATGTTGTTTTAATGCCATGCCGTTCAGGTTCAGCCTCTCTCCTCAAATCACTCCATTACATTGGATTAAACCATTAAAAAGAGGGATTGTATCTGTATTTGAGCCTTTGTTGAATTATTATTTTGTAAGACACTTTATAGTCATTCCTGAAAAAGGAAACACATTATTTTGGTTCATAGCACATTAATGCCTGCCAAGGAAAAAAATATTAAGACTAAATTGACCAAAAAAAAAAAAGAAATCACAAAACACAGAAGCAAACAATATAAACAATATCTTATATATAAAACAAAGGAGTCATAATAAATATTACATAAACACACAAAAAACTAAACACTTAACTTATTTGGTTTGGGCCACATTTTGAGTAAAGTCAGTAATTACTGATCTGAAAAGCCAAACATCAGTGTGAATGTTACGTTTGCTGCTTTTTTTCTTCCCCTTAAATCTCCCAGAGAACACAATTCATCTAAAATGAGAGTCACCACCCCAAACTTTTTATTTAGCCTCCTCTTTCTAGCAAGAAACACAATCAAGTGTGCACTCCTTTTGTTTTTCCTATAAATCAGTTCCTGTGTGTGCTTGTAAGCCATCCAAGCCTTTATATAGTGCAGAAAATTCCACAAAACAGCTTTAGTCACCCATGTTCTGTCTATTTTTTAGGAAAATCTTCTCACCAGTTCAACCTATAATCAAATAAAGAAGAATCAAGTCTTTATGAGCTGATATGTGATTGGCTGCTTTGGACTTGCTTTGCCTTTTTGCACTTTTATTTATTTAATTAGTTTTTTTGCTGGGAATCTACCAGCTCTGCAAGTCTTCCATCTTTGTGTTTGTAATAGAACGGGAGCAATTTTGGTTCAGTCAGGATTGGACTCAAAGTCAAATGCAGACATTCATTCACAGTCACACACAGATGTCTTTACAGCAAACACATACAAATAAAAATTCATTGTGACTGTAAATGTAAATTCACTCATTAGTGATTTTTCTACTTAACAAAGATAACTGTGCAATTTTTTTTTTTACTTTTCTGAAGCAAACCAGGACTAGTACAAGTATCAGGAGCTCGTCTTAGGCGCCGTTTTCTTGTTCAGCCACGTGTACAGAAGATTTTCAAGATTTAGTGTTCCCTCTTTTCACCTCAGGAGAAGGGAGATGTGCAGGACTCAGCTCTGCCTTTTCTCCGGTGTGGAGTGCAGTAATGAGGTCTTAAGGCCTCCGCCGGGATGCCTCCTCTCTGTAGGGGCTCCTTACGTACTCCGCCCCAAGTCCAACTTAAGGTTCCAGCCCCCATTAATGCTACTTCCATTGCAAAGTGCAAGCAGTTAATATCTCTCTGCCCCTCCCTCCCATTTGAGTAATTTGGAAACAAACGCAACAGCAAAATCAAAAACACAAATGGATTGCTATTGTTGTGATGTTAAAAAAAAAAAGGGGACAGTCATTGTCCAAAAAGCAACAGGAAGGGAGAGGGCAGGAAGAGAGCGAGTGCATTTGTGTGTTCAGTTCAGTCCATCCTCATAAAATAGGGATTCTTCCTTGTAATGTCCATATGCCACCAGTCAGCATTTGGAAGAGCTGTTATACCTCCCTGGGGGGAAAAAAGGATAACATTAATACACACATCCCTTGTAGATGCAGTGCACACGCCCCCCAGTTTCTTCTCAAACTATCAGATTATTTCTTGTATAATAGAAGTAATGACTTACGATGCTGTCAGTGTGGAGTTCAGGACAAGAGTGGTGCGTATCCTGTACAGCTGAGCCAGCGTCAGCTTCTTGTGTTGGCCTGGAGATTTTCTCTTTTTGGGCGATGCCTCCCCTGAGTCACTGGCTGCTGCTGACTTGGCTTTCTTATCTAAGCAGGCAGAAGGAGTCACTTCCCCATCTGAGCTGTTGCTCTGGGAATCGTTATCCTCGCATTGTCCGTCAGGCGCCCCGTGGCCATGCCTGGCTTCCGCCCTCCTCAGGGTGGCACTGAGTTTGTCAGAGGGCAAGCTAATGCTCAAGCAATCGTCAGGCTGGTCAAGGTCAGTGGAAAATAACTCCTTGTTTTCCACTGACGAGTTCTGGTCCAGCTCGGACATGCTCTTACTGTGCGACAGCTTTGACGTGTCCATGTCTCCGCACAGCGATTGGTCCTGCGTCTCAGAGCTGAGCGAGTGTGTGTGGGAGATGGGGTGGTTACCATGAAAGCGTTGCAGGAGGTTGTCTTCGGAGCGGGATAGAGCCAGAGAGGACAACCCCTGAAGGCAATGGAGTCGGGGCTGTACATGAGGCCGCCGGCGAGGTTTAGAGGACTGGACGACTGACACCTGAGACCCTAATGAAGCATCCTCCTCCTCTTCTTCTTCTTCCTCTTCTTCATCCACATCTTCTAATTCTGTCTCTTCGTGCTCTGGCTCCTGACCCTCCCTGTCTCCCTCTTCCTCCTCAGTCTCCTCGCCTTCACTTTGGCCAGGCTGTGGCTGCAGTTCTCTTAGGAGGGATTCAGGGGAGAGGGTACCGTAGGCGCTGTCCATGGAAAGAGAGCGGCACTGGGGGTCCAGGTCCTCACTGTCTGGTCCCGTGCCCTGGTTGTGCTCAGTGTAGATGGCAGAGTGGACTCTGAGGGGACTTGATGACTTCTGACCCATAGACCTTTCAGAAAGGGAACCCACAGCACTATCCAAGTCTTTATTAGCGCTTCCCTGGAGGTTCATGTTGGAAACAGGAGTTTCTGAGTGCTCGCCGGGCTCATCGACATCCATCACTGACAGGGTCTCGGTGGAACCGTCTGATTGACTGAAAGGAGAGTTTTGGTTGAACGTTAGATTTAAAAAGCTCACCAGAAAGCGTGTAAGGAAAACATCAAACAGAGACAATAATGGAGCACTTTAAGGAATAGTTTGAGATTTTAAGAAAACAATTTGTGTAGAGTTTTGTGTTACAAATGTGCAGCTGATTTTATTCTTTACACTTCAGTACCTTGAGTTTTGCTGATCCTTGTGACTCAGCAAAGGGGAACTTGTAGTGGAGTTGCTGCTCTCATCTTCCTCCTCCTCCTCTTCTCCATCCCCCATACATCTCTTCTGACTGTCCTGCTGGCGGAGGAACTCCTCAGTGCGAAGCCTTTGAAGCTGGTTCTAAAGTGAAAAGCACCATTTACATTAAATATGTAAATAACTGTAAAATTAATTTTTCTAAAATTAAATTACAAAAAACATAAAAATCTAATATCTGGATGCTGTCCGATATTTTTTCTATAATAAAAAAATTGCTATCCTACCTGGACATTGCAGATTGCATCTATCCAACTTCGCCCCTGGGTGGCGCTGTTGGCTTGGAAAGTGTACGCTGCCACTGCACTCTTGAATTCATTGAGGTAGATGAGGATGAAAGAGCCTGTAGGAGACATTAAACGTGAAAAATTTAGTACTGTGTGGATTAAAAAGTCACCAATATAGTTAAATAGTTGAATAGCTTCTCAAAAGGTGAGAATTTCCTGGATTTTCTGCTTTATTAAAAAAAAATATATATTATTCAGGAGTTAAAGTCAGTATTTGAGTACTCACCGGGGTCTTTGAGTTCCTTACAGATGACGTTGTGAATAAGGAGAGGCTGACGGATAATTTTGACTTTCTCCACTCTTTTCACCGGCTTAGTAATTAGCAGCAGGTCGGTGAACAGGAAACAATAGACCTCCATCTGTGGGGACAGTAAACTCATTTCAGTTATGGTAACTCTTGTAATGTTTTACAGATCTGCAGTTTTTGTGAGATTTTACGTAACCGCAAAGGAAACATGAGAAACCACGTGTAATCTGAAGAGCTGATCGTGTGTTTCCAAGCAGTCATGTGAGTCAGTCTTACCCTACTGTCTTTGCCCTCCTTCATCCTCAGCGCGCCCTCGAGATGCAGCTGTCGAGTCTCTTCCGGTGATACATCTCTCATGGGAGCCATGAGGTCAAAGTGGTTGTACTCCTTGAGGATCTGAGGGGGAAAAGATAAAGGCGTGAAGCCGAGTTTGACATGAAGTCTAATTTTAGGGCACTGGGGTATTGTAAAGTGTTTCCTACCTTCTCCACTTCTTCACTGCTCCCCTCTACAGCCTCATAGCAGTCTATACGGGCAGAGATGGTGGCCAGCTTCTGCTGTTCTTGACGCTGTCGCATCTGGGAGTCTACACTGTTGATAAAGCCCTCCACTGTGGCCACCTTTAAAACGTACATTTGCATTCAGACCTCAGGCAGGTGACAAGCAGTCAAAGCATATCGGTTACTTTAGTGTAAATGAGAAAAACAGCACTTTCTAAATGTTTTCCAAGTTCTTACCATGCTGCTGACGATGTCACGGGTTGCTGGTTCATCTGTCTTCTTGAGAAGAATCTTCAGTAGGAGCGGGTATTTGGTCAGTCTCTGGTGAGGCTTTGCCAACATGTCGGCCAGCTTCAGACGGTTACACTGCTTATTGGTCTCTGCCCACTGAATTGAGTCAGACAAAAGCAGGAAGTCAGGCATCAGAAATGAGGAGAAAGCCACGGATGAGTTTTTTGTATTAGAGTGGGTCTGGGATTATCATAATGGTAAGAGAAACCTTACCGTGACGTAGGTCCTGAAGAGCTCATTGTCCCTGAGAAGCGTGCGCATGTACTCCATGCAACCCTCCTCCTCCATGCAATAACGGATGTAGGGCTTGAACCTGGTGCCAAACTGAACCCGTACACAGAAACAAAGACATGCGTCATATTTACTTCTGTCTTCGGGAAAACAAAGACATACTAGCTGCTAATTTACATGTTTCTTATCCAATTTATGCTTAAAAATTGTGAAGCATCAAGGTTTTGATGTTTACTGGCATCCAGTGCAGTGTACCTTTGATAAAACACCTAAACCTTTATATGAATCATAGTTACATAATCAGTCACACTTATATATTAAACATAGCACAGGTAGTTACATTATTTAAACAGAGTGTAAACAAACACACCTTTATCTGATCATCTTATTTGTTACAAGTTAGGTTGGATGAAAATGTTATTGATAAACTCTGACATTTATGTAATGTTAATTAAAGTACAGTAAGGTGACTAATTTTTAAGATCATTTATTTTGATAAAAAGAGTAAACTTTTAAAAAGGCTTTTTTTTTTTTTTTTTTTTTTTAACATGTGCTATAAAAATATAAAAATCTGGATTTTTTGACTTTGGAAAGATGCACTCAATGCTTTAAACCAAGATACAAAGTTTCTATACTATTTAAATTAACTAGATGTCTTTCTTTTTTGTTTTCTGGGGGTGCATGCAGGGTTGTGGATTTATAATAACCCTCTTTTGTCGCATCTGTGGAGTCTGAAACTAACCGTTCTGAAACCATGGTGAAGGTCAGTGGGGTCGAGCAGAGCCCGGGCTTGCCTAGCCTTATTCAGGGCAGGCAGCATGACCTGGGTCCAAAGGGAGGTGTGGAGGCGGGCGATCTCCTGAATATTGCTGAACAACTTGGCAGGCTCCACCTCCGTCAGCAGGCCGCTCTCCTGCAGGTTCAGCAGCCCACACAGGAACAACTGCAAGAAGGGAGACATAAAAAGAGCGTAAGCCTCTGAATATTATGACACTAATCTGATGTAAGGCACTGCAGTTACGTCTAAACTTAAACTCCTTGTTTATTAGAACATGATAAAGGCCCCACACTTTGTCACTGTCTAATGAAAAAGAGCTTCATTGTATGTCTTATCTTTTACACTACATAACCCTCTTCATCTTACACAGTATGCGATTTATATACGCGTGAACAGACAACAAAAGCATTCTTTGCACTTACATCAGTAATGACTCGGAGTTTCTTTATGTAGGTCGCCTCGGTGTGCAGCAGCTCCCATATTGCTTCCTGCTGGTGGAACTGGCGTCTTGTCAGTGTCTGCGCACACACAGATTTTATTCATAAACATCCACAATATTTATACGTTCATCTCAACTGTTACAATATTAGCACAAACTTCCTTTAGGTTAGACATTTTAATCGCAGCTCATTCCCGTGTCAGGGTTTGGAGTACAACGATTACATCAGACATTTAAACCAAATACTAAAACTCCCCAACAATATTTGCTCAGAAGATGTTTACATATACAAACAAGTAAGAAATGAAATGACTTACAGGACAATTCCAAGAACTTTTAGTTAATTGTTCGTTTAATAACTTAATGACCAGATGAATAGATTCAACTTTTGGAGAACTTAATGTTCACTTTCAAAACAAATCAAGTTACTGATTGCTTAGAATAAGTGGTACAACATAGTGTGAGCCTAATAAACCATTTTATTGTACCATTTTTCGCTTTACTCTTTAATTAAATACATCTTTATTATTTCTGCATACTTCCTTATGATTTCATGCTATAATGTAAATTGCATCCATACGTCAGTCTATTCTGCCGTTGCATGCTCGTACAGCAGTTGTGACGGTTGCTTATTGTTTTAAAAATTCCACAGGAAATCTGTCACACCACGCAAGAAAAGCAACAATCGTTTCCTTGTGATGTGCTCATATTTCTTTTCCCCATAACTCACATCACCAACAGTATTGTGTTTCAGCAATCAAGACAGTAATGTGTTTGGTGTAACTAACATCAGAGGTACATTTACAGTGTATCTGTTGAGCAACAACCTCTAGCCCTGCTGATTCATCGTGGACTTGTTAACATGTGCAACAACTTGGTGACGACATGAGATGTGCAGCACAGAAATTCAGTTCTTTGTGGTAACATAACAGCGAAGTGCATTATAACCAGTATTTCAGGAAAGGAGGCATCAGGTTGAGTGTAAGAATGATAAAGATAGATATAAGGAAGTAAGAATTGGGCACACACCAGAAACCAGCATGCATGCAAGTAATGCAATGAATGAGAAAATTGTAATGCTAAACTATTCATGGTTCAGCATTACACCACTGGAAGTTACAAATATCTGCATTGATTCTAGTAGAAAACTGATTTTTTCCATTATGTCTGCGTATACACGAGAAGACAAAAGTGGGTGTGTTTGTGTGGTTTGCCTATCTGCACTGTACCTCTGAGTTGTCCAGTAGCGTCTGCCAGCTGTCCTCTAGGGATAGGTTGATCTCCTCCTCCTCCTCCCAGGAGTCCTGGTGGAAGGAGAGCTGTCGCGGCACCTTTGGAAATCCAAACATTGTGTAGGTCTGGAGTTTGCTCTGGAGCTGCTCCAGTCGATCCACCTCCTGTGATCAGATAAAAAACAATTTCAAAAAAAGATGTGATTATTTTGAACGGAAACAAAAAGAGACACAAAAGTAACTGTCCATTTGTGCGACTGTTTATTGTTACATTCAAACTGTAAGTAGAGAGGGGTCTGTGTATTATAAAGCATACAGAATCCCGTCCTTGCTGGCGCCTAGGCCGCTATTCAGGTCTTTGTTCAAGCTGGCAGGCCTTATGTAGTTATGAAAATGAGCTCCGTGCATTGAGACCATCTTAACAATAGGAGACGGGGGAGCGGGGTGAGTGCTACAAAACAGAGGAAAGAAACGGAGCGGGAGGATTGTGCTTCTTGAAAACAGTCAACAAAAAGTGATAAATTTATGGGGGGAAAAAGATCCAAAATTAGGACTTCTCGCTAAAGTTTAGTGTGAAAGCAACTCGATTTTGTTTAACCCTACAATATGGAGGATGCCAAAGGTCCAGACCCAGGTGCAGGATCTCTGGCCCTGAGGGGGTTACGGGGAACAAATAAATTGAAAAGGGATGGGCCCGGCAATGACAGGTGACTGACAGAAACGGTCTCCATTTGACATCTGCCACCGTTAAGGATGTGACCTCAGGGGATGAGATACAATGGAAGGCATGTGTGTGTGGGCGCGTGCCTGTCCTTCATTAGAATCAAAGTTGATTATCAATTTCAAAAACCTCTGATCCAGAAAGAGAATGGCTTTGCTTTGGTTAACCTTGCGATCTTTAACGAGAGCTGAAAGGCCGACTGTGTTAGTTTTAAACAGAGCCAGGTTTACGCCTTCCCTATTTTCCATTCCTTATGATAAACTTGTTTATCAGGCATGTGATAAAAAGTTAAAAGTAGCAAATTTCCAGAAAAGATGGCATTTTAAAAATCAAGATAAGAGTGGATAAAACTGAGTGCTAAGAGAAGGCTTTTCCTCTACCTACTCATTTCCAGAGCTGCTGGGTGGAAAGTATGTGAGCCAAAAAGTCAGGAGAACTTTGAAAGGAAATGACTTCACCAGGGCTCAAGGGGGATATGGCCTTCTGACCCCCTCCCACTGCTACTTGCTACTGTTCTGTTTGTTTTTTTAATGTTTTCTTAATCTCAGACATCGTCTGGGCAACAAGCCTGCCTCCTACAGCCCTTTATAGCCAAAAGAAAGTGCAGCACTTTGCTTGGAACAGCAATCGCACTCGCTTCTGTGATCATGTGATCACAAACATGTCAGCATTACCTTGCCAAAGGACCCCGCTCCAGCGTTGGAACTGAAGAAGCCACTGAAGCGGCTGGCAGCACGGTTCTTCCAGCTGTCGGGCCCAGCCCCTACGGCGGGCAGAGAGCCACCGATCTGTCCCAGAGCATCCTGGGTTGGGATATTCGCCTCACCCAGAAACTCTGTTATGTTCTTCCTCCGACGGGCCTGACCCTGCGAGACAGAGAGACAAACAAAAATCAGTTACATGATAGACCGTAATAGGAGGAAAACAGAAAATGAAAGGAAAAAAAAGATCCAATGAGTGAATGAGGGGAAATATAACTGTTCCCAGCCAGACGCATCGAAAGAGACAATGACGAAATGATAGGACAAACAGGAAATCTGAAAGGGGAATTCTCAGCCAGGGATGACATCAACAAGACCGTTAAAACTATCCAAATGCTTGGACACAAACAGGAGAGGGAAGGACTGCCACTTCCTCGCTGTGTATGTTCACTGCATCACAAGGAGCAGGCAGGAGGTTGTTCCATAAGAACAGACGGCCGAGTCTGGCCATTGTTCCCTGTCCATTGTTACCCTGTCAGCAGGCCCTGCCGTGCGCCCTCGCTCATGCAATCTCTGTACACTTTACGAGCAGCAGCAAAGTAAACAAACAGGGGCCACCTCAGTATCTGAGGAAGCAGTTGTTTTTGTCGTCTGGAGTGTCAATGCTGAAGAATCTGCTGGTCAGGAGTCAGCAAGAGGCAGGACATCGACACCCCCCCACACTTCACAGCAAAAGGAACTCACATTCCTGGACACTGACACCGTTTCTGAAACTCACCGGCCATTCCAGTGAAATTCTTTTACTCGTCACCCCCCCAGAAACACAAACAAGCCTACACAAACACAATGTGATCAAAACACCAAGCTGCTGCACTGATGGATATCACAGATGCACTTTCCAATTCTTCTGGCCCAAAACTGTCAGACTCACAGCTCTTATGGTCACTATCAGATAATCCACATGTAATTTTGCCCAATTTTCCTCATGAAATGTCACAAAATAGCAAATAGCCAGTTTTAATTCATCACAGCTTAAAGTTTACTGTTACAAATAACTGCCATATAATTTGAGGATTATCAAATTTTAAAATGTACCACAGATTAAAGCAAACTAAGACATTAAAACTGCACTTGACTTTTACTTGAGGGAAAGTGCAGGAACAAGAAGACTAGATAAAAAGCCTCGATTACTTGTAAAATGTAAACGGTTTTCAAGCTACAGTAATAATAACTGCCTGTCACCATAAACAGTTTCTAGCATGTATATGTTACACGATGGAATGTAAACAGAAGCTAAAAAATGAAAATCTCTGGCTGAAATGTTGCATTGTAAAGACTCATTTCAGGAGGGCTCTAATGGTACCACTTAACTACAGTGAAGGTGCATAAGTGTCCTATACAAGGTTGCATAATGAGTAAGTAAATCTAAATTTTCAAGGGGCTTTTAGTCCTTTCATCTTTCAGGAGTTATTACCAAAGAGAGCAGTGACCCAACTGCAGAGTGACATCTTGGCTTTAAAACAAAAACTAAAGTGAAAGAGGGGAAAGAGACAAATTTGGAGGCGCTTTAGTTGAAAGGGAAACGAGCCTGGAGCCATTTAGGGACTTTTTGTTGGTCCAACTGGTCAAGGACACAGGTGTTAGGAAGTGCCGAGTCCCCATGGTCAAACAGGGAAAATCTGAACCCTGTGCTACTGAGAGCGCACAACTGGCCAAACTGAAACCTGATTTATTTGTCTGACTTTGCTGTACGAGGCAATCAAAGAACAGGGTTTTATACATTTAAAGCAGGCTGTAATAATGGCAAAGAAAAGCAGCTAAAGTATTTCTACATATCAGATGGCATACATGAAGGAAACTTTGGATCAGAAATGAACACCGTGAATAGTTTAAAAACCTGTTTTAGAGGAAACCAGTTTCATAAAGCCTCAAGGCCAGGAAGTTGTAATTATAACCACCAAGGGATAAATGCCATCAGCAGTTTCCCACCATATTAACAGTGCTCACCATTGAAGCCAGCGGCATGTCAAAAGTAACAAAAACCATCCTAATCCTTCAATTGGATTCATGGATCGCAGCCCATTCTGGAGCCAGCTGCTGCTCTCTGTCAACCTCTCGCCTCCTCTCTCTCCACTTCCACTGTGAAACACACATCCACGTCGTCCTCGTTGTTCAGTTCAGCCGATGCAAAGTCAGTCAAAGAAGTCGAGCGACAGCTACAACACTCCCATGTTATTTCACCATCAAAACTTGAACTTCAATCAGTCTGCAAACGCCTATTCCAGCTGACAGGATCCGGGTTACCCGCCGCGTCCTGCAGAGTCCGATCACAGCTTCTCTTTGAGCCGGGACGTATCTGCGTCCTGTCCTGCGGTTCCGACAGTCAGCGGTGAACCTACTCACTGAGGCGCCCAGCCTGCTTGCATTTCACACACGGACTGGCCTGAAGTCATAGCAACCAGGAGGATCCTGCCTCATTGTGTTGGGCAGGAAAGAGGAGGCACCAGAAGAGGTTGATCTGAATATTAGGAGGTGGAGCTTTTGTGGCAGCTTTCAGGGAGCTCCCTGGTTTGAACAAGCATCCTGGTGCTTGTGGTGATGCCAAATGGTCTTTAGTCTCAACAGGCTGCTCTGAAGTACAAATAAACTATCAACTCCTTGCTTGTGAATCAGACACACTTTCTGTTTTCTCTTCCCTCCCCCAAAAGGATTTTTTCCCCCGATTAGCCCTGCTTGTAGTGCAAGCAAATTGCAGTTTGGATACTTCGTTTTTTACTCTTATTTGGACGTCATTATTCTTTGCCGTCTTCAATCGCTGTTTTGCTTTAGAGATCCTTAAACAATACCAGGGAACTGAGTCAAAACAAGGAAAGAAATTCCCCAATAATGACCAAAAGGGAAATCCCCTTTGTTTACTTGCTTGTTTCAGCACATTCAAAATGCTGCTTATGCCAAGCAGATAAGCTCGAGCGGGCGCACAGCTTCTTAAAAAGAAAAAGGCTCAAAACTTTCTAGATAAAGTAGATTAAGAGAGAATTAGGTGTTGTGGCAATCCAGAGATTGTTGGGGTTGTGTGAGTTTACATTAGCTGCTTTGATTTTTTTTTCAGCCTCTCAGGATATTTGGGTTTTGGGCTAAAGATCAAACAAAAGTTGTAATTGGCACTTTTGCACACTGAATAAATCTAATCAGATTATTATAATTAGCATAACAATAGATACTGACTACAAGAACTATACAACAGTTGGTAACAACTATAAACATTATAGTCAAAGAAATGCTTTCATTACATTTATCTTAGTAATTACACTGCCCATTAGTTCTTCAGTCAGACCAAATATTGATGAGCCACAATAATAAAACCACCCAAACATAGATCTTCTTGTTACAACGCCTGCAACACAATGTTTTTTCTGGATTACTTTGAATCCTGGCATTCACATAGAAGCTTCAAGTGCACACACAATGGTTTGATGACACTCCCCAACAAGCACAGCTACACACCCTGCCATGCCGCAAAAGCTGGTGCTGATTTAGTTCCCAAACTCCACAGACCCCAATCTGATCAATCATCTGAAGGAATGAACCTAAACAGGTCCTGTCAATGGAAGCCAAAACCTGCTACCAACAGGACTCAAAGGATCCAATAGCACCATCCTGGTACCAGACAACACAGACATACTCAGTGATCCTATGTTTTGGTAGCATAAGGAGGACCTGGTGGCAAACACTAAGCTGCTCGACTCATTTCTACCCAACTAATTATGTTTACAAACTTTACCTCGGGCCTACTGTGTAAACCTGACCTGAGCAGTCTCTGTTATAAAGCAACTCAATTTGGGAACTGAGACTTGTGCAGCAGGTCTAGTGGGGGCCAGTCAGGTTAATGATATCAAGCACTGGGCTTGCCCACACAGCCTTATCTTATCACTGTAGTTTGTAGCATCAACCTTGGCCTGTAAAGAAGAAAAATCATTAAATGGGAAGGGATTGTATTAAAGTAAGTGGTTACAAAGAGAAAAGTAGTGCCTTCCCTGCCCCCCCATTACTCACTGTGCCCCTGCGACTACCTTTATGCAACTGATAACGACTTCCCTTGATCAGGAAAATTGATTAACGATGGGAAAACAGCGTGCACACTGACCTTCCTCAAAGCTTGAATACACACCAGCTTAAGCAGAAAAACACACATAACGTGTGCTTAACCAGGAAATAAAAGCTGAGAGAAACTCCACGTTAGTCAACACACGCCACAGGTTAACCCAAAGCCATTGAATTTGTTATGATCAAGGCCCGATGACAGCCCCAAACGGCGGCACAAAAAGAAACCAAGACTTAGAGCTTAAAGTGAGAGAAGGGAGTTAAAACCATGTGAACACAAGACTCCTGATACTTTACCCCAACCCAGCAATCCTCACAGCAAGTGCACTAAATTATTTTCACAGTCATGTTTCCAGAAGATCAAAGAAAAAAAAAAAAAAAAAAAAAAAAAAAAAATATAATAATAATAATAATAATAATAATAATAATAATAATAATGCTCTCACTTTTCTGTATATGATTGCATTGGATAAATAAACTAACCATAACCATTTATGGTTGGTTTATTGTGACTAGTGACTGACAGTATTTGATTTTATTATTTCATCTCTAAACAGAAAATATAAAAAAGGATTTACTATTGAGAAATGTAAAGTCTTAACAACAGTTCAAAAACTAAACAGATCAACACTTCAACTCAGCAGATTTAATGCACATGTGCCAAATAATTGCCATTTTTAAAAAAGCAATCATTTGATTAAAAAAATGACTCAGTTTTTTTGTTCACTGCAGCTAAAAAACAAAAACATAATTTTTTAGACCAAGAAAAGCAGTAAAAAAAACCCTCATATCTTCCACTGCACTTTGACCAATCAACAGGCCTCTCACCTGACTCTCAGTTAATGTTGGTGTCGGTGATTCAGGAATGTCCGTGTCCACGTTCAGCAGGTCCCAGCTGCGCCAGGATGTAAGACGGACAAAACGAACCATTTTCCACAGGGAAAAAAATTAAATTAAATAAATAAGACCCCCGATTTGGGAAAAAAAGGTCCCGAGTAATCAGAAAAGCACAGGCACTTTCGGTAAATCAGGAATTCATTTCCAGGAAAGCACACTCCGGACAACAGTGCAAGCAGAGTGAAGCATCACACTTTCTTCTCTTGCATAAGTCTCACACTGTCTGCCTAAGCCTGCAGGTACTGTGTGCTGAAGACCAAAGGTCACACAATCACAGTCATAAAGGTGTGTGTGTCTGCCCTGCAGAAATCTCCTCCTCTGGGCATTAGGGGAAGTCCTTTGTCTTTCCAGCACACGAACACGCCTCCTCACCCTTCTCAGGTTTTGGCACCTCCCACACCATATGAGGAATTCATAATGGACTCTTAACAGCTAACATAATTACTGTAATTCTACAAAAGACTTTAATCGTTAAAAGTATTGAATGAGCTAGTTTCAGCAGCTAATAGATCTAATAGGTACACACACACCATTACCGTGACTTTTTACAAATAATCCTAAGAAGCCACAAATGCTAACAATTAGTCTGAAACGTATTGATAGCTAAAATGTTACAAAATAACAAATTTCTACTGGAGAATGCCTAAAGATTATTTTTTTTACTATCAGTGAATCTATCAAAATATTAGCATCCTTATTGCGCACTAATAGGTCAAAAGGCAAGGCCATTCAGTCTAAATACACCTTAAACGTCAATCTTCTCAGATTAAAGGAACTTAAATTATAATATATTTGGCTGATCTGGCTGGAAAAATAATTTTACTAGAACGAATCAAACAATTCATTATCCAGAGAGGAATTACAACTTAAATCTACAGTAAGATGTCTGTTTTTTAATAAGATATAAACATATATAGTGATTTTACATTAACTACCCATTAGCTAGAGCTGATGTCATGGATGAAATGGCACCGTGTGCACACAAGAGATCAAAGTCTAACATTCATAGTTATCAGGTCAATCAGAAGCACTTCTCACCCTATTTTTTTAAACAAAGCCCTCATGTTTCTGTTCAGTTCTTAAGATCAATCCAGCAGTAATGACCCTGTGTGGCCGCTGCTGATTGAAGCATCGTCATTCAGACTGATTACTTTGTTAGATCAAAGCTGCCCCGTTTGCAAACTATCATACAGGTCAGACACTGAGAGACAAATCCTTGATGTGAAAGTCTGAAACAGCACCACATTAACATCCACAGCTGTGTAACACGGGGTCTGAAACACACTGTATGACCTAATTTAAAAGGAAATAAATAAAGACAATTGCTCCTGTCAGTTTCTCTTGAATTTCCAAACAAACAAGCACACTGAGGGCACTGTATGAGTCGATTCCTGCAACACGAATACAGTAACAATAAAACACACTCAGATGACTAAAATGTGTAAAAGTAAAAGGAGACATGCCATTACTCCCAATTCTGTGTGATCAGCTGACAATTAGTCTGTCTACATCACCAAGTTTCTCAAGCCCTGAAGGCTTTTTTTGGCCTTTTGTTAGCTACAGCAATTCCACAGTATTTTCCCAGCCACCCGTCTGTTATAAAACAACATTATCAACCGTGGCGGCACGGTGAATACCAGACTGTTACTCTAACAACCTTAAGACAAAGCTGGGAGTTTTTCTTCCTTTTGGAATTACTGTAACTAATAACTGTAAGTGAGCCAAACCTACAACACAAGATTTCCTTTCTTTTTTTCCTTCTATCGGATAATAAAGTAGCAAATCGTTACACTTGAGAGGCTACAAGCAGTCTTCATGAGTGGATATGAAACGTGAGGGTCACCAGCACTATTAAATAAAAAATATCCTGTTTGAAATACACACTTAACAGATTAGATCAAGGTAATACTCTCCACACACGGTCCACAGGAGAAGGGTTACTCAATATAAAACTGGCAAAATATCTAACGTCAGCAAACGCAACATAAGGCAGTGTAGTGGTTTACACATCCGCCTAACAAGCCCCTGGTGTGATCCCAGGAGGGGAGACAAATCCCTACAAACCAAAAATCTGACAAGTTAAATTAGGTGCTACTCTCTGGGGCGAGCCCTTGTGAATATAGAGAGCTGCTTTTTCTTTAAACATAAGATGAGGAAACTCAAAGCCTCTTGTGGGTTAAAACTGAGAACAGAAATGTAGTATGAGACATCATGTGTCCAGCACATATAAATATTAGTATTAATATTATTAAAATAAAGCATTTTAATGTGTTAATTACATTTTTTCCTGCAAAACTGTGCTAGACATGCAATTTTTGTATGCACAAAGGTAATCTTTGAACTCCAAACTAGGATGCTTGTTTATATTTTGGATCGCTGCATCAATCATTTTCTTTTCTTATTAATTAGTCATCAGGCTGTGATGTGTTAAAGAATGATACAAAGAATTATAAAGCTCTAAAAATGTTGCTTTACACAGTTTTTTTTAATAGTGTCAGCCTTGCAGACTATGTTCATGGCAGCTGTGGCTGCAAGCACAGAAGCCCGACCCATCAGCTGTTCAAATATTATGTTTATGGAGCGCAGCCACTCAGGAGAGAGTTAAAGGACGCATTGCCTTAAAGGGAGAGGAGATAAATCGACTTAAGACAGTGAATAAACTGAGCTGCACCCAAGCCCACTACACAATAAATCAGGATTATTTGGATCTGTGAATCATGTAAAACTACTCTAGTAGAAGCCGGTAACAAAAATACAGAGCTGGTAATGAGCACAACATGTTTTAAAACGTCAAGTTTCACCAAAGATAGCAAAAATATTTACAAAGAGAAGCCAAACGTGTCAAATCTTAAATGAAAGTGCTTGGATCTGAGACTGGGACAACAAATTTCACCAGAAGCTCAGTACCAGCTTCTTCTCCAGGTTTTTCTTCTGTGTCACAAAAGGATTACCAAATGTTTTTCCTAACGTGAGGGCAGAGTGCATTATGGGAGGCCAGAGCCCTAAAACACATATGGAGGATCTATTACCCGACACCAGCTCCCTTTGAAAGCTAACGCAATCCAACTGCAAACTGTAAACCGAACCCTGACACTGGATTTGCGATCTCTTGATAAAATAATAGTGTTTAAAGTTGAAAGATTTTCTAATTCTTTTATTCAGCCTGAATCACACCCAGCGAGAGGCGCAGGGCAAACTACCAGAGGTCAGCCGCTTCTGTGTTGTATTTACAGTTCTATGGCAACAAATGGACTTTATATTACAACCGTGAGAACACTAATCAGAGTTATCATCATCAATCATGTTTTTCTGACAGTAACAAGGTCCTGGAACCTGACTGCCTTATCTTTATGAGAGCTGTAAAAGTGAAAGATCACAGGTTCTGTTGTAGGGAAAAGGGAAGACAAGAACGCTTGCGACTCTGACTGCATCTCAAAGCTTCTGTTTAACAGTGAGAGGAACATTTTAACATTTTTAAAGTTTTCTGTTTGCTCAATTTTAATATCAATCTGGGCACTAACCCTTGGGATTAATAAGGTCACCTTACTAAATAAATGGAGAAGGGTCTTAGCCTCCAGAGATTTTAATTTAGTAAAATTATGTAACTACACTTTGTGAAAATAACCCTACAACCAAACAAAAATGAATTCTCTGGACCTCAGGTCTTCTGCAGGTCAGAAGGCACCCTTAATCAAAAGGGATGTGGTGCAAAAGGTGCAAAGAGATAAATAACTGGCAAATGGTGCAATTAAATGCATGGCAGAGGTTGGTGACAGGGCTGCATGGAAACTATCAGCAGGGCTGGATTGCATCTTTCAGAATCGGTGTCATAAAACAATCATTCTCGATCACGAAAGCTATTTCTAGCCTATCACAAAAGTGCCAGGAACCATAAAATATAGGAACCATGTGATAATAAACATGAAATGCCTCATTTAGACAAAAGGTTAACTCTGTCGAGAAGGGACAGGGTTTGGTCAGTTTTGCTCTGAAGCTTTGCACAAGCTGATGTCGTGCTGTACTCAGATACGCAAGTGTTGAACAGTTGGCGCCCAAACTGCTGTCACAGGAGGCTCCTCAGTGCTCAAACAACGTTCCAAGCTAAAGCTGTCTTAAATTACCCGCCACTAACCAAAGTGAATGACAGGGTTTCCTCCCTTTCTTCTAAATCATTAAATTGGCTTCCCGTTTCCAGAAAATAGAAACTGTGATGCCGTGTCAGAACTGTTAGGGAAGATGAGAAAATGTTGACCACTCTGTTGCATCATCAAATAAGGAAACCGATCCATGTAATTCTGAAACTGTTTTTTTTCCACTGCATTCCTGCTGAATGTAAGATTACAGTTTCTCAGCAGGCTGGCGCCAGCTTTGCCATATTGTTCCTTTGATAATGCATCGAATGGCATCATTGTGGTTTTGCCAGGTCTAAAAATGTCTGAACAACAGTAGATAATACAATTTTCTCAGAACTGTATATATTACAATTTTCAGCATCAGTGTTACTTTTGCACGTATACAGGTAATACACTAACAAACCCCCATATCAACACTAGATGGCCATCCACCTTCACCACCTTTCCTCTTTAGCCCACCTCAGTCCATTTTACACCAGCTTGGACACCGATAAGATGATCTTGTTTATTTAGTCTGAACTATGAACTCTAGGTACACCAAGAATCTGTGTTCACTGACAATGCTTTTCAGATGTGCTTCTGAGGCCATGCAGGGATTTCCATTACTGACTCAGGCCTGTTTTTAATTTTAAAGTTCTGCCGGAGGGGCTGAAGGTCAGAGTCATTCAGGGTCAGTTTTCATCTTTGTCCCTCATGTGAAAGGTTTTCCTTTTGGTACCTATTATAAAATATAAATAAAGAAATTCCCATATAGTTATGCCAATTAAAAAAAACAAACAAACTTCAGACTCTAAACACTTATTCCACTACTCAAGAGGAGTGTCTTAACATTTTGAGATAAACTGCTCTCTTCTGGTAGAGCTCTGCACTTTACTGCCACCCTGAGGACTGCACTTGGGTTGTCACTCTCATTACTCTTTCAAATTCAGCGTAAATAAGGCTGAGAAGCATGAGCCAGCACTGTGGGTGCTGAAGCTCAGTAGTAAAAGTCATGTAAAGAACATAATTTACACAGAAACGTAAAATATTCCACTGTGCAACAGGTCAGACTGTATGACTAAAACTGCGTTACTGAGCAACCTCCAGTGTTTATTTCACAGCTTGATGACTCGTCTTCATGACTTACCTTCACAGATTGCCCATAAAATGCTTTAACCAAGCCTCTACCCGTTGTGCTGCCCAAGGCAACAATGACATCTGCTCACAGTGCGTATACGAACACACACAATCAAACTCGACTCGACGTGTCGACTTGCCTCAAGGATGATTAGCAACCAATGTTTGACGCAACTTAAAAGACATCTGACAAAGCAAAACTGACTAAACTTGAGTAAACTACAAATGTAAACTACAGTACAAGTAGTATGTGACAAATCTTACTACATTGGTTCAGGATATGGGGTTACTCTCATCCAGTACACAAAGACTAGATTGGAAAGTGATCACCACATTATGGGAAAACTTGAATATCTGCTTATCACAAACAAATAAGACAATACAAGTCACCACTCATACTATGTTGTTCAGAACATCAGTCAAAGCATTGTTATGGAGAGACGGCTTATAATTCGTTTTTTCTAAATAGCACTATCTAGAAAATCTTATTTAAAAACATCTTTTGAATTGTGTTATCTTCACTTTTAAGAGCAAATCAAGGCAGCGCGACCAGATACTGCACCAGATGATGCCGATTACAGTTTCAGTCATACACACATATACAGAAATATCTAATCAGCCAATCACATGGCAGCAACTCAATGCATTTATGCACGAAGACGTGGTCAAGACAACCTGCTGAAGTTTAAATCGAGCATCGGAATGGGAAAGAAAGTGACTTTGAACGTGGTACGGTTGTTGATGCTAGACAGGTTTTTCTGAACAGTTCAGAAAATGCTGATATGCCAGGATTTTCCCACAGAACCACAGACTGGTCCTAAAACGAGTGGCACTCCTGTCAGCTAAGAACAGGAAAGTGAGGCCAAAATTCACACAGGCTCACCAAAGTGGCACAGTTTGGGCCCTTTAGTACCAAGTGAAATAACTACCTGATGATTGTTGCTGATCATGTCCATCCCTTTATGACCACAGCGCATCCATTCTTCTGATGGCTGCTTCCAACATTGTAACACAACATGTCGCAAAGCTCAAATCATCTCGAACTGGTTTCTTGAACACGACCATGAGTTTACTGTGCTCAGATCACCAGATCTCAATCTGCTGGAGCACATTTGGGATGTGAAACTACTGCTACTACTAGCAAAGTGTACCTAATAAAGTAGCCAGTGAGTATATCTTAATATATTTATGATTTTTAGACTCTTGGCCAGACAAAATAGGCCACTGGCCTCTCACCCAAACAGCAGTTGTCCAGTAAAAAGAATCATAATGCCAAGGTATTTTTTCTTTTAAAAGGTTCATTCATCACTGTCACATCCGCTGAAGGCATTCCCACATTTTTAAGCAGCATCTGCATGCGATCACAGTTTAACACAACTCAGCTCTTTATGGGATTTGGGGACCTTTTCTCTTCTCTGCACAAGCTCCAGACAGAAAGTGTTGGTACTTGTCTTTTAAGAACAAGACCCTTAATTGATGATCAGTCGGCTCTAAATTCAGTACAAGACAAGCTTTCCAAACAGAGACATGGAGCTAAGCTAGTTTGGAGAGACAGTTGTTTCACGTGGCAAAAATCTGTGGTTGCAATTAGAAATAACAGCCTGACTTTGCCTGAAATGAAAAGCCCATTGTTTCAAAAAAATCCAAAAGGTTCAGGGAGAAAAATCTGCTACTGTTATTGTGAAGTATATCGAAAGTTTGGGACATGTCACAACATTGCACGGGTGGGTGTTTAGTGAGCAGCGTCGCTATCTGATTACATTATATTAGGTTCTGGGAAGCTGTTAGGAACATTTTTCATGATTTTTTTACAGACTAAACAGTGTTTCAAGCAATAATCAAAAACATTTCACAGATTAACGGATGATTAGACACAGTGCCAGCGCTAAAGCCTGACTAATGTCTATTTGTGCTAAAAATCAAAGTTTGCATGCTTAAAACTGTTTCGAGAGCTACAGCAAGCACATTATTTGCCACAACTTGAACCCGATGACCGTCTGCACCATTTCCAAGCTGCGTGTTTGGCAGCCAAGTGGATCGGGATCCTGCAAGCCTCTATCGGCCTTTTAGCATCACTCATCAGTAACAAAACAGGCGCTTCCTGGTGCTGCAGGAAGAGCTGAAGTAGCAGAGAGAGTTCCTGAGTGACTCATCATCATGTGAGATTCAAAGTTTCAGTCAGCAGCACGATGCGGCGTGCACATACATGCATGTGTGATCATAGATGCATGAAGAGCTGGCAGAAGATTTGAGTCTGGCAGAAGGCTCAAATAGATTCCCAAGATTCTGCAGTGCCGATAACGCTAATGGAAGACAATGAGGTCATAATGAGATCATGATGAGATACTAGGAGCCCATGGACAACAGAAACAGGTGATATGGAAAATGATAAAGCTTGTGGCGCAAAAACAAAACAAAAAAAAAGATGAAGGGCGTGTCTATGTGCAATGTGTCGTTCACAGAGGTGGTGTTCGAATCTAATCGTTTTCAAAAATTAACCCGTTTGTCCCAGACATAACTCACCAACAGATCTATGCTTTCGCGGCGTCCGAGAGATCCATGCTCCACCTTCTCACTGCCTGGCGCGAGGATGTAGGGGCTCTGGACTCCAGGTGGCTTCATGTTGGGCAGGCTGAGAGACCGCAAGTCCTTCACGCCCTGCTCCACCTTCAGCTCATCGCCTGGCCGAGCTACACAAAAAAAAGAAAAAAAAGTTCAAGCTGTTTGGAAGAAATACTGGAAAACTCTTAAGTCATTATTTATCTTTTATAGCAGAAAAAAATGCCAAAGAGTTTTCTCTTCAAACTGACTTTTGTTCTGAGTTTGGACTTATTTTGAACTCCGACCAGCACCCAGCAGTATGGGGTGTGATGGTTTTCCTTACATTTTTACAGCCTCTTAAAAACACAGTAGACAGGTTAATACAAATCAAAGCTTGGGCTTAAATTAAACCTGCAGTAGTGCGTTTTTTGGGTCACTTTGGGGCAACGGAAACTTCCCGCCTTCTCACCTTTCAAGTAAATATCTTAGAAATCATGCAACAACAAAAAAAAAATTCCTGGTGAAAGTGCTCACTTAAAGAGAAACTGAAATACTAGTTCTAACTAAATTCATGTTAAAGCTCAGGAGAAACCGTGATTTAACTTCAAGTGTTTACAGGACCAGAACAACATAGATTCTCAGACTTCATGGGACCGAACAGCTGTGAACTGTTTACCCTTGACCTCTGTATATTTTTGAGACTGTATGTAACTCCAGTCTGTGGTCAAGAGGTGAGAGAGTGGGAGGGGACAATTTCAAAGAAGAGCAATTACTCGTGGTACTGGATCTCATTATGAGCGGCTCTAATGGGCCTTTCATCTAAAAGCGAAACAGCGGAGAAGGAGCCATTTCACCCAGTTTCCACCCTGGAAAAAATTAGGGAAAGTCTAAAGACTCATATTGCTCTTTAGTCAGTGAAATTTGTGAGAATTTTCATGAGACTTTTGGAACAAGATTAAACAGATCAGTGACACATTTTCCACGTGTAGTTTTAATCACTTGTATATTACAAAAGACGCAGTCCACTCCTTTTTCCTGCTTGTCAGAAACACGGGTGTGAGAGGAAACTGGCCAGCCTCATTCGTCTCTATTAACCATTGTTACAAAAGGCGCAGAGGTAAGAACAGCGCAACATCTAAAATACTGCTGCAGAGGACGAGACTGCTCGGTTTCTAGGAAAAACAACAAAAGCTCCACTTTTCCTGTGGGCCATTTCATTGTGCTATTGAAATTTATTTAAAGAGGTTTCTTACAGTCTTTTTTTTGTCCAGCAACTGAATAACTGACCAAAATAAATATCCTAAACAAGCTGCGGACCCGCAGTTATGTCGGCTATTTTAAAGAAAAGGGGAAATAATTTGATTTGTTGATTAGATTTGCGTGATCTTTATTTGTTTTACAGAATCTCATGTGATCAGCTCATGAATTTGAGACAAAATTCAGTAGTTATTTACAGGTGAAGGGCTGCAAAATGCATCAAAAGAATGCATTTCTGCAATTAAAGGGAGGGCATTTGGCAACATTTGACTTTGTTCTGTGAAAACGGTGGCTAAAATATGAGTTAAATATTCTAATATTGTTAGCTTTACACTAATAGATGGAATGGGTTATTACAAAAAATAAATCAACCTGGGACAAAATTTTTACTGATTAGGATTTTAAAAGTATTGTACAAGACATGGATTTTGGTTGCTTCAATCATATCACAGTGAAATAAAGCTTCTGTGTCTTTAAGAGAAACGTATACTCAGGATTCGTGTGAGGGGTCACAGTAAGTATGATGTGGAAAAATTACAATAGTGCTCTTTTGGCCTCTGTCGTGCTGATGATTAGTGGGTTTTTGTAGAGGACCTTCAAAATGAATCTGATAATTGAATACCATATTCTTCACTGCTGTTCCTGAACCTTCATCTGCCCTTAAACTCTCTCTGTGTTTGGATCAGGCCAGTTTCTCTTTGTAATAAAACACAGCCATAAATTTTAATCTTGCATATCTAAAAATTTTTCACTGCTGAGAAGTTGTTTCATCTTCTGCAACAGTTGACAGCGATAAATCGGCCACAAGCGCTATTTGTACGAATCATGACTCATAATTTGACATCATTTAAGTGCTTGTTTGGTTTTACCTTTCACTTTGAGGTAGTGTCCTCCAAAACGGTAGGCCTCGAAGTTGAGGGACAGTGGCGTGTTAGACTGATCGAGGAACAAGTCCACCCGGGACAACTCAATGCCGTTCCTCTCAAACACAGGACCTAGAACCTCTCTGGTAAGATATGACAAAGAGAAATAAAATGTAACTATCATAGAAACTGTTTTTAAAAAGCTGTTAATTCCGGATTTAACACGATGCTCACCGCAGTGTTTTCTTTTTCATAGCAGGTACAATTTCTGTGTTTATGTCCACATTGAGGTCAAACTTGAGGCTGAAGCACTCCTTACTGGGGTCCTGCAGGAAGAACAGAGGGACTGAGTTTACACAGGTGGGGCGGGCTGTCCGGCTGTATGCAGGCTCTCAGCAGAGCCACAGGGGGGCTCCTTCATACTACACTGCCTGGCTCAGACAAAGAACAGCCTAGAAGGTGCTATCACGCCATATCTTGGTACAGAGAAAAATGGCAGCTGCTGTATTTCACAACTCTTTGTCTGTATCATATAATCTTGCTGGACTCCTTCCAAGAGCAGAGCATGGGTTAAAGTGTTTGCGTGACATCTTACATCAGTGTGTCGTCTCCGTGGTTTCTTTTTCGCCAGCTTCATCCCCACTGTTTTACGCTCCCTGCAAAACAGTCAAAGACATCATCACCCCTAACATGAAGCAGCCCTTCAAAAAAGCCCAACATATGAGAAAGTGCCCTCTTCATGTGTCTGCATCAAACATTTTAATGAGATCTGACAGGCGACATGCTTTATGGCTCCAATTTATCCTATAGCATGCAGGGAATAAAAGAGGAAAAGAGGCAAGCAGGAGGAAAACTGGAACACTGGTATGACATAACAGAGGGTTACTGACCCACGGTCACTGCTCCCTTCATCCTCTTCCTCCAGGTCCGAGGGGGGGCTGGTCCGTGGGGGACAGGAGCGTGTGGATACGTTCCGAGCCAGGATGGAGGCTAAAGGTTAACAAATCACAGCAGTCATTCTCTGTGTTGTTTCACAACTAAGTTACCCTTTATTGTAACAAATTTTAATTTGCATTGTTAATAAACGGAAAAGTGGTAGTTAATTCAACTTTTCTTAAAAGTTATTTACTGCAAAAGAATGAAAAGATCATTTTTCTGGTTTGTACATCACTGTCTGGATGATTATTGTACAATTCTGCTCTCAGTCTATGTAAATGGTAACAGTTTTTACTTCAGATATAGAACAAAAACATAGCATCCTTCGACAAACAAGGAAGTTCAGTGACAGTTACCTGCAGTTCCTGCATTTCCACTACATGGTGGTTTCTTTTTGCAAAGACATACAAAACTAAACTAAACAAATCCCTACACTACAGATCACATCTGGCTTTGGCACATTTCACTACATACCGCATATCACTTTGGGTCTGAGATAAGTTTAGCGAGCTATGTTGAGCCTTGCTGTGTCATGAAAATGACTCTTTATATCTGTTTAAATCACTGTCGTAACTTATTAATTCGTCCATTCACAGCATGTGTTAAAAACGATACAGATTCTCTTCTATATGGGCACGTTGTTCCACCGTACATTTTGGGATGCATCCCTACAAATTTCCATTCAATTCAATTTTATTTATATAGTGTCAAATCAGAACAACAGTTATGTCAAGGTACTTTATACTGTAAGGTAAAGGGTTGGACGGTTTCTACAAAATACCTGACTGGAACTTTGCTGGCACAATTTAAGCCAACACTGTCTGCATAGAGTGGAAGACAAATTTTCACTTCAATAAAAGTAACAACGCTCACTCAAATCACAAAATGTGCAAATGTGGAATTTCACGACAAACACACGTTGAGCTGTGCAAGAGGAAAATGATTTACATGATCTGCCTTATTTAGACAATAACAACTCTGAGTCCTTGACATTTACGCAGTGACGGCCTGCAGCGTCATCCCGCTCAGGGAGGGATACCAAATAAAGCAATCATGCAAGTGTACCTTGAGGTTGCAAGTCAAATCGGGGGTGCCGGTCAAAGTGCATGTTGTCTGAGTTCTCTGAATGGCAGCGTGAGTCACATGACTCACACAGGTGGAGGGGGCTTTTGCTATTCAGGTCTTGACAGTCTGGGTGGTGGCAAACCTAAACACAGAAAGCAAAAGAGGGGGAAAAAGAGAAAGTCAGAACAAAATAACTGCCAGGGACAAAGTCTCTGCATTAAAATACAAAAACAATTTAAATGACTCGGTCAAAGTAAAAAGGGCAAAACAGTCACACACACTTGGAATAAACAGCTCCCTGCCTGACTATTGTTTCAGTTACAATTAAAATGACCACAGAAGCTGTTGTGGGCATTCCTGCGGTTTGGTGACTCCCACCTTCCCACCATCTGTCCCTCAGCGGCATGACAACTAATTGAGTTAAAGTCAGTTTTACAGCGCATGTGCTGACATAGGACTAGCTTGCCCTGACCTAATCCTTACTGGTATCCCCAGAGGTGAAGCAACAAAACTGACCGCAGGTCAGCAACCGCAACACTTCCAGGCCAGAGAGCTCAAGAAGCTCCATAGCTGATGCAACATGCAGCAGAAGGCTGCAGGATTAAAGGATCTCCTGGCCCAGACACATACACCCACCCCGCGTCAACAATGGACGGCGAAGCACTGGGGGAGCTCTCCGTGTACACCTCCTCACTCCACCCTGTGTCCCTCTCACCATCACCCACACCCGGCTCAGGAAGCGTGAATGTATGGGGAGATACAATGGAAGTCCCGCTAATGTACTTCCTGTCATTGTTTCCATGTACTCATGAGGAGCAGTGTGTCTGTGCAAGAGAGTGTAAATATGTGTGTATGTGCACAGCAGAGATTTGAGCACAAGCTAGACAGCCTGGCTTACATGTAAACAACTATAGAAGGCAAGCGGTAGATGCCATACCCATTACATAAGCCTATTTTAGGCAATAATATGCACATAGGCACAATAATATGCACAAAGACAATACATCAATAACGAAAGGAGTTTAAGAGGACACGATAGACTCAGATTTAAGTACAATGTTCCCAGCCTTGGCACTGTACCCTTACATTGTGCAGATGGGACCTGAACTCTGAGCGGACACTGAAGACCCCAGTAAACATTCAACTTGCCCCCTCTTTGGTCTGCTAATTCACAGTGCAGCCCTGTCAACCCACACTGACAAGCTGCCTTATTAATCCCTCCTCTCAATGTCTAGCCAGATATAATCGCAGATTTTAAGGAGCAGATCGCAGAGCTGCAGGAGGACAAAAAGGGGGGAGGAAGGGAGTGAGCGGTAGGGTTAAGGAAGGGTGAGGAGTCCCGGTGAAGATATAAAGGCAAGGCAGGAAGGAAAAATAAAAAGGTCCATCCAGAAGCTTTTCAGAAGTACAAAGCCCCCTAATCTTGCAGCCTAATTGGTGCCTGTGCTCTGTCAAAGCCATCTGACGGTCCTGCAGAGATTAAACAGCCCCATAAGCCAGGGTCTTCTTCTCATTTTCCTCTCTCCAGCTCTGTCGTTTCTGTCCTCTGCCACCACCAGCATAGACTCCTCCCTTCCTCTGATGCACTCAGGGTCACTGTACCCAGACACAGCTTCAACCAGAGAAGATTTAAATAGAGACTGAGAGACAACAGCGAGAGAAAGAGCAGTGAAGTTAATGAGAGAATGGCCTTTTGTACTGTAGTGAACAGACATGAGGTTAAACAGCAATTCGAGTTAATTACAACTTGATTTTTATAGTTTGGGCTGTCATACTGAAACGATTGCAGATAGTCAAGCAGGTGTGTTGCTAAAGTTACAGACAGAAATGATGGTCATACCCATGAATAAAAGATTTCAGCTGTAAAAACTCAGACTCGGGTGCTGATAATCATATTAAAAGTCCTCACATGAGCACTATTCAGTGATAAACATCGTGTAAATAGACCGACCTAGTTAGCAAATAGCCGTATCTGCAAGTATTGCTCACTTTGTGGTGACTGTGGTAAAGGAGGATTAAAAGAACAGCCAGAATCCGGGTTAGAACATTTCTCAATAGCCACAGTCGATGACGTTCTATAACTTGCAGGTACAGATAACTGCTGCGTCTCACATCTGAGTCACTGACCTCACCTCACCACTCAACAGCTAGAAACAAGTGATAGAAAGTTGTTAAAACATCACATGCTTATGATTCTCTGAAGTGAACGTCAGCACAGACACACACGCGCATTTTTGAATGGCAGCGTCAAATGTCTCATCACACAGAGATGCTAACTTTTCCATGAAGTGTGGAGACACAAAGAACCAGACCAGAGAAATACAAGCAAATAAGAAGCCATATTTAGACAATAAGATAGGTAAGCCCTCCTCGCTATCAAGTCAGGGCGTTCACATTCCTGCAGGAACTAAAGCAGCTGAAAAAAAAATCGGATGCTTTAGCCAAGATAAATGGACGCATCATAGGATGAACTAATGCCTCTCCTGGTGAACCAAAAAGCACCAACTGTTAAAAAGTCAAATAGACCTAGAAAAGCCTGTAATCTCACAGTCATCACAAGATAGATTTGGCTATCAGAGATATGTAGCAGTTCAGGATATGTGCAGCTGAGATTTTTGCAATACTGAACATTCCTATCGGACAGTTATTCAGGTACAGCCTGACTTTTACGAACCATTTCTGGATATGGATCAAAATGGAAAAAGGTGGAGGAGGGTACAAATGAAGTTGGAGGTGGCGGTGTGAGACAGCTGACAGGAAGCCGCGCATGCCTCGGACGGTGAACGTATGAGTGTGTGCGAGACAACATGTGTCATGTGAGTGCGTCGCGTCAGTCCCCTGCGTGCCTGCTCTCAGATCTGCCTGGATTAGTGGGGTAGTTTGAGGCGGCATGACTGCAGATGAAAACGCTGAAAACACAAACACACACACACACACACAGCCCCAGATTCGCCCCTTACCCAACAGCTGAGAATACACACACAGGCCCCAACAGCGGCCCCTCTACTTGGCTTACCAGATCCGATGCCACGTGGCACGCGCTTATGCATCCTTGCTTTCACACATCCTGCAGCTTGCCAATTCTCCCCACATGCATAATTGAACACACAAATACAGGCATGCCTGCTCAAAAGTTGTGTCATCGATGAGCCGCACAGCAGTCGTTCAGCTGTAATAAAGCTGTTTTTGTTTGAAAGAAGATGACTCGAGTCTCCTGAGGTGAATCAGGATTACTTCAACACAGTCGTCCATGCAGGGACACAGTGAGGCTATATCCACACACATACATGACAGCTGAGGATTATTTTATTAAAGAAAAATTGCTTTACAGAACATTAGGCTACTTCACACAGCTGACCTTAATGACATTACAGTGGGGAATGGTTATCTTAAGTTTAAATTCAAATTTCTTAAACATGATTTATAATTAAAAGATGAAACTTGTGGGTTTGGAGCCACAACAACCAGGCAGTTTAATTTGGCTGCAAACTCCTCACCACCACCACCACCACCACCACTTTTGGTATCCTGAGGACAATTTTAAATAAGTGCGGACAGTTTGCCACATCCTCACAAGCTGGTAATAAGTCTTAGTGCATCATATAATTCCGCACACAGAGAGAAAGGCTGCAGACCCAGATTACAGATCTGAGCGAGTGTGATACGAGGCCCATCCATCACAGGGCTGCTTTGAAGACAATCTGCTCAGTAATGCAAAAAGCCAAAGCTACACTCCTGCCTGTCTGCAACCTGACTTCAGTTCCCCCTTAAACCTTACTCAGCCTTCCTCCGGAACAGCTTGTCCTGCCAGAGAACACCTAGCGCTTATGTAATAGCACGCATCACTGTGTGTTTGCATCACGTTAAAGTTGGAGAAGAAGAGGGGGTATGTGACCAACGAGATATAGTTCCTCTCTGTGTGGTCTGAAAGAAGAGGGGGGAAAAGACTTATCCTAGTTTTGTTGTGTAAGTGTCATTAGGACTTGGAGTTTGATAGGAATCTATCAGCTATTCAGAAAAACTAAACCCATCTTACATTATAAATACAAAAAAGAAGAGTTACTTATTACGTTGATAAGCTTAAAACTTGATAGAAGACTAAACCAGTCTATCCAATTCATCTACAAAAACACACAAATCAGTGATCATCAGTGGTGCCGCAGAGTGATTTTTGTTTTTAATCACAGACCCTGGCCCAGTGTAACCCTGTTCAGGAATGTTTCATCCACTGCACAGTAGACAGCCCCGGATGGTTTGAATCGAAAAAGCTCAGAAAGGACACGTCCGCTGCTATAACCAAATGTCCTGTACGTTTGCCAAATCAGTCAGTTCGTCCTCATGTGCGGTGTACCGGCGCTTGTAAAACCACAAGTACTGTTTGAAGTCGCTGAAAGTACAGTGTTAATCCCACCCTTACTGTCGCCTGTCAGAGTTGACACCACACTTCAAGAGAGTTGAGCCTGCAGGTTGAGCTTTGTGCTTTGTCAGAATTGTTCTCATACAATGTCTTTTATTCTTACAAGTGAACCCTGTTTAAAATGACTCATCGGCTGGTTTCGGACGCATACGTCTTGGTAACTTAAAGAGCAGAGCACAGGCGCTTTCCTGAGCTTTACCATGGGAACCATGCATGACTGTCTTCAAGCATTCCTTGAGGCAGCCCCAAACAGGCTAGACCCAGTACAGACACAAGTTCACAAGGAGTGCATTAACCCCGAGGCAAAAGCGAAACATTTTTGTAACATGAAACCAAAAGCTACTGTGGGTTAATAATAGGAAGTTGTGTTTTCTGATATTTTTCAATTGAAAGCAGGAGCAGTGGTAACAGCTTCAAGAAGACATTTGGTAGACACCCAGAAGAAGAAATAAAAAGGAGACCCGTTATGCTTTGATTTTTTCTGTCATATATGCTTTTACAGGGCTAACACATGTGTTAGCCTTGGGTCTATGTGTTAGCCCTGCGGCAGACTGGCGACCTGTCCAGGGTGTACCCTGCCTCTCACTCTAAGACAGCTGGGATAGGCTCCAGCACCCCCCATGACCCTGAAAAGGATAAGTGGAAGCGAATGGATGGATGGATGGATGGATATGATTTTACAGTGGCGGATGCTCATATTAAAAATGGCCACAAACATTCGTTTTCGGGCAGTTTTTTCCACTCTTGGCTCTGTCAAAGAGAAGGGATATTTCTAACATGCTTATCTCACACACACAGCTCCGGCTATGGGCAGAAATCCTCGTCCCACCTGCTATTCAAACCATCTGTTGACGAGGGGCAGCCAATCAAAATAAAGCTGACTGAAAGCAGCAGTTTTTCTGGCATGCCACACATCAAATGACAGAAAAAAGTTCACACCCTGCGCTACACAACTTTTAGAAATCATTAAACACAGTCTTAGGTTTTATTATTTTTTTGTTTCATTCTTTCTTTTCCACTCTTGTCATTGATGTTCCAGCTGCAGTGGCTTTATCCCTCACAGTCTGAGATTCACCATCTTAAAAGATGTGGAAATACAACTTATATGGCTTGTTTCAGTCAGTGGATGAACTGAGGGGCAGCATCTTAAGGTGTTTAAGAATAAATCGACTGAGCTGGGAATATAAAATGGGTATAATAAGTCCCCTTTAATAAATGTTGTTTTACTTTTAGAGTGTGTGTATATTCCAGGGTGGATATGTGAGCGCACAGAGGGGTAACATTTAGATAGGCTTATGTAATACATGTAAACTTTCTGCATCTGAGAGAAACACATAGCTCTAAAGGAATAAAACATATTTTTTCATTGCCTATTCCTACACAACACTCTTCTACTGCACCGACAGACATGGCTGTTTGTCACAGTGGTGCCCACACCCATAGAACAAACTCAACTCCCTATCATTGTTCAAAGTGGTTGTCATCAACCACCCCCCACCCCAGCCCGTCCACCACCACACACACACACACACGATAGAGAGCATGGAATCAAAGGTAGCCTGAATCAACACAAAAACACTGTATGCTTCATATTGGGTATAATGCATAACACTGTTTGTTTAAGTTGAATGTATTGTCCGAGGTCAAGCTTCTGTCAGACAGTGAAGGAGCTCACTGCACTCCAGTCTTTGTTGAGATTGCAGGTGACATCTATGTGCAGTGTGTTTAATTACACACGCCAACTTTGATGCTTACCATCGTTCCACTCCCACAGAAGAAGCTGTGTTAAGGTCCTGTCTTGACATGCATGCATTGACTGATTTGGCAGCTGGTAGAAATTCTCCTCCGCAGTCAGTTATGTTAGCTTCAACACCGCTGCTCATCAGTTATGGGGCTGGTTCTGGATAATCCTGCTACAAGTCAACCTCTCACCTTCTTCCAGCTGTGAACACCCCCACACTCCTGCCCCACTTACAAAAAACACGGAAGGAAAAATGCTCAAGTGCATCTCAATAAGCACACCTACGCACACAAATGATTGGTTAGCACCAGACCAGCAATAGTCATGCACAGTCTTGTTCAAATAGTGTGACTGCATTTAAGTCAGTTAAACATCCAGACAGACTTTGGCCAGATGAACTCACACAGTCTAGAACATCAAACTAATTAAAGGTAACTCAGACACAAGAACACATCACCAGTGGTTCATAGTCTAAGGCTTAAAGGCAGATAACCACCGTCTGATTTTTAACAGTCAAATACACTTATGTACTAATGTTTGACCTGTCTGCATAAATACAAGACACTACACAAACACAAGTGTACCCTACCTTCTCTGGGAAATGAAGTACACGGAGCTGCTGTAGTTCAAACAAGTAGTTATTATATAACCCGAATCCTCTGCTGCTACTATGAGGGGATCCACTGGTTAATCAAAGATAACCGACTTGCCCCCTTTGTGGAACGGGTCACTGCAAATTAAAAAGTTTTTTCTAACTGATCATTTTATCCTGCTCCCATGTACAGCGCAAGATGGTGTGAATAAGTTGACTGAACACCTATGGAAGATTTGGGAGCACTGGTTTATAATAGTTTGAGTATTATCAAAACACCTAATGAGGAAATATAGTGCTCCATCCCTCCTGTAGGGTTTGTGAGACCTGGAGAAGGCATCTGTGGGCGCAATTAAGCTCTTTTTACCTTTTCTAAACACCTGTGAGATCACCTATTGGGGAGGTCACCTATTGGTTTGTGAAGTTGTGCCTCTAAGACTCAACCTGAGCATTTCAGCCATTGTCATCTGGACCAGATAGTGAGGCAGAGGTGGATCTGACTGAGAAACCAAGGGAAAGCAAAGTGTTGTTTTCTTATAGCCCTCTATACAATTTATGCAACCAGAGGGGTCATCCCTTCCTGACCAGTAGAAATAACGCCGATTTAAGGCACCTATAAACTAGCCTCCCTTTTTAAAAGAGAATCTAACCCTCTGTTATATTCAGTCACTTATTCCAGCTTCACACCTTTTAAGTATTCCTTTCGTTCCCAGTTAACAAAAAAAAAAAAAAAAAAAACTTAATCAGATTATGCCAGGTGCTTTCGCCCATGCTACTCATAGAGCTGCATGTGGCTGTAATACTAACTACAAATACAATATCAGCTACCAAATTAAGCGTGAAGGATAAGTTCAGATGTCTGAACAATGAGTGTTCTTTTTATCAAGCTGCGTTTCTTTTTCAGTACCTTTGTCTTAAGAGCCCCCTTTCATCGTCCTCTCGGGACCAAAGCACGCAGCCCCATAGGGCCTCCCTGTGTATGCTGAAGTGGGCCTACTTTCCTAAACATTACAGAGTTGCCATTAGCTGTGGCCCAGTAGGTGGGATTGAAAACAGCACAGAGTAAGGCTGCAGGAGATCAAAGAGGTAGCCTGGGCAGGCCAGGCCCACGTCTGATTTATTTTTCAATAAATAAACAATGCATCTGTTGAGGAGTGCCATTGGAGAGTGCCGCCGCCGCCGCTGCTGCTCCTTGGCTCGCTTTCTTCTGCTGCCATCTGTCCTCTGGCTAAGCAAAGGGGGCGGAGGAGGATAGCCAGGCCCCGGTTTTTTACTGCTGCCCTTATGCAACACGACTGTCTGCCTGTCTGCACGCCTGTTCCTCATTAAGAGACTCTCCCTCACCGTGGTACAGTACAGTCCTGACGCCTTGCACACATATGGATTTACTCAAACAGAGGCACTTGTTGTGTTACATCCATCCAAGAGAGAGCCCAAGTGTGTGTGTGTGTGTGTGTGTGTGTGTGTGTGTGTGTGTGTGTGTGTGTGTGTGTGTGTGTGTGTGTGTGTGTGTGAGAAAGAGAGAGTGAGAGCGAAACCGTGTGTTGGCCAAACTTATGTATACTCATAAAAAGGCCGACAGTGGTAAATTCTGGTGATGGTACTCATTCACTAAACAAAGATCAAGTGCAAGCAGGAGGAGCAGTTAACAAGGGATGATGTCATTCAAAGGCAAGTGGAAATAAAACAATAAAAGCACGGATATACGGCCTAATGACCCACACATGACATACTGCCGATTGAACCAGTGGACAGGAAGAAGTGATCATTTATACTTTTACTCTGTTTGCAGTTTTACTGCTTAAAACTAGTAACTGTCAGCAAGTCAGCGGAATCATTTTTAATTCAGTTAACTGAAATTTTATCGGACATAGGTACTTCGCTTCTCCATGCCAACATTTTTAAACACTTTTAAAAACCAGACACCTGCCAAGGGTTTTCATCCACAGCAGAAAAGTTGAAGGTCACTTTAGGATCTTCAGATGGATGTTCAGAAATTCTGTTTGCAGTCCTTTTGAGAACAATGACACATGGTCCATGATTTGTTCTAATTTTATGAAAGGTTATGTGATTTCTAAAATGGTGATGGAAAAAAAGGGCCTCTTCTTTTTTTAAGATGTTGTAAAATACTATAAATAGCAGAAGAAGTCTATAGCTGCATGTTTCTGGGAAGAAGTAAAAGTTCTCATCAGCCGAAAGTCCCTGTAGGAGCAATAACGAATTAGCCTGTTCTCATTCCCAGAGCATCAGATACTGCCATTTTGTCGAACTCATGCTAGGATCTATGCAATGAGGCACTGGTTTCATAGCAGAAGTGGGAAGGGTCTCACCCCTAACTTGCATGCAGACACTCATAAAAGGAACCCTTGGCATCACATTTAAGCTGGCCCAAAGTACTGATATTATGAAACACAGTATTTAGTTCCTAAATCTAACCAACCAGTGAAAGTGAAAGTAAAAGCAAATTACTATCCAGTGAGGGAAAATAAAAATGATCAATGTGACATGATCTGCCGACATCTTCTAAATAGGAGTTATTTAGCACTCTGTAAAATGAGACACTTATGTACGCCTCTGACATTCACACTGCCACTGGAAAACCTTTTGCAGATCTTTGTTACACCAAAGATTTCTAAGTGAATAAAGAAATGTTAACTCCTACTGTTTGTGTATAGCACTCTGTCTTCGGGGCGATATAGACCAATTTGGAGTGGACGTCACTGTTACGACACTGCAGCTGCTTGGGCGGTGGAATAAAAGTAAAACAAACATGGCAAGATTCTCAGAATAAGAACTGGACATAAGACGGAAATGGCAAAAATCACCTAGAATGCAATGAAAAAGCATTTTAAAGCAAAATGCAAAGGAAACATGCGGTGCTTGAGCAAAAAGTGGGGTAAACCCAGTGTACTGCAGGGTCAACACAATCACACCTATGATCAATTTAGAATCACCAGTTTATTTACCAAGCATGTCTTTGGACACTGGGACGAGTACTCGGAAAAAACATGCAAACTCCACCTTTAAACCAAATGGTGCACCTTGCGATATCGAACATTGTTCTCGTAAGAGCTCCATTAACAATAAAGTAAACAGTTTATTCAGTTTATCTTAAGTTTGAGATAAAACTAGGAGTGCAGGCACAACAATCAACCGCAGGAATATGAAATGTTTGCTCAGCTATGGCAAGTACAGCAGATCTCAGATGAAGCAGGAAGTCCGTCTGTAAACTGTGGTGGATGTTTACACCAGAGAGTTTGGGTAATCACTTTAACGTGTTTTCTCTTCAAAATAAGCTTGTATGATCATCTGGCTGACTCCCCCCCCTCCTCCTTCACCGCAAACTTTGTTTTGTCACTGCTCTTGTGTCAGATTGCCAGTTAAACTGATTAATAAAGTCTATTTTAAGCTGAATTACGCCAAAAGTAGACATATCGCAATCTTTTTATCAGGGTCATTTAGATTCTCACTGCAGACTGGAGATACCCGTAATTGTATACAGTATTTCTTAATGTCATCCTCCTCTGCAAAGTGACACATGATGAACAAGGACTGGGTTTTCCCAGATTACATATAGCCATTTAGAATAAATGGGCCTATTCTGTATTACTAACACATGAACAATATTTATATTGCCACAACAAGGAAAACATGAGAAATACATTTCCACTTCCTCTTCTGGTAACAGATTAGATGAGAATGTATACAAATTATATTGGGTGCTGTTTCCATATATTCATTAACTATTCTGTGAATGACTGACTTGGGGATGCATCAACATGCTTTTCCTTTATCATTTCCCCATATCACGTACAGCAGAGCACCAGACAAACCATCTAAAGGCGGAATGAGATCCAAAGGTTCATCTGTCAGCACACGGCTCTCCGAGTTTGCCACTGAAAGTAACCGACTCAGGAACAAACATGCTCACAGGAAATACTGCAACTCTTTTTTTGGGGTAAAACAGACAACGCATTCCAGAGAAAGTTATGTTTCAACATGCAATGAAGTTTGCCCAAGAAAAATATTACCTCCTCATTTTTTCACAGCTCATTTTACTAAAGCTCCCCCCCGCCAAGGAAAAAGAATGCCAACACTTTAAAAACTCCTACTTTTTTTCATCTCCTTTACAGGCTGTATGAATTTAAAAGAACATTAAAGTGAGCTAAACTGACTGAAATCAAATTATCTGACTGACTTCAGCGGAAACGCAGCTGACCCCAACTTCTGCTACTCGGTCAAATATTTACAGGAAACCCAGATGACACATGCTACTGTCACTATGCTGTCAATGAGGAAAAAGCAGAAAACACTATAAAATAAAACGCATGCCTCGTGAGAAGAAAAACACCAATAAATCCTCTTAGAGATGAAGAACTAAATGACAGGCTCGACACCATTCACCATTCAAGACCATCAATACAACTTCATGAGAAAAACACCACTCACCAGCAGCTGCTCTCTCTCTGCTTGGACAAAGTCAAGTGTACTGACTGCTGTCTCAGTCAATGCTGGCTGACTATGATGTAACCAGCCTTCCGATCCATAGCTTCAGGGTAGGAGAAGAGAGCGGGATAGACAGGAGGGCGGTGAGCAAGACCAAAAAAGGAGGAAGTGAGAGGGGGGGAGAACTGGCTATTCCAAGTGAAATGAGAACTTTCAATGAATGCTGATTTGGATGCAAGATGTTCCGAATACGACTTGGAAATTGATTATTTGGAAACCACTTCCAGTTTGGTATAAAGAAAATGGAAAGGAGAGAACAGCGGTGGGTGCCAGGGTGTACACTGGTCTGTTGATATAAGAAGCAGATGTGAAATATGCAGACATACGAGGAAAAACAGACTTAAAGTGCTGGTCTGCACAGATGTAGATGATACCTACAGGCAGGAATAAGACAAGTACTGCCCAGAAAGAAAACTGTAACTGAAGGTCTGCCCACTTTGAAGTCATTAATTCCTCATATCATTCATTTGTCAAGCAAAGAAGTCCAAAAACTACTCAAATGAGATAACTTTGCTTTTTCCCATATAATGAATTCAACACATTGAGTTTATTTTGACTAGACAAAATAAACCATTAATTAAAAATCAGCCAGTGAAAGCGATAATATCCAGATAAAGCCCCACGTGAATTCAAACTGCTAAAGCAGCGCATTTCTCCCAGCTGTTCTGGGACGAGTATTTCACAAACTTATGTAAAAAAAGGAAAACTTAAAAGCACCATCACCGCAAAATCTAAGAAAAACAATCTACGTTATCTTTACCTGCCATAGAAAAACTCCACTCCTCTGCAAAGGTAACAGATCGATATCTCCAGCGTCCGATAGGCAGCAGGTGGTGAAAGTTTTAGTCCCAAAGTGAACTGAACTTGCTGTATAATTTGAGTTTTTCTAGTTCCTAAACTAATTCAGAGTTTCAGGGTGACGCTGTTAATACGACACACGGCTGGATCGACAGAGTGTGACAAAGCTGAGAGCCTCACTCTCTTTACTACGCCAGACGCACAGACAGAAATAATCAACCCCACCCCATCTACTCATTCTCACCCAACAAGCTCACACACATCCAGGCTGACTCATCTAAACTCACACTTAAACTCTTTCTCCTTGAGAAGCGGATTGATTTTCCATCAGACGAGCTGAGGTTTCACCATCGAACTAAACAGGCAAATTACAGAATAGCTGCTTCTTCGTGCCTAAGCTCAGCTCCCCAGCTTGATTTAGAACGTAATTTGAACTTTGACCCCACAGGGGCAGAAGGTCAAATGAGGGAGTTGAGTTTGGTTTCTTTCCAAAGTGCTGACCAGGGGGAGGAAAAGGAAGTAAATCTGTCAACATTGCCATCGGCACACTTTTAAACCTACGTTCACGGCTCCCTTTTGTTCAGTCTGGATCAGTTTTAGGGGGAAAACAGATGATGATGAAGGAGACAGGAAATCAAAAACAAAACAAAGGTATTCAGGTGTCACACATTTTCCCAATTCTTTTTGTCATCTTTTAAAGTTGAGAAGTTTTTAAAGGGCCGATCCCCTATGTTTATATGTCAAAGCCATGAGATCACTAGATGGCTCCTCTGAGTGCTCAGACTGGTAAACCACATGTACAAGGTATCCTGTTACTCCCGAGAAACATCTGCGTGAAAAAAGTCACCCGGATTACGTCACAGTGACATCAGCCGGTTTCTCTCAACTCAAGTTAGAAGACGCATTTAAAACAGAAAGTCTGCAGCAGTCAACTGTTCAAAGTAATTTTGCTAGTCAGTGTCAGTCGCTTTACAGGAAAAGTTACAAATATTTGAGAAACGGTTTAGGAATTTCTGCTTGTTTTTATCTCACAGTATGAATTCTGGCCTGTTAAAACATGACTTGTGTCCTAACTAATTAACTATTTTTGGCAGCTCCCTTTTCACAAAGGACGGCCACAGCAGGTAGCATGTTTGGTTTGGCAGATTTTTACGTCTCATGCCCTTCCTGACACAACCCCAAAGGGATTTGGGTCCGCCTGGAATCAAACCAGAGATCTTTGGCTTGTTTAAACCACTTCACTGTGGAGCCATTCTTTCTTAACTGATTAATTAATTAAAGGTAATCTGCAGATTAGTAGGTGGCGCACTGGTGCAGTGTTTAGTACCGTCTCACAAGAAACCCTGGGTTCAAATCTACTGGCTAGCTGAGGTTTTCTGTGTGGACTTTTCATATTCTATGTGGATCTTTGTGGGTTTTCTCCAGATACTTTAACTTCCTCCCACAGTCCAAAGTCATGTAGTTAGTGGGGTTAAGTTAATTGGTTATTCTAAATTGGCCGTAGGTGTGAATGAATGTCTTTCACTCTGTGTTAGACTGGCAGCGTGTCACCCTACTACAGCTGGGATACAGCTAAACTTGAAAAACAGTTAAGAAAACAAATGGATGGAATCTGTGGATTAACAGCTATGACGTGCTGCTCTTTTTGTGTCAGACAGTTTTTTGTTTGTCGTTTTAAATCAACGAGTCCTCTCTTTTGCCTCTTAGGAGGAAAAAAAAAAAATCCCTTTTTCGTTATTTAAATGTCTTTTTCCGGCTTGATTTTTTTTTTTTTAAAAAAAGGTTTGAACTGCTGACATTTAGTGACCAAACAAATTATTAATAGTGTGCAATGAACAGTCATTACTTGTAGCCCTAGTTTGGTGCGGTATGTGTAGGAGGGTGAAGCCTTGTGTGGGCTTGTAGTGTAGCAGCATGTGTGATTTACAGCCTAAATTTCCTGTTACAGTCTGTTGCGCTGACCACAAACACTCAGCCCACTACTCTCGGTTCTGTTGTCATTCAGGTTAATCTGAGATGAGCCATGTTTAAATCCCCCACAATTAGCCAGCTCGCAAAAAAACAATTCAAGACCCCTGAGGCTCGGGTGGGGGGGGAGCACAAGAGAGGCAAGGGTAGACTTTGGGGAGGATCGAGTGGTCAAGTGGGTAGGTCATAATACACAAACCCCACCTCTTCTTCTCTCACAACTTCAAAACAAGGCTGCCTGTTGAATCTTTATCATCCCCGCCACCCCCCGCTGTCAGCATTAATCAGGGGGAGGCTATATTTAAGAGTGGATAGCAGAGATGCAATTACCCAGAAGGATTAGCCCCCAGTGGCAGTGCCATTGTAGAGGGAGCGGACTTCAGTGGCCTTCCCTTGATGCCTACCCTTAGCATTAACCCTTCAATAACTGTAAGCCCCGATTTTATTTCTTTAAATCTTCAAGGCAGTTGCTAAATAAAGAGGACAAAAGGAAGGGAAATGTGAGCATTAAGCTAACAAAGAAAAGCAAGTCAGCGAGAAGAAGAAAAAGACACGTAAGGAAAAAGAAAAGATTAAAAGACCAATAATTCACTCACGATGCTGCTGGAAGTTCCAGTTTCGTGTCTGGCTTCAATTGAGAGCGATGTAGAGAGCAAGCATTACATGCTTCCACAGCCATAATAACACACATTAAATTAGAGATTTTTCAAAGCTTATTATCGCCTCTCTAACTAAGCTGTGCTGACTGCCACTCTCAAAGCATTTCATTAAGCAGCGGTTGTTTACATTCTCAAAACACTCACAACCAATAATTAGCAGGATTTGCCTTGAGAAGACTCTTCGCATGCAAGGGAGGTGTGGGGGTTGTTTTCCCATCCCATCTCTACACTCTAGGCCTTTTCCTAACGCTTTGAAGCTAGGCTAAATTGGTCAACCGTTTCCATAGGAGCGTCAGTCAGGTAGGTACCCTCTTCCTGTTATTCCCCAGTCCACTGCGATGGTGTTTCCTGACTGGGAACCTCTTGGATGGGATTGAACTGCTGTCCCTAATCCCCCCCACACACACACAAACTAGTGTTTGCACTTCCTGTGGAGACAATGTATGGAAAGAGACACACAAGTCCTTGTCCATCTTGTTTGTTTTTGCTGAATGTCCATCGCGCTGATTTTCTTTCCACCGAGCCACGTCGACGGGCTTTTGCTTTTTTCCACATTTCACCGTCATTGCATTCATACACAAGTCTGTGTGAAAAATTAAGAATTAGCTGAGGCTTTACAACCCAACTTCTCCTTTGTGCTCAAAGTGAATGGACCTCAGGAGCTAAAGTTATTTAATCAGTGTGATATTTTTTGAAATGTGTTCTTCTCCATATTACGGCTTTATATTTTACAGACTATATTAGAAGGTTATTTTGATACAGAAGTTAGATGATGACTCTGATAACAACATATGGGAAAAATGTGGCCTTTCAATATGCCACAACTTGTTTTGAGCCACCATCTTTCCCGCATGGTGATATGATCCTTAAACATTTACCTCAAACACACTTGATGTTTTTTCTGTTGAATTACCAGAAAGTTGATCAAATATCCAAGATGATAATTATTGTTTCTGACATATCCTATGATATTGCTGCTCAGATTTGGAAAGACAGAACATTTTTGCTTTAGACTGTGACATATGGGGTGTAAAAGGTATCCGGTTGCAATTTTTAACAGATCTTGAACATGCTTTGAACTTCATGTGGATATCTCCTATACTTATGAAACAATGAGGGCTTAAAATAGTGAAAAAATAATATGAATTAAAAAAATGCAAAATTTCAAATGGCACCCATGTACTTTGATGGCTTGTAACTAAAAATATTCATAGTATTAGGATAAAAATGTTCAGGTCTTCATTAAAGATGCAAAGGGGACTGTGCAAAATCAGCTGATTATGAGGACAGGGAACCACTCGCACTACTTTCACTAACCCAGTTTCTTGCCTCAGCATGCAGCTGTCCATATAGCCATTTGGTAGAGATACTCCTTTGGTCATCCATCCATCCAATCCGCCATCCATCAACCTTCCAATTACTGCCATTGGTCCAGGTCATGTCCCCAAGCCAGTTGAGAGAGACTCTCTAGCGTGTTCTAGGTCTCGTGAGCATGTTCTGGATCTCCCCCAGGGTGACTCATACCCAATAGGACACATGGCCAAACCATCTCGACTGACTTCTTCGGATATGGAGGAGTACAGACTCTAGTCCAGTCTCCAAAACAATCACACCCTTGGACTTTCACACTTGACATGTCATTCTTCCAGCCACTACCCTGAGCTAGTGACCAAAGGTGAGCTCAGTGACACAAACCAAACATGATTTGCCATTTATTTGGAAAGCTGACATCATGAATGAAGTATAAGAGACAGATTACTAAAAAACAGCATGCTAAACAAACAGTGATGCAAATGGCACTAGTGGACGTGTTCAAAAAAATGCAAAATCGCACTTTCATTACTACTTGTCAAAACAAGTAAAAATTCCAGTAAAAGCTTAAAAAAAAAACAAAAAAAAAAAAACCCCAAACAACTACTTTATAAGTTCCAAGTAAATAAGACTATGCAACAGTTGTGACTGTGCAATTCCATTTCTCTGGAATTAGCTACATTCATACCGGATATTTCACTGCCAATCTTCAATACTGGTAGGTGACAAGGGTCTGACGTTAAACACAGCATCAGAGTCTTTCTCTGGAACGAAATCTTTCATAGGGCTGGAAAAGTAGACACAGGCAAAAGATCTGCTTATTGCCTTTTAGATGAAGGCTGTGTGTCTGTTTGAAGAAGAAGGAGCTGTTGTAGCTTGCACCGTTGCAGGGATCCACGCAACAGTGTTACGCCATTGGAGAGAAATGTCCACATAATTATGGGAATATCACTTTTGAGTAATAACCCAAAACACAGAAGATATTTTTGTGATTTAACAGGATAAGCATGGTGTGCAACGTAACACAAAAGATTACTCTGAAGCAACACAGATTATGATTTCATTCTTTCTCAAGGTAGCAAAATCATTTCCAAGACTACTTAAAGTAATAGTGTTCACATCCAAAAGTCAATTGCTGCGCCAAAATTGCGAATTAAACAAAATTATTATTTCACTAAAGCTTTCCACACTTTTTCCCTTATTGTTGTGTTGGGTTTAATGACTTCAAGCAGACTGGTCAATCATAAAACAAACAGGATCCTAACAAAGAGATGATTAACAGTGAATCAAAACAAAACGTTATAATGCAAGAGAGGGCCAGACAGTTTAATCCAGACTGTTCTTACAACTGAGACTTTACTGGATAGCACACCGAATCTCTGGTTTGAACTGTCAGATGTTTCCATTTTTTTGAATCAATGCACGAATGAATAAGTTATATAGAGAATATATGCCATAAATACCTATATTCCTAAGTTCGAGTTCCTTAAAACTGAATTTCCTACCTACTGGTACCGATCTGTGAGTCGTTTGGTACCAGGCCGCGAGATTTGAGGCTCGGGTGTGAAATTTATGGTTTTCAGGGTTTTTATTATAATCGTTTTTATCGTTAACTTGGTTTCCCTGGGTCTTTTCCTGTGTGTTATGAATATTTTTTTTTTTGTTGTACCGATAGTGGTTTTATTTTGTTGTATTTATCCACGACACCTTAAAGGCCGGTCCGCGGAAATCTTGTCGGACATAAACCAGTACGTGGCGCAAAAGCTGTTGGGGACCGCTGGACTAGATGAACGTGGCGAGAAGTTAAAGGTTCAGTTATTTTGACCTAGTGCAATTAAGCTCAGGTGTTGCAGCGTTGCTGTTTCTCACCAATAAGCTCCAGTCAGTGGCTTTTCTTTGTGGAATTCTAGGTTCTTGTCATATCTACGTGGGTCCTCTCCAGGCCAATCGGAGGTCACTAAAATCAATATTGAATCGGTGTGTAACTTTGCCAAAACAATGTCGGACTCTGTAGTTTTCTCTGGTCCCCTCCCCAATCAGACCAGGAGTGACATGTTTAGCCGCATGTTCTCCTTAAATTGCTGGCTGTCTGAGTGGTGTCCCAGAAACGATGTGGGCTTCATAGATAATTGGCAAACCTTCTGGAGGAAACCTGGTCTTGTTAGGAGAGACGGCATCCATCCCACTTTGGATGGAGCAGCTCTCATTTCTAGAAATATGGACCAATTTATTAAACCCCCCAAAATATGACTATCCAGAGTTGGGACCAGGAAGCAGAGTTGCAGTCTTACACGCCTCTCTGCAGCTTCTCTCCTCCTGCTACCCCCAAAACCCATCTCCATTGAGACTGTGTCAGCTCCCAAAAAGACAAAAACAAACTAAAAACCAGCAATAAACAACTTAAACATAAAAATCACAAAGAAAGAACAATACAGTATCCACATCTGAACCAAAGAGTAAAACAGTGAAATGTGGATTATTAAATATTAGGTCTCTCTCTCCAAGTCTCTGTTAGTACATGACTTAATAATTGATCAACAAATCGATTTACTCTGCCTTACAGAAACCTGGTTGCAGCAGGATGAGTATGTTAGTTTAAATGAATCAACACCCCGAGTCATTCTAACTACCAGAAATCCCGGCACAGGCACAGGCCGGGGGCGGTGTGGCAGCAATTTTTCACACCAGTCTATCAATTAACGAAAGACCAAGACAGACTTTTAATTCATTTGAAAGCCTGATGCTTAGCCTCGTCCACCCCAGCTGTAAAACTCAGAAACCAGTCTTACTTGTTATCATCTATCGTCCACCTGGGCCTTACACAGAGTTTCTCTCTGATTTCTCAGACTTTTATCTGATTTAGTGCTCAGCTCAGATAAAATAATTATTGTGGGTGATTTTAACATCCATGTAGATGCTAAAAATGACAGCCTCAACATCGCATTTAATCTGTTATTAGACTCAATTGGCTTCTCTCAAAATGTAAAAGAACCCACCCACCACTTTAATCACACTCTAGATCTTGTTTTAACATATGGCATAGAAACTGAACATTTAACAGTGTTTCCTGAAAACCCTCTGCTGTCTGATCATTTCCTGATAACATTTACATTTACAATAATTGATTACACAGCAGTGGAGAGTAGACTTTATCAAAGTAGATGTCTTTCTGAAAGTGCTGTAACTAAGTTTAAGAATATAATCCACCCACTGTTATCATCTTCAATGCCCTGTACCAACATAGAGCAGAGCAGCTATCTGAACGCTACTCCAACAGAGGTCGATTATCTTGTTAATAATTTTACCTCCTCACTACGCACGACTCTGGATACTGTAGCTCCTGTGAAAACTAAGGCCTCAAATCCAAAGTCCCTGACTCCGTGGTATAATTCTCAAACACATAGCCTAAAGCAAATAACTCGTAAGCTGGAGAGGAAATGGCGTGTCACAAATTTAGAGGATCATCATTTAGCCTGGAGAAATAGTTTGCTACTTTATAAGAAAGCCCTCCAAAAGCCAGAACATCTTACTATTCGTCACTGATTGAAGAAAATAAGAACAACCCCAGGTTTCTCTTCAGCACTGTAGCCAGGCTGACAAAAAGTCAGAGCTCTACTGAGCCAACCATCCCTTTAACGTTAACTAGTAATGACTTCATGAACTTCTTCACAAATAAAATTTTTATCATTAGAGAAAAATTACCAATAATCATCCCACAGATGTAATATTATCTACAGCTACTTTTAATACCATCGATGTTAAGTTAAACTCTTTTTCTCCAATTGATCTTTCTGAGTTAACTTCAATAATTAATTCCTCCAAACCATCAACGTGTCTTTTAGACCCCATTCCTACAAAACTGCTCAAAGAAGTCCTGCCATTAATTAATTCTTCGATCTTAAATATGATCAACCTATCTCTAATAATCGGCTATGTACCACAGGCCTTCAAGGTGGCTGTAGTTAAACCTTTACTTAAAAAGCCATCTCTAGACCCAGCTGTCTTAGCTAATTATAGGCCAATCTCCAACCTTCCTTTCATATCAAAAATCCTTGAAAGAGTAGTTGTCAAACAGCTAACAGATCATCTGCAGAGGAATGGGTTATTTGAAGCGTTTCAGTCAGGTTTCAGAGCTCATCACAGCACAGAAACAGCTTTAGTGAAGGTTACAAATGATCTTCTTATGGCCTCTGACAGTGGACTCATCTCTGTGCTTGTCCTGCTAGACCTCAGTGCTGCGTTCGATACTGTTGACCATAATATCCTATTAGAGCGATTAGAACATGCTGTAGGTATTACAGGTACTGCACTGCAGTGGTTTGTATCATATCTATCTAATAGACTCCAATTTGTTCAAGTAAATGGAGAGTCCTCTTCACACACTAAGGTCAATTATGGTGTTCCACAGGGTTCAGTGCTAGGACCAATTCTATTTACATTATACATGCTTCCCTTAGGCAGCATCATTAGAAGACATAGCATAAATTTTCACTGCTATGCAGATGACACGCAGCTCTATCTATCCATGAAGCCAGGTAACACACACCAATTAGTTAAACTGCAGGAATGTCTTAAAGACATAAAGACCTGGATGGCCGCTAACTTTCTGCTTCTTAATTCAGATAAAACTGAGGTTATTGTACTCGGCCCTGAAAATCTTAGAAATATGGTATCTAAGCAGATTCTTACTCTGGATGGCATTACCTTGGCCTCCAGTAATGCTGTGAGGAACCTTGAGTCATTTTTGACCAGGACATGTCCTTCAATGCACATATTAAACAAATATGTAAGACTGCTTTCTTCCATTTGCGCAAACATCTCTAAAATTAGAAATATCCTGTCTCAGAGTGATGCTGAAAAACTAGTTCATGCATTTATTACTTCCAGGCTGGACTACTGTAATTCTTTATTATCAGGATGTCCTAAAACTCACTGAAAAGCCTTCAGCTGATCCAAAATGCTGCAGCAAGGGTACTGACAGGGACTAGAAAGAGAGAGCATATTTCTCCTGTTTTGGCTTCCTTCATTGGCTTCCTGTTAAATCCAGAATTGAATTCAAAATCCTGTTCCTCACATACAAGGTCTTAAATAATCAGGCCCCATCTTATCTTAATGACCTTGTAGTACCATATCACCCCATTAGAGCACTTCGCCTCGCTCTGCAGGCTTACTTGTTGTTCCTAGAGTATTTAAAAGTAGAATGGGAGGCAGAGCCTTCAGTTTTCAGGCCCTCTTCTGTGGAACCAGCTTCCAGTTTGGATTCGGGAGACAGACACTATCTCTACTTTCAAGATTAGGCTTAAAACTTTCCTTTTGCTAAAGCATATAGTTAGGGCTGGACCAGGTGACCCTGAATCCTCCCTTAGTTATGCTGCAATAGACGTGAGGCTGCCGGGGATTCCCATGATGCATTGAGTTTTTCCTTCCAGTCACCTTTCTCACTCACTATGTGTTAATAGACCTCTCTGCATCGAATCATATCTGTTATTAATCTCTGTCTCTCTTCCACAGCATGTCTTTATCCTGTTTTCCTTCTTTCACCCCAACCGGTCGCAGCAGATGGCCGCCTCCCCTGAGCCTGGTTCTGCCGGAGGTTTCTTCCTGTTAAAGGGAGTTTTTCCTTCCCACTGTCGCCAAAGTGCTTGCTCATAGGGGGTCATATGATTGTTGGGTTTTTCTGTATTTATTATTGTGCTATCTACTGTACAATATAAAGCGCCTTGAGGCGACTTTTGTTGTGATTTGGCGCTATATAAATAAAATTGAATTGAATTGAATTGAATTGTACTCATACACTCCAAAGAGATGGATGGGGTTAGATTAACGCCTTTCTCTGGGTTAGCACTGTGTTACACTGGCAACCTGTCCAGGGTAGACCCTGTCTTTAAGCCTATGACAGCTGGGATAGGCTCCAGACCACCCAATCCAAACTGGGATGGATACATGGAATAAAATTGATGGATAAATAAGTTCAGGACATTAAATTCAATAAAATTTGGGGTTTTTTTTGTTTTTTGTTTTTAGACATGATGCCTTTAAGGCTGCAAAAGCACAAGATGCTACATTATCCTTACTACTCATCCCACTGCATTGCATCATGACATTAATTATTATCCTCCATAATTTGAGCTTTTTAGAGTTCTCAGTAACACCCAGTAAACCGCATATATCAACAAGTGCACTATTGCGTGGCACTATTGTATGTAAATGTACATAATGAATGATGTAAGCAGGCAGCATTAGCTACACACTGCGTAGCCAAGCCTTGACTAGTATTTCAGTAAGCAATTGTGATTAAGAAACCTTTGCATTGCAGCACAGCATAATTTATGGTTGGTAAAAGTCAGTACTGTTTGAGTGGGCCACACTAGTTGATGAAGTAATTTGGCGAGCTAGCCAATTACCACTAATTAGTGTTAGAGAGCTAGATAATGTTAGTCACCTAACTGTAGCTTAGCCAAGCTGTGTGAATTTGGTGAGTTTATAGCATTAGTTAATAAGGTCGTCTAATAAAAGTTAATTTTTACCAATTACATCACAATCTTTATTAACAATAAGAATGTTTGCTACATGAAAATTGCTTTAGCAGTAAAAAAGTAGAAGTATAGTGATTCTGAACAGCATCAGTGTATTCATCTCTGAATGTAAAGCATGGACTAAAAAGCTAATTACGACCATAGTTTTTGAGTATTAAGCTTCATGTTGAAATGTAATTAGGCAACTTTTCCTCAGTTCCTGTAATGTTCAGTTCACTCTAGAGTAACCGAAGCATTTTAGACCACCATTTCCATCAATGGTCTCTCATTACTTCATAGAGTAAACTTTCCAAGAACCTAACGTTTATATAACTGAGGTCACATCCTTTGACATCTTTTTCAAGACTTTAATGTCTAAATTACAATACAAGCCGTGAAGAATATTGATGAACATAATGTATGTTGTGTCCAGAGATAAATCACCATCAGCAGCTCTCTTTTGAAGATACTGGAAGAAGCTGCATGACGTGAAAAAAGGCAAAGGAAAAACAGAAAAATATACACAGCCATTTTTCCCCATTAGGACATTTTCTAACATTAACTGGAAATTCCTAAAAGACCCAATGAAACCAGAAAAATGAGCAGAAGAAGTGGACAGTATGGATGTAAAACGGCTGTTTTAGAGTCCATGCGTGCTGAATGACCTTTCAGAAAAAGATGTGAATCCTCGCAGGCTGAAGATTCAACAACAATTAGGCAAGTGGTGAGTTGTTAGAGAAAATATGCTGCCTTTTTCACATGTCTGCTATGTAATACTGCTGGCTTCACTAATCATACGATGGTGTCCTGTTGTTTAGACATACCGTAGGTTCCTTTTAAGTTATGAGCAGAACATTTATTGCCTTTATGGCCACAGTTATTGTCAGTAACGGCTTTATTTAGCTTGGTTCTTTCATCAATGTCACAAAGAGTGACTCTCTTGGAGTATTAACTTTGTTCGCTTTTCTTTTTTATCTTTTTTCATTGGTTTGCCTTAGGTGTTTGTTTTCAGTGTTTCAAGATACTTTTTAAAAAATGTCATTATATACACACTGCTGTTCAACACATCTTCTAGTGAATTAAACAACTCACAAAGATGCATGTGGGCGGATGTGTCTGTTTGGTAATGTTACTATATGTAGTTCAGACTTGTCCTTTACTGAAAGCAAACATTACTGTCCCATAGCAAGACTGCAGTTGTGCCTCTTCCAACAAGAACAAGACTGCTCATTCATACAGCTGACACATTCAGATTAATGAAAGGAGGGTATGTCTGAAAGGGGCTTATGACACCTAGAACCGAAGCCATTTCTACCAGGAAATAACGCCTAATACCCCCCTAGATCCCCCTCAAAGATACAGAAAGTAGGCATCCAGCCAAACGAACGTGTTTACTTAGCAGCCTCGGCAGGTCCCTGTCAGTGTCGGTTAAGTGTGACTTTTCAACTGAGCAGTTCAGTGCAACAGAAAGCAAGGTCAAATCTGAAGATCCACCGTGTCTGTGCTTATAAAAGAAGAAACATTCATGACAAAATGAACTGATAGCCGCTAAAAGGAAAAACAGACTGAATGAGTCAGCTGCTAGTAATAAGGTGATTCTGTCTAAGTATATCACATAAGACTGTGACTAATAAAAATTAATTACCATTAAACATAAGCAAAGGATTGCTCATAAAACATAAAAGAGTGGGAACAAAAGAGAGAAAAGAGAAATTTTTTTATAAAAATGGAAGCCAGCCAGAAACATGAGTGATTAAATAAGATGTACTCCACATGTCCAAATACAGAGCAACTTTGACTGTGTACACATTAAACTGACTAAAGAAAATGGATACTACATTGACATTATTCAGATATTAGGTTTATAGAAATAGAAAAATAGCTGTTGGTGCCAGTTCTCCAGCTGGAGGCATTAAACAACTCAAGAAGAAGAAGGTGCAACAAATTAATACAAATATGAGAGTTTCCAATCTCTCTAAAATGGCAAAAAAACGAGGTAAAATACAGCACTGATGTTAGTTTCGTGTAATTATTTCAATAAGGTTCCCATATCAACATGAGTCAGGACAGAGTGAATTCTTCCACTGCATTTAAAATGATTCATACATCGTTTTACGTCAAGACATTATCACCAAATCTATTGCCACTTTTCATAATATTTGGTTTAACTAAGAAGTCCCATTGAGATCAAAATCCCCGTTACAGAAGCCTTCCAAGGCAGCAGTCATATAAACTCACTAAGCCCAGCAAATACGACTTGATATCAGACCCACATTTTTACTGTTACTTCTATTCAACGGTAAATAAAAGCACACTTTAGTTTCGATCTTGCTGCGAATTATTCCATGTCCTAACTGCTTAAAAAATGATGGCGTTAACCCAGATCTGTCCAAACCTGGAGCACATTAAAAAGCAACTATTTGGAAGAGAGTAGCTGGAGACACAAGGGTACAGAGGGAAGCTGAAAGTTCACACAATGCACGTACAGAGACCGAGGGGGATCCAGCTGACTTAAACATTTCCTCATCCTTTGTGCTTCTGTCAATTTCTACACATTATCCCTGTGCCTCCAGCTGTTTGGACTGGGAGAGGCCCGTTGGCAAAGCAACCCACGCCTCGCGAGTCATCTTGTCTGGTCATGTCAATCCTGAAGGAGGGAGGGAGGGAAATAAAGGGGACCGGTGGGATAGAAGGGGGATAGAAGCGAAGGAGGAGGGGGATAATAAACTCCTCTCTGTCTGTACCTCAATCCAGCAAGCAAGCTCAGACTAGCAGTGAGCACTAACCAGCACGCACTACCGTATCCCACCACCTCAATCGAGAACCCACTCCGTAACATTATCTTTCAGACAGACACCTGCAGACGGATTTCAAATCCCTCTGACTTAAGGAAACCAAAAGTATCCAAACACGCCAGCAAAAACCCAGTGGAAACATGTGTTGGGCCGTTTAAAATCCTTTTAGAAACCTTTAGGAGCTCTGCTTTTCAACGTGGTGACAGAGCTGAGCTACAGCAGCACAAGTACAGGGTGACACCTGGTGTGATTCCAGTAAATTATGGCCCAGGTGGACTCATTCAAGTCCCAGCCAGTCATGCTGCGACTAGAAGTGACACAGCCTCGCCAGGGAGCTGATATATAGCAGGAGGAGACTAAAGGCAAGCCTGCCTGGGAATAAAACAGCTGAAAAAGAGCATTACAAGTCCAAGACTCGCTTTCTCTCTCTATGCATTTGTGCCTGCAGTGTATCTTGTTGCCAAGCTGCCGACATATCAAAGAGATGATTGGGAGTCATTTCAAAAACTCTTAAAGTGAAATATAAAAGTTTAATGTGTTTTTTTTTTTTTTTTTTTTCATTTAGTAAAAACTGCTTTCTTTGATGTGTCTAAATCGGTTTCGTGGGTGGAGTGAGTAAAAGTCGAGGGATATATTTATGCTCAAATTCTTCTGAGAAATGTGCCTCTCGCTAGTCAGACTGAGCTTTGGAGGAGAATAAGCAGCAGCAGACCTGGAGGTCAGGGCAGCCATGAAATGCCCCCTGCTGTTTAAAGCTCGTTACAGACAATACAAGTTCTACTATTGAGCAACAGCTGTGAGCATGAATAATATTCACAACATCTTCCAGTACACAACAAAAATAATTTTTCATGATCTGGAAACCACCAAACGTAAAATGACTCACCCTCAATGTTCTTGTCTTTAGTTAAAGTATACAGTTACCAGAAGTGGTAGGAATTGTGACATCTTGGGTTATTCACTCCTCACTAGAGCAGAAACAGGCAGCGTAGGATCGAGGTGCAAGAATAACACCAGTGACTCACTTAAAACAATATTTTCAATGAATGTCTTTCATTTGAAACCATTCACTTGCTACTCATTATACAGCCAACAGGTGGCTTTTAGAGGCTTAATTTTAATGTGTCCAGTATATAGAGTACTATATATTTACAAAACCTGTTTTTATTGTGGTACAAGATTGAATCAAACAGATGGAATGCATCTTTTTTGACTTAGGATAAAGTTTGTATATATTTTAGATGTAGATATTGTATACTCTGCAGGTAGTTTCTTCCACTTTTTCCATAAAGCACATTTAAGTCTTTCAATATAATGAACTCGTGTTAATACACCCATAGAGAGAAATTGAGCAATCTTTTGAATTTCAGTTACATTTTTGACCTTTTTTCTTTGATTTTTTTCTAAAGGATTTACACTTTGAAAGTGGAATTATTACATATTAGCAGTAAAACAGAAATACAATTCAAGTACACTTATTGACTGTAGAGTTCAACTCTACTTTATTCAAGAACAGAAGTTAATATGGGTGTAGTACTGTATACTGTATACAGTACACTGTAAAACCCCTCAAAGCAAAGTCTCTTGATGCATGCTCTATCATCCAGGTAAGTAAATCCCAAAAGGTTGATTCTGTTGATCTGGACGTAGCGTTTTCAGTGGGAGAAACATTTCGTCACTCATCCAAGTGACTGCTTCAGTCTCAGCTGACTGCAGGTTTCCCCAATCTTATAAACAGTACATTGCACAATGACTGAAACTAGCACCACTAAATCAACAATGGGCTGTGAGTCACCACTACTGATCAAGGCCCATTGATCAAAGACTGCTGATCAATGGCCATGAGTACCATTCACAGTTGGGGAATGGCTGCAATCACAGCATTACTGAAAGATGGCGAAAGATGTATCCTTGGGCCCCCTCCTTCCCTTTTCACGTAAATGGCCTCCTTGACTCCGCGCTCAAACCAGCGTTCCTCCCTGTCCAGGTTGTGCACATCCTCATCAGTGGTCTTTGATCAATGGGCCTTGATCAGTAGTTGCTGATCAATGGTCATGAGAACTTGCATATTAATGATCAACTAACCTCCCAGCCCATTGTTCATTCAGTGGTGCTAGTTTCAGTCATTGTACTGTTTATAATGTTGGGGAAACCTGCAGTCAGCTGAGACGCTAATAAGCAAAATACCAAATTAACACAAAAACCAAAAACTTGAATTCATCTTCAAAAAAAAAAAAAAAAAAAAAAAAAAGAAAAAAAAAGAAAAAGAAAAAAAGAAAGAAAGGAAAGAAAAAAGAAAAACAAAAAACCATCAGATTATAGATTCAGGGATTTCAGATTTCATTGGTCTTTTTGCACAATTAACTGCACAGCAAGCCATATTTTTTTTAACAGCTGTATTAAAAGGACTCAAAGTCACAAAGACTACAAACAAACATGGTCAAAAGGTCCTGCGAATCAAATTAGTTAACCTAAAGTGACAAAGCAGAGAGCGACTGGAAACCGTTTAACAGTCTGTGCTATAAAAAAAAAAAAAATCTCCCCGTAAAGTAATTTGAAAGGGTGAAATTAGCTGCTAGTAAGCATAGAAACAAAAAACTATATTCTAGGCTGTAACTACACATGGCAGTCTACAGGTTTGATTTGCTTTTGGAGATGAGCATCAGAGGAACTGCAGTGTGAGCACCTGTGTTCGATTCATTTTTTAGTCTATCACTTGAAAATAAAAATAATCCAATTATTTGTATAAGTTTATATGAAGAAGTTTAGTAACATCTAAATGTTTAATGAAGCTTAGCTATCTGAAGAAGGTGATAACTGTTTGAAACAAAATGTAAATAAAAGCCTCTGTGTTACCTAAAAAGACTGTACACCTTGTATCTGCCGTCAGCCTTGTTCTCCTCCCGTCTGTCCCAGTCCGCACTGGGATACAAGCCCTTCCATAATCTCCTTACATAATAACGTCAAGCCTGACCCTGACCAAGGAGAAAGCCTCCCGCCTCATTTACAACTCTGCACACAAATCCTAAAAACAGGACAGACTTTGTCATGCAAGAGAGGCCAGACAGTCTGAAGTGATTTTGTCTTTAAGGAAAAGTGGATTTTGGAGACTTATGTGGGGAGAAAGGAAAGAGACAGTGTGAATAGTTCAGGTTAAGCACTTTGCATCTCTCTTCTTTCCCCCACTTCATTATTCTCAGTTGCCATGGAGAAAAACTATATATAACCCTTTCTCTCTAGAGGCCTGCCTGAATTCAAAATCTTTTCTCCGTGTCATCTTCCTTTTCCATTGTTTCCACAGAGAGGACAGTAGGAGACAACATCTCATTTCAATGGGAAATCTGTCTAATGCCCAGCTTTAGCGGCAGGAGGGAGACGTCAGGGCAGAGCAGACAAACCAAAACAAACCAGAGTTAGCGAGTGACCAGCCAGACACTATGGCGGTTTCCCTTGCTCTTCTGGCCAGACTCCCATTTTCAGAAACCAGTGGCTTCAAAGGAATAATTCATTTCACAGTCTGGTGGCCAGACATAGAGCCCCAAGACTCACGCCACTTTTAACACCTAAAGAAGAAGAAAAGCAGATTTGCCACTCTGCTTCGCCTTTTACAGTACTGTACCACAACAACATTTTGTCAGGCTAAATCTAATTAAATTCAAACACTCAGGGAGACCAAGAGGAGTTAGTCAGGGTCTGTGCTTTTTCATTACAAAGTTTTCTCATTTCTAGGTTAAGACATTGGACGTGTCTTACAAATTACATCCCGTGTAGCTTCGCTCAGAATGTCACACAAAAGCTTTTACTTCTCTGACATCTGTATTAAAATCACACCAGGTTAACTTTGGTTAAGGTTAGGCGCAAAAAAGATTTGGTTCAGGTTGAGGAATGTTCATGGTCTGAGTTAAAATAAGTACTTGTTAAAGATGGGGAAACGTGTGGTGGTTAAAATTACCGGTTTGTTAATGTTAGAGGACCTTCGTCATCATGGTTAAAATAATAGCTTCTTGGTTAAGGTTAGAAAAAAAAACAAAACAACCATTATCATTATGGTTTAAAGAAACCCATCTGACTGTCAGAAGGAAGTGGAATGCAAACAGCGGTCTCTATGTCCAAGTCAGGCTTTTTGGTGATTCATCCATCCGCCCCAAGTACTTCCTTTTCTGTGAGTGTAGCATGGAACTAGGTTTGGTTTTAGTCCCAAAAGATTAAGTCAAGACGTGACACCACTCCTGTCCAGCTGTCTGTTATAGAACAACATGAACACAAGTGGATGGCTACCTTTGCTCTGTACACTTGCCAGCATCTGTAAGGCTCACTCATCAACTCCATTTCATGCATAATCCATACAGTAAATAAATAAAGAGTCAATTGTCCCCATCTTGCTCCACATTCATAGGATAGCGATATGCCAGCTACATGTACGCAGGTATTTTTTTTTTAAAAATGGTTGTATTTATTTTCTTTCCCAGTTCATTTTGAAAAGTATTTTTGTATCATGACAACTCAAAATATGACCTCAAGGGCTGTCAAGAGCATGCCAAAGCAACAGGTGGCAATATAACTGTGAAGAAATGTTGGCCAATCAAAAGCCCCCAAATGCTAACACGATGCACAGTTTGATGTCAAAAAAAGAGATAAAGTACAATCCTTTGATGCTCTGATACAAAGTCTCTGTTTTCTTTGTGCAGATATAAACCCACATATGGGGTTTTCAAAAAGCTTTACCTCGACAGGAGTTTTTCCAAAATGCCATCTTCAGTAATCTTCAGTATTCCCTTTTCATTGAAAGGCGAAAATGCATATAAATAGCTATGCTCAGCAAATACCTGCATACATGTAGCCATAGCGTTCATTACAAGGTAAATCTGTGCTAAACCATTCCCTCCTTTATGGGCCTTTTTGACTCTAATAGGACCATAAATTTTAAAATGAGAATTGTGTTGAACGCAGTAGGATAAGAAACCAGTAACTTTATTAGTGTTTACTGAGGTCATAGAGTTGGGAAAACAAGGGCTGATTTTATGTTGCTTAACACCCGACCATTTCTTTTTGGAACCAGAGTCGTCATCCAGCGACAGCAGCTCTGAGGAGAGTTCATCAGATGAGGCTGAAGCGCCACGTAAAGCAGCCACTGCACCCAACACCCCAAAAAACAGTACTAATGGAAAAACACGGATGATGAGAGGCAATATCAGGACTTCCTGGAGGACCTGGAGGAAGATGAGGCACTGAGGAAGAACGTCAATATCTTCACGTGTCTTTTAGACCCCATTCCTACAAAACTGCTCAAAGAAGTCCTGCCATTAATTAATTCTTCGATCTTAAGTATGATCAACCTATCTCTAATAATCGGCTATGTACCACAGGCCTTCAAGCTGGCTGTAGTTAAACCTTTACTCAAAAAGCCATCTCTAGACCCAGCTGTCTTAGCTAATTACAGGCCAATCTCCAACCTTCCTTTTATATCAAAAATCCTTGAAAGAGTAGTTGTCAAACAGCTAACAGATCATCTGCAGAGGAATGGCTTATTTGAAGAGTTTCAGTCAGGTTTCAGAGCTCATCACAGCACAGAAACAGCTTTAGTGAAGGTTACAAATGATCTTCTTATGGCCTCTGACAGTGGACTCATCTCTGTGCTTGTCCTGCTAGACCTTAGTGCTGCGTTTGATACTGTTGATCATAATATCCTATTAGAGCGATTAGAACATGCTGTAGGTATTACAGGTACTGCGCTGCAGTGGTTTGTATCATATCTATCTAATAGACTCCAATTTGTTCAAGTAAATGGAGAGTCCTCTTCACACACTAAGGTCAATTATGGTGTTCCACAGGGTTCAGTGCTAGGACCAATTCTATTTACATTATACATGCTTCCCTAGGCAGCATCATTAGAAGACATAGCATAAATTTTCACTGCTATGCAGATGACACGCAGCTCTATCTATCCATGAAGCCAGGTAACACACACCAATTAGTTAAACTGCAGGAATGTCTTAAAGACATAAAGACCTGGATGGCCGCTAACTTTCTGCTTCTTAATTCAGATAAAACTGAGGTTATTGTACTCGGCCCTGAAAATCTTAGAAATATGGTATCTAACCAGATTCTTACTCTGGATGGCATTACCTTGGCCTCCAGTAACACTGTGAGGAACCTTGAGTCATTTTGACCAGGACATGTCCTTTAACGCACATATTAAACAAATATGTAAGACTGCTTTCTTCCATTTGCGCAACATCTCTAAAATTAGAAATATCCTGTCTCAGAGTGATGCTGAAAAACTAGTTCATGCCTTCATTACTTCCAGGCTGGACTACTGTAATTCTTTATTATCAGGATGTCCTAAAACTCCCTGAAAAGTCTTCAGCTAATCCAAAATGCTGCAGCAAGAGTACTGACAGGGACTAGGAAGAGAGAACATATTTCTCCTGTTTTGGCTTCCTTCATTGGCTTCCTGTTAAATCCAGAATTGAATTCAAAATCCTGCTCCTCACATACAAGGTCTTAAATAATCAGGCCCCATCTTATCTTAATGACCTTGTGGTACCATATCACCCTATTAGAGCACTTCGCTCTCGCTCTGCAGGCCTACTTGTTGTTCCTAGAGTATTTAAAAGTAGAATGGGAGGGAGAGCCTTCAGTTTTCAGGCCCCTCTTCTGTGGAACCAGCTTCCAGTTTGGATTCGGGAGACAGACACTATCTCTACTTTCAAGATTAGGCTTAAAACTTTCCTTTTGCTAAAGCATATAGTTAGGGCTGGACCAGGTGACCCTGAATCCTCCCTTAGTTATGCTGCAATAGACGTGAGGCTGCCGGGGATTCCCATGATGCATTGAGTTTTTCCTTTCCAGCCACTCACTATGTGTTAATAGACCTCTCTGCATCGAATCATATCTGTTATTAATTTCTGTCTCTCTTCCACAGCATGTCTTTCATCCTGTTTTCCTTCTTCACCCCAACCGGTCGCAGCAGATGGCCGCCTCCCTGAGCCTGGTTCTGCCGGAGGTTTCTTCCTGTTAAAGGGAGTTTTTCCTTCCCACTGTCGCCAAAGTGCTTGCTCATAGGGGTCATATGATATGATTGTTGGGGTTTTCTCTGTATTTATTATTGTGCGATCTATTGTACAATATAAAGCGCCTTGAGGCGACTTTTGTTGTGATTTGGCGCTATATCAATAAAATTGAATTGAATTGAATTGAATTAATCGCCCCCTGCTGGACATGAGACATAATGCAGGTATATGGCATTTTGGTATCTTTCATCATTTTGTTTTTTCTCATTAAACTCCAGGACAAAAATTTAATAAGCATATTATATATAACATCAACCTGCTGATGACTTTAAATTTACTCACAAATGTACACAGGTGTAAAACCAGGTGACATGGATGTATAATCCTAAGTTATAGTAAGCTAGTTAGACTTCATGAAAATACTGTAAACACCTAATGTTACAAACAAATTGTGATGGCTACTGTTAGCTAAATCAAAACACCTCAATATAATCTCATAGTAAGCTGATTAATTTGTGTTTGTGGACATGATTTTCCATCACTGTTTCTGACTCGGCTTAACATGTGTCTGTTGGAAGATGTGGCAGTAGTGTGGATCTTTTCTTCCATCACACTGGAAACCATGATTTTTACGCTTGAATTGCTTGAAATTATTTTAATTGAGTTATTATCATTTAACTGCTTAAAACTGACTGGTGGCCAATTCAGAACTCATATGGTCTCTGTAATAGGCAATGCTAAGGTCCAATTAATGTAAGGAATAAATAATACCATCCATGGCATTCACATATGGAGCTCCTTCTGGTAATGTCTAAAAGAAAACCAAACAAACTGTAGTTTGGGTATAAAAACTGCATTCCCTGCAGCCTGTCCTTGCAGACATAGACCTTGGCCCATTTAGTTACCGGATTTACACCAATCCATTTCTATACCATCTCACTGCCAGTGAAATGTGTCCATGCACAGACTTTCAAGCCTTAAGGATCTTACCTTAGAGGCCCTCCTCCGCTCAGGACACTCGGGATGTTGGCACACCACCCCATCGTCCTCCTGGACAGGCTTCTCATCTGAAACAGAACACACGGGTCAGTTTGACTTCCCTCTGTATCACTAAAAACACCAAACTAGCCACCCAGCCAGCAGCACGTCCATTAACACACCTTTCTTGGTAAAGTTTTAAAAACGTTCTGCAGACAGCTAGACTAAAAGTCGCTGCCTGTTTTTACATAAGGATGGAGCGACTACGAGCACAAGAAACACACAGTAATAGAGACCTAGAAGCCACGTAATAAAAAAAATGGAAGAAAGAAAAAAGAAAAAGAGAACTTCAGCTATAGAGATTTCGTGAAGGGAAGGTAAACAGAGGGAAGAGGGTGGGGTGTGTTTTTGGGAGGAGATCAGAGAGAAATGACAGGAACAGACAGGAAGAAAATGGAGCAAATGAGAGGAAGCCCCAATCTGGGTTTTGTACAAAAGTGCACTCATCATGGGCAAGCTCGCAGCACTCTGCTGCACAATAACAAATCACTGTTGTCAAATAAACTTCTAAAATCTACTTACTAGCTGGCTATCGCTACACCAGGGGGCATGATAAAAGGCAGTGTTTACATCTACATCTCCTACATGTACACACACGATAAAAATATCATAACAGAGTCCCTGAGCACACCAATATTTATCTGACCGTTTAATGAGAAAAACAGAGAATACATGTGAAGAAAGGAGAAAGTAAAAGCCAGGAGGGTAAAACAGAAGGAGCCTCTCTCCAAAGGATCTGCAGTTTCCACGCATGACAGGACTTTTTAGTAAAACTTTCACTAATAACCTCGTCGCTATTTTCGCACCTATAAAATAACATTAAACAGAGGAGGAGTGGTGCTAGGAAATGAAGTCACTTTGTGGCTGAACTGAAGGTCAAATTGAAAACACCAATTTGTCATCACAGAAACGAGGCCCTGCTCACAGCCCGCAGACAGAAACGAGTCATCCACTTGGCTGCAGCTGCAATCAGGTAAAGGTTGCTGGTGAGGAAGATGGAAAAACATTGTAATTGGTGTATACCACTGAGCCAGAGGTTTCCCAGCTGTGATGGGAAGGGTCAACCTGTGTGCAGTCAAGTTACTCAACAGTGCACTCGGGGGTTAGAGTCATGTTAGCAGCTTGGTGAGACTCTCCCCAAGGTCCTGAGGTCCTCAGGATAAAATGCTCATGTCTATAGGTCATATGAATATGTTCATTACACATATAGCATGCAAAGCCCTGATAAGAAAAACTGAATTTTTATAAGTATCTGGTCAGAAAACAGAGTTTTTAAATATATTGTAATAGGTTTTTGCGATTATTTTTTTAGCAGAGCAACAAAACGTCCCTACCAGAAATGCATGCGCCTCAACTTTTTCCCCTCTTGGATGCCCAATAGGGGTCAACCTTGTTTCTCTTATAGGAACTCAGCAGTTTCTGTCATATTTCTGGCCTGCTTCCAGAACTAAAAGTGATCACCTTACTAGGGATATCCTTGGAAAAACCCCAAACCTATTCTAAGGGTCATTTGTGATAGATACCAAGCTGTCTTGTTATTAAAGGTACAGGGGAGGTCCTCACATGTCATCTTTAAGAAGCAAAGAGTTAAAAAATTGAGCAACAAGGACATACTGTAACTTTAGATCTGACACAAATATGTACAAAGAATTCATGATATTCTATTAAAAACACTGCTGAGATGTTCTAAAAGCTCAAATTATCCATTTTAACCCTAAACAAAGTCAGGATGTCAGTAATGAGACATGAAGATTGGCCTTCTGGGGACACCAAATGTGTGTAAAAAAATATGCCACTACACCTAAACTGTTGAAATTACTCGTTTAGACAGTAAACAACAGTAAACGACTAATCTTAACAACAGTTTAGATGTTGAAAGAGTGACCCAAACACCTTCACTACCCTTAAACCCATTTAAAGTGATAGAGCAGAGGCCTAGCCTGTTTTGTAAAGCTTCCACCACCTTCCGGGAAAAAAAGAATAAAATGGGTCTCTCCTGTGTGTCTGCTGTGCTGGGAGCAGGCCGAGACGCGCTCTCAGCTCTGACAGCGGCCTCTGCCAGCGGGCCTCAGGCTAATGTTTCCCTCGGGGTTTACAAGCAGCAGGCTACAGAGGGAGCCTCCAGCTTTTATGGAGAGTTTCCCAAAGAGGAAGAGCCGTCTTTACCACAGCGAGAGTTCACAGTCGTCCACAAAACAAATGTTACTTGGCTTATCGGTGTGATCTCAGATGTCACTGCAGGGAGGTGAAACAGTAAACACACAAAATCCAAAGTGGACCTAAACATTTGGACACTGGTTATGGTTTAAAAAATAAATAAATAAATAAAAATAAACTTGGTTGTCCAACCACAACTTAAGGGAAAGGGTCTATACCCAACATTTCCTCTGCATACGGTTTAACGTCATTCTCAAGATCTTTTTGCAGCCTGTAAATGTATTCTTCATGGTTTAACCGTGCCAGTTGCAAAAGTGGTCTTTTGGCCACATTTTCCAGCTCCACCAGTGAGAAAGATCCAAAAAACAAAAGGCCACTGTATTTTTTGTGCTCAGCACCCATAAGCATACTGAAACAGTTTTCACACATGAACTACAGCCAGGCAAATCAGGTGTGCTGGTGTACTGTCCAAAAATAATCTTTCATCACATTTATCATAAAACAAACTATCTCACTTTTGGATACACATTTGGTTTAGACAAAGGACACGGGACACACATTCACTTTGTAGGCATCACGACAATAACCCAGGCTAACTCTACCATGGTATAGCGAGCATGACACACACCTTGTACGTGTGTGCTGCCAGGTTAAAGACAGCTATTTGAGTTTTCCTGAGTACATATGTGAAAGCAGCTAGACAGTGACGGCTTCACTCTCAGTTTCTAGACATAAAGTTGGTCGGTGTAGGGAAACAATTTAATACTCGTGACTTATGAAGCGCTATCCACATGTATAACGCTAACTGCTAATTGTGCAGTAGTGCTGCATACGTGCACCTCTGCTCACAGGAGGAGAGAAAGGAAGGAGACAGAAGGACACAGTGAAGTCTCCCCTTCCTAGCATGAAGAGAAATTCAAGTATATACACGAGTGGTAACACACCGAATTATATTAAGCTCGTTTACATGCAGAGATAAATGAAAAGAATTACAATTTCTTTACATTTTGCTTACAAGGAGCCAGACATTCTTGTATTGTACAGCACGTGGCCAAAGTATCATTTGTTCCCATTTATTTAGCTGAATCAATAAAAAATGCAAAAGATAAAGTGGTTTGTCAGATATAAAATAGCATTTTAGCACCAACAAGGTGATTTCCAAAGAGCTATTAGCCAAAAAACCTGCCATATCTTACTATGTCGTGCAGCATGTCCTTAGAAATAAAGGAAATTAGACAAGTGGAGGAGAAAAGACGAAGTAGCAGGCCTAAAATACTATAGCAGATGAACTCTAACTGTAAATCATGTCAAAAGAAACAAAGGAAAGAATTCCACAAAGAGCCGACACAGCACCTGAGAAAAGTTAAGAAGGAAAAGAAACTTAACTAGAACTGGAGTCTAATCATTGCATAAATCCCGTTGACACAGATTTTATCAAAATTTGAAATGTTGGGTTCAAATCTACTTTCAGATTGGAATTCAACATACAAAACCATCTAGAAATCATCTTACTGGCAACAGTGTAACTTATTTCTGCATTCTATGTAAAGATAATCACAGCACAGAACAGTAATAAGGAAATGTGCAGAAATGTTAGCAAAGCTGCGATGAAAGGTACCTTTTCTTGATTTTACACAATGCAACTGGCCAACAGTAACACTGCCACAACAAAAGGAACAACACATGAATGCGGCTTTATGGATGGCTTTCTCTCGCCTTGATTTTGACCCACATCATCAAATTCATTTCAGTGCTAAGCCTTCTCCTCTTCTTAGCCCTCTTCCTCATGACCATCCTTCCTTTTAACATATAATCACACCATTATGTGCCAAACCTCCATCTTCTCTCCTACTTGCTCATATCTTGCTCACTCTCCCTCTTTCTCTCTCTGATGAACTGGAATTTCTGAACTCAGCACTGCTGATTAAGCCAAAAGCAAACACGAGCACACACCATACACGCACACACGTGACAGCAGACAATGAGCTCGCACACTAAAGAGACAGGGGTGCATCCCATCCACACAGCTCTCAGCCGGCCTGCTCACGGCAGAGAGACAATGCCCGAGGCAAAGAAACATTAGGTATCCAAACTAGCCCCATAAATAAGCCCAAAGCAGCAGAGGCTAGATTTAATCATGCACACTAGTCTGCCTGTCCTTATTCTGTGATGAGAATGATGCGTCTATGAATATGGTGTTCAAGCACTTCAACAGTCTCTTCACTTCTCCACCAAATGTAGATGCTTGCTACAAGCCAAGGCAAATGTCAGTCTTTCTGTACCATCGTATATTGAACACCTTATAATTCTGGACCGCTATTCAAACCAATAATAGCAAAATGTCTGAGAAATCATAATTTCCACACTTTTATTTATAAAGGAGACGAGATTAACTGAAGGTAAGTATAATCACTGGCTGCAGCCTTTTCACTGGCTCGCTGGTTAGGGTTAAAAAAAAAAGAGCACACTATATGTTTACTGTGTATGAATCTCCAGGTTGACCCAGTATATGAGCTAATGTTTATTTATTTATCCATTTATTTTTTGCAAAACACATTACCATATTACCATTAGCACAATGGGAGCCTACACAACTGCACTGCCACAGGCTGTCACTCTGCCATCTGGTATACCTCTGACTCACACACAGAAATTGATCTCGCAGCAGTGCTGTTCTTGTTTTGCACTGCAGAGCTCGTTAGCCTCTGGTGATGCGAGTATAGATGGAAATGCATAAGATCATTCTAAATAAACCCTGTCTGGCAGCTTAGCTTACCTTCTTGATACTTTTTTTCCACAGTGCATGAGTAAATACGCAGTTATGATGAGAATTAAGAGCTAAATTTTGGAATTGTTAGAATAGGTAAAGGTACGGGTACAGATGGGTATGTAGGCATTGTCCAAACGCAGTAAAGACCTGCAGGATAGTCTAACATTAAACTCTTATGACATGGAGAAGTGGCTTATACACTGCAGGGAGATACTACACAGTGGATCTGCCAGTTGTAAACAGTGACTATATTCATTATAACCTTTAGCTGCCCCAATCAATCAGTTAAATATTAGATATGTAGCACTTTTATTAATGCAGGGTAGTGCTATTCAAAGAACTTAAGTGACAACCTGGTAAGACAAAGTGAAATGCAGTGAAATAAAACAAATAAAACAAATGCAATAATAAACAATTTGAAATAAGATAAAAAAGATATTGCTGTAATGTCCACATGCACTCTTTGGCTTTAGCGTAAACTCAAACCCTACTACAGACTGTAAGCTGCTTAGGCTGACTGCTAATATTAGCAGATTATAAACACGCCATTTAATCCATGCATTGCTATGGCACGTGTGTTTTGTCTTTTATTCGCAAACAAAAATGCATCTCAACTTCCAAGTGTATTAGATTAAACAGAGAAATCCAAAGCCTGACAGGCTACTGTCCCAAACAAGTTACGAGAGGACCAAGGCTGCTCAGGGAGGAGGGTTTTTTACAAATGGTCAGTGACCCCAGCGCACCTCAGTTGCAGGATAAAGATTTGGTCTGAGATGAAACTCCCAGCAAGTTCAGCCACCACTCGATCATGCCTCACTCTGTTCACTAGTCTCTTCTTCACCATGAGGTGGGCAGAGACTGAGCTGAGCACACGTTTAACCGTAAGCCTTCAGCACAATTTCACAAGGAATCTCAAGAATGCTTCGTGCTGCCTTCTGTTTGGTGCGGTCGCATCATGGTACATGGAGAAAGGGTGAGCTTATGTTTGCATTTGCAAAGACTTTGGCTCCTCTCTTCGTCTTCACATATTGTTTTTGAGAGACTTCAACGGCCTCCTCTGCTCCCAGACCCCCTCGTGTAACGCAACACACACCTCTCTGCCAGGAGATAGCTATGAAAGCAGTCCTGGGAGACAAACACAGATGGCAGACAGGTGGATGGCATACAGGCAGGGAAAGCTGGCATAGAGACAGACATATCAGCACCCATGGCGCAGCAGACAGAAAAGTTGGGCGATTGAAGCCAGAGCTGTGGAGATGAGTCGTTAATAGTTAATGCCTATTAGCATAAATTCCATCCATCTCCCAAATTAAGTGTAGATATGAAGTAAATTAAGCAAAGGAAGGGTTTAAATAGTGCAACAGTGTTGCTTTATTACTGCTATAGTGCATATTAGTTATTTTGGTGACTGCTTGACCACATAGTTTATTGATGCAGCACTAAATGATAAGAGCAATATCACTCTCATCTGTATGGCCAAATAAAACTTACGGAGCTGGAACCAGGAGGCAGTTAGCTTTCATTACCATAAAGTTTGGAATCAGGGGGCCAGCTAATCTGGCTCTGTCCAAGTAAAGCAAAACCTCTCTGCAGTCCTTAAAAAAAAAAAAAAAAGGATTAAGACAACAAACAGAAGTTTTGCAGGGAGTTATGTGCCGGGCTGTTTCTCGGTCAGGACCAGTGGCAAGTCTGATTTATCAGGTTGGAGAAAACAGAAACGCTGGTATCAGTCTCCCAATCTCCCACCTTGGGCCTAATCACTAAACCCTCAGACTTAATGGAAGTCACAGCTGTAGTGCTTGAATGGGTGAATTAATGAGGGCTCCACATGGGACATACAATCAGTACAAACAGTGTTTAACAGTTGCCTTTTTAGGACTTTATATTTTGGGTCTATTAATAGCATTCTGCCTATGACTGTTGAGTGGCTATGCATTTTAGCAAACTACTGCTAAGATGAATATTATGTAAATCCAGCCTGTTCTCATCCTAGGGCGTCAAACACGGCTGTTCTATCAATTTCACCTCAGAGGAGACTGCAAAGTGTCCTCAGCTTTGGTGTTAGGAGATCTGTTTCACTATTGATCAAAGCCATAGTGAAACAGAGCTTCCAACCCTTATGGTTACTTTTAAGTGTTGCTTTTTAAATGCACCGAGTACCATCAAAAATTTTTTCAATGCAACAGCATTAATGAAGGGACATAACTAAACCCAATTTACAATTTCAACTTCAAACCTAACCAAAGTAAGTAAGCAAAGGTGAACAGCAGGAAAACAAAGCTCCCGTGCACCACAGACTCCTGGTCGACAGTGGTGTTTGAGTCCACTTCCACCCCTCCTGCCTCCCGAGGCCTTGATTATACTTCTGCTGCAGACACAGACAGCTGGAGACACTACAGCTGAGGAGTCATTCCTGTTATATTTCTTATGCTTCTACTTCTAAAGTCTGCTGTCTGGGGTGCGTGCATAGTTGTTGCTGCACTGTAATGAACATTCTTAGTGGACAGGTGCACAGTCACAAAAAACAAAACTGGTAAGCCCGTGGACACCAGCACCTTCTGGCGGCATCGGTATTTTACCTCTGGGAGGGAGAACAGTAAATCCTATTTAAACATTAAAACTCTGCAAAGGCAGAGCAGCAGCAAAGTAACCAGATGTCGTCACTTATAGATATAATATTAGAGCATCACAAGCTTCCTTAACAACTATGGATGAGACTGTTCGAGAAGTCTGCAAATATGTAGACTCACAGAAAGACACATAATGGTTTAGAAAAGTCTACCTAAGAGGGCGACAGTATGACAATAGGATACAACCGAGTGAGAACATGGCAGGAACACACCTCAAGGTCAGAGTCCATAAGTGGGGAGACTGGGATTGGTCCAATCCTCTCATTCAGCTCCCAGACAGAAGATTAAGCTATTTTTATTTTTAAAGGCTACCAGACAGGAAATCACTTTTTTTTTTTTTTTTATATAAAAGAGAGAATACAAACATTCTTTTTTAGAAATAATTGCTTAATGTCGACACTACCTTTTATTTCAAACACTCATTCTCACTCCCAGGGGCTTGTGGTCCGTAAATAACGACCCCCTCCATTATTACTAAAGCCTAACTGTTTTCCTGTTCCTCTACAGGTGGATTGGGTTTGGGTCTGGTAACCATCCCTTAAATCACGAGCAGGTTGCAGCTGTTTCCAATGCTGAGGCTTCAGTGGCACTAGGGGGAAGAACACAGGCTTTCTTCTTAATGTTGTTTTACCCCAGTGGCGGTAAAAACCCACACATGTGCATCGCACACTCTCCCACCCTTTCCCTCCGTCGTTCTCCCTCCTCCACCACATCTGAGCAAACCCGAGGTCTCCATGCATAAAACTGAAAACCGCAGGACAGCAAGTGTAAACTGTTCCATAGAGGGGTGGATGAAGCAATCAACAGTTTTCAATTTACAAGATTTGGAAAAATACAAATATCTGATTAACTGTGCTGAGTCATTTCACAGTTATTTAATAGCAATGAACAAAAGCACCGTTCTCCAGCCTCTCCATGCGTATCCAAGGCTCTAGGTGACTTTTGCGTTAAAGTAGAAAACTCACAACCCTGTCACAATTTTTAAGAGGCATCATGAGGGGATTACTGCATAGCTCACATTTTTGGGGGCATTTATGTCAGAAAGTACAGTAATTGGTACAAGTACAAGATATTATTATTGTGACCTTTTTGTGTCAGGCTTTTCTTTTTATGGACTTTATTGGTGCTTAACTTTCAGCAAAACACAGGCATGTTCTGCTGTTACTGGAACTCATGTCTGAGTATGACCTGAGGAATGCCAGTGTGCACTTAGCGCAGTGTACAAGAAGCGCATGTTGGGATAAACCAATGATTTTAGAAGCCTCAATTATGACTCACTTAAGAAAATTTTTAAAAAGTCTGTCATAAAAATAACAAAATCTACTCCTAATTTGTTCAGAACACTGCTTATGTTACAAGAAGGCCAAAATAGCTTTCATTATCCAATTTTTCCCCACAATTGTAGCTGATAAATTACCACATGATCAGATGTATTACATAATATATACTGTGATTGTGTAACTGGGTTCATGACTAGCTCTAGATTCCCCCTCAGCACTAAAGTCAAAGTCTTTCCAGAAGCCACTCAGAAACCATCTTGGTAACACCACTGGTCGGTAATTTTGAAGCTCATTTACAAGTGAGGTTCATCAAAGTTTTGAATTTAGGTCCTTTTGATGGTGCAAACAGACCAAAGAGTGGCACACAGAGAGGCCAAACAGCAACATCATAAATAAAATCGTGCCTAGCTATCTTACTGATCTTCTCAGCCTGTATATTCCTAGTAGAGCACCAAGATCATCAGGCCAATTGCTCTTGGTGCAACCTAGGCCACGGCTCTAGACCAGAGGTGACCATCCTTTTGCTTCAGTTGCACCTAACCTCTGGTACAATCTCCCACAAGCTATTCGCGTGTCTGATTTGATGCAGACTTCTACAGACTTTTTGAATCCTTGAATACTTATCTATTCGGTTTAGCCTTCCCGGCTATCTAGAGCACGCTTCTTGTGTACATGCAACCCCTTTTCTTCTTTTTTTTGAACAATGTTTTGTATTGATTTTACCTTTGAGGTTTTATTTTGATATCTGCTTACCTTGTATGCTTGGTTTATCAATGCTTTCCACCTGCTAGCTCATTTGCATTTGTATTTTGCTGCTGCTTCTACTGGATTTTGTGAAGCACTTTGGTGTACCTCTGGTTTTAAATGTGCTATGCCAATAAAGTTGTATTGTAACAGATAATTTATCTTCATCAGTATCAAACACGGCTTATTTTGCTTTATTAAAGAAGCTATACATCCAACTATTTATTTATTATTGTAGTTTTTTTATTACTGATACTTTTACGCAGCACCTATAGAGTTAAAAACGTTGGTTGTTCACCTGAAATTTAACGTGGTGGCAATTTTGTACATATTTCCACATCTTTCAGGACAGACTGTAATAACCAGGTGATCCCGTTTACATCAGCCATTCTCATCAACTTCAGCTGAACTGAGCAAATGTTAGCATGCTAAACATCAGCTAGCACTGTAACAGAGAACCTCTTAACATGGTGACATTAGTGTAAAAGTCGAGCACCACTGTGCCGTGGTGCAGCTTCACAGAGTTGCCAACACAATTAGATTCTTGGTCATATTTCAACCGCTGAAAATATGTCAAAAAACCAGATCCAGTGTTCTGACAAACCATCCTACTTTGGCAAAACGTCCTACCGTAAGTAGTTTATGCACATTTCTGCTGTCACAGAGTAATTCTAGCACAAATTTAAGTAGGTATGACGGTTTGTCACTTAACTTTGCCCATCAGAGTATGGTTGTAGCTCACATTCATAAAGCCAGGACGGTTTGGCACTTAATTGTACCCGTTAAAGTATGTTTCTAGGTCTTATTAACAATGCTAGGATGATTTCCCACTTAATTTTAGCTGTTAAAGTATGCTTCTAGCTCATATTCACAAAGTTAGGACAGTTTGCCACTTAATTTCGTGTTGTGCGCATGCGCAGAAACAATGGGTAGGATGAATTCCCAGAACACCGGATAGATAGGATAATCCATGGAAATGATTGAATTCTGGATTCAAGTTTGTGTTTTCTCCCATTTTGGTGAATGTAACAATATCCTAAAGCTGACAGCTAAAACACAGTTGAGAATGTTTTCAGTAGAAGCTCAGGACTTAATTACAGAAATGGAGAAAAAAGATGTAAGGATCACAGCCTGACTGTACCCTTCTTGGCTCCTCTCTTCTCTCTTCGTCTGCCAAACAGGTCTGCCTCAGCAGGCAGACTGACTAAAAAGCAGTGCGATTTAGAAAGGCTGGCTGGCAAAGAGGACAGGATGAAGAACATTCCTCCACAGCCGTGTGTTATCACTTGCCTTTCACTAATGGCGTAAATCAGGAGAGGGGGGAGAGGGAGCACAGCAGAAAGCAAGTGCCCCTGTGCCACTTCAAAAAGCACCGAGGGGAGACGGGAGGATTTCAGTGCTGTTACGCACTTCTTCCGTGGTAAATATTTCATCTGTGAAGCTGGTCTCATCCGCTCTTCCCCTCTTGTCTACCTCATGTGAGGCTGTCTTCATGCCAGGTCACTGAGTGCTTTCCACGGAAGAACAGAGCAATGGAAAAAAAGCCTTTCCATAATGGGGATAAAATACTTCACTCAAAATGAAAGTGATCTTTTTTTGCAGAAAAGTTACATAAAACAATGCAGAGTTATTTCTTATGAATGTTAAAGGATCACTTGATCATATCAGTGAAATACGGATGCGACTCAGTGGACAAGCTCTGAACTGCACATGGTCCATTTCTTTTTTCCATCATAATGAATAATGCTCATCTTATAACCAAAGGAATTTCCTTTTATTTTTAATTAACTAATTAGCATGAAAGACAGTGTATTTGAGCCTAAATGTCATCAGTCTGGTGGGCTTCTTCTCAGCAGACACATACTGGACACATTAAGATTCATAAACTTGAGCGCGCGTGGAGATTTTAGCGTTTGGCTCTCAGAAGCGCACACAGCAAACACGTTCTATATGAAAGTGAGCCAGCATTCACACCGTCACTATTAAGAGCTGGTTCCAAAAAGCAGCTTTGAGCTTTATGCCCTGCAGTCTTAAAGAAAGCAGATCAGATCAGGGACATTTTCATTAGTGCTTTTCTAGAGGTTCAAGGGGCCGTGCATCGAGATTTCATCCTCCAGGAACGGGCGCATCGCTGCAGAAGGAGACTGCTTTGAAGGGAATTGTGTCCATATTTAAATTGGGCATATAATTGTTCCTTTTATTGCTACAGTCACTAAACAATTTGTAATAATCTGTAATCTAGTACATTTTAAAGTGTACAAAGACATTTGCCCTGTGGCGTTTAGTGAAATGGGGCTGGTTAATTCATTTCTGTGGCATCTCACTCTTTTAAAATAATCCAAAGTAAAACAAACACAAACCAGTGCAATGCTCAGCCTTGTGTTGTTGTGCAGAAAACCAGACACACAAACACTAATCCAAAAGTTAAGTCAGGTGACCTGGTTCCCCAGCTTACCACACAGATCATGGATGACGTCCAGGGATGAAGACCAGGAGTAGCGCTCCATTAACCCTTCGCTGAAAGGAGATGGCAAAGCCTCCAACTCGTACGCACCGCGCTTCTTCCAGTAGAGGAACATTGTGACTTCTTCGACAAGCAAATATTTTACAGGAATGAATATAATTTAGCCGTTTGCCCATACTTTGCTTGTGAAATTGAAAAGTCTGAGCAGTCCATGGCCCCTTCCCCCACTGAATAATTATCTGAAACTCTGCAGACAATTATTACTCCCTTTTCTTTGACCATTTTTAAAGACAAAGCCTGCCAGCCAACTCTGCTTTCAACTTTGCCAACTGCCAATATGTTCATCTGTAATCTCCACCTGCACGATTACCTCATCCAGCTTGCGCTTGCTAAAACTTGCTTTGAACCTCCTGTCTAAGTCTGATCCGACTTCACAGCGAGTCCAAGTGAGCAAATGCGCTTCCTTCAAGTACAATTACATTTCCAGAGGACAAGAGTATCGATTCTGTAACTGCAACAAACTTTTTATCATTTAAAAATAAGCAACATTAAATAAGCAACATTTAATGCTGCATCTGATCCCACAAAGCAAAGACCAATAAATGTCTCTGAACCTTCTGTTCACTGCATCTTCCTGTTGATCCTGTAGGTTTTTAGATTCTCTGCTAATCATCCACTTAAAGCCGCCCACCAGGAGCTGTCAAGCACCAAATGCTGTCCTCTTCTAATCCATTTATCCAAGCTTTTCCCGACTAAATTACAGACAACCAACTGCTAAAAAAGGTGTTGCTCATCTCATCTCTAGGAGCAAGTTTCCTTTGCCGTCGCCTTCCCTGAGGTTTGACTTTATCCATGACAAAGTTTCTCAAACTGTGCAAAATTGGCGTGTGAGGCAAGCTGCTCATGTTAAAGCCCTGTGTAGGATCTCCTGGAGATAGGGGGGCTTTCTGCCCACTCCATCAGACAAGTGTTGTATTCATGCAGAGGTGAGTTGCATGCTGGGACGGGCAATCTGGGCCAATGGCTTTTGGACTGGGTGACACAAAGATCTCTTTTAGGCCTCCTCCTACATCCAGAGCGGACTTTCTTTATGTTTTGCTCAAACTGTAAAAGGCTGACATTTTTCTGCATTGATTAGTGCCCGCGCCCTTTATGTCTCCTGAAAGATTTATTCGTTTTTATGAATGCACCAGCTCTGTGGAGCATGAGCTCAGATATTTCTGAGGAGGTAGAACGCACACATCGGCCTCTCGGAAATGAGCAAAAGGAGTCCAGTTACAAAACGCTCGAGTGAGACAACGCACTCCGATCCTCTAATATCTTGGAAAAACAGCTGAAGGGTTAAACCAACAGGCAGTTAGATATCAAATCAAGACATAATATTTTCCAGGGTTGCTTAAAGGTTGATGCACTGCTATTATGCATCTAAAATGGGAGAAGAAATACTGTGAGAATGTGCTGCGCCGGCCGGGGGAAGGGAGGGACGTTGTCACACATAGCGACCCACATGTCCAATTTTGGGATAAGAAATTAGAGGGTAGGATGGGAGCTGGTTTTCTGCTCAGCGCTGGGCTTTGCAGACATATGGTAATAATCTGAAGCAGCTTTGAGCACGCAGCTTCCCTTTTAATGAAGAGTGCAGTCGTGCAGCATGAGAACTGGGAAGCAAATACAAGGGCCAATTTCCACCTACTACAGAAACAAAGCGGGAAGCAGATGAGATATTAGCCTCGCTTTCATCATCATCCATCAGCTCAGCTTTTAATAAAAAGACACCTATTTAGCCCTATCAAGAACAGAAAATACCTGCTCAAGTGTGGCACCAATACGGACATTAGAATGCTTTTTGGTCTGATCTCATACACAGAATATTTGTGTATAATTTAGAATCTAGAAATGGTTTCTGTACAGTGAAAACACATTTTCAGAGGCTGGGCAGGTGTTTACTGGCAGACTGTGCATCTTCAGGTCCAGTCAAAGGTTAATCCCTATGAAAAGACTTTTTTTTGGTACAGGTAACTTTGGGTTTTGTGGCAGAGTCTGATCAGTTTGACTGCACATGTTTTTTGAGCAGGCTTTGGCTGCATGCAGGTGCACATGCAAATTTTAACACCAAAGGCTATCATCTGAACCTTTTTTATTAGCATGTTTTAATTTAGCTACATTCATAAACAATGACTGGCGCAGGGAACAGGAACCAGTCTTCAACCGTTATCTGCAATCCAGATATCCTGGCCTTTGCCTTCAGAGGCTACGATTGGAGACGAGTCAAATAATGACCAACATGCAAGGGAATCTGTATTTTCTACCAAGATTACACAGCCCGATTTAGGTTTCCCTTCACAAATAGGTATTCCAGCAGTTTGCATTGCTCTTTCAAGAAGTAGCCTCGAATACTAAAAACCAGCATCCCTGCCTCTTAAACACTCATTTTTGATCTCCACACTCCTACTCCCCCCAAACAAGTCAAGTCACAAGTTCAAGCTAAAAATAAACCTGATGTAATCGCTATAAAATAATCAGGATTATTTCTTTAGACTTAACAAAGAAGCTCAGAAAACAGAAGACATTGTGCAACTGTTTTCATAAGCTCAGCGGCTCTGCCCCTGGCTTTATAAGCAGAACTTCATGTATAACATCCGTGGACTAGGTGTTACAAATCTGCATTCCCATCTGCTTGAGTCATTCTCACCCATCTTAAAATAAACACCATTTTCAGCCATGTTTTATGTGAAGGATTTCAAACAGCTGATCTGGATATCAATCGTTCCATCTGATAAATGTAAACTTATTAGGGCAAAAATCTTGATGCCAGTGCAAAGTTTCAAAGTGTGCGTCTCTCAGCAATGCAATGATGAATGGCAGTCCTCAGCCAGTCTAAAGCGGTCTTTGGTACTGTAAAGATAACAGCAGAAGGAGCAGTAGTATGATGACGGCCTTATTATTGCAAAGAAATATGTTGATCTTATCATCCGGGATATCGTAAGGAACAGTTTGACCCTGACTGACACTTGTTATGCTCAGAGTTTGATAAGAACTTTGCATCATATCTGCCTGATAAGTAGCTACAGCCAGGAGATGGTCAGCATAACAACAACAAAGGTCTGCTTCTGTCCAAAAGTAAAGGGAAAAAGAGCATCTCCATAGCTCACTTAGTAACACTACTTGACAGATTGAGGTTTGTCTCTGTGCTTTGCTGGAAACCCTTCTATTGCAGTGCAAAGTGAGCCTTCACAATAAAATCCCTAAAAAGAAATATACACATGCAACAAGGGAACAAAGATTCCTTTTACACTATTGTGGTGACAGAAGGGTCTATATTTTCATATGTATGTAAAAAACAAACTGGGTTTCTAAAACATATCAGGCAGTAAAAGGTTAATTTCTTCCCGTTTACAGTCTTTATGCAAAGCTATGCTTCTACACTCACTCGCTACTTTGTTAGGTACACCTGTTCAACAGGCATGTGATTGGCGGAATATCTGACCAGCCAATCACACGGCAGCAACTCAGTGCATTTAGGCAGGGAGTCACTCAAGATGATCTGCTGAAGATCAAACAGAACATCAGAATAAGGAAGAAAGGCGATTTAAGTAAATGTGGTGCGAGACTCCCTGATCTCAGTATTACACCAGCTGCTGATCTCTAGCTGGTTGTGTCAAAGGAGAATGTTCAGACTGTTTCAGGCTAATAGGAAAGCAGCCACAACCCAAATAATTTGTTACCACCAAGGTATGCAAAACAACATCTCTGATGCAGATTGGCCACAGCAGCAGAAGACCACACCGCTTCCACTGTCAGCTAAAAACAAAAAGAAGCTTAAGTTCACATGGGCTCACCAAAATTGGACAACAGAAGACTGGAAAAACGTTCTCTAATGTGATGTTCTCAATTTCTGCTGCAACATTTGGACGATAGGGTCAGAACTTCGTGTAAATGCCATAAAAGCATCCTGGGTACATCCTGTTTTGCATCAACAGTTCAGGCTCATCATGGTGTAATGGTTTTCTTAGCACATCTTAGCACCAACATTTAAATGCAACAGCCTATCCGAGTATTGCTGTCCATCCCTTTATGACCACCTTCATGGCCTTTATGTACAAATCTGATGGCTGCTGTCCTTTTATAAAGATAATCTCAGACTGGTTCCTTGAACTTGACAATGAGTTCTCAAATGGTCTTTGCAGTCACAATATCTTAACCCAATAGAGCACCTTTTGGATGTGGTACAATGAGAGATTTGCATCATGGATATGCAGCTGACAAATCTGCATCAACCGTTTGATGCCAACATGTACCAAAATCTCTGAGGAATGTTTCCAGCACCTTGTACCATGAAAAATTAAGGCAGTTATAAATGGGGTCCAATCTGGTACTTGCAAGGTATACCTAATAAAATGTCTATTGAATGCATTTGCTTTATATACACCATGCAGGAAGTCCCTAGCAGTAAGAATATTTTCTAAATGCCTCAGTAGTCATTTAATCCAGTATAGCACTGCTTGTAAACCTTTTTTAAGTTAACAGACTAATTAGAGGTGATATTAATACAAATATTAATGTTAATTCAGCTACCTCCAACTGATCGTAGTAGCATAAGACAAAAATAGCAAGCAAAACGTCCTAGTGTGTCAAGCCTGAATGAACTGGCTGCTCAACAGGATCACACTCACTAAAGTATTAATGGTGTGTTGGGGAATGAGTGAGCGAGTGGCTGCAGTATGACAAGACTGTAAATGAGACTTTTGGACTGTGAGCGGTAAGAGGGAAAAAGTGTGTAAGTCTGAGTGTTGACAGAGGGAGTGCAGTTGAAGGCTTGTGCGTGCCCATGTGGAGGAGGTTGGGGGTTATATTTAGCAAGGTGGCCCATCAAACAGGCCGAGGTTAACCTCTCACCAGCAAACTAAGAGCAGTTAAAGACGTCCCTGTGTGAATGCTCAAAAAAAGAAGAAAATACAAATGATTTAGATTCTACTTTACCAAAAAGCAACTTCCAGCAAGACTATCCATCTCTGTTTTTACATTTAGATTAATACATTTTTAGGGAAAAGCAGCACATATTAATGTGCACATCAAACCTGCCAAGAGGCTGCGTATTTGAGATACATTTCAGGGTATGTATCACTCACCTGTCTTTTGCAAGAGGCACATTTCCATTCTATCCAGAGCCTGAGACACATTTCTCTACTCTTTGGATAAAATTTGTCTGGCTACTGTGCTTTGCACGATGCACACCACCCGCTTTGACTCCATTTTTTATATTTTATTACTTTTGTGTGCTTCTGTGCTTTATATGATTTGTTTTTAATATATAACCAGTCACACATAGATTGTGCCAAAGGATGATGATCTCAGAGACTTTGCATTAAATCAATATTTTTGGATTCACCCATCCAAGTCATGGTTGGACAGGAGCCTAGCCCAGCTGTCATCGGGCAAAAGGTGGGCCCAGTCCAGACAGGTGACCAATCTATCCCAGGGTTAATAATTCAATCTGCTTTCTGTAATGTCGTGCCGGCACTCAAAACACGGACAGACACGCACACAAAAGTTCATTCGCACATTTCTCCACTCTTTGAAATCAACATCAATCCATCGTCATCATCTCAAAATGAGAGAAAAGTGAAGGGTATTTTTGACTGTTGTTTTGACTATAAATTAGAGTCAACTGTGGCTTTGCGCACACGCACGCTACTCTCCTCCGCTTTTTATTTCATCATGTGTGTTTTGTTGGTGAAAGACTCAGCTGTGTGTGGGGAAGGTGCGGTGAAGGGTGGAGGCGAGACAGATGAGCCGTTTTACACATTTGTACAGGTTGAACAAGCAAGCGGATGCACAGGCGGAAAAATATGTAAAAGTTAAAAAACAAAACAAACAAACAAACAAACAAACAAACAAACAAACAAACAACAACAACAACAACAAAAAAAAAAAAACACAATGAAAGTGACTTATTGGTTATTGGCAGTCTCGCAGACGGATCACAGGACTATTGGACTATGGAGAAGATCACCAAAACATACTGTCTGGTTTCATTTCCTTTAGTCTTCTACTAAATGAAAATAAATTAAGTTTCTTTATCCATCATTACTGCTGTCAGTTTGCCAGTTGGACACCATTTGTCTGGCTACTCTGCTTTTAGCTCTTCAGTCGCTGCTGAAAGACAGCAGCCTCTGCAGGGCATGCAGCTCTGTTAGACTGTGCTATGAGCTAAATGCACGTCACTATGCTAATATGCTCACAACATCAACACTAATGTGTTTATGAGTATAATTCAGGGCAGAAATAATAAACACATTTGTCGAGTGTAACACAGCCTGCAAATATCGGGCTGTAAGTATTATTACACTCTCCTGCATTTTAGGTCATTCTCAACAAATCTCTTTGATTCTGTAGTATTTGTTTAACAAGTCGAGATATATGAAGCACTTTTAATTTTAGGCTATGATTTAAAAAGAGAAAACACCAGTTAACTTACTTATAAACTAATTCAGTGCTAATTAGAACTGACAGGAATAGAAACAGATATCAACCACACTGGGCAGATTGTTCAGTCTGTCAGAGTCATACGCTTAATCAGTTCCTTTTATCTGGCATGTTTTTCTGGCCTGGTCTTTTTGGCAGTCGTGCATTGCAGAGCAATGATGTCAAACTGGTAGCAGACCTGAGATACAGGCGTGTCTTTTTTCCAAGCCTAACTCTTTGACTCAGAGATGTAGACCTGTCTTAGCCCACACTATACACAGAAAACTGATAAGGAATCAGTAACACAATCGACATGGACAGAGATGTTATTATTCTTAGTGGATGCTTGATTAAAAGTATTGGACAAAATGAAATGCTGAGTCACACTAGTGCTTGATAAAAAGTCAGGAGGCCCACCAAAGTTATTACAATTCACCTTGAAGGGGGAACATTAATGTGTAGACAAAATTTATTGACACTGTATTCTGTGGTTGAGCTCAGCCTTGCAGAGTCATTAGGATTCTTCCTCTAGAAACTGTAAAAGTGTCAAAATTTACAGCAATCTTCAAATAGTTCATAAAGTATTTCAGTGTAGGGCATGGAGGACTTTATAAGGCACCAAGACAGGGCGACACCTGAGACCTGATAAGAGAGAGGATTGAAAAACAACAATAAAAAACAAACCAGCCAACTTGTTTATAATACAATCTGACCAGTGATTCTATACATGGAGATTTTATGTTCCAGTGGCCAATGAAGTTAAAGTAAATTTAGATAAAGCTTTAAAATCCCAGTAATTCACCACAGAGGGTCATCTGCCTCCATCTCACCCTATACCTTATATCATTGGGCCCAAACCAACAGGCCACGGACCAGTACCGGGCCGTGAGAGTTGAGGCTCTGGTGTGAAATTTATGGTTTTCAAGGTTTTTATCGTAATTTCTTTAATCGTTTTTATCATTAACTAAGTTTCCCTGGATCTTTTCCCGTGTGTAATGAATAAATCTTCTTTTTTTGGTACCGGTACTGGTTTTATTTTGTTGTATTTATCCACGACACCTTAAAGGCCGGTCCGTGAAAATATTGTTGGACATAAACCAGTCCGTGGCGCAAAAAAGGTTGGGGACCACTGCCTTATATCATCTGTCACTCCAACCCTCTGCAGCTTCTCTATGGCTCCTTCTGTTCTCCTGCCTGGCAGCTCCATATTCAACATCCTATTGTCCGATATATCCACGATTCGTCCTCTGCCCACGTCCAAACCATCTCAGCCTTGCCTCTTTATCTTCGTCTCCAAACTGCTCAACCTGAACTGTCCCCTCTGATATACTCATTTCTAATTTTGTCCATTCTGGTCATTCCCAATGAAAATCTGAGCATCTTCATCTCTGCCACCTTCAACTCATCCTCCTGTCTTTTTGTTAGTGCCACTGTCTCCAAACCATACGTCATCGCAGGTCTCGCTAGGATCTTGTAAACCTTTCCCTTCTATCACAAATCAAGGTGAAGCTTAAAAACACTCGCTCGAAATGAAAACAAACGTAAACACAAATTATTTTGACCTCGCTTGAGAGCTATCATCAAGTCTTCATACAACTGAATGAGAGAAGTGAATGACTAACTGAATTTGACACACGAGTAGATTTTACCACATGTCTTCTGAAGATATCAAAAGCGCTGATATAAACCCTCAGAAGCTGAGTTAGAGGGGCCATCCCCAGCGAGTGAGTCATGATGAGACATGGTGTAATTTAACAGTCCATCCTTAAACCAGCAGCTCAGAGGGACAAACAACCACTCTTCAGCTTGTTGATATGAATAATCCCATAATTGAAACAATCTGGTTGAAATTGCAGAGGGGGTCTACGGTTGAGAAGCCAATAACAGAGTCAACGGGAATCAAAAACACTTATTCTTGAAAAGTACAGTTATTGTCATGGGGAAGGCTGCAATGCACATAAACAGTCATTTAAGCAGGGTGGAGGTTACACGTGTGGAAGGACACATTTAGAGATAAACATTTGCAGTTATGTTTCTGGTTAAAGAAGGTGTGTGTGTGTACGTGTATGCGTGCACATGTGTGACCTTTACATAGGCCCTCTAATTATCTGCTGCACAGTTTGAAGTGAGCGAGCGCACTGTTGGTCTATTTACAACATGATGAGGCCCTGACAGCGTGGAAGGGCTTTTGATCATATTAGCTGCCTTTATTTGTTTGAAGTTGGCAAAGTGATGTGGAGCGTGAATTTACAAAACAAGACTTCAATCCAACGCTGACCAACGGGCAGATGAGCCGATTTCATATGCAAACTGAATGAAAATGCAAAGCGGAGGCCAACAGCTTGTGCTCTGTGTGACGATGCAAAACTGCATGGACAGACTACCCCTGAAGGCAACGATCAGTGCACCAACCGAATTGGGAGCCTAACAAACCTGCTTATAAGGCAATGCGCCCTGAAATGGCACAAACTACACAAAGTGCTTTGACTGAGCATAAGAAGGGAAGCGTATCAGCTTCTGTTCGTCATTGATCATTTAAAAGTGCTCCAATGGGAAAAGATCTGTGAGAGAACAGTGGGGAAAAATAAGCCCTTAGCTGACAGCGGGTTTATGACAATGACTTCATCTGTGGCTATAAACAAAAACACTGACACTGCAGTAAAGTGTGCAAGGCCACAACACCTGCTCAGTGTGCATACTGTGAGTTTCACTTATGCCTCTCAAAGCACCTGAAATCAATGTTTTTTACATTTACAATAGAGCACGACTTAAAGGCAAAGGCTTTGTTCTCATCAGCTCATCAAGCGCTCACAGCAAGAATTAGAAATGCTAAGCGTTTAAGAAGAATTCTGGTTCCACAAAGTGACACAATGACTGCTTTTGTTATGACAGTGTTGCATTTTGCAGGTTTTTAGAAAAAACAAAGCATTAAAACACAAAAAAGAACAGTAAATGCACTGAGGACTAAAAGCTAGTGGAGAAGATAATGTGGAAATGACACACTGTCTATTACCAGAGGAAGAACAAGGGCAAAAACTTCAAAGGGGAATCCCCCTGCAAAAGAAATAGGGCAGTAGAACCACAACGGTCAAATATGTGGAAAATCTGATGGTTGTACATGAAATGAGAAGAGTTTTGGGTCACAGGACCTTCATGAACTCCCCTGCTGTGGGTAAATCAACAAGCAAGAAGTGGAGTGCAGAAATAATTAGATGCAAGGAAGGAAATACATTTTCTGTCAGACACAGGGAAGGGAAAGATTGCATCAGTGAGCTATTGTTTTTCAGTACAGTCTGCAATGCAGATCACAGTCAACTAGAGACAAAAGCTAACTGTGTTCACCAATATTTGCTGTAGTAACAAAGGAGGTCAACTTGCAGTCATTGCATTTTAGCAAAAAACCAAAAAACTTCTATACGTTAAAAGAAAAAATACTAGGATGAGCTGGAGCAACACACAAGAAATTTGAATGATTATGTTCCTGCAGCTGAAGGAAAAAAAGAAAATAAGCAGAGCAAACCGTGACACAAAATGGCATCAGGAGAAGACACGAATGCAGAGAGGGAAAAGGAGAAAGGAAATCACACTGGAACAACAGAAAGACAGTTTGGAAAAGGAAGTTTAAACTGTAACAAGCCACGAGCCAGACAAACACTAATACGCACTCGCGCACACACTAACACACGCCGTGGCACATGCACGCAACTTTCAAAGGTCTGGTCAGGCTCCAGATGTTCCCTGAGAGCTCTGCAGCTCAACATCGGGTCCATTTAGCTGCTATTCTAGACCCATTTATTATGCTAAAGATGTTCTGATTTAGATTCACGTCTGAGCACTTCCTGGGCAACTTCATCCGCCAGCGGAGCTCATTTGATATGATCAAAAGCACCATTACAGCTGTTAAAGGAGGCTATTGGTAAGATATATTTTCTTGCTGTTTTAAAGGTGAAGAAAAAAAACTGTCATGCATCTTCTCATGAGCCTGCATGGGCAGCGACTTCTTGGGGGCTTATTTCAAAAAGGAAATTACAGAATCCATCTGCAGATGAAGATCATGTGGCATGATAAAAAGCCCCAAAGTGGCTAGTGTTCTGTCAACGGCTGCAAAAGAATGGCCCTCATCTTTGAAAGCCACAGGGCCGCCAAGTCCTTAAAGTACTCAGAAGAAGATAATTTCATCATCTGTAATTTCTAATTGATCATGAGATATGATTAAACACAGCTACTAAAAAGACTGTTTCCACTGCTGTTCAGCATTAACGTGCAAACCTCAGCTCTGAAGTCTGTAAATCACTGAAACCACTTAAGTGGACAAAGCAGCTGGTGAATTATTCTGTAACCTTAATGAAGTGATTAAATTGAAAGAAAATGTAAGTAGAAATTGGACACACCCCTGTCTCGAGGATTTGTGGCTCTAACAAGAAAACATTTACTGGCATTTTTCCACTAATTTCAAATATTAAATAGACTTGATGATTAATAGGGGTCGGAATCAAAGAGTAACTCATAATACAACACCACCACAATGTGTTATCCATCCATGTGGCTACCACAGACTAAAGTCTAACCAACTTGAACAGCCTATGCTGTTTGTGGACACAGGTCTTCAGTCTTTACCCCTTGGAAGTCTACTTGGAGTAACCTTTGAAGCTCTTCTCTGAACTGAGCAGGTTCTGTCATATTTCAGGTCTGCTTACAGACCAAATAACTTGAGTTTGCACCAGAAGTTAGCGAGGGTGGTCTCTGCCCATGCAGCTACCCTTGGAAAAACATGTAAACTGTTCTTATGGCCATCATATGACATTTCATTTAAATATACTCAGATGTCAAACCTCGTCATTAAGGGTACAGGCGAGGTCGTCAGATGTCGCCCTTATGGGGGGAAGAGTTAAATTTCAGCCTCTGACCTCTGACATCAGTGAACATCACCGATATGGCTGATACCGATAGTAGTCTGACATGAATCAAACAAATTAGGCTCAATCGACTGAAAATAAAGACATGCGAAGACCACACTTCTACATTTACAGTCAAGCTTTGTATGAACAGCACATGATGGCTGCAATACTACGAAGCATTAAACTAATATGTCCTTCCCACAGTTGACATCTTTCGGGACATCCCAGCAGTGAATAAGTGCACACAGCAGAGATATTTCTTCAGTTTTTGTTTTGTTGTGGACGACAGAGACCAGACTAGACATCTGGCCCCAGATTAGACCAGTGTGTTTAAGACAGACTTAAGACTCCGGTGGCCTGGAACACTGAAGGGTTCCAGACTCAACCAATTAAGGCTGCTAAACTTTAACTCCGTGCATACTTCACTTACTGCATGAACCCATGAACTGCAAACAGTGTACATGAACATGTAAAGTCTATAAAGGAGAGGGAGAGTGAGAGAGAGAGCTAAATTCCAAGGACATCAGTCTGATAAGTCTTCAAAGCTAGAAGAGTCAAGTATTCATTTTATTAGGTTTCCATCAATAAAAGCTCAACGAGAAACTAATTTGCAGATTACCTGAGTGTGAGAAACAGTTAGATAAACTCATACTGCTAGAAAGGTCGTTACACATCTAAATTATGAGGAGGAAAGAGTGGAGGAGTGCATGAAAAAAAACTGCAGTAAATTGTACTGTCTGGAGATTTACAAGAGGTAATATCAATCATCTGAGTGTAGGCCTATACCGAGTTGTCCCAAGATCCTTTATCAGGTGCATAACTTCAGATCAGAGTGTACTGTCCTGTCTGACTAAAATATTCCTGCCTCCAGCTGGGATAATTGCTCAGGTCACTTGCCAAATCCAGCCATTAACTTTGATGACTGGAGGAAAGCATGACACAAAGAACTGCTGCCTGAGGATCAAAGCCATGAGAGATCCTCTCTTCCCCTTCCTTTGTGACTTTTTGAAGACAAACTCACAGTGAATCACACAAATAAGCATGCTGATCACTCTGAGGTGATGACTTATCCAACATTACCCAGCTGCAGACTGAGCAGCCGCTCGAATATTAAGATGGTGATCAGTCAGTAGCTGACTTCATGAATTTTTACTTACTCAGGCGTAATCTGAGACCAAGCCAGCTCCTTGGTGGCGATTTGTGCAGAACTGAATTCATGGTCCACTTGTTTGGCACCATCTAAACATACAATCCTTCTCGAAATCCTCTCCCGCACCAACTCCAGCTCCTCGCAGGTCCGTCTGTCGGTGTGGAAGGCTCAGCGCTGATCAGCCAGAAAAATGTTTAATTAGCACATTTTCATTTTCCTCTCATTCCCACGGTCGACCTCTAAAAGGCAGTGTGCTCACACTGGAGGATCTGCTCGGCGGCGAGCACAATACTGTTCATATCACGGCGAATGCGCGGAAAAGAGTGGCAAAAAGCATCCCTCGGTGCACACGAACAAAAGTTAACGCTGGTCTAACGACTAGTGAAGCACAGCTGCAGGTTGGACTGTGCTTTAAATGACCTGTTGCCGTCTGCACGCGTGAAAGAAAAAAAAAAAATCCTCCCAGCGTCCACCGAGCAACGTCTGTTGGTGAAGCTCGATCGGTGCAGGAGTGGGATTACGAGGAAAAATCTTCCCCTGGCCTTTAAAGCTGCAGCTCAGTGGATGGATTTCCTTCTTAACGAAACTTTACACAACGCTCGGGTGAAGTTGGATTGTCCGCAGTCTCCTCCGGCCGCCTTCTCCGTTCAGACACCGGTTCTCGTCCATTCATTCATGGAACCTGGATCCACAAAGACTCAGTGCAGTTTCTCGCTCTCAAGTGGCGCAACGCTGCTGCTGGAGGCGCCAGAGATACACATGCAGTCAACAGCAGCACAGAACAGAGGTTCATTCACGTTTTCAGTAAACTTGTCACATGTAAACAGTGAACACAAAACAGCATCAGGTGTGTGCTCCACCTTGAAAACGGCAGGTGAGGAGAAAGGAGAACGAAAATGCCTGGGACATCCCAACCCAACAAAGGCTACACCTTTCTATAGTGGGCCCTCCAGTTAATGTTGTGCCTGTAAAACTTTCTGTTTTTGTCAGAGGCGTTTCCAGTTTTTTTTTGTTTTGTTTTGTTTTTTTATAGGGGTGCGCCTAAAACAAAGCAGCACTGGGTGGTGGGGCAAAGGAAATGAAGTAAAGTCGGTGTAGACAACACTGGGCAAGGTTTTCTGACTCATACGCAGCCTTGTGTCCTTACACAGATGGTATTATTAAAAAAAAAGGTGGTGCACAAGACCTCAGACAACTTTATGTATTAAAAACCGTTTTACAAAACGATAAAACAAGTAGCCTATTAAATAAAAGCCACAGTAATAGTTTAGCATTAAAATCTACTCAAATAAGCCAAAGTAACTGAGGTAAAAGTAATTTTTTTTGGAGCACATGTACGTTGCATCACTATTGATTTATTAATGTGTATATCGAATTAATTTTGCAACTGGAAACTATTTTATTTACTTATATACTTAAATGTAGCTTTATTTGTATTAAGCCAGCATCAGTAGTACCAAAGCTTTAAAATACATGATGTGGACTACAAAGTACATTATTTCCAATAAGAATGTTGTGGAATAGAAGCGGAAAGCAATAGAGAACTTCTTAATGTACAAGTACATTAACACAGTACTTCTGTAAAGTATTACATCACATTTTGCTCACTGGTTCGATCTATGCCCTCTTCCAATGGCAGTGGGCGTTGCAGGATTAACTGTACTCGCATCACTGTACTCTAATGCAGTAACAGCGGTGGTGAGGTGGGGCACCAGGGCAGTGATCCTTAATTTTAGTGGTCACCCGGACATAAACACTGCTTCTATGGAATCACTAGTTAAATATATGATAGAGAAACTTTTAAAAAGTCTGCTGATTGCAGCAGTGAATATTTTCTATTAATATCAATACAGATATCGAGTGACATGATGAAGACTATTAAATGGGTTCTACTGTACCAAAACTAAGCAGACATCAAGTATTCATGCTAGCTACTGTGAAAATCAATGTAATCAAACAGTCTAAAGAATCTGTAATTGCATGCATGTTTACATTGAATGTGAACAACACTGTCTCTACATTGTTGTTGTTGTTGCAGGCAGAAGATGAACATCACATAAAGAGTGAGGCACAGATTTTTTTGTGAGGAAAAATACAGCAACGAAAACAGGATTTGTGCATGGCTTTGCCTTTTGGCAGGTGTCCTCGATACTTTTCTGGTTGGTGTTCCAAGTTTTAACCAGATCAAGAACCTCACCAACTCTGCCAAACCCACCACGGGAACAAAAAAAAAAAAAAAAAAAAAAAAAAAAAAGCTCACGTGTCCCATTAAAACAAAAACTAAAATTTTTATACTTAATTGGACTGCCAAATATTTTCCCTTTAAAAGTAATGAGGTGGTGTGCAAAATGTAGACAATATAGGGAAAATATGTCAATTTCAATTTTCAACGTTGCTGCCATCAAACCTGGGAGGATTTATAAACTCATTTCCAAATAATTTGAAGCTCATCATTATTCACAAGTGAAAAATATTCAAGACAGTTGACAATCACAGCAAACTCACCACAATGTCAGAACATGCAATGCTCAGAGAAACTGCATACATCCCATGCGCTACATCTTGGAATCTTTAGGCCTTTATCAGCATGTTAAATGTTAATGTTCATGACAGCAGAATTAGAAAAAGACTGAATGAGTATGGCTAGTTCAGGAGGGTTACCAAAACAAGCCATACTGCCATGTTCTTTAAAGAGAATATGGCAGGACAGCTTAAGTTTGAAAAGTTACATCTGAACAAACCGCAAGATTCTGGAGGAGCGTCCTCACTTTGGACATATTTGACCAAAGTGGAGATGTTTGGACATAATGCACTGCACCAACCAAACACAGCACATACAAACACCTCATAACAACTGTCAAGCTCGATGGTGGCCTGATGATTTGGGCTTGTTTTGCAGCCACATGACCTGGGCACCTTGCGGTCACCTTGAGTCAACCATGAGCTCGTCTGTGTATCAAAGTATTCTAGAGTCAAATATGAGACCATCTGCTTGCCAGCTAAAGCTTGGCCAAAATTGGTAATGCAACAGGATAATGATCCCAAGCACAGCAGCAAACCTACATCTGAAAAAGAAAAAGTCAAGGTGTTGCAATGGCAAAGTCAAAGTTCAGACCTCAACATGATTAAGATACTGTGGTGGGACCTTAAGAGAGCTGTTCATAAACAAATACCCACAAACCTCAGTGAACTGAGGCAACATTGTAAAGACTGGACCAAAATTTCTCCACAATGCTGCCAGAGAGGGATAAAGTCATACAGAAAACAAATACTCAATTACTGCTAATGAATCATGGGTGCACTTAGTTTTTTCACACACCGGTTCTGCATTTTGGCTTTTTTTTGCAAATAAACAATGGCATAATTATTAACATATTTAAACTTTTGATAAAACAAGTTGATTTTTATTATGTCCTGATATGCAAAACCTTAGAACTGAAATAGGGGATTACATCTATGTTATCTTAAATCACATTTCTGGTTTGTTTTTTGAGATGTGTGGCATGTGCACTACTGATGAGACTTTACATGCATTTAAATGTACTCTGAACTGAAATATATCCCTACAGTTTCATGTAGACTGCCTAGTGGCACATCTACAGTGGGCTCTGGGTTGCATGAGGTCTAGAGGAAAACATCTGACGTGACAAAGCCAAAACAATGACTCTGCCAAAATGTAGCTGTGCTGTGTTTGTGCGCTCCCACCCTCAAATAAAGAGGGGGGCAACGGTGAACAAAGACGAGCGAGGGGGCAGAAAGGGGATGTTAAAACAGCCCACTTAACAAATTAGCAATTCTCCACTGCGTGACCGGTTGTTTACGGCCGAGTCCTTACAGTCCTTCAGTCCTTCCACCGAGATAAGATAAAGGTCAGTCTTCATGCAGCAGCATCTCGGTCCAGCGATCTTCTTCCTTAATCTTAATTTGCATCGTAAATTTATTACGAGACATTATAGTTTAACAGAATTACAACCTTATTACAGGCTAGAGTTCTTCTGCTGTTCAAAACAAAGTGGCAACATAATTATCTGCTGCCCCCTTGAGGGGAAAAAGCCAAACATCTAGAAACAAGCTCTTTATTTTCATCCCACATAGGTCAACATAAGGAACTGTAAACAAAACCTCTTGAATGGCCTTAAGTAACAAATGCAAAAGAGGGCAATAAAAATGGAGACACTTCAGTAAAGGCTTTGATTGGTGTACAAACACAACACGGGCATTGTCCTTGTTGGGTTTTCTTTGCAAATTCAACTGAGCTCATGTGAAAGACGTCTTCATAACTGCATCCTGTCCTCTTCTTTATTTTTTTTGTTGGATGGAAGGGAAAACAACACGGAAAGCGCGGGAAGTTGATACTTTATAACAAAACAGCCACCAACATGAAAAGCTACTTGTCTGGATCAGGCAAAAATACTGCACACAGTGATAAATTAAATTGCTATTAAACCGTTTGAACTCTACATGGATATATGATTATGATATTTAAATATCAAAGCAGCTGTAAGAACCACCATTCATGATGCTCTAAATAGCTGGTGAAGGTAAGAACCACATAGTCTGGAAAAGAACCTGCTTCACGTTTATTATCTGGCAGGCATTTAAGATTTGGAATGTCATCTACAAAAAACGAAAAAAGAAGAAAAAGAACCATCAATCAAAAGCTTTGACTATAATGTGTTGTGTTATTTTACTGTCCATGTGAGAGAAAACACCTAAGCGCCTTCACAGCATCAAACAAACATACAGTTTCAGGTTCCAAGATATGGCGAGGGCTCTCAAAAAAGAACTCCAGTAAGGTCAGAGTATGAAGTGTCCCACCTCAACCTCAGTTCTGTACATTCAAAGGCCAGCGCTGACTGATGAAATGTAAAGGGCAAAAAAAATTCTGCAGAAATGTCACTGCATGCCCACTTGACTGGGCCTTGTCATTCCCTTGAAGACTCGCAGCTTTCCTGCTCCAGTGAGATCAAAACTGTACTTTGTAGTAATATAGGGCATCTCCATGTCAATGCCCAGCTGAAATAGAGACAAAGACACTACAGGTCACAATAGAATAGTAATGTCATCTTTAGATATAGTTATACACAACTCCAGATCTGAGAACTTTGGAACTCTGAATGTAAATAAATGTACATAAAAACAGAATGCAACTGATTTTATTCACAACAGATCAAAGAAAAACATATCAAATGTTTAAACTGATACATTTTACTATTTGATGAAAAACTGTTTTTTAAATCTGATTTTTAAATTTAATGGCAGCAACAGATCTCAAAAGAAACTGGGACGGATGAACAAAAGTCTGGAAAAGTAAGTAACACTAAAAAGAAACAGTTGGAGCAAAACTGTAAAGACGTAAAACATCTCATCATCTACATGCCTGTGATAGTCGGGCCCTCAGGGAGCAGTGCATTAAATAAAAAAGAAGACATAATTCTGTCATGGAAATCACTACGTGGGCTTGGATACAGTTCACTGTGCCATCTAGGTTAAAGCTCCATTATGCAAAGAAGAAGCCATATGTGAACGTGATCGAGCAATGTCTCCATCTTCTCTCATTTAAAATGAACTAATGGAGAAGTGGAAAACTGTTCTGTGGTCAGATGAACCAAATTTTGGCTTTTTTGGGGTGAAAACATGAACACCAAGTCCTCAGGTACCACCTGGGTTGTTATCAGTGCTCACTTAAGGAGCCTTCATCTCTAATGCTATAGAGGTGCACTTGTGCCTACAGATAAAACAGCCTGCACATCTGGAAAGGCACCACCAGTGCTGCAAGGTCCATACAGGTTTTAGAGCAACACATGAGCCCTTTCAGATGGTATCGTTTTTAAGGCGGCGGGGCTTGCATGTTCCAACAAGACAATGCTCATTAACTGCATCTATTATACCAAATGGCTTTAAAGTAGAAAAGCCTGAACTGACTTTTCAGCAACTGAAAACATTTTTCATAACATGAATACAAAATGAAAAACATGAAAAAGGATCTGACCTGTGTTGTGAGGATACATGGAGGCATTGAAATTGCTCCTAAGAGGAGACAGTTGACTTTGCGCAGAACTGACGGCTCTACAGGCGTCAGCAGGAAGTACAGACCCCGTGCCATGTCAATAGCTCGGAGGACCCCTGGAAGACAGTATCAAGTAAATATAACGACATATAACGACTCTTTAATTCTCCCCAACTTCAAATTAGTCGGAGTGAATTTAGAACTGTACAAGAATTGTAAAATTGTCAAATGGATTTGGGTGTTCTTATTTATTACATATAATAATGTGTTTCTTTATTCCCGAGCTTAAGAATTGAATCTGGTGCTGAAACTTCAGTTTATGGAATAAAGTCTTCACTGCATAATCTACAAAAAGTTTTTAGCTCTTCACAAATATTTTTATTTCCTTCTTTCCTAGACTTTTTGGACCACCACCCCAATTATATATAATCTTATTTTTCTGACCAGTTACTACAGTTAAAGAAAGAGAGCTTTAATAAACTGAAAAAAAAACCAGTTTATTGTTGCAGTAACAATAACTTGAGCTTTTTTTAAAAAGATATCAGCAACATCCATTTTTAATTTGATAAAAATGTTTCAGTCAATGAGGAAGTAAAGCCAAAGTCAACACAATAACTCAGAAAGGACACTTACCAAATCCCACACATGGGCAGATGGGTGCCTGGGAAAGAAAGACTGGACCTCCCTTGCTTGATACTTTCTCTGCCAGGCAGCAGAGTCCTACTAGACTACCAGTGGTAGCATGAAAGGTGTGCGAGGGCACCACGTCGCAGTGGGTCACACCTAACACAACCGCTGTGTGTGGAACCTGTGGGTTTAGCAAGAAAATTGTTAGGTGGTTGCTTAATAAATACACAAATACATCTTTAAAAACAGTTTGCAGGTTAAGGAGGTTTAAACCAAAACTGGAGCATAGACAGCCATTTCCCATGTCATGAATTCTATTCATATATGTATAGACTGATCAGAGAGTCATGTGCTTCTTGTGTACCTGGTATGGTGTGAGGCTGTGCAGAGGTCTGACTGGTCCAGGGTCCGGAGACTGCAGCTGACTCAGATAGGCCAGGAGAGATAGATCCCTCTGCTCATTGCTACGCTGGTGTTTCCTGTCAAATGCAGCAATATGAGATGTAGCCAAGAGTTTGGAATAATGTTTTTACACCAGTATATTAATAATGGTGGTGCAGTGGTGTACTTACGCTGTTCCTTGACTCCCAACTCCTTGAAACTCTGCTTGTACACCTATGTGACTGTAGATTCTTGGGGGGCTGTGGCTTTCTGTAAACTCATCCAGAGCGGTCTGGGCGGGTGGGTGAGTCTGAAAGCCATTTGCTGTCCTCAGAAAGTCTGGAGTGAGGGCGGGGCACTGAAGGATACCACTGTGACTGAGCTGGACAACATGGGAAACTGGGAAGAAGCGGATCATGTCAACCAGCAGCTGGAATCCAAATCCTGTGAACAGAAACACATTCAGACACATTTTTTATTATTAGTGTATTTAAATTCCCCTACATTGTTTCACTGATGTCACAGAAGGGAGCTCACACTGACCTTTGACCCAGCCCATGGTGTTGATAATAATCGGAGCCTCTCTGGTCTGGGATCTTCTGCACCATAAGGATTTAAGAGATTCCATATATCGATCCAGGTTTGAGTCGCACGATGACTGACCGTAGTAGATCATGTGGTCTGGAGTCTGCTGATGTGTGAAAGGAGGACCTGCAAAGCAGCTCATTGTAAGTCTTTTAATCCACTCTTACTATTCAAGCAGGAGTCAGAAATGAAGGAAACACTATAGAGCCTGGTTCTGCTGGAGGTTTCTTCCTGTTAAAAGGGAGTTTTTCCTTCCCATTGTCGCCAAAGTGCTCGCTCATAGGGGGTCATATGATTGTTGGGTTTTTCTCTGTATGTATTATTGTAGGGTCTACCTTACAATATAAAGCACCTTGAGGCGACTGTTGATTTGGCCATGTATAAATAAAACTGAATCGAATTGAACTATAAAAGGCATAATTCTACACAAAACCCACCATAAAATAACAATTTTGACATTGCACTTTGAATCACACATGATTCTCACATGTTACATAGTAGGTTTAAAAGAAGCTGAAAGGCTAACACTTTTACTCCTAGTATTTCCAATCTTTCCAATCTTTAATCTAAGGTAACCAAGGAAAGGCTCTTCCAACACATTGTTGTTAATAATTTAGCCCCAGTTGTAAAGATGTGAACGCGCTGTTTAATATAGTATTTTAAATAAAAAACAATGTTTTTTGAACATATGAGGATTGAAACATACCTAAAAGGGGTTCTCTGACAGTGAGGAGAGACAGGCAACCAGCAGGGGTGAATTCTGTTTGACCGAGGTCACCTTCCAAATATTCGACACTAGCAGTGCTAAAGGAAAACAAAACATATTGTTATTCTCCACTTTAAATGACCCGCAGAGATGTTTGTAGGCTGTAAAGACCCTTGTGTAAATGTCAACCAAAGCAAACTAAACATTACAATAAAGAGGATAGAGAGAGGACCAGAGCAGGACCAATGACATAGTGAACAGGACATTATAAAAACCGTAGTTAGTGAGAAACTTACTAATTCAGCAAGGTGTTAATGAGCACGCGGATAAATGTTGACTTTCCAACATTCTTGGTCCCGCACACCAGGATAACAGGACAGCCATCTATGTCTCCTGTCAATGAAAAACATGTCAAGTTTTCATGAAAGCAACCAAAGTGAGCATTTTGTTTTGTTATGTATGTTCTTATCACATAAACGTCTGTGGTTCGATTCAGTTACAGAACAATTCTGCAGCACTCCCACTAAGAGTGAAGAGCAAAACTTACACTGACTATTCTGTTTTTCTGCTGATCACTGTTAAACCAACACAATAACTGTGACTGGTAATTCTCAGCAACTGACCAATTTACTGTTAAAGCCCTCAGAGTGTGAAACACTTTCTACTGAAGTCAGTTAAGTTACATTTGGTATCTGTTAAGTTCTTATATGAACCCTTTTAGGAACCCTGATAACTAAACCTCCTTGTTTTGAACTAGTAAATGGACCGTTCTTACAGAGTGCTTTTCTATCCTGAGCACTAAAAGCGCTTTGCACAACTTCACCCAGTCATACACACACTTTCTTCTACACTGTCTCTAAGTGTTTCCTATCAAACATTCACACACATTCATACTCTGATGGATGCATCGGTGAGAAACATGGGGTTAGTATCTTGCCCAAGGATACTTCGTTTGTAGGTGACCCGCTTTACTACCTGAGCTACAGCCACCCCAAAACATGACAGAACAATAATTCATCCAGAATTAAAATTCTTTAGAAGAGCTAACATGATACTTTATGAAATAAATACTCAAACAAAAAATAAAATAAAGCAAAAAGCACAAAAGACGGCCACTTAAGGACCGAACGAGTCTCTAAACCTGTGCCTCTGATGTTTTATTTTACTTAATTTTAATTAATAAACCCAAAGAATTTTAAATGATTATGATACAATGAACTTTATTCAGTACTATTCTCAGTGTGTGTGTGTGTGTGTGTGTGTGTGTAAGGGTTACAAAAAGGGTATAAATTTAGCCTTGTAGCATAAAAGTGACTCATGTATAATTCGGCACTTCTAAAAGTGGGTTACCTTTGCACACACTGACTACTGTGTTAAGAGCATGTCTGTAGCTCTTCGACATTTTCAGCCCTTCAATGTTGCTGTCGAGGGGAATCATACCCAAACCGTTGAGTGGAGTGTCAAGAACAGCTGACATGATTTCAGTCTGCAAACAAGCAGTGAGGAGAAGCTTTTCAGATCATATTTAACAGTAATCTGCATGTAAATTATGTTGAACTTAGTCAGCTTTGGTGACTATAGCCAAGTGTGAACATATCTGCCACCTTACCATGGGGAGGTTGAACAATTCGCTGAGATCTGGAAAGCTGGAAAGAAACCGTGTCATAGCCGTCTCGATGGGTTCCAGCAGGATGATGGATGAATTTGTTGTTATGCTTTTTAACAGCTTCTTTCGTGATGCTGCAAAATGCATATTCATAGCAATTTAAAGTCAGAAAAACACGTTCTAATACTATATATTCAGTATTTTACTGATATAGCTACATCAGTCTCTGTGTTGTATGATACATATACCTTTATTAAAACTTCCTCTCAAAGAAAATAATAGAGAAAAAGATGCTCAAATCAAATCATAATCATCACAGTTTCTGTTTAAAATCATATGTGTACATGTCACAATTGTTACAATTTATTTACAGTGTATTTGCCATGTTTTTGTACACCACTTTGCATTTAATCATTAGTTATTATTAATCTATGGCTCTCTCCCATAGCATGCCTTTTATACGGTCTTCTTCCCCAATTAACCAACCGGCCATGGCAGATGGCTGCCCCTCGCTGAGCCTGATTCTGCCTGTTTCTTCTTCTTAAAAAGGAGTTTTCTTTTCCACTGTCACCAAATGCTTGCTCATACGGAAGGTTGTCTGCTTGTTAAGGATTTCTCTCTTTTATTGTAGGGGGCTTTACCTTGCAATATAAAGGGCCTTGAGGTGACTGTTGTTGTGTTATATATAAAAAAAAGTGATGTTTTATGAATGCAGCCTTGAGTTGTATATTACCAACACTACTAAAAGAAGCTCTGCTATAACATTATAGCTGCACAAACTACAGTTTTACTGTTTTTACACATCTCCATTACTAGTTCGTCTCATATTTATGACTCAAACAATAAGCACTCAAAGAGTAAACATCCTCTTTTAGTGTGAGTGTGCACAGAAACTGAAGCAGAAAGCCTGGGCTAACGGAGAAAGTTAGAAATGCTTCACAGGACACCCTTTAGCTCATTTTCTGTTGTTTACATTTCACTTAAGACTGTCTGCAAACATGCATTGCAGTCCAAAAGGTGGGGTAAAGAAATTATAATCATTATTATATAATTATTAGCCTAAAAAAATCTAGACTTTGCAAAGAGAAATAAGGTCCAGCTACGTAGAATTCACAGTATTTTTGCCTATATGATATGAATTCTAACCAATCAGACTTCCTAGTGCTATATTTTAACTGAAAAACCAATACAAATGCCTAACTTCAAACATAAAAGAAAAAGTGTGCTGCTCACCTTGTGGAAGATACTTTTGGAGGATGTGTGATGCCTCGTTTCTACTTTCCAACGCTCTGATGCTTTCTAATCCTCTAATACTCAGTGGACAATGTGACGCTGGGGAGAAAAGCGAATATGACTGCTGACCCTCTTCGATGGTAAATCCCATAACTTCTACACGACCATAAAGACAGGTCAGAAGGCACTTCCCGCGGAAACACAGCGTCTGCAGGTAAGGCATGATTAGTCACAGAAATGAATTGAAATCGGATTAAACATCTACATGTCCAACTAAAAATCAACTGATGCATACCTGATCCTTCTGCATGACAAGTACTGTGCGGTTCTGTCGATCGTCTCTCTGCGCACAGTGATGCAGAGCCTCTCCCTCCAATCTACCTCTCCGGACATCCTCAGTGTTATCTGAGGTCTCCATACCGTTCCCATGCACTGACTGGGAATACTCCTTCCAGTCCTGTGAGTCATTTGAGTCACTGTCTATGGTAAACTCTGAGCTTCCATTAGCCTGAGCATGTGTCTTCTTAATTCCAGACTCAGAAGAGCCATTCTTGTGGTTAGAGACAGACTTCACTTTATTTTTCAGCCTCTTTACAGATGGTTTTTTCCTTACAGACTCCTGGTGGTCCTTCACCATGCTGATCACCACAGGGCTAGAGTTTACATTAGAGGAACTGACAGGAGGTCTGCACCGTTTTCCCTTCGCATCTTTCCATTTGTGAGATTTATGTTTTACCTCTGCGTGTTTGTTCACTTTCATGATTGTCAGCAGTCATTCAGGTACAAGAAAAATGAAAAGGTGAACCTGCAAAGAAAAAGATGCACTTTTAATGGAAACAAAGCATTTACACTCAAGCTATTATTAGTTTAGTTCTGTGGAACCCATCTAGTTTACTTAAAGAGCAACTTTATTTCATGGCATTTAACTTTTGCACAGATATTTTTATTGTAATAATATGATAGTTATTATAATAATCTTCAGTTATTTTTAATAAGTGTTCATCTATCCTGATGCCTGGGTATTTATGGGTTGAAACTGTTGCAGTCAAGTTCCCTCTATGGTGTTAAACATCAGTTTTAGCTTCCATCACAGGTAGCAGACTGTTTATGCTTAAGCTGACTTGTCTGCTTATATCTTATTGAGTTCAGTTAAATCCACAAAGAGCAGTAAATGTCAGAGCAGCAGTGGCGCAAGTCAGCTGATCACAACACACACACACACACACACACAGAGGAGCTGGTGAGTGAAAGGAGAAGGGTGGCTAAGCTGCCATCCCTGCTGGACAACATCTCCTACCCCATGCAGGAGACTCACAGCACTGACCAGCTCCTTCAGTGGTAGGCTGCGGTTCCCACGTGTGGGACTAATAAAGGTTATCTTATGTTATCTTAAACAAATCTACTGGAGCTCACAACAAGTTTTTACATGTGTTATTCCTAAGGGACGTTTTTCCCCAATGTTGTAGGCGATATTAGGGTTTTGTTTTTGTTTTTTTTAACATTTGATCTAACTTAAGTATTTTTCACCTCTTTGAGTCATTTTATAAGACTGAGTCTTTATAAGACAGTAAGGCTGTTTTTATTATGTTTATTTTTATTTTAAAATGACAAGGCATAGAAATTTACATCAACACTCCATCATTTAAGATTAAGTCATGCAGGCTCAGTTTCATATGCAGGTTCACAGCATTTATACCATAGACCAGATAACCATATTAAACAAACATTGAAGGCCACTTACAAAAACTCAAAAGCCCATGAACACAGCTGCACTACTTCAGGTTACTCTTTGTTTAAGTTATTCTTTTAAAAATTGTGTTTACTGTTTCGGCTGCTGTAACACAGGAACTACTCGACGTTTGTGATGAATACAGTACATCTTCTCTTAGGTTAAATAATCCTGATAATAGTCTTGTTTTAACATATCCGTTAGCCAGAGCTAGCTTTCTTTTCCAGCCACAGCTCAATATAAATGAAAACTAAAGCCAATTATGTCGGTTTTCCACAATTTAATCTCTCAAAATGTGAACAGGGCAATGAATAAAATCACCTTCACGCAGTATGACAACAATGCAACCTCAATTTTAAACTTGGGTTGAATTTATCACGACCAACTTCACCTACCACCGCCTCAACAACTAGCATTAGCTGCTAGCTAAGGTGGTTGCTTCCCGAGAAAACGTTGCTTTAAAACAGATGGCACAAAGCTGTAGTTATAATCCCTGTGCTTTGGTTGCGAACATGCACAGGTAATGTTTATAATTATCTTAAGAGACACTAAAGAGCTGGTCACTTGTTATTGCAACGGTGCTAACAGGCTAATACTTACATGTGTGAGCCGCAAACAGACGCCGAGTCCGGATGGTCAACTATGACTTTACCCGAAGTGTTATTATCTGCTAAAAGAAGCGTCTAACAACTTAATGAACTTTTTTAGTATTTTTTCAATACGTCGATAATATTACAGACAAATGGAGCCACGAGTAAGAATCTGGTTACGTCTCAGATTTTGATTCATGTGATCGTTAATATTTTAATATTGTACGACATAAAACATTCCCGGAGTGCGGTCGCATAAACAGCGTCACATCCTGTTCACTTCGCACTTTTTAGGGGCCTACAAGAAACGAAAACAAGGTGCACGAAGCTAGGCTTTTCTGTTTTATCACTCTGCTCATGTTACGCCCGGATCGTGTGCAGGTTACAGAGAGGCTCGTCGTGTTTACTTAGTTTTTAATCGATAATTCAAACGCGAGCTGAAGCTGTAGCTGTCTGCTGGACAGCGCGCTAAGGGAGCGTCTTTAAAGAGATGTGCTAGGAACTAAACGTGGAAGTGCAAAGTAGGTGAGAGTGTGCAATTATTCACGAATGCTTTTTCGAATATGTACACTGAAAATGCACTAGGGTGTGTTTAGACTTTATTTTAAAGGCAGCTCAATAAATGTTGTAAATATAAGGACACAAATTTAAATGTAAGGATTATTTAATTTGTCCATCTAATATTAAGAGCTATGCTCAGTACATACTTTAAAATGTTTTTTAAGAATATTTTTATACTGTCAAATAATCAGCAGTGTTGGATAGTTTTATTTATTTATTTTTTAAATACCTTTAGTTATTTAACTTAATGAAAATACAAATCCAGCAAGTAAAATCACTGTAAGGAGTATAATCAGGAAAATGTACTTGTAGTATTAAAAATAAAACTAGTGCACACAAATAATTACTGCTATTAGCTATATGATTTTTTTGTAATTGTTTTTTTGTTTTCTCCTAAAATGGATTAAAAAGGTGCAACGTGTTCACCCCAGTTTCCTTAAATCTAACACCAGCAGCTTGCTTTATCTCACAATTCATAAACTAATTGTGTTCTGTCTCTTGTCATATAAGATAAATAAAAGCTGCAAACATCCTCACATCTAAAGAGCTGGAACCAACATATACATTTTGTTATTTTTGCAAGAAACCTTAACAATGAATAGACTTAAAAATCTTTGCATTAAATAATAATACTATCAGTAATGTTTACAAATCTCTAGTAATTATGATTTATAATGATTTCAGGGTTTTTTTCAGTCGGAAAACATCAAAGATACTTTTATTTGATAAGCACAATATTATATTTGTTGCTTCTGCTTTATGTATATGTTTATAATCTCAGCATCTTTGGGATTTTAATCGTTTAAATTGAGCTGATAAAAAAGTTGATAGTATTTGTTTAAGATATAATATAATCGAGCATTTTAAAGTCAGACAGTCGACTGAACACATCCTGCGGTATAGTACATATGTCAGTCTCGTCTTGTAATTCCTCAGTGTGATTGTTGCTTAAAAATACTACTTAAAGCCTTTTTAAATACTGTTTTTAATGTTTTAAAATATTTTATTCATTAGAATTCCTTTTGGTGAGATACCTGCGTTTGTAGCCGGTGTTCTTAGAAACCGTCCTACTTTGGCAAATGGTCCTACCCATATTATAATTTGACGATGACTTGTGACTGGGGCTACGTCCACACGTACCCGGGTATTTTTGAAAACGCAGATTTTTCTATGCGTTTGCACCTTTCGTCCACACGTAAACGGCGTTTTCGGTCACTGAAAACGGAGATTTCTAAAAACGCCTGCCAGGGTGGATATTTTCGAAAACTCCGTTTTTGCATTTACATGTGGACGAGGAAAACAGCGTCAAAGGTGTGCGCCTTTTTTGACGTCACACTGTGCGTCACGTTATTGTTTCGGTGAAATGAATTTCTACAATACTGTTAACTGTACTCTCTGCAGTGTTTAAATGCTTACATATACACACACAGTTACTGTCCCTCCACACATACGACTCTGTTCTGCTTCTATGCCCCATCTTTGTTTACTATTTCCCACCGAGGCTTCTAGACTTCTGATTGGCCAACATTTCTACACGGTTAGGAATATATCGCCACCTGTCGCTTTGGCATGTTCCTAGCAGCGTTTTCCTTCATTTCTGCGTTTACGTGTGGACGGGATTATTTTTTAAAACGAAAACGGAAAATCTCCGTTTTCAAAAATACCCGTGTAGACGTAGCCTAAACCTAACTAACCATAACAAATATTCACAATGGGTTGTGCGCATGCGCAGAAATAACGAGTAGGTAGGGTAGGTAGGATGGTTAGGTAGGATGGAGTCCCAGAATACCCCGGTGTGTTCCTGCGTTGTGTTTGACAATGAAAGGTAAAAAGAAAGACCTCCAAGTAAATAACTTGCCCGCTCCAGCTCCTATAACCAAATATAAACAGTTGGGACGAGAGTTAGCTCAACCCAGTACACTTTCCAAGCTAGCCAGAATTATCTGTTCATGCTAGCATTAACGGTGCCTACACACATATGTGGCACACATGTACTACATATTCATAAGATCTAGTAAAGACAGGGGTGAAGATGACAATAATGAACTAAAAACACAATCAGAAATATCAGGGTGGATACAGATATAATTAGTGTTGGAAAAGAAATTACACCAACCTCTACCACAGTGGAATTGTAGAAAAGGGGAGAGGCCAAACTGGTACCCCAAATTTATAGGTTGCACCAACGAAGAAGAAGAAGAAGAAGAAAAGGATTAGGAGGGGCTCTAACTGATAATGAAGCTAACTACAGGCTTGGAGGTCCTAAAAGTCAGGTATAAAAGGAATGGTGTGGGGTTTTGAACACATTTTGTGTAATTATAACAATATGTAATTTATGACCCGGTTACACATTCAAATGTCTTTTTTTGACCTCACACGCACACTTGATTCTTCAGTCAGTGCAAATACAGTACTGTGCAAGTCTTAGGTTACCTCTCCTTTATATTTTGCTATGAAAACGAGAAAAAGATACTAAGGGTTATTCAATAAGGAAATACAGGCTATAAGGCAAAAACAGAGTTTTTACAGTTCTGTTCTATAACATAGCTCGAACTCTCATAGGTAGCTTTCTTGACATTTCTTAAGTAGTTTTCAGTTTTCAATTACGACACAAAAGAGCCAATAGATACTGAAAAAGGTTCAGATACCCCCGTAACCCACTTAGCTCACATAGTTTGATGTGAATGCCAAAAATCCTAATTACATATGCAGCGACCCCTCTGCTTTGCAATTTAAAAAACAGCTGATTGTTCACTCTGTCAAATGCTTTGGGCGGATCTAAAAAGCACATAAAACTGATGTGTTCTGTCTCTTATATTTGTATATATATTTATGTACAGATCAGTATTACACTTACTCTTAAAACCAACTTGATTATCAGTTGTTGTATGCTTTTGAAATCTGTGTTCAAACACTTTACAAAATACATTTGCCAAGGCAATTGGTCTCTAATTATTAATACTAGAAATCTTCCCAGTTTTATCTTTCATTACTGGCACTAACAGAAATGATAACATGGAATCAGGTAAAATACCATCAGTTCAAAATCCTGTAAAGCACTTTTAGAGTGACATGTGGATTTTTTGACTAGGTGCTCTGCTGATAATTGGTCTAAACCACACGCTTTGTTTGATGTGTCTCATTTACTAGCCATCTACAGTGAAGCAGGAGGGATGTCTGCAGCAGAGAGCAACCATGCACAACGTGTCCTGTCCGCCCTGAACCAGCAGAGGGCAGTGGGCAGGTTTTGTGATGCAGCATTGAATGTGGGAGAAGGGGTAGTGTTCCTTGCTCATCGCAACATCCTCGCCTGCTTCAGTGAACTCCTCCAGCAGTCAAACGTGCCTTCTGCAACAGAGTTCTGCCTGCAGGGATGCCCCAGCGATGGCTTGGAGCTGCTCCTAAACTTTGTCTACACCGGAGAGCTAAAGTTGGATCCTCACAACCTGGACAGAGTCCAGCAGGCAGCAGCCAGCCTGTGCGTACCAGAGGCACTCACACGCTGTCACCAGTTCAAGGAGACCTCTAAGGAGCCTGTGCCTGTCAAGCGTAAAAGAGGTAGACCTAGAAAGTCTGCGTCAGACATCAACCCAGTCAAAGAGAAGAATTTAATTAAAGTCACGAAAGACGAGCCCACCATTGATACTGCTGCAGCCAGTTTTACCACTGCTGCAACTACTGCAGCAACCACCACACGCTCTGGCCGAGTAGTGAAGGGCCCCAGGCGACTAGTGACTATCGATGAGAGCCCTACAACTGAAAACGAGTTGACCCCGCCTCTTCCTGTGGAGAAAGAAGTTGGTGATGCAGTTGTTGAGGAAAACCAAAACTCAGATCAGCTAGCTGGTGAAACTGAGGTAGAATACAATAACATAAGCATGAAAAAATATTTCAACGACGGGGCATTTGTGTGGACAATAATGAGTGTGTTTTTAAAGAGGAATATAGGGGATTTTATTACACCTGTCTCCTGTTGTTTGCAGGTAACGGAGCTGCAGATTAACGACAATGTTATTAGCCAGGTAAGTGGGGGAGTGGAAGCAGAAGACGATAATGATGACGTGGGTATTCCGGAAGAGATTCCCGAAGACACAGATGAGGAGTATGTGCCTGCTGCTGAGCCCGCTTCCTCAACCACATCCCCGTCTACATCGACCGGACAGACATGCAAGGCCCAGAGTCAAACAAACAAAAACAAGAATGGTCAGGCGATGGAGGACGACTCTAAGAAGGCCTCCGTGCAGTGTCCCATCTGCTTCAAAGCCTTCAAGAGCAAATACTACCTCAAGGTTCACAACAGGTACAGGGTGTCACCTTTTTTTTTTCTTTCCAAATGCTGTTAAAGGAGTAAACTAATGTCTCATCTCCACAGGAGGCATACAGGGGAGAAGCCCTTCGGTTGTCTTAAATGTGGAAAACGGTATTACAGGAAGGAGAACCTTTTGATACACGAGATGAGAGACTGTGCTAGTGTGCTGGTGAGTGAAGAAAATCACACTTTCACGCTTTCTCCAACCCTCACTATGAAGAATCCTCAGTGTTTCTACTTTTATAATTCCAGACGTACACCTGCCTCACTTGTTCTGCTACATTTAATGCAAAAGAAGCTCTACGATTGCATACTGTCACCCACACAGGAGAAATGCCCCACAAGGTACAGCACACACCTAACAAAAAGCATAACTGAGTATGTCACAAACCTGAAGTGAATATAAAGAATGTCTTCATCACATTTTGCAGTGTTCAACATGTCCTGAACAGTTTATGTACAAGAAAAACTTGACGGTTCACATGATGAAGGTGCACGGTTACCCCAAACCACATGCAGTAAGTACCTACAGTCAGCAGCGCCTTCAGTATGTAATTTCAAACTCACTTTAACCCAAACTTTTGGGATTCTCGTTTTGATTGTGTTGCTGTATTTCTAGTGTTCCCAGTGTCCCAAAACCTTCTTAACTCGCGCGGAGCTGCGTGTGCACGAAGCCGCCAAACATCGTGGAGAAAAGCCGTTTGTGTGCGAGGAGTGTGGCCATCGGGCATCTAGTAGAAACGGCCTGCAGATGCATATCAAAGCTATCCACAGGTTGGAGAACATGTTTTCTGTGAATTTCCTCCTGATGATGAATGAAAGTGTAAAAGAGTTAAAGTTTTAATGAAAACTATTTTGAGTCTGTTTTGTTCTTGCTCACAGAAATGAGCGCCCTTTTGTCTGTAACTCGTGTGGCCACGCCTTCTCCCAAAAGAACAATCTCAACATGCATCTGCGTATACACAGTGGCGAGAGGCCATACCAGTGTCACCTCTGCGGGAAAACCTTTAGGACACAAGGTAACAGCCATATTCTCTGCACATAAGCACTTTATTCACCTTGCATCCACCCCTGTGGCAAATTTAGAATCAGTAATTTGCCTAAAAGAAGCAAAAGAAAGATCTCATGCATCTCAAACTAAGACCCTACTTGCTCTGAGGTAATGCTGTGCCACCCAAACGTCCCTACATTACTATCGATGGGGTCCGGTGTGCTTTGTGCTTCTAAGAGCAATTGCTTAGCCATTTTGCTGCCTTTGCAAACTTTTACTTTAACTGCAAATATTGTGATTTGTATTGATCTCTGTATTTCACTGCCAGCCAGTCTGGATAAACACCACCGGACTCACACCGGCGAGCGGCCCTTTGGCTGTGATGTCTGTGAGCAACGCTTCACAGAGAAAGGCGCTCTTCTCCGACACAAGGCCAGCAAGCACGAGGAAGGCCGCCCCCACTGCTGTCACATCTGCAGTAAAACTTTCAAAGGTCAGATGCTGATTCTACAATAAATTTGTTGTTACTCATGACCTGTGCCCTAATGAATGAAGTGCTGCTAATGAAAGAATCACTGCTGAAGTGATTTCTTTTTTATTTTCTGGTCGTTCTTTTCTCCTTCAGCGAGGGAGCAGCTGCGTGTCCACCTGCGTCGTCATAAAGGCATGAGGAAGTTTGAGTGCGTAGACTGCGGCTACAAGTTCACTCGACAGGTTGGTTCCAACACAGTTTCTTCATCTTCAGCAAGCTCCTTTTGCAGAGCCCTAATCTAACCTACCACAGGATTTATTATACACCTGAGTGTTTTAGTTTTAACCCTAATTTAATTTCAGGAAATGTGACTGAATCATAGTGGGAAGACAAAGAGATTAATAATTTTGATGGAGGTGGTTTTATTGTAGGATGTCTCCCATGCTAATTTTCCAAAAGCTTTGATTACCATTCATCACCATTCTGCTATCTCCATCTTAGAAGGCGAGTGGCACATGCATTAGGCCAGCGGTCCCCAACCCTTTTTGCGCCACGGACCGGTTTATGCCCGACAATATTTTCACGGACCGGCAATAAGGTGTCGCGGATAAATACAACAAAATAAAACTAGTGCCGGTACCGAAAAAAAGAAGATTTATTCATAACACACGTGAAAAGACCCAGGAAAACCGAGTTAACGATAAAAACGATAACAGAATAACGCTGAAAACCGATAAAAACCCTGAAAACCATACATTTCACACCTGAGCCTCAACTCTCGCGGCCCGGTACCAAACGACTCACGGACCGGTACCGGTCCGAGGCCCGGGGGTTGGGGACCGCTGCATTAGGCCACTCGGGCTACTGTGGATAGGGAGTGAGTGGACACAAATGTCAATTTTCAGGGGCCTGCTTATGTGAATGTGCCTGAGTGAATTTATTGTGTCCTAATTCAGACTGTTTGCTTTGTGATGTGATATTGGTCTATAACTGCTATTTCATACAAAAAAATATTTTTTTAGAAAAGAAATAAAAAAGGTAAAAGCAAGTTTTACAAAGTGCAAAGCAAAGTTCTTTGGTCATAAATATGAAAACTGGTAAAAATTTATAACTGAAGCTTTTGTATAACGAAAAAAATAATCCATCTCTTTAGTTGCCTACTAAGTTCCAGGTAATTAAATTAATTACTTTTATTATTATTTTTTAAATTACCTATTAATTACTTTTATAATCATTTCAGTTCTGTATCACTTGTGTGGTAATTTGTGCACTGTCCCTATATTCAGTTCTCTTTAGAGACCTTTCTAATCTTTAATGTCATTCAGCAAGAATCACCTATATAAAGCTTTATATCTATCTTTCTAACCGGTTTATGTATTTGTATGACATTTTACAATTATTGGACTCTACTAAACTAAGTTTGCATGAGACACAGTTAAACATAATCCTTCTTTATTTGTACTGGGTGTTTAGAGTCCCTTTCCCCTCCCTTTAGGCCAACTTTCTACTGGATGTCTGACCCTTCCACCAGGTGTTTGGGTGGGTCTTCTGTGGTCACAGCCAGGAGCTGTGTGGCTGAGATGACCATATTAATAATGTGTAGAATCTGAACTTTTCACTTACAGGGATATTTGTATAAACTTGACTGTAGATTGACATGACTATACTGTATATCTACAATTTTTGTGTTCTTTTTGAAGCATTCCCTCACTTGCATCATGTTAAGTCATTACCTAACTCTCACATTTTTACATTTCCTCTTCAGGCACATCTGCGGCGTCACATTCAAATTCACAAGCGCACTGAGAACTACAACCCGCGGCAGAGGAAGCTGAGGAATGTGATTGTGCAAGATATGGATGGAAGTCCGGTCGAGACCGAAGCTCCCAAATCGGAGGAGGCTTCGCTGATCTGTGATGGGTCCACTCAGGAGTCCACAAACCAAGGAGCTGATTCCTCAACAGGGCTCGCCTCTGGCTGCATCGTGAGGGTTGTGATTGAGTCGAGTGATGCGGTGATGGAGGAGGTTATTTCTAACCAGAACTTGGGAGAGGTCGAATCTGCGCAGACTTTCCCTGTGCCGCAAGTGTTGCAGCAAACACAGCTGGTTACCGAGCCCTATGAGTCCACGATAGACATGGAGGGAATTGTTGAGAATTTGTCAGAGAGCAAGACCTGAAGCGAGCAAGTGTGCAAAACCACAAGTCGGCTTCTGCTGAGCTTCCACGCATGCAAGAAAAGCAGATTCATGCACTCTGTAGTTTACACAGAGTAATTAAATTGCATGTTTTTAAATGCTGTTTGAATGTAAAATATTATTTTTCTGCTTGTTTACTTGAGACAGGTTTTGTCAGTGTGCTTACAGCAGCTGGAGCTCAGTGTCACCTTACATCGCTGATAGGATTAAAGGAGAACATTTTCTGTGCAGTCAGAAAAGCATTTTCTTACTTTTGGTTACAGTGTGGTTACAGTGTAACAAATGTAGTAGTTCAGTGATTTTTATTAGGGTTCCTCCAGGTGGTGGTTTTGTACTGCACTCCATTATGTTTCAGGGTGCTTCTAATATTCTTTGAAATAGAAGAGTTGCAGAGCAGTAAAATTGCACAAGTGTATAAAAAAAGTAAAGGCAGTCACAAGGTGGATGAGTGATAACAGCTAATCATGAATGTAAACAATGAATGTAAAATTGTTTCATCTTTGATGGGTTTATTTTAACCTGGTGTATTTCATCTTAATGTGGCTCTATGGGCCATGCTAACTTTGCAGGTTCCATCTCCACTGGAATAGAAAATGGTCCCTCAAAACAATGTGGACAGTGGTTCCCAAATGATTTGTCAACAAAACATTATTATACACGTTATAATATATAGTTGTGGCTTAGCTTTTCGTGTGAATTGGACACAAAAAGTGTGACAACTAAGAACTGCTGGGATGCTCCGATTGGGTGCCTTTTGTGCCACAGAAACACTGAAATGCCCTCTAAAAAACTAAAAACTTTAACCACAAGGTGGCAGTATTATACCAGAGGTTTAGTGCTGTTATCTATTCCAAAAAGCGTTGAATTGTTTTATGTACTTTTGGAATTATTTTGTAATTTTTACAAATCTAATATTTCTGTTAGTTTAAAACAAACCAAAACAAACTGCTTAGGCATTTTCATTGAGCTACTAAAGTAACCAAGTAACTAAGTAAGACGGTAACACCAGCTTGACTATTTTGTGCAATGTTGGATTAAACACTACACTGACTCACTGCACCATCTTGTGGTTCAAACTGGTGTTACGGTCCCATTTCAAGACGTCAACGGAACAGTTTATATTCAGTGTTTTTGGGCCTAACATCATAACTGTTGCTCATTTTGAAGAGTTTAATTCCTTTAAAGAATGTTTTAAATGTTTTTTATGAAATATTTTTTTGTTGCAAAAATGATCCTTATCACATGGTTTCTGAACATTTAGCCAAAGTAAAACATTTGGAGAACAACAAATACCTGAAAAGTTCCCTGCAACTTTCCAAACCATTATTTTTTTTTCATGTTTACGTTTTAAACGTTTGATTAAAATACTTGTGTTTGTTCTCTTCACAATAAGCAAAAGGTATCACAACAGGTAAAAGGCATATTTTTGAGCAATTTATGTTAAATATTTGTCCCAAATCTCTGCAATGATGGTAGGGACTGCAAAGTCATAATGGCCACATACAGCAACCGCTGCCAGATAGAAGAATACCAAATTACACCTGAAGGAAATGGTTTCAAAACATTTCTTAGATTTATATTATATATTTGGTGAGAAACTCGTCAGGATGAATTCTAGAGCACCTTTGATGTTTACTGGCCAAATTAATTTGTTTTCCTGATGCAACAGGTGCAGATTGTTTTTAAAATGTCACACAGGTTAATAATTTTTCTTGAGAAGTGCTTTTATGTTTAAGTGAGCTCGTGTTTATTTCACAGTCTTTTGAAGCTACTGTCAAGTGTTTCACTGAAATATTTGCTGCAACCTTGCTAAGAGCAAATCATTGTGACTCAGCAGAATGAACTACGTCAGACCTGCCTGCAGTTTAATTCATAGTAGCCTCCGTGGAAACAGTGTACAAACACAGCAAATAAGGTTAAGAATATACTGTATTTACAAAACTGTTCAACATCACAGACCGAACACTTAAAAAAACAATGGTGTATTGACAACAGCATGGAAACACACAAATATACTACTTCCAATGAAGCAAAAATATATCCTACTCAACAACAAACTGAGATTTTTTTTGCACTTCCAGTTGTGACTGACGACTCATTAGCGTTTACAAAGAGCCACTGATCTTTTTGCAGCTGATAGGCAGGAACTTCAGAAGCAATCACAGCACAAATATATCCATAAATAAGAAAACCGTATAACAGTGAAAACATTTAAACGTTAAACATTAAATGAAATACATTAAAAAAACAAAACTTCATGCATGGTTATAGAGGCTGATATAGCCCTGTTTAAGAGTCTAGAGTGTCATGAGGACATGCCGTGCAGCCCAAGAATCACTATAAACAGAATCAACTCAGTGCAAGTTAAGATCACATGCAGCCAACTTGAAATTCTACTATGATGATTTCTCAGCACACCGATTCCTCCGGGTAAGGATGAACCTTTTAACCATACGGCTGTATGCCTGTTTAGTTCTGGATATCAATTTTTGATTTTGGAATGCAAACAGATTCTTGTGGTTTCTGTTAAAATATTTGGCTTTTACTTGTTAAAGAAATAATCCACTCAGAGCAAAACTGCTGCAAAACCAGAGATATGTTGTTTTTATTCCACAAATTCCTCTCTCCTCACCCAAGCCTACGTCACCCATAATGCAGATTATCTGCCAGTAGCAGCTAATGTAGCCTTGAGCTGCAGGCCTCAAGCTGAGACGAGCAGCAGCTTCAGAGTTTTAGTAAGCTCACTTACTTGTAACCTTTAGATTTTCTTCATTTTAAAACTTCTTCATGTCTTCAAGCTTAACTGTTACTGCCATTTAATCGTGTTTCTCGCAGCACCCTCTTAACTGTTTTATTCACATTTTGTAATCTGACTTTAATTTAGCAGATTTTGCTTTTAACTTTCACTTTTCGGTGTTCATAAATGAAAAACAAAACAAAACAAACACCAACAGAAACTCATAAGTAACACACTGAACGCAGAAATGTCTACACGCAGACACACCTCACCCTGTAGGAGATAACTCCCATCCACTGTGTAGTTAACATCAGCAGATAGTTCCCATAGAAAAGCTAAAGTTGATGCACACTGTGTGGACCAGTCTGATAACTCACCACATCTGTTTCAATTCTTAAGTGTGGTTTTGGCCACTGAAAATAATCTCCACTATAACTACAGTTCATGCATGGATGCTGGATGCAGTGCCAACACAACAGGTTACATATGAACGCAGCTAGCATGATCTTACTCACTGGTTTACATACTACACCACTGGAACGTCAAGTTTAGCGAAGACACCCTGCTTTACCAGCTAATTTACTATAAACAGAACCATATTTTAGAAAATGCTGTACTGAAAGAAAAATAAAACAAGGAACTGAGACCATTAGCTAGTCAGTAAAATGTTTACTGATGCAATAAAGTTGAGAATTTGCATCATTTCCTTTTATGCACAGCCATAGCTTGTCTGACAAATGCCTGACACGCCCACCTTCAATGCAAAAATTCCCCTGTTTTAATCTTTCTAATTTGAATTTTACTTTCAGTTGGTAATAATCTCAAAATGTATAAGCCAATGGTGAGTCCAAGCTCAAGGCCAGTAAGGCATTACTGACCAGCAGGAACTTTAATGGATACAACTTAGAAGTGACCCTGCACCACCTTTAGATCCATAATCCAGTTCTTCTTCACACCAGTATATGGCTCTCACCAACCACTCAACAGGAGCTTTCTGGTCTCCAGCTGTAAGGGTAGTTAGGACCCCCATCACAATCTGGCACACCAGAATGATAACCTCTTTAAATATTTATTTTACCCAACAAACAGTCTAAAGCTGAATGTTTACAATGTGAATAAATATATAAATACAAAAAAGCACAGCTAAAGCTGAAACCATTGACATTTAACCTATTATAAAAATAGTTCCATCCATCAACTTCATAATAAATTCATTATTTCAGCACTAACTCAAAGTGGTTTCTCTTGTATAACCAAAACAAACTGCATGCCTGGTTATTTAGCCACAAAACCAGCAGCTCTCTAGAGCTTTTGTACAGAGCCCCCCGAGAACACCATCCATGTAATGGATAATGCAGTCCACTGGGGATACAAGGAGCCAAATGTTTATACAATATATATCCATGCATAGACAATTTCTCACACATATACTGGTAAAAGATGTAAAAAATGAATGATGATCTCAGGCATATTTCAAAAATCATAAGGAGGAGATTAAATCTGACCAATGCTGCAATGATGTTTTACAGGTAAATTCATTATTGTGTAAGTGCTATAAATTCACAGCTGTGTGTAGTATTTTCTGATAGAGACAAAGAGGTTTAGTGAGAGCTGGGTTGCCACTAGTATTAATATGCAAATAATCTCAAAAGGTGGTGAATGTGGTGAAACGACTTGGAAATTAGGGTTGTGCACAAAACAATCAGGTGACTTTAGAAAATAACAGGTATGCATATCTGTAGTGTGTAAACATTGCTTCACTCTAATATGCAGAAGCTTATGGATGTTTTTCTTAGCGTTGCTGATGTAACTTAGACTTTTCCCCCTGTGGGATAAATAAAATATCTGTGTGCGTCTATCCATCTGGCTCCAGGCCTTTCTGTCCAGTCAACAGACTAAGACTAGCTCAGTCTTCTTTTCTGATATTGACAGCTTTAGCAAAGCGATGAGGTAAATTCACAGTACACTGAGGGCACGATGAGGGAGAACACGGTCAATGGGGGTTTCGAGATCAGTGTGCCGCGTTCACATCCTGATTCTGGTTCTGGTTGAGGTTATTGAGATTGTGGAGCGCGTGGTGTCGGTGATGCCGGTGCAGGAGAATGCCGTTTGACTCGGGTATGTCAGTGGGTTCGAATGCGCTCGACACGAGGGGCATGAACTGCCGGAAAATGCTGACGCTGCCATGCCAGAAGGTCGGCTGAGGTAATCGTCCAGCAAGACTCCAGGTGCGGGTGACCGGGTCGTAGGCTTCCACGACATCGGACAGCTCAAACGTATTGTCGTAACCACCAGACACGTACAATTTAGCCCCCAGGGCCGCCACACTGCCTCCAACATGGACCTGAAAAAGAAAACAACATTTTTAAACATGTATTTTTGTTATAATTCATAATAATTTATGCATCTAACAATAACACTAGAAAGGTGCCAGACAGACAGACAGACATAGACAATTTTTATTTTTTTCTTTGTGTAGCCTTTGTTTCATTATTGTATATAATAAGTAGATTTTTTTTTCAATTCAACGAAAACAAAAAATGCTTATTTAAAAGGAGCATCATATGTGTCCCAGACTAACAACTGTCCTGAACATACTGTATGTACAACCACTTTCTCAACACATTGACACGAGAGAAATATTGCTTTTCTTTGAAAAAAGTAACAGATATATTATTAAACGTTTCTTCCTGAGATCACAAATACAAAGCTAAAAAACTAAATGAACTAGTGGAAGATAAGGCTTTGTACACTCTCTCCAACTATCTAATTTGTTTCTCTGGCAAGCCAGTCAATTTGTGATAAGGTGTGGCTGTCATAAACTGAAGTTGGAGGTGAGAAATGTGGATACGTTTATTTTTATTCATGCATTTATCATCATGTTGTAACAGACTTAGTTTGAGTGACATATGTGCTCTTCTTCCTAAGGACAGGGATCAGATCACACCTGGTGTGAAATACTAACCTGGGTCATCGGACTAATTTTGTCCCACTTGTTCTTTTGAGGATTATAAACATCAACTTCAGCTGAGTCATCCCTGCAAATAGAAAGACACTCAAGTCAAAGAGCTGCCAAAACAGCAAAACAATCCCAGCTTCAAATCTAACAACCCAGTCATATCATGTTTATTTCTCTTTCATATATAAAGACCAACCTCATCAACAGTCAGTGGCAAATTTATGTCATATTTGTTATATTAAATAACAAATGCAGAGCCCAAAGAACTAAATTTATCTTTCAACATGAAAGAACTGGATAGAAAAGATCAACACTAGTGCGTTTGTGTGGTCCAGTGTCCCTCATTCTGTGAAAGTCTAAATCAGGTGGCACTGGGGTCGTTTTAGGTCATTGGCCGCAAGCAGCACAACTTGATCTCAAGTGGGTGGGGCAAGTAAAATCATTGCACAAGAGCTCATATAAAAAAAATCTCCTGAAAACAATGAAAACGCAATGACAAAAAGGGATTTCAGATAACTTCTCAGCAACTTCAACCCTTCTTTAAAACCATTTATTAGACCCTTCAGGAGTATGCTCTGTTAGCACATGTGGAAGAATGACTCAGATCCTGTACACATAAATCACAAGATAAATATTTAAGATAAAAATTAAAAACAAGAGCAGTTTGAATTAAGTGCATTTAAATATAAATCTACATTTACATAACTCATGTTATCAAGTAAAAATTACATTTCCCTTGAAGATAAAGTAGATGAATATGAAGAATACAGCTAACAAGTCTCCTCCTAAGCAAATTACCTAAGTGCATGTACTTAATTACATTCTATCCCTGGTGTTTACTGTTTTAAAATTATAGTCTAAATGCAAAAAGTAAATTAAAGATGTAAGAAACAACTGGAAAAGATTCTTCCTCACCTGACAAAGTAGATGAGGCCATTTAGGGTAACAGTTTTCGGTGTGAAGGACCACGGAGGCAGCTGTCCACAGTTGACCATGGTCCAGCGGTTGGTGTCTGCATCGTAGCTCTGGATAGCCATGGTGTCCTCACCGGTCAGAGAGCCGATGGCATAGAGGCGTCCGCTGCATGCGGTGGTGGAGCAGTTATCCATCGGATGCAGCATGGCTGGCAGGGCCTCCCAGCAGTCCAGAGCTTGATCGTAACGCTCCGTGCTGTCTGAAGCCACCACATAGAGCTGGCCTTTCAGGATGCAGGAGCTGTGATATTCACGAGCCTTCAGCATGGGTGACACTTCTGTCCATTCGTTCACGCTGGACTTGTAGCGCCACACACCGTCATAGAGGCGGGAGCCATCAGAGCCACCTAAAGGACACAGATATGTGTCTTCTTGGTTAGAAATTGTCAGAAATATCATGAGATTGCACATATTTGCCAAATACATTAATGAAGATTCATTGCATCTGCTGTAGATGAAAGCTGATTATCCTTATGGACCCCACAGAGGTCCATTTTGAGCCAGGGAAAACCCCTGAAGTTAAATTTGATACAACCTAAACAGCCACGGTTAGGAAATCAGTGGTGTAGGATTTTATTTCTAAATTAGTGTACAAGGCAGTAATTTTGAAGGTCTTTATCACCAGCCAAGGTGGTTATGTGATTGATCTGGTTTGCCTGAATGTTAGCAGCATTACTCAGAGAGGTCGTTGCAGATATGAATGAAAGATTTTTACCAGAGGTCCAACTATTAAGTGAACCTTTGGATATGACCCAGACCTGGCTCTGCATCCATTAATTTTTGGGAGGACTCTTCCAAAAAGACAGAGCCAAATAAACATTTCATAACATATCTGCACAAATACAAATTAAACTGGAAGGCATTTTCATCTGTCAAGAAAAGATCTGTCTCAGTGGACAGTCTCAAAGTGCTCTTGTTTTGTATAGAAGCTTTGCTTTAAGTCTGGAAATCCTCATTTAAAAGTCACCATCTGGTATCACCAGACTGTGAAAATTACAGCATCTTCTAAACAACTCCTCTTAGTTGGTTTAATTAAAGAAAGTGTATCAAATGTTAGGAACAGTAAATCTGCTTGACAACATTATGCAATCATATGTGGCTGTTATTTCTGCCACTGACGCATGAGGTAACACTGCTAACTTTATAGCCCACCATCAGAATCTTGTAGGAGTCACAAGCCTAAAATGAAGGTCTATGATGATTTCTCAAGAGAACCACACTGTTCAGACATGCTCAGTTACTGGTAATGATGGTGATGATAAAGATAACACCACTGCTGTTCTGTCAGCACACTGTGTCCTGACTCACTTCTCCTTGTTCACACAAAGTCAGTAGCCGTAGAGACTGCAGTTTATTAATAAATAGTAGATGATATCTTTCTCAAATCATGAAAGACCAGGAAGAGAAAAAATCAAAACAACAACCTCCATAATGCTAGAGCTGAGGCTTCTAAATACAAATGTCACACATCACCAGGTGATGTCACGATGGTTATGGCTATGGCTGAATAAAATGCTTGCCAATATTTATCCATTTTATGGTTAAGATGACTCAAATCTGTAAAAACCATGGTAACCAACCTTGGTGTCAAACTGGACTGTGATTTTAAACAAGATAAACAGATATATATTTATATTTAATGCTAGTTTTTACCAGTTCAGGCTTTAATACAAGGTCAAATCTGGGTTATATTTTAAAGTTTTTGAACATTTTATTGATGCTTTTATCATCTGGACTATTGTAACACAATTTATGTTGGCCTTAGCAATGCTTTACTTTATTATTTGCTTTTAAAACCTTTAATGTCACTGAGGTTAGTGGACCAGCTGCTCCTGGTAGTCCCCCCAAAACAGAGGCAATCATCCCCAAACCGTGGAATCATTTCCCTGACCATGTTAGGATGTCCAGCTAGTTGCCTGTTTTTAAAACACGTCATGAAACAATTTTATACTCAATGGCTTTTAACTGAGAATGAGAGTGGTGTGTTCTAATCTTGTATTAAATGTTTTATTGTTTTGTTGTGGTGTTTTGGTATTTTTTTTTTTACAGCATTTTCTCAAAAACTGTTGTTTTTAAAAAGTGCTAAATAAAACTGGATTGGAGTGGATCAGCATCAAAGCCTTAGTTTTAATGTCTTCAGATAGCTTACCTGTGACATACATATCATTTCCGAGTGCTGCTATGCTGTAGCCTCCTCCCAGGTGGTCGGGGAATTCAGCCAGGTAGCGCCACTGTCCAGTATGAGGGTTGTAACAGTCCACTGTGACCAGCTCATCACAGTCCTGGTCGCAGCCTCCTACCACCACCAGGATTTCTGCCAATCCTGTGGACGGCCGAGGTCGCATACGATGACAAGGTCTGTCGTGACGGTCGTATTCACAGGACTGGAAGCTACGCGCTTCATTCACCATACGGAGACAGGTAGGTGAAAGGTAGACAAGTGGGTCGCTCTCCACATGGGCCAACAGGAAGAACCTCCTGACAAAGGGGAGTCGGACTTGCTGGAGGAGCTCGGGCCAGTAGTGCAGTCGTCGCTGGAGATCAGCCTTCACCCAGCGCACTGCAATTTGATAAACTGTCTCCTCCTTGTCCACACAAAGCTCATCATCCGACACAAACTCAAGGAGGCGTTTCCATGGCAAGCGTTCAAAGTCTGTCCCTTTAGCTAGCTCCATTATGTTTTTGAGGACAAAGCGTCGTGCGCTGGCTGCCAGCTCTCTGCAAGCATAGGCCTCTGCAAAGTCCTGGATTTCTAAACAGTTGGAAACATCCAACCGCTGCTCCAGAAAAGCACAACAGGCCTCTTTGACTGAGGGGAACTGAAACAGATCGGCCGTCTTCAGCAGCAGGTCCACGTTATCCTGAGTGACGGTGACCCGTCCTGTGTAGCAGAAGTCCACCAGCAGACCTAAGAGCTCACCTGACACCTCGTGTAGAACAACCCGGTCCATAACACTCTCCCTGAGTGTCCCCGTAAACATAGCCCGGAAGTAGGTGCTGGCAGCAGCCAACACCGTGCGATGACAGTGGAACTCACGCCCCTCGGCGCATAAAGTCACATCGAAAAACTTTCGTTCGGCACGCAGTTCGTGAATTCCCCGAAGCAGGTTGAAGGCGTGGGCCGTGTCGAAAAAAGGCAAGGTGGAAGGTTGTGTCTGCAACACTGGCTTTTCCATTTCTCCTCTTTTAGGGTCTCTCTTTTTCCAGTGGTCGATCTCAAAACTCTGTTTTCATCTGAAACAGATCAACACAAGAAATCTAAGTCAAATCTAACTCAAAACACCACAAAGGGCTACAGATTTTAACCTTTGGTCAAAAAACTATAAAAAAAAAAAAACAACAACACAGTTTTCTATAAGCTCATTTTTAAGAAAAGACTATCCGTCAACACAGGAAACTTGTTGCACATCACTTTACAAGTTGGTCGCTAACAGACATTCCAGCCTCCAGTTACCAAGGGAATCCTCTAATGTATTTACCACCTTCTCATACATTTATGTCCTGTGCTCTCTTTGATAATAACGTTAATCACTTTAAAGTTGTGAATAATTTAACTTGGGACCCACCTACTGTCAGCTGTTATTTCACCCATCACCACTTGAAGCCACTGACTGTCACTGACTATATAGCCTGTAGTTGCCATGCCACTGTTAGTTGTTTCCTGTGTGGCCGCCCCTTAAGATATTTCGTTCTTAGTCGTGTGTGACCAAGAGAAACAAATTTTCACGAGCGTGGAACCGCAGGTAATGCAGATAATCATTCCATTTCCACAAATTTACAACTTGTAACACAAGAAGTTTTTACACCCAATTTCAGTTACCTAATAATGTTTTGCTCAACTTTTCATTTGTTTGCAAGACTATAAGGTTCCTCTGCTGTTTCTGGGAGTTATTATCATACACAAACAGGGTTCAGATGTGAAGTTGAAGGCATGTAAATTTGACTACTAGCTAAAAATGTAAGTCAATGGATGAGAAAGGAACCCACTCAAAACACACACACACACACACACACACACCACGTATCAAAGGAACGGCACAAATAAACAAAATCTGAATCTTTTGCTCCCTCAGACAGGCACATTTCAGGCTAACTGGTTCAGAACATTTTTGGTGCTCTAAATTACAACACTGAAATCAACTGCTCTATGTGTGAAATATACAGTCCCGAGTTAGACAGGAAAGATGTTGGAGTTAGGGTAGAAAAATAAAATATAACCTAAAGGAAAAACTGTAAGACCTGTAGTGAAGCTCACAAGTTTTATCCCCTAATCTCCCCTATAGGAAGCATTTGAGGGATGAAATTCCCCCGTAATTTCAAAACCTTCTACGGAGAAGATGAAAAAGGTCTTTGAGATGTTTGCACGATGAATATGTACATTAAAATAGTTACTTATCAATTACTAGTCATCTGACTAATCGCTGCAGTATACCAGTGTCAAGCCAACACTTAGCTGTATATACTGATAAATTTAGTACTGGCTTTGATATTAAATGACATTCAGTGAAACTTCACCGTTATAGAAAACAGGTAAAAAATGAGTCAGTCTACCAACAAGACAAGCAAATCTCTATAATACACAGTGATCATTACAGAAATAATACAGTCATATGTGAGCACACCAATTATAATAATAAATGGAAAGTTTTTAACTCAAATATATTCTTCTCCTACCTGATGAGCCTCCAGGCAACGTTTCACAAGCGAAACGACAGAGTTCAACGTCTAGAAAGTACGACAGCAAAGCTCAGCATGACTCTGAATATGAACAGCTCCTTAACTGTGTTTAAAACAGAGAGCCTGGCTGAGGTTGGGGTCTATAAATACACCAGCAGTGTCCATTTTCAGAGAAGGGTGGGGGGAAACACCTAACATGCAGTGGGCTGACGCCGTGGGGAGAGTGTAACCACCCCCCCTCCACACTGGTATGTCTCTGTGGTCAGTCAGTCTTTGAGAGAAAAGCCAGCTGAGCCTGGGCCTCCTCCAAACCTGGAGCACAGCAGCAGACCAAAACACAGCTTCCTCTCCTAATACCTAAAAAATTGCTTAGCAAAGCAGCAAAGAATCAAAGATCTGCTTGGATCACAGGACACAGACATTAACAAGACCCGCTCCTCTGTTAGAAACATACTCGTATTACAATGGCCAGACAAACAACAAAAATTGCGTAGTTTGGATACAATTCAAAACACTTCCACTGACTTTACATATGGAAACTGCTAAATTAAAATGGTGATGTCATGCTGTATTCAGTATTACATTTAAAGCAGTACAGCCTTAAAGAGTTCCTACCAGGCTCTGGAGTTTTTAAAGCGATGCCCGAATTTGGCTTGTAAATTTGTTCACATTAGTCTGTCCTCAAAAATTCCACTCTTAACCAAAAAAGAAGCTTCAGTGGCATGATCATTACTTCTCCACAACCCAAAGCCCCCAATTTTTTTGTGCCATTCAAAAGTACCAATATTTTGGCTATCCCCGATAGCTTGGGCCAGATATTTGTTTGATCCTGACTCAAAAATCTAAAGTGGAAATTGTGAACAGATCTATGCTACCAATTCATTCAGTTAAACTTTGTGTTTCTCTGTGTTTATTATGTCATATGCCAGCAGCAGTGAAAACTGATTGCTAGATGAAAAACTTAAAGAAAGGGTTCTGGAAATACTACAGTAGTTTTGTTGCTTGACCACCAGGACATCACCCACTGTTTTGTGAATCCCTGTGTTTGGAGCCTCAAGCTGACCACTTTCACCATCGCCAGCTCACACTTTACGACTACAAGATGAGTCTGACTGAGATAGAAGAACAAGGTAAGCTTTAATATTTTAGGAAAAATATCAACCACTCTCAGATTTCATTTGCAGTTTTTTTTGCTTATGAACTTTTTTGACCAAAACAGTGGATTGCTAGCAGGAAAGGAAGCAGCATTTAAATAATGTATTTATGATTTGGACTCGTGATCAAAGGGCAATTTGAAGGCAACATAATGGCCTCTAAATCACTATTTTTTACAGACCAAGGAATTGATTAAGAAAATCATCAGAATGTAAGTCTTAACTGAAAATAATAGCTAGTACCAGGCTTGGTCATAAATAAAATAATAAAAATAAAAATCTCCTAACATGGATTTATTAGATGCTTTTTATACTGTTCGAAGAAACACAAGATAGTCTATCCATCAAATTGTGACTCTGGAAAAAGAGATTAAACATTAAACAGATTAAATTCTGAAATAAACATATGGAAACAAATTCCTCCATCTCCTCTGCAGCTGCTTCCTGAGTAGTACAGTTTAACCCGTACCAGCATTGAATTTCAGTTATATAGTCCTATTAAATCACCAGGAGAACAAGACTAGACGGTAGGGTGGTTAATAGAAACCTGCATTAAATCTCATGCAAGATTCTTGTCAGTATTTGGAGATAATCATTCCTTCTCTAAACACACAGGTATCTCCTTACAGAGATTTGTTTAAAGGTTGTAATAAAGCCCCTATTCCTCTGGCCAAAGGATTTAGCTCACATTCCACACCAGGGTTCAACAATGCAGATGTCCAAATAGCTCTGCGAGGGATCAAACTCCTCTCCTGAAGGGCAGACAGGGCCTCACAACTCAGCCTGCATTGAGAAAACACATGTCCCTAACTTCTGTGTAAGTGATTGTCATTATGTTTGAAGAGATTATGGCATTTTCTTCCAACAAACTGATGGGCTTTCATTTCACTCAGTCGTGAAACGATTTATTACTCCCACTGTCTCTACTACAAAGGCTTAAAATATAACATTCAGATAATATATCTTTATCTGAATGTTTCAGCTGTTATGCTTTGCAAGCAAAAATACACAAATTAAATAAACTTAAACTGTATCTGTTTAAAAACTTTTGAGTTTCTGTGGCATTTTATTCTTTGTTTTTTAGTAAAGATGATTTTTATTGTATTTAAAAAGTATGACTTTATGTACTTTCTGATTTTGTGTGTATATTAGCGCTGTGTCACATCATACTGGCAATGCTGGTGTAAATTTTTCATGTGATTAAAAAAAAAGCTTCATCTTGTGTTTGCCATGTGTTTGTGTTAGACATGCACTGATTACAATTTCCTATTCTTTGCCATTTAGATCCCAGATTTAAAAAAAAAAAAAAAAAAAAATATTGACTGACAATTGCATTTTTCCAAAAACCACTGACAGCATATACAAGGAAAAATATCAACTTTTTAAAATGCAAAATATTATTCTCATAATAAATAAAAAAAACAAATCAATAAACTTTACAATTTCCTCCAAATTGCTGCAAGTTACAGGATCTCCCACTTAAACAACTGCAAATACTTTGTTCTGCTAAGTGGAAAGAGGTACAAACTAAACTGAAAATGTACACCCATATTTACCTGAAATATTTTACCTTACTAAACATAAAGTAAGGCACAGATTTAAATAGTACAGTGCAAAAGACTTTTGCCACCGCTAATTTCTTTATATTTTGCTAAGAAAATGGGGGAAAACGTGCAGTGAAACCAAAGAGCATCTTTGAGTTACAGCAGCCAAAACACTAAATGCAACCTCAAAATATTTTAAATGAAGTAGAGGGCTCAACAAAATAAAAGATGCTGAAAATAATAATAATAAAAAAAAAAAAAACTAACAAAAAAGTAAAAATCTAAATAAAATGCAATAAAAATCCAGTGAAACAAACTACATTTTTTTTTTTTTTTTTTTTTTTTAAATAAAGTGACTGTAAGTTAACTCAAAAAGAGGTTCAATAAAGCAAACATACCGCCCCCTCCAAAACACAAGGCTTACTAAATGGAGTATGCACTATTGGGCAACTTATACTCAGTGTGTTTACCAACAGCCCAAGAATAGCTGACAGAAATGTGTACTCCGTAGGGAGGGAAACAGCCAAGGTGTGGAAACAATCTTCATGCTATGAGTAAAGAGCACAGAGAGACCAGCCCAACAGCCAGGGTATGATAGCGACACCGCCCTAAAGCCCCCCTTCCCTCGTGAACCATTAAAGTAGGATATAAAACTAAACTCATGACCTGAAGTTATAACAACAAAGAATAATGATGTTAGTCAAAAGCTAAGCTAAAAATGCAGGATGGCTGATATATTTAATAAATCTATCATATCTATACCTTCAAATGGTTGTTCTCGTATCCAGGAGACATGAATCTTCAGACAAACAATTAGAAAACTGTAAATAGAAACTCTGAGGTTACTTTGACATCTAAATGAACCCAGTTCACTGAATCAGAGTTCAAACATCCTGTAATGAGGCACAGAAACCACAGCCATAATAGCAGCTCTGTGAGACTGCACTGCACAGGTCTACTTTGAGCTAAATCATATCAGCTAGCGTGGCTGGTATGAGGTTTAACATGTTCACCATCCTTCATTTGCAAATGAGCAACAAAAACAAAACATCTTTTGGAAGGAGATGAATTAAATTAGTTTTCCCAGATCTTAAACCCAAACAGCAAAGAGAACTTTTAGGCTTAGTATTGGTGCAACAAGATTAGTACAAGCAATCTTAAGGGGACTATTACATCACCCAAGTAACAATAAAAGCATGCTGGTTGAAAAAGGAGACAGAGGAGCAACACTGGCAATAAAACAAAGAATTAATAATTGAACTAAAAGAACCAGACAAGCCATTATCACTATCAAAAAACTAAGTAATCCAGAGCAAAACCCAGAAGCTGGTTGAAATAGCAGTAAGTCACAATCTTAACCCTAAACACACTTTTGTCCACAAGGAACAGAAACCCACAAACACACAGTTCAGATATTTCCAAGAGAATAGGACTCTATCATCAGAACTCTCCTCTGACTGGCAATAAGCACTCCAACCCTAATTGGTGATGGAAATCAGCTGCACAGATGGTGGAGCGTGAAAACAGACACACCCACACAGGTAAAACCTGGGAAGGCCTGCTAGAGCTGCAACACAGACTACGTAGATTTCTTGGCAATCTATCCAACAAATATCAAGACATTTTATTTGATGCACAGGATCAACTGGTCCATTGTTTGTTCAATATGGTGTCATGAGGCAAAGCTCTTATTGAACATTTGCCGTTGTTACTTTAATATGACAATTCGACATTAATAGTCTTTTAGGATTGATTCATTAATTGATTCATCTTCTGTTTATCTGGGTCACAGGGGAACCAGTCTAAAGCATAGATGCCCAGACCTTCTGCTTGGTCACTACTTCAAGCTCTTTTGAGGAAACAGTAAAACATTTTCCAATCCAATCGAGAAACATAATCTCTCCTGCATGGGTCATGTCTTGGGTCTGCCTTGGGTCTCCTACCAGTTGGACATGCCCGACATGGCCTACTATTCAGATGCCTGAACACACTTCCTTGTGTTATTTTGGTGAAACCTACATCAAGTGCAAAACAAATAGAGCACAACCAGTCAACTGGTTGATGTTTCACATTCCAAACATGTCGTCAACAGGGAATTTGCAGAGTGCCCTCTGGGAGACATGAGATGGTTGAAGAGTGTTTCTCCCGTCTTTTCTTTACTTTTTAAATTCTTATTAATGTTGATAGCAATATATCAGACCTACTATTTAGGGATGTATGCAACTAGTTGACTAGCCAACTAATAAGCTGTTGTCACTAGTCAGTACCAGAGTTAGTAGTGGTTCAATCCAATCGTTAAAATGTTGATTGATGCTCAATGCCGGTAAATTATGGTGTCCTAAATGTTATGCAGCCATCTGCCACCAGATGGCTCATCGTTTTTGAGAAACGCCATAAATCTGTTAATCTCTGCCCAATCATTTTGTTAACATTATCAGAACAAGATAGAAATTAGATTTGTCCGAGAGGTGAATGGGCGCTGCCTTAGTAATAGGGTGAGGAGTTCAGTCATTGTGGAAGGCCACAGAGTAGAGCTACTACTACTACATCAAAAGGAGACGGCTAAGGCTGTCGCTTTACCAGCATTCATGTTTAAGATGTGACTTCAGAGTATGAGTGAGTGAGCTTTTGCCTTACACCAGACTTTACACTAAACTTTTTCACAGCAGGACTGATGGATAAATTCTACCAACCTAAAAAGTTTCAACAGTTGTTGCGGCATTTGAGTCTGAAATAAAGTAGTGAGGTGACTGCAGAATTGCTTCCTGCTAAGTAATTAAAAAGCAAAAGGTCAAAAGGCACACAACTCAAACGGAAATATATAAACAAAAACAACTCAAAAATGAAAACATAGTCAAAAAGCCATTGTGCAACATTTACACAAGCCCCAAAAAATTCTGATTTACTCAATGGAAATGTGACTTTGTGCCACAGCTTCATAAAACTGTTTTGGCATCTGCCGAGAGGAGCTGTTTATCTGGAAGCCGCTGTGTTGATGTGAACAGAGTAAATAAAAGATAGACTTGGTTTACATGGAACTGAGTTCCACAGGTGGAAGAACAGTGTGTTCAGTCTCTTCAGTCGCAGTGCCAGGGTTGCCCCTTGTTGGTGCAAGCTTGGAATGACCACCAAAGACAATTTACATTCAGGCTTCACGTCTGTTTCATATTTTTGCTATTAGTATCAGAAGTAGTAAACAGCAGAAAAAGCTCTCGCATACAGATCTACATAGTTGAAACTTTGAGTTTCTGCAAGGCTTTACCAAGACAATATTAAATGTAATAATATACATCTTAAAATTAGTATGTAAACATGATATCATTTTGAGCTTATTTAAGCTAATAAGCTGAAATTTCGAGAAAATCACTCAAAATGTAAAGTTAGCTACAACAATCAGGAAGTTCTGTGATCCTACCTCATTTCTTTGTTGCCCAGAAGTAGAATGTGGAAGGCGTCAGCTACCAATGATACAGCTGTCGGTCAAGAATGAGCAAAGTGCTGAGTTCTTTCAGCGTGGCTTTACAAACGATGAAATCGCTGAGAATTGCATGGCGTTTTCAGCAGAACAGCAATTTATTCATGTTTATTATACATTAGTAGTGCACTAATGCTATTACTATCTGATTTTCAGTGTGCCTGTGTCTACACCATCTGTTTTCAGATAACAAGGAAATGACGTCATTCATCGAGCTTCCTGATTGGCAGAGCTAACTCAAAATTTCAACTCATTAACTTGAAGTTATAGATGGCATTTTTTTCAGTCGTGGAAATAAGCTTCCACAATTTACTGCTTTGTCCGCAGCAGCGATCGTACCTTTAAGCTGTATTATGTGTTTAACTGTTTCGTATTTTTCCCATAGCACAATTTCATCATCCGTTTCGTGAAATCAGCCACTCTACTGCAGATACACACATCCATGTTTGTGATTAGTCAGATGCTAATGCAAGCACTGCACCTTTTCATGTGAACATGCAGTTAACCCTGGGGTAACTTAGCGAGATGATAACCAGCTCCACGTGACTGCTTATCCCGACAGCCGATGTTGAGGTAAGTGATTCCAGATAACAGAAAGATACCCTGGGTATGGTGTAGTACAGATAGTACATAATGTAGTACATAACAATATTAAGGTTCATGCAGTTTCAGCCAGAACCTGGCAGGATAACAACCACACAAAAAACAGCTCCCCTCTCTCTGCTGTCGCTCCAGGCTGTTGAGGCAAAGGCAAACATCAGAGTGGAGTGACATGAAAGTCTTGGGTTGTCCACAGCTGAGGCTGTCTTGGCCTTAAAAAGGCAACACCACTATTCCTCTACTGAGGAGGGCCAGCATGAAGCTACTAGAAGGATTAACACTAGGATGCAGGATATTATGAGACTTAATGGATTCGTGTATGTTGCTGCAGCAGAAACTGATCTAAACAGAGAGGTTTCAAACTGTTGAAATTACACAATTACAAGACGACATGTTTTAACCAACAAAAAGCATCTAATTACCATTGCTTTTCAATGACAGAGGTCATTAAATATGCCAGAGATATGTTTTTGGTTTGATTATTTGTTTTATTCCCCAAAAGAAAAAACTCATTCATCCTCACATTTATACATACAGCCAATTTATAATTACCAAATTAATCAAACATGTATTTGAACTCCATAAAAAATCCAGAGAGACAGAATCACTAGCTGACCAGCAAAACATTTCACGACCCTGAACTTCTTCCTGTCAGGTGACATAGCTAACCACTACACTTCCCATAAAACAGTTAATAACAATTTCAGTTATGAACGCTGATTGTTGTGGCTGTTGGTTGTGTTCACCATTTGGGCATAACATGGGGCATAACTCCTGGAGTAAAGGACACATCTTATTTTATTGGGCATGTTCCAGATTATCTGTGCATGCAAAATTTATTATCAGCTTATAAAATACGATGCACTTTTAAAGATTAGACTTACCAGCAACTATATTTTAAATGTACAGTTATACCAGTCCTTTTATGTCTCTATTTTTCCACTAACGCGCCCTGCAAGTGGCACTTTCAGTGAAAGAGCCCATCTGTTGCCAAATGAATAATCAAAGCATTATTCATTAACTTGTGCAGGGAACAGTGGGCAGAATGAGTTTAAGTGCCATGCAGAACATTTGATTCTGCATTATGACTCAGCCTTTACTGGGAGGAATGACTTCTCCAAATAATGTGCTTTCATCTGTTCCCTTGAATTCCTCTAATTCGTGCTCCTGTAATAAAACTTGCGCAAACATTTTTATCACTCAGCTCGTGCAGCCATACATGTCCAGATTACTGAGCACAGTGAGGCTTTAGTCCTGAAATGCTTAGGGGGAAAAAAATGTTCCCTCCTCCCTTTCATAAGCCATGCTTGGTCCAAGATAATATTCAAATGGTCTAGATAATGTTCAGCCACAGTTCAGATACACTGACAAGTCCAGAGAAGGGTCGATAACAACTAAAGCAAACCTATTAACATAATGGGAAAATACACTGATGGAAACTGTTAGCAACTTCTCTGTAGCCAATTACTTTCATGTATTGACTTGTTTATGTGCTTAAAAAGCATTTTCATTAGCACGTGGTGTTTATAACAATACATAAGCTGCATGCAGAACGCTATTTGGATGCGAAAGCTCCCATTTTAAACAGTCAACACCGCCTGCGATCAGCAAAGTAAAGTCATATTTATACGAACGATATTTTTCCAACGTTACAGCTAACGTTAGGCTGCCCTCCGCTCGGAACAAATAACTGCCGTGAAAAGCAGGCTGGCTCAGTTTTACACAACTTACCGATATGTGTCGTCAACGGGTGGTGATGATTTTACAGAGTGTAACGCCCGAACATCTTAGGAATAGAGCCGAAATTAAAGTTTGACGCCGCTGATCTGTCTGGCCTGCTCTGCGCCATGACAGCCTGTACTGTAATAAATGCTGCCTTCATGTGCTGTCGTAAAAAAGGGCTTCGAACGCAACACCAGGGAAATCTTCAATTACACCAGACGTTATAATAAAAAATAAATAAATGTTTATTGTTTTACTGAATTGTGCATATATGGATTCTTAACAAATAAACATTATTTTCTGGGGCATGTACAAATAAACTTCACATCACAAAATCTGATGAATAGAATAGAATAGAATAGAATAGAATAGAATAGCCCTTTATTCGTACATCGAAACGAAATTATGGGTGCTCCACACCAACTGTGCAGCAATTAAATATATATATAGTAAGACAGCAGGAATAAATAACAAACAGGAGAAATGTATATAATCAAGAGGAATATATACAAACTAGAGGAATATATACAAAACAAGAGAAAGGCAAAGATAATGGAAGAGGCATACAATGGTGAAAAAAGTGCTGGAAGTAGTGCAAAGGACTTGATTTAGTGTCCATATGTGAGTGGCCTGAGTGATGAAGGATATTCATACCATGGCTGAGATTGGTGAGATTTTCTTGAGACAGAAGGATCTCTATATTGCGCCCAGGGATGGCAGAGGGCAGCCAATGACTTTTTTGGGCCGTGTTAATTACCCTCTGCGAACCCTTCCTTTCTCAGTAGTGGCCCCTGCGTGCCAAACACCCAGGCAGTAGGAGAGCACGCTCTCCACTGAAGAGCGGTAAAAGGCCAGCAGCAGCTTCCAGTCCAGCTTGTTCTTTGTCAGGACACAGAGGAAGTGCAGCCGCTGTTGGGCCTTCTTTACCAGGGCAATTCATAACACAGATGGTATGATTCAAAAGCATGATTAGTTGTGGCAGTGGTTTTGTGGGGCATGTCCCACTGGTTTGGGCGCTGAGCCACTGCGGGTGGGTCTTGGAGTTCAGCATTAATTTTTAATGATTAATTATTAACAAATTGTTTGATGTGAAGTTTTCTTAAGCAGGCCGTGCCTCTGCGGCTCTGAATTGTCAGCAGTGATCATAAACGGATAAACACATGATCAGATAATGATAAACAGAGAAGAAACCAGTTCAGAGACTTAATATGGATGGGAGAGAGAAGAAAAGTTCTGGGGCTGGACCAAATAGGATAGCCACAATATTGTGGCTCAGGGGGTTGGGAAGCGCACCTGTAACCGGAAGGTCGCCGGTTCGATCCCCGGCCTTTCTGTCCTGGTCGTTGTGTCCTTGGGCAAGACACTTTACCCTACCGCCTACTGGTGTTGGCCAGAGGGGCTGATGGTGCGATATGGCAGCCTCGCCTCTGTCAGTCTGCCCCAGGGCAGCTGTGGCTACTAACCGTAGCTTGCCTCCACCAGTGTATGAATGTGAGCGTGAATGAATAATTGCATTGTAAAGCGCTTTGGGTGCCTTGAAAAGCGCTATGTAAATCCAATCCATTATTATTATAATGAGAATGCAACTAGTGCTTGCAAGTTCAGAGTGTTTTCTTTTATGGTTTGATTTTGGGCAGTAAGAGAAGAGAGGGGACGAAGCTGTAAGGATACTAATAACACAGGTAATATGATTTTCACCCTTTCTCACTGTGCCCCCTGGTCCTACTTGTTTTGCTCCTTCTCAGAGTCCTTGTCCATGTCTATTGCAATGCTATAAATAAATAAATAGATAAACAAAAATCCAACCTTCCACCATTCTGCAGAGGTGCTTCATTTCAGGTGAAGTTCTAGTTGAAATATTTTAGAACAGATTCACTAAAATCACTATTTAGAGAATCAGTACTATGAGGTTGTCCTTCACTCTAGTTAAATTTTATTTGCAACTAACCAAATTTGTAAAGGTTTTCTAATCTCACTCTGGCCTGATTCTATAAATAGATCTTACATATATTAAAACATTTTTACATGGTGCTGGTGCTGAATTTGAGGATGTTTTCTCAACTAGAAATAAAAAATAAATGCCAAGGCGCAAGGGATTTAGTGTTCCTGACTTGACACATGGATTATGTGCAGAAACTGGGGTTTCAGTGACGCATTTGACAGTGAGAAGGACATTACATAAGGTGTGCCTCAACTGACAAAAAACCCACTGGTCACAAAATGGCACAAAACTGCAAACATAAGCCTTGAGCATAACATACAAAATGAAAAATATGAAATGATAACTTCCAGTCTTGAGAAGCTTTGCAGGCAGGATTTCTCCAAATGAGAGTGACCTGAAACATATACAGAGATGATAGCTGTATCATCTCTAAGTATAGCACACAGTCAAGCCTATGAAGGCATAAATCAGTATAAATGACTGCCCAGGCAGACAGAAGGGCAATGAAGTTAAGAAAAACATTTGAAATACAATAGCTGGAGTGCAAAAGCAATCTTACAAAGAGTGACTGTGGACCACTGGAATATATACCAAAAAGTTAATAAAGTGAATGATAATATTTCTAGGATAAAGGAGCTGGTGAGGAGAGGTCGTGAATGGGTAACGCACAAACGTTGACATTATAAATAAATGCCTGCAAAGCCACAGTGATTTTAAAGAAGAGAAAAAAAATGGAATCTATGATTTAGTTAAGCATGTCCACAGATTTGAATCCAAAACAAGATTATCATGGGTCACGTCTCTCATCAGTAATAATGGAGCACTTTACATGCAAATAAGGATGAATTTAGGATATACTCACTTATTGCTACTGCTTCTGAGTTCTCCAAACATTTAGTTGTTTTATATCAAAACAGTATCAGAGTGCACTTATTTTTATTGTAACAACTTTAAATAAACATTTCCATAATCTTTGGAGTAATGTCTCAGTGGCTCGTTTTTCAAACTGTGAACTTGAAATGTTGAAATCCCACCAGTCTTCCATTATGCTCTGCAGACACTCTCCCATCTTAAAATTAAAACCAAAACCAGGCATCATCAACATTTTCCCTCTCCCATCGTCTCCACTTGGAAAATAAACGTTTGCCTTTGGGAGTATTGTGCAAATAAAAAATTATTATGTAAAACTATAAGCAGTTTTTTGTAAATACAAACAATTCATAATAAATACTTCAGTCAATCTGCTACGGTTCTGCCTCAGCCTAACCAGATAAAACTGTCAAGGAAATGGACGTGAAATTGTCCTTTTTAAATTGATATGATTCCCATGTGAAGGAATAAATTAATCTGGTCCTCTAAGTCACTTGGCATCAATTTCAAGCAGCAGAACCCTCACGGAGAAAATCCGCCAAGGCTTTCACAATGTTTAACTCAATAAACCGCTTAAAATTCAGTCCATGGAGGACACAGGTAGATTTATCTACCTTTGTGGTTTGCTGCTGAGAGGGGGATCATGAGGAGCAGAGAAAGAGATGATGGCCTGGAATGTAAAACAAAGAGCGAAATAACCCTTTGCTGGGCAATTAGGAGTGACCCACTGTTGAACTTCCTCTGGCCTCACTGTGTCCCTCAGGCACTGTAGAGGTGGGAACTGCTGACACACATCTTCCATGGGGGTGACATTGCACAAACGCTGCCAAATTATATGCTTACAGACAGTCTCGTAATAATTTATACTGACATTTTACACCGCTCGGCTTGGATTTGGTAATTAAAATTTGACTGTGACACTCGTCCTCACAGGGAACAAGTGAATACTTTAAGATTTTGGCCCCAACAAATAATCCTCAGACATAGTTTCAAAAAGTAATCTGACATTTTTGGAAATGTCAGATATGGAGAGGAAAAAATTCCACCTAGTCAACAACTCTTTAGCTTACTTAATTAAATACAATTTATGCTCATTATCTTCTTTTCTTTTTGGGACCATTAGCTGCTAAATGTTTTGGTACATTTACCAACAAGTGATTCAACACTGATTGACCAGCAGAATGGGACGTTTTTCTTTTTCTTTTTGAAAACAGCTGATAATTTCTCATTTTTTTGTCTTGATTTATTCAAGATAAATATTGAAAAGAAAATTTCAGAAAACTCAACCCACTATCAGGATCATGATCTCATGAACCGAAAGGCTTGTTAGAAGGGAAAAAACATCACTTTACACCACTTCACTCACTAGATGGAGACATTTTACAGGTTTTATGATAAAGCCACTCTTAGAGCTGTTGACCAGTTGGTGTGAGGACAAAAAGCTCATTCTCACTTTGTAACCTAATGTCCAAACTTTGGCTTGGTAAAATAATACATTTGAAGGGATTATTATAGTACAGCCTGTGGACATTAGGACTCTTAAAGCAACAGCTTAAGGCTTGCATGTACAGGTGCCTGACACAGAGCTTCTACACTGTGCTTAAGGATTAGCAAACTGTTAGTAAAGTCCTTCCTAAGTTGTAAGCTGATAGTTTCCGAATATGTAGCAAAACCAAATACAAACGGCCAGACAAGATTTTAGGGCTGTAAACTGCAACACACCTTGCAAACCTGTGAAAACTATGCATGTGTTACTAGTTGTAACAGTCTGTGTGATTATTAGAAACAGACATTACATTAAAATAAATCCTTAATTTAAATTCTGTACCAACCAGAAAAAATGCTGTTTTTATCAGTTAAGAAACCAAAGTATTAAATATAATACATATGTACACACCAATTAAAGTGTCTGATGTACTTCATGGCCAGTGCTGAAATGCACTTTATTTATTTAAGTAAATTCAAAGTGAGCATCATTCATGAATTCATGCATTAGCAAAGAAAATCGAAGGAGACTGGCGGATTTTGCCATCTGCAAATATGTATGATGTCGATTTTAAAGAGCGTAATTCATCACACATCAATCAGCAAGTAAATTAGCTAAATTTAATTTTCTGTCTTTCTGTAAAAAGCAGGAAAAGATTCAGCTTATTATATTTTCTTGCGGCGTAGCTGTTAATTGAATTTATAGCACTTACATCTAAAACATCGATGCTTTATTGACATTTGCTGTTGTGATTCTGTGTTGCATATCGAAGGCCACAGCAGCGTTATTGTGTAAATTATTGACATGACAGAGCGCGGCTTTAAATGTCAATACATCTCCCTGGAGAAAGAAAGTGAACGACCCCTGATGCTGAAGTTTGATCAATAGATGGAGATGAAGAGAAGTGAAATGGCATAACACAGCGAGACTCAAAAGAGGGGAAAAAAATCATCAAAAATTAAACAAAGGAAGTTACAGAAAGGGAGAATACGAATGTTGCATTTTTTTCCCCCCAAAATAAAGCTACAGCTGCACAATATTCCCAAGCAGATACACCGTGTAGCACATAATGACTACCTTCTTGTTGTGTCACAATATCAAAGGTCAAGATGTGCTCTGGTTAATCAAATTCCGAATTTATTGCTGCACAGCGGTGTTTCTCTGAGAGGTGACAGCTTAAAGGGCTTGATAATAACACACCGTGGGGTTGTTGAATAAGCATGTGTATTATTTGTGGATGAGGGTGTCAGGGAAAAGCAACACATTAGGTAGCAGCATAAAATATTGAACAAACTCATCTTTATTGTGCACGTCAGGAGGATGGTGCTGTGGCTTGCTCAGCAAAGCCTTCCCTGGATACGATAAGGTTTGAATTCTCTGTATATGCATTCTTTGCAGATCCACTTTTATTCATGTATTCAAATTTGCATGATTTTTTTTAAAAATTATTTTTACTTGCTGGGTGATTTATGACTGTCTACACTGTGTGTAAAATACACCAGATTTATTTCAGGTAAGATGCAGAATGTCTGCATTCAGCTTGCAGTGGCTGCTTAAGAGGCTGTTATAACCATTTACTTATGTAGAATAATTAGGATAATATAATCTGAATAAGAAATGTGTCCCTACTTCTTTCCTTTGATCTTCCTGAGACAAAATCAAAACATAAAATCTTTATGTGACATACATAATTACGATTTCTCCCAGACAACAGAGTGTGTGTCTATTTGCAGCTGCCACAATATTTATGCAAAATGAAGGAGACCCCCTGTGCTCTGAGGTGCTTCACATTTATATTTGTTGCTCTATTTGTTGCAACCACACAGTTACACGTTTCATGCTGTTTACGCTGTCAGACGTGCCATAAAGAGCATCTTTCAATCAGGCGTCATGGTGTATGTGTGTGCATGTCTGTGTGTGTGTGCATGTGTGTGTGTGGGCACAAACTGAAAATCCCCTGTCAAACATTGAGTCATTTCTCTTATTTGCATGTAATGCACACTTAATGCCAGATTATACGTTCATCTTCACCTTCATGTTTTTTTCCTTTTATTAAGTCTGTGTTTACATGCCATGGAACCGAAACAAAAACGGGGAAATTATAACATCACATTCATTCTCGTTTCTCTGTAAATCTTAAACACTGCACCATGTTTGTGATTACTGAGCATTTCTACACTGGAATGCAGAAGAAAGAAAAAATTGCAAAGCATAATCACAAAAGCTGTCAGCTGTCAGTAAAGCGACTGAAGTGTGAATGATTGAAATGTCTTTTATTCTGTGTCCGCTCACCATAAATTGCCCTGCGAGGCTAAGGGACTCATGAACATGCACATTTACTGCATTCAGTCAACGGTCTCCGTGTTGCTGTGCTTGCAGTTGCATATTTTTACTTGCATAAACAGTAGTTATTTCATTTCTGTTGCTGTAGTGTTCACTGGGGGCAAAACACTTTAGTGTTGGTTTACTGTGATTAATAATTTCTGAAGGCATGGTTATCTGCTGGCCCACTGCTCACAGCCTACATGATAATCTGCAGTCTAATCCAATATGCTGCTGATGAGTTGAGCTACTACGTGTAGATATTACCTCTGCTGATGCATCTGCATTGGCTGAGTTTACAGTAAGAGAAATATAGTCGGAATTTTGCAAAATCTTCTTTATTTCCCCTGCATTTGCAGTAAAGTTGGCCGACATCCCAACCCAGTCATTTAAATTGAATATGACTGTGAAAGTTTATGCTGCCATTACAGGGGCCATCAAAGCGCCTAAATGGAAGATTAGAACTCATTTATCCTTCTGAAAAAAATATTGTTTTGAGATTCTTAGACAGCGTTTTCCTAAGACATCAGCGAAATATTTCCGCGCTTTCATTTCTCATTGCATTGCTCTTCTCTTTCACGCAGCAAATAAGCAACTGCTTCTGCTTCCAATGCCGAGAACTCCTCACATATCCATCTTTGCACCCAAAAACGACACAATTAATCATGCTGTCACACTGTCTATGCATGCGAGCTAGATGGCTCAGGGTTACCAGGCACAGAGGGAGGCAGTCAAACAACGTAGCGGAGGATGTTAACTACTTTGTGATGTGCAAAAACTGATTTCCATTATCACTGTGACCATGCAAGACTTTAAGTGTGAAAGTGTTGGATTATGCATTAGTCATCTTGCTTTGCATAATTATTTTGTACTCTGAGTGTCCACTTTAAGCAGTCAATCGGCTTTTCTCAAACATGTCATTCTCTTTCAGAGGGCTAGCCAAAATAAATAAATTAAAAATTGAGATAAAATAAAATAGACTTAATAAAAAAGGTTTCTCGTCCCCATTTACTCCTTCTAAATTCTCATTACATGTGGCTAATTTAGGCTCAATGACTCATATGATTCATCTAGTTAAAATGAACAAACTGCCCTATTCTAACAGTGTGTTGAACAGAAATTCAATAAGTCTAAGTGTTATAATAGGAACAGAGTCACAGAGGTGGTGACGCTCCAGCACTGGAAAAAAAATATAATTGGACAATTCTATATTTGGCTCCGTGTTTGTGTATTTCAATCCTCAGCCTTATTAAATTCATCCTGAGTGCATAACTGATCCCTCAACAGAACGCTCTGAAATCATCTTCGGATGTAAGATGCCAGCTAAATGAACAGCTACTAATGAAAAAAGTGAATTTCTCCAGTTTCCCTCAATTCTCAGCAAGCCTCCCCCCTCACTGCATGCTCAGAGGAAGTGACACCAACACAGCAGTGTCCCTGCCGACAAAAGTGTTCATTTTGGTACTTTCTGTGGAAAATAATAAGACATTAAACCCTGGGAGGGCTGGAGAGCCTTATGTTACTTGCAGCCTGTCTTCGAAGAGCAGCTTTGCCTCCTTCTCGCCAAATGCGCTTACATTTGGGGACTCCTGCCTCCTGCCACATTTCCAAGGCAGCTGTGTTATTATGGATAGAGATTACTGAGGGTTGGTGGGCAGAGGCAGACCTCAACTGATTATTAGGAGAAACAAAGCGAAATGCCTGGTAAGCGTGGCCTGTTTGAGTGCAATTATCCTGCACTCTTGAAAATTCTGCCTCAAAAGATTCGAGGGACCGCAGGGTTACTGCTCCCGAATCAAAGCCACAACACGCTTCCATTGAATTAGTATAGACAACAGTACATTTTATGTTTAAGTGCTCTTTGACTGTGCTGAAGAAGTCTGTGGTAAGGCAATAGAGAGTGAAAGTAAAAAACTGGAGCTACCAGACTTTCTTATCTCATTAACAGCTGTGTTTTGCTAATAACAAAGAATTACAGCCCTGTAACAGCATGTCGACTGGACAACCCCACGTGTTTAAAAAAAGAGAGGTTAAAAAACAGAATAATCTGAAATATTTCAGTTTTATAGCCAGCTTTTATCTAGCTTTAGTTACATTTTCCCACACTGCTCATTTGGTGGCTACAAATGCATTAGAGATATATCTAAGCTGTTGTATAAGAGCTTGTTTATCACAAGTATGACTACATTTTCATGAATTCTGTTTTTTTTTTGTTTTTTTTTTTACTAGAAAATTGATATACTTCCCTAATGTCTGCTGGGGGGAACCCACAGCTGGGTGCAACATGGTAAACAGGGGAAAACAACAATGAACAGAAGGAAGAAAGTTTTTCTCTCATGTGTCACACAAGTCAGCAGCAATGTCAGTGACATAGTAGCTCATCTGGCTCACGATCCAGCATAATTTACATGTTATTGTAATGTGTGAAGTACTAAAAGAAAATGGTGAGGTTTTTTTTCCACTGTTTGGCCTCACGGTATGGCACCAACTAATGAAAAGTAAAATCCACTGAGATGCCAAAGAGGATGCAAACCACCACATCCAAAGCAAATGAGTCTACTTCACTCTTGAATCAAAGTGTAGATGCCAGGAGTGTTTGACTCCACAGTCTGTAGGAACCGTGACCTTCAAAAGCATGAAAATGTGTGAATGCATCAACTTGTCATAGCGCTGTATTACTAACATTAGCAACTCATTGGTTGACTCCCACAGCAGGAACCGTTCTACTGTGGGAGTCAACCAATATGACGACTCCCACTATGATCATGATCATCACCATTGCTGGATAGAGTAACAGGGTAACAGAGGTATGATTCTGAAGCTATCACATACTTTATTGTTTCATGAAATTCTTTCTTCTTCAATCATTTTGTGCAAAACTGATAAATCCACTCCATCAGAAGTGAGAATTTGGTGAAAATGTAAATATAGGTCAAGACATTTTGTCTGAACAATACTGTTATAGGAGTACCGATTGTTGTGAACTGTGGACAGACGCGTCACCACGGCATGAGCTCATTGGTCAAGTAACAGCTGACGTGTTTGACATCAGGTATCCCGTCGTCTTTAATACATCAGTGCTTCACCTATCAGATATTGTTCCTCTGGAAGAAACAACAACCAAAATAAATATCCATTCTATATTCTATATTCTAAATAATATATAAAAACATAAAAAGAAGATAAAAGTTTATGAACTGAATCACACAATACCAGTACCAGCTGAACTTTAGTTGGGGCGAATACTTTTAGCCATCTAAAATGAAAATACATTAAATTCAGAGATTTTTTTGAACTGCTAGTTGAAAAATACCATTCTGTACCATTAGTTCATAAATGTTTCTAAGCCTTGCCTTGTTGGAATCATTGCATGTTCCACTTCATTTGTTTTTATTTTTGAATCTTACCAAAAAGGGAAAATTCTGACGTTTTTCTGCATGATGGAGTGGTATCAAAATGAAAATAATTTTTTCTGTTAGACCAACAACTAAGATATCCAAGGTAGTTAGAAGAATCACTGAACCTGTTTGCTCTTTGCGTGATTATTTTCCACCTTTCACACATTGAAATTGAAATAGAAAGTGTTCTCAATTGCTGAGACAACAGTGAAGGCTGTGTTTATCTGCACAGAAACAAATCTCACGCTGCTGCTCCTCAGCCAAACATCCTATCATTCTGCCCGAACGATTTCATGCATGGGGAAGCTGAGATTAGGAAGAAAATATCAGGTTAGAAAGGACAGTAAGAACTCAGGCTGAAGCACCTTCTAAACACAAACAAGCTTATCTGCTCTGCCTACCTTTTACTAAAATGTTTTTATAATTATGTAGCCTACTTAGAGCTGTTAGATCTCTATTTTGCTATTATGCACTTTAATAGATGCTTAAAAGTATCCATAATTTAGTTCAGTCCCTTAAATACAATTTCAGTAAAAATGGAGCACCTAGAGCAGCTCTGAGCTTTTGGTTCAGAGGGGTTACTTGTACACACTGGCCATGTTTAGTATGAGCATCATAAGGAAAGGCATAATATTTCCATAATAAGTACCATTTACTGTTCATTAATTTCAATTAAACACATTTTTGCCTTTGGTATTTTACAGTGCAGTTACTGGTCCTGACACATTCATAATCATATCCTGAAGTTTTTCTTTTGCTCATATAACCTCTTGTTTTTAATTTCTTAGGCTTGTGTGAACCTCTGGGTTCAGTTGCTGTGGCAACTAGATCACATTTCCTCCAGTGGAATGAAAACAAGCTCATTTAGTTTGTCATCTCCGGGCTCTGCTTTCCTGCACCTGCTCAATACAAGGATATGAGTATCTTAAATTACTAACACCCGTATCACGGGCATAAATAACTAGTTGCTAGTAGTAGATCCTCTAGGTGAGCTTGTAAAGTAGTAAAAGAAGAAAAGTCCATATCAGCAGTCAGAGAAGTAGTAGCTGGGAAGATTCTGGAGATAATCAGTACTGTCACTTTATACTTAATATGTTTTGGTCATTGTTTCTTCTTCCCTGCACAGAATGATGTATATGTTTTGCCTGCAGTTCCATTGAGACATCTAATCTCTACTATATGTATATATAAAATCATAGATTCTGGATTTATCAACAAAATTGAAATATTATTTAAAAGAAAAGCACATAAATATTATAGATATCATCTACTGAACAACATTAATATTTTATTTTGTGTTTATTTATTGTATAAGTTTGACTGTTTTGCTCACACGCTTTGGTATTTACTCACTGTTTTATTTCAAAAGTTCCTTTTTTACACTGTATTTTAATTCCTTACACCTCTTCCCAATCACCATAAAAAGCAGCACCCATGTTAGGTCCACTGCTAATGATAGATGCTTGTCTAACTATTTAACACTGAACGCCTGAGATGACTACATACAGCTGTGCGGTGGAATAAAAGTCAAGAAGTAGCTTTGTGCCAAGCTGTTCTCATTCCTGGGGCATCTATTAAAACTGCTGTTATGGCTAATTTACACAAAAAAGAGTCACACGGTACAGCCTGACAGATGGGGTTATGGCATTAGCTGCTCCCAACTTCTCATTTTACAGCACAGATGGTTACTGTTGAGAAAAGCGTCCCAAATGTAACCAAGAAGTTCTCAGTGTCTAAAGCTAACCACAGATTGTTAATGTAAGTAAAAAAACGGTGTAAAAAACACACACAAACACAAATCACCTGGTGAGAGGGAAAAAACATCAAAACACAGTCATCTCAACAGGATCCAAACCACAGTCTCTCCGACTTCATAACGTGGACTTCATGGGTCTCTGAAACAAGGCCATGATATTTTGATGGCACCTGTTCATCCAGCCAGTAGGCATCAGCGCCAAAGGATACCATATGTGTAACCTGGAAATAGGATCTGCAGATGGGATCTGACAAAACATCGTTATATTACATGCTTTCATGGTAACGTTTTACTTTGAACAGGTTTTCATGGTTTTTAAAACTTGACGGGAGATCTTTTAGATGGGTAATTGGGCTATTAACTTTCTTTCTCAGATGTATCTGTGCAACCAGTGCACCACTCAAAACCTCTCCTCATGGTCAGGGCAGAGAAGAAGTCAGTTAAGGGATCACCGCACTGATTGGGTTCAATCCTCTGGGGAAGCTGGTGCAAAGATTCATAGCAGCAGAGTTGGCAAAAGTACATTTGTGACTAAAGCAGAAGCACAAATAAAAAAAGCTACTGTTTTTTACTCAAAAGTAAAAAGGTACACACTCTCAAATGTATTCAAAATACAAATGCAGAAAGTAACTCTTTGTACGACATTTTTGTTTTTTTTTCCCAAGCCGTCTGAATCTCATTAATATGATAATAAAAATAGTATTAATAAAAGGGAATACAAACTTTATTTAAATTGAAATTCTAATTCTGATGAATTAAAATTTCCATGGGTGACTTTGCCTTCACATCTAAACAGAAAAATCTGAATAGTCAGAGGTTTAAGTGGGACTTTAAAAAGTGCAAGAACCCAGAGATCTGTGGTTGTGCTGCAGTGTGAGGAAAAGCATCACTTAGAAATAAGTCACAATAATTTAGATATTGAGTGCTATTTTGTGTAGAGTTTGTTATTAATGGTGCTGCTAAATTTTGTGGATTTTCACAAGTGAATTCAACATGATACAAGCAGATGTTGTATGATGTCTGATTTCTCGCACCCACACATCATAAAATCTGTACAAATGTAGAATTCAGTCAGTAAATCTAATATCCTAACTTTAACCATGGACACATTAGCTGCTCTGCACCAGTCCACTATAACCCTTTATGATAAACTAATCCATCTCAGCCTGCACTCAGCTGGTATTTTTATGCAACCTTTGAGTAACAAAAAGTGAGTATTCTTCAATTTATTTTGCATGATGGTTAATAATATGAAAAACTTTAGGAACACATAATGTAGGCCATACATCCAATATCTGTTCAAAGAATGAATGAGGGCTTTACATGTAATCTGTCTTTCTTACATTTTCCTCACATTCTTTTCTCTCCCAGGGAAATCAAATCAACTACAACTTTAGCTAACAGACACTCACTGTGTGACAAACTACACAGAAACAGTGTTTGTGTTTTCTGATATTTGTTGATCTGTTAGAAATGCTGCGTTTGAACTCAACTTGCAACATTACTCTCTTTTCTTGCTCCTCTTCTGTAGCACCAGCTAGATGCTAAAGTACTGCGACCAGAACTCCTGGACATCCGGACATATGGAATGATCCGGACAAAGAGCTTCCAAATGATTCTGAGTCACTTTAAGCCCTGAATATCATGCTGCAAATAATGCATAAACTGTGTGTGATAAGTCCAGGTGATGGATACACTAATATGATTTGCTTTATGTGTTATTGTTCTCTCCAAATCTAATCAAATCAAATCAAATCAAATTTTTATTATCTTTGAAGACGCAGAGAGGCAGAAAATAATAACTCCCCCCATATGTGTTAAACCTAAAGTAATGAGCCTGTTTTGAAAATGGAAGGAGTAGAAAGTAAAAGTAAAAAGTTGTCAGAAAAATAAATTCATATACCTAAAAATTCTACTTCAAATAAAATACTTGCGCTCTGTTACTTCACACCTCTACACAGTAATCCCTTCAGTGGTAGTCTTTTAGAAAATTGCCTTTCCACAGCAATAGCAATCTTCCAGCCAAACATCCACTAATTTAATCGTCTATCCTTCCACTTCATCTGATGCATTAATCATTGAATCATTCATCCAACGCATCTATTTAAGAAACAAAATAATTCAAACGATTCCACCGAGTCTGTCTGGCAGCCTCCGCATCTGATCCAGCTCACAGCCCTAATGGTAAACAGTTGACCAGACACTACTCTGCAAGCAGGAATGATTCATAATGAAGATTGTGTCATTCCTCCCATACTGAAAAGCTTCTGGCTCACTGCAGCTTGTAAACACCCTGCTGCTGCCAGCACAGTGCAGAGCAGCAATGGCAGCAGCATCTCCAAAACTGTCAGCTACAAGGGTCAACTTCAAGACCTCTAATTAATAGACAACATGTAGATGATAGCTTAAAGGACAATAAAATCGAGGTTTTGTGGCCAACATTATTTATCAATGAAATCTGCATCATTCAAAATGCAGTTAAATTATTTGGCTACAACTAGGGATGGGAATCCTAGGAGTCCAATTCCTTGGAATCGTTAGTCTGCTTGCTTATAGGCCAAACTCTGAATTTCAACAGGTAACAAATGGATGAGCAGTCAGGCTGCAGCTTCAGTTTCTACCTGTTAGTGTTTCTACAGTAGAGTCACATTGGCGAGTCTCTTTGTGTTGGTTTTTATCTTTGCTTTGTGCTGTCGCCTTCGTCTTCTGTTTGTGTAATACTAAGAGAAAGATGATGTCTGTTGCCATTAGGATAGAAATTTATGTTGGTGTGTGGGACTGTAGCCTATAGGTTTATATAGTTAAATGTTAATTACGAGACAATGTGTTTGAGGTCATTTTACAGTGTAACACAAAAGTAATGTAACGAGTAGTATAACAAGTAATTCAGTAACATGCTACATTTTCTGGGAGCTGGGGTCTTTGACACGGCATTTTGAGTTTATTTTTGTATTCGTGATTCTATCCTTCCATGATGATGATTTTAGTCAAATTTTGTACGGTCTAGTTTTGAGTTTAGTTCCTTTATTGTCTCTAAGTTTATTTGTATTTCTTGTTCTTGGTTTCTGGTCTGCAAGGTTTTTTTGTGTCTATGCCTCGTCTTCCGTGAGAGTCAGTCGTGTCCTCTGTGTTTGTTATTTTCTTTCCCTCGGTCATGTCTGTTTTTTCCCTCTCAGTCTCTTGGTTATTTTCCTGTTGGTGTCTCCCTTCATGTCTCACTCACCTGTTCCCTTGTTCCTCTCCTTGTGTTTCATCCTTGTCTCCTCAGCCTGTCATGTGTGCGTGTGTTTGCTTATTCCTGTCCTAGAGTCAGTTCACGTGTTCGGGCTGATCCTTGTCTTGTGTGCATTGTGTCTAGTTTGCGTCCCATGTAGCGTTATGCCTGATTTGTCCCTCTTGTGTTCCCACATGTCTCCACTTTTCCTGATCATCTTCATGTAAATGTATGGTGTCTGTTCCCCTTTGTCCCTTGTGAGATCACCTGTTCATCTTCACCCATGTTCCAGGTTTCATGGTTCTCGCTCCATGCTGGAGTGTTTAGTTTCTTGTTAGTGAATGGTCAATCTCCTTTTGCTTTTGTGTTGTACTTCCATGCAGCCACAATAAACAGCTCAGCTTTTGTTTAAATCCAGGTTTGTCTCCATAGTCTGCATTTAGGTCCTCACTCTCTGCTTCACAGAGAGCATTACTTATTTAAACAGAACACATTAAGAAAAGCGTTTTATGTAATAATTACTTTTTTGACAAAAAACCCAGACACTGATCAAAACAGAGAGGGAAAATACCTCCAACATGCACAAACATTTGACCACACAGCATGCAATTAATTTGCACGAATGTATGGATACAGCTCTTTGGATATGTACAAACCGGATTGCTTGTGAAAGCAGCACCGTTACCAGTACCAGGGCTCGCAAAATTTCAAAATCTCTGGTAGCCCTTCGGGCAGGGACTCTTCAGTTTTTGGTAGCCCCAAATAAATTTAAGTAGCCCGAATAAAAAAATAGAGCAATTTTTTGATTGATGTTTTGTTTCCTGTTTTGTTTCCGTTACAATATTATACATTAAAGTATAATATTGTAACGGAAACAAAACATTAATCAAAAAATTGTTGAAACACAAATTACAACATTGTATAAAAATTACAATCATCAACTCAAATACTTGTTTCTAATTGAACAGAAATTTCTATGAACTTGTAAGAACTGTGTAGAACATGAATCAGTCTGTGTCAGATCCTGAATCTGAAATTTCCACTGAAGTCAAGGGTAAGAGGCAAGTGGAACCAAGATCTAGGCCATTTGCTTTTTGAAGTTTGCAAAGACTGCTAAATTTTGCCAGTGGTAGTTCACTCTGTGCAACATAGTACGCTGTTCTAAACAGATTTTTCAGGTTTATTTTCAGTATGTTATTTGCAATTGGTGTTTGTTCTGGGAAAGATATTGCAGACTGAGCAATAATGCATTTCTTGCATTTCTCATGGGTTCTAATGGGGGTCTTTCTTAAAATTACTGGTCCCAGTAACAAAGGCGCTTGTCGACTCAGAAATCGAGGGAAAAGCAACAACACACCCGGCAGAACATTATGTTATTTACAGGGGTGCACATAAGTGGTCTGCATGTGCACATTCGCTGTCAAAATAAAAGACGCGCACCAGATAAGAAGTTGCAACGCGTGTTTGCGTACATATAAAAGGCACTGTTTTTGTCCGCCAGAGTGGGATTTTCACGGCACATTCTGCACCACATCTCTGTGCGTTCATCATTTGTTTGAAGCCAGCTCACCTCCTGCAACCACTTTTCAGAGAATACGCGCTTCTTTTGCGGTTCGGACTTCTGACATTTCTTTGGAGGTGGAGGAACACCAAAGTAATTGCTTAAAGGAGTTTGCTTCTTCGACATCTTTAAGAGTTCTAAACAAATGTCTGTCCTCCTCCAGAAAATCTTATGTACTCAAACGCGCGTTGCAACTTCTTATCTTGTGCGCGTTTTTTATTTTGACAGCGAATGCGCACCTGTGGACCACTTATGTGCACCCCTGGTTATTTAGCTTGTCATATTCCAGCCACAGAAATTCTTTTGTCCATGAAACTATAAAGCTGCACTTTCTTTTTGCCTTATAGTCTGATTTGTCATAACTTTTCCGTTTTGTGGTAGGCTTTTCTTTGGCTGTCACTTCTTCACCCTGACTTGTCTTATTTGGCTCAGCAGAACTAAAATATATATCCTGCTGCTTTTACACACGCACTCACATAGCGCTCAGCGATTCTCTGCGCGATCAACCTCTCACATGTTTAAGTTTAAGCTTGCTGCGGAGATTTCACTTGTCATGTTTGCACAGTAAGCTAACGACTGATAAGACGATGTCAGAGGAATTGGTGCGCAAATGATCGTCACTCACCAATTAGTGCTGCCGCTCTCTACACACCGTTCGCGCGATCGCAAAGTGAAAGCAAAAAACAAGCACAAATTCAAACGCGATTTCAGTATGTCACATATTGGCAGTGGCTCATCGATGCCAATGACATAATTACTCAGCTACATTTCCGAAAGAATGCAAAAGCATTGACATATATTTTTCCTTCCTATGATAGCCCGACGGGCAGGGCTGAGATAGATTTTGGTAGCCCGACTGGAAAAATCGGTAGCCCCGGGACGTCGGGCTAGCGATTTTGCGAGCCCTGAGTACTCTTGCAGAATAAGCAATGATATATTAACAAGCAAGACGGCCCAGGATAGTTCTCAGATGTTTTAAGATTTTTATCACTTTTTCCCTGTCCTCGAAATCAACTGCTTTTTGATAGGCTGATCTTGGCAAACAGAAAGGTCAAAGAGCAGGATGGTGGCACTTCTGTGCTTACAGCAGAGCTGCTTGACTGAGATGACCACATTTGTGCTCAACAACTTGTTTGAAACAAAAATTTTAGAGCAGTTTGAAGCTTTAGCTTTTGGCTCGCCGGGATTGCTCTTGCAATTGCTGACTTCATTATTTGACAGTTTGGCCCTTTTAGATCAACATCAATAGTTTTTATATGACAGAAAATAAGGGAAAGCATAATAGCTCCCATTTTAAAAAAGATAAAAAAGGAAATACAGCATAAAACATTAAACTGCTTCTTACAGACCTCACGGTCCTTTAGGACATCTTTCAAAGCAAGTCTTTTCTTCTCCGTCTGTCTGTCTAAAACCAAGAGAATAGATCAAAGTCACCATTGATCTTGTCCGCCTTCATTCGCCCTCAGATCTGAAGGGAAACACTCTGCTACAATAACCTGCAGTACACACAGGAGAAACTCATATTTCTTTCTTGCTGTACACAACCTGGGTGTTTTTCTACAACACTTGTTTTGCTTTCAGTGTCAGGGGATGTTGGCTTGGTGGTCATTTTTCCTAGGCAATATAAACAGTTAAAGTGTGTTTAACCTGGAAGCTGAACTGAGATCAAGAGATCTCTTGAGAGAAATGTGAGAACAAATTACAGAAACACAAGATCAAAATGAAATCAAAACAACCACCACCACCCCCCCACACACACTAATTAAAACCATCAGAAATATTATTCCAAATCTAATTTGATAAAGCTTTAAAGCCTCTCTCAGGAATGAGTGTCTAATCTATTTGAAGCCGTTATTTCAGTGATGAAATGCATGAACCTGGATACAGTCTTCCATGGCTCACTATTGATAACAGGAACTTTTGAAGTTGATTTGCGATCTATCTGGTGTTGTGTTTATTATCTCTGAGCTGAACTTTGGATGATAAATATCTTGGCCCCGTGAACGGAGACACAGATAATCTGGTGTCACAGATGCCAGAGAGACCATCCGGCCATTTCATATAACTCACAGAAGTGCGTGTGAAAGCTGTCTGCAGTGATGAATCGAGAGCAGTGTGCTAGAAAGTGTCTACTTTTTTAAGTGACAGCAGCATGAGCATCCATTCTGTGTTTAAAGGAAAAACAAGCAGAACAAATCCAAGTGGCACGAGAGATATATCTCCATCTCCAGTATGTAAATATTAAGTAATAAGGCTGTAAAGTGCAAAAACATAATTTCAAGCAATTAGACTAAAATAAAGCCTGACAGCATGAAACTGAATTGAAAGATTTTATTTCATTTTCAAAAACAGTGGCCGTCATTCACTAATATCGGATTTATGAAACGTACACTCTGCACTATTTTGTTCTTACCACTGTTCATATATTAGTATATTAAAATCATTCTAAACCAGCGTGCTTGTGCAATCTGCATGATGCCACACCCTCATTTTTCTGTACAAAGATGCAAACTTACTTTCAGGTGAAGTGGAGAAATTAGCGAGGATGCTCTAAGAGAGAAGCCTGAACCTCTAGGAAAGGAAAGTAGGAGAAAGTCCGACCAAAGAAACTGAAACAATCGGGTCCAAAGAGGAAACACAAAAGGTCTTCCAATCAGATTGATTGAAACACAGACTACAGGAAAAAGAAGAAAACAGGTGGAGGATGAAGAGCAACTGATCTTTAGTCCTGAAAGTGAGAAGTTTACTGAGGAAAAAAATGCAGATTATCCAGCATCAGTGGGACAGTGCCAAGAAATCAGATTCTAAGGGATGACATCCAGCAATGCTGTGTAAGTTTTAATAAAAGATGAATAAAAAATAATGGAATGTGTAAATAATGACCAAAAGGCAATAACAACAACAACAATAACAATAATTATCATTATCATTGTTATTGTTGTTTCAGTAGCATTTATAATTAAGACGTGTTTAAATTTCGTAAGAGAACGAGGCCTCCATTTGTTCAGAGGCACTTTTAAATTTGTTCATAAAGTGTGAACAAAAAATAACTGTTTTGTGCGTTAAACTTTTTGTTTGCATGATGTATACACTGTTAGTAAATGAGGTAATCATTCTTACAGGCAGGTCCACAGAAGAAAAAAAAATAGGCATAGTATTTCCATAAGATGGTCTCATAGTTACAAGAAAGCAATCTACTTGCAAATAAACCATAGTTTGGTGTTTGATTTGAATGGTTTGTTTTGGAATTATTGTCTATTTCTGTCAGTTTCACTTTCTCACTTTGGTAATTGTCTATTAATTATCTGCCCTGCCATGATTAATCTCACTTGTGTTGTCTTCCACTCCTGTCCCCTAGCCATCAGTTACCCTCCTGTGTCCAATCAGTTAATCAGTCACCCATGTGTGTAAATGTTCCCCAGCTTCATTTTGTTCCCTGCCAAATTGTATTGCTCATTTTGTCAAGCTTTTCAGTGTTACTCATGTTCTTTTGTTGTCATTGGCGATTTTGCCTTTTGCCTTCCTGCTTCCTGACTACTGTTAAACTTTTCAGTAAAGACTTTTTGTAACAGTCAGAACAACTTTGATATGAAGTTGGTTAATTAGGAGGTATATTTAATGTCTGCAGCATGTCAGTGTTGGGCAAGTAACTTTGAAAAAGTAATTAGTTATAGTTACTAGTGACTTCTTCAAAAAAGTAACTGAGTTGGTAACTGAGTTACAATATTATAAAAGTAACTAATTACTAGGAAAAGTAACTATTGCGTTACTTTAAAAAAACTGTTAACCCTCTGGGGTCCAGGGTATAATTGGCCATTTTGACTACCTTTGAGTTTACTGCTACATTTCAACTATTTCCCTGGCCTTGTTTGGTATCCTTCTTTTCAGCACAACCTCACATGTTTGAATTTACTGTTATTTTTTCATTTGGACATACTGTATTAACACAATTGATCTAAAATCAGACAAAAAAAGTTCGATTTTTTACTGTAACAACCACAAACATGTTTAACGACTCATTTTCATAACTTGAAATGCAAACATAAATTGTACATTTTAAAAACCTGTGCACAAGTTTTGCAAAAAAACAAAGTTATTTGCAGCTTTTTACCCAAAATGCAGCCAAGGTGTTTTTTTTTTTATAACTATTTCAAACTATTTACAGAATAATCAGGTGTTCTGCATAGAATAAGAAGGCACACAAATTATTTGTGCCACTCCAAAAAATTATTTATGTCCACTATAAAGAAGATAAAGGAGAACATCACAAGCCTGCTACCTGCAGGCCTGAAAGGTGTATCACTCCTCATGTTTTCCACCTGGAGACAGTGTTTACATTGCAATCTGCCTTTTGTGGTTTTTTGGCAGCAGCTGCCACATACAGCAGTCACGTCATTGCGTTGTCACACAAAACAAAACAAAACCTTCGACTACACTAAACAGTGACTGCACATGGCAACACTCTAACTACACACTCCAAACACACTAAACGTCACAAATCTCTCACATCTCAAAGCTCGCTCTCTCGCCGCCGGTGTTGTACCAAGGTAGGTATCCCCATCACTGCTTTAGAGAGGATGCATCACCATGGCAACCAAGTAGTTTTTTAATTAAAATCAGTTACACAATTAAATGATGCAGTTATGTGTAAAAATCGTGCCGCGAGAGACTTGAGCTTCAGTTTGTGTTGCGAGAAGAGATGTGAGTGACACCCTAATACTGAGCTCTTTAAATATTCGTTTTTTCAATACTTCATGTACATGGAGTGGAATTAGTACATATGAGACGAGTGTGATTAAAAAGAAAAAAATCTTCAGGGAACAATTGAAACATGTGTTCAAAAGTATGAATTAGTGGATTTAATGTTGTGAATATTTCATAAACTTCCAAGACTGTATCTCAGTTTAAATACTCTTTCATTCACTATGCAAAGTTCACCATGTGCTTCCATGCCCAGTGCTTTAATACAGCATGATGTTCACTTGCCAGATAGAACTCCAATTCTGCCTTAGCATTTTTAAAACATTTACAATTTGGGGGAAATTAAAACTAGTACCTACATGAGTTTTACATTTATTCAATTCCTGTTTTAACATTTTATGAATTTTCATAAGTAATTTGCCTTTTGGGGGAAATATGTCAAATACCTAATTCATCACTGCAGGTTTAGAAAGCATATTTGAGCCTTCTCTGGAGTTCTATCAGAGCCAAGTAGGACCTGATAGGAACACTATCAGTGCATGTAGAGAAGCTTATCTCCTAACAGGCGATCAATTAAAGGAATTAATTTAATAGCTTAATTCGTCATTCTTAATTGATGAGTTAATCACCATCTACCATCAGTTCTCTGCTTCCTATCCGCATGTGGGTTGGATTGATTTAATTAATAGAAAATATTGTTCCCCATAATAAGTTTTATTGCCTCTACTGGTTTTCCATCATGCTTTCACAGCCGACTTGTTCATCCCTGAAACATCACTTGACATCATTTGGCGGTATTAAAAATGTTCTAAAAAATCTTAATTTGAACTCACTGAATCCTCTTTAGACAAACAGAAACAGATTATTTGTTGCCACATTTCTCATCACACACTGGGTAAACTGACCAGTAGTTTTAAACTGAGTGAAAATAAGGCACATCCCTCTAATTCTAGGCTTTTGTTGTAGGCAGTTTATATGGTGTTAATCTGTAAATCAATTAGGAGAATACCTAATAGAAATTGACTGATGGCATTTACATGCCTCTGGATTGATATGCAGTGGGCACTCACACTCAACTCTTCTGGACTCTATCACTCATGTGGGTTGTGCTGACAGTAGCTCAATTAACCACCTCATTTCAATGATATTCAGGACATGTCTGATTATGCTTTCTGTGCATTTCTGTCGGACACAGAATGATAATGCAGATCCCTGTCTATACTGGGGTAAATGTCAGCCTGGTTCACCACCGTGTTGTATGCTCAGCCTTGTTGAAAAACATTGCGATATAGCTCCATAGGTATTTTGAGCCTCTTTGAGAGCCTCAAGGAAATATCATGTCAGTATATCATTGTAAATCCTACAAGCCCTTGTGTAACATTCATTGGCAGATTTATTTTTTCACAGATCATCGCTTCATCTGTATTGTAGGAGATGAACCTCATCCATCAAATCCTCCTTACACAATTTATGACTGTTACTAATGAGCTTATATAACTCCAAATAGGAATATTTTTCTTGTTGCCCCACAGCTGAGTCGGAAAGCTTTAACACATCATGACAATGAAACGCACACACTGAGATAAACCGATATGCATTCTATGTATGTTGTATAAATCTCGGCACCGCAGCCCTCAGGAGAAGTTGCTGATGTTGATTAGCATAGCTTTGAGTGAGCCAACGCTTTGTCGTGCATTTGACACAATGAATCAAGTTCAACATCTGCAGCCACTGGGCTGTCACTACAGAAAGATTTGCCACAGATGAAGTTGATTAGCATATCAAAACGAGGACCTCGTTGTGCCTCAACCCCCTCATTTGCTGTGAAAAATATGCCTGCACCTGGTACAAAACTACCACTGTGGCCAACACAACCTTCCTCATTTATTTATAGCTTATAGGCAGAATCTCAAATGAAGGTGAAAAGACAAGTTTTAAATCTGTTGGATTATTAGTCACTAGTGCTATTTAAAACAAGCTCTCTCAGCAGTTGATTATCTCATTTATTTAACATTACCATACAGAGGGCTTCTATTTGTTTTCTTTAAAGCACTTTTTGTAGTTGCGGAGCTCTAAATTATTTACAGATGGAAACAAATTTATAGGAGAGACACTATTTTCTCCTCTTTGTAACAGTGGTTTATGAACAAAGAGGCCAAAGCGTGCTTTGCAATTAAATCCGAGCTGTTAAATCCGTACTTCATTCCCTTAAACTGAGAGGCTGCTCATTCCAACACATTAACTATTTTTTTACGCGACATATTCTGGGATGGTGACACAATGTATGTTATTTTTTTTATTGGTGGACATTTTCAATTTACAGTTACATGAGCTTAATATGTATAGCTTGAGCTGTAATTTAATAACAAGAGATCAATTGATGAAATTGAGCTTCTTTAGTTTTCTTAAATGTGTTATTTAAGTAATGCCCTGAATCTAGAGACACTAGTGTTGGTAGGTGAAGACTTGGACAAGGATCTCTATTGCCTCTTTTCCACTTGCACTCAACTCATCAATTTTTGTTAATCTCAAAGTCTGCCACAAAGCAAAAAATACCACTAGGTTCATCACAAGATTCAAACCACTGATCTGTCTCAATCAAAAAAAGGTCAGATCAGACTTTGCCAAATTATTTTTAAAAAATGGAGTAGTCCTTCACATTATTCTTTTGTCAGATGAAGAGATCAACTTGTAGCAAAATGAAAGCTCATGATCTGAAGCACACTACATTACTTGTAATATATGGTGGAGGCTGTGTGATGGACAGACATGTGTCTGCTCAAATTCATCTCAATGCAGCTAAGCTGACTGGATGGTGTTTACAGTACAGCCAAAAAATAGTCAAAAGGATTTTGGGAAAGGCAAAAAAAAGGAGTTTCATGACGCAAAACAGTAGACTATGTTTTGATTTGTTTTGTCCAAGTCAGTGAACTAATCTCAAGTCAATTGAGCACGTAGAAAAACTAAAGGCAGAAAAACCCACAGACTAACAACAGCTAAAGACAACTGCAGGAAAAGATCTGACTCAATGGGTTATGGTAATATAAGCAATTTATATTTTTTATGGTGTCATATTAAAGCAGAAACTGTGCACTTTAAGGCCATATTCATCATACAACTCCAACTTGAATGTGTTTTGTTACACAGCTGAAATAAAATAGAATTTGTGTCCAGATTTATGTGGCCCTAGCTCTATATAGAATTTTATCTATCTAATACAGGATTGCTCACCTTAACAGGTGTAGTAATGCACTGTGATGGGAAATTTATCTCAAACTATTGCACATAAACAAGATTATTATTACATTTAAATTGCAAGCAATTTCCTGACTGTCTCAGAGTGATGGAATATCAGTTAACAAGACACCAGTTCACAGAGCTGCATTATTATCGGACATCCTTGGACATTATTTCTAAGCAATGCAATTACACAAGGAAGAAGTTCTACACCCGGGTCTGCTTTCTTTCACCATTAAATCTGTTATATTGGCGGTGTTAGCAGCACTGTATGTAATTATGGACTTGTTTTGCTTTGACATGTGAGCTTGTGGTAGAAGTGAACCTGCTTGCAGTTGGAAAACACACAGCCAGAAACAGTTTATTTGCCTGTTAATCAGGATCACTCAAGAAGAACAGATCCAATCTTACAGAAACAGGAAGCACAGTAGACTCCAGATCCAACCTTTGAGGGACAGAAGAGAGAGACTTTGATAAGCCCCCAATTACCTTAGCTATCTCAGAACAATAGTCCACCGATGTAGATGCCGTAGTATTTATGCCCTGGTTAAACTCGATTAAGGATGGGAGTCAAACAACATCTGGTTAAACTCAATATCATTTCGTGATTAGATAGGCATGAAATAATTTTTCTGAGGCCTTAGTCGTCACAGAGTTTATTAAATTACTTTGATTAACGGTTAAGTTGGTAAGAACATAATTAAGGGATAAGTTCAAGGAAGTTCACATATAGTTCAACGTAATTTAGAGGAAAAGTCAAGCTAATTAGTTTCTTCTTCTTCTTCACTGCTTTAATTTGAAAATAAATACATCTAATCAGTTACAATATGAGAAATTAATTTGAGATAAATCCTCAGAGGATTGGGGAAAAATAGCATAGGGATCAGAGATGTGTTTTATTGAGCTTCATTAGCTCCAAGGTCCCGACAGACATATTAAGGCAATTTCCGAGCTTTACACAGCCTGCAAAGTTGTGCTCAATCATATATAAAACAAACACATAAACTTGCCTTAGCTATCTCAGCTGCTTTGGTACACTGAAGTAAAAGCTCATACAGTATAGCTCAACAGTAATGTTCAGTTTTTGCTTGAAGCAGATTATGAGAAGAGCTGATTCAGCTTTTTGGATGTATGTGATTTGCATTATAAAGACAGGTTTGTGTTACTTTCTCTGATATACCCAGGGTGGAGAAAATTACAGAACATTATGCTACTGTATCACAGCACAAATTCCATCCTTCAATTAAGCTGAATCAACATGTTTCTCAAAAACATTTCAGAATATCAGGAATACTAATATTGCATTTATTTTAACTATTTGCACTCTTATACCTAAAAAAAAAACTGGCAACATATGAACAACAACCAGCCTTCTGAAAAATTAAGCCAAGTGCCCAAAATAGCAGTTCTTCAGGAAATTTGTCTGCAGAAATAAGCATGACCTGTTATAAAAAAAAAAAAAAAGCCTAACAACTTCATCAGTAGGGGATTGATTACATCTCTGCATCTCTTAACAGAAGCAGCTGCAGTCATTTGCTGTCTGATGGGCGTTACCTCTGTTAATTTGAGTCTCTGAACTGGACTAATTGGTATTGTTGGTGCCATTTAGAACATTATAATAAAATTACTTGACAAACAGTGGCTGAGTCAAGCAGATATTGTCTTCCTGGTCAAAACTTGTTACTTTTTTTTACGGCAAATGTACAGTAGACAAGCAGATATTGACATTGTTTCCATATAGTGGTCCAATCACAGAGCTGCTTCCAGGGGAAAAAGCGCTGTTCACATTTCTGCAGTAGATTACGCTTCTTTCGTCTGCTCCCTTCAAGGCAGTTGGAGCCCCATATTTGATTTGATTTTTTTGCCAGATGCTGTTCCTGATGCAATCCTCTCAGGGATTTGTGTCTCCTGATAAGTATTTGGTTACCGTTATGATCAGACAATCACATAACATCCACTCCAGACTATTACCAGAAGCATGTTTTTTTAATGTAGGTAATTTTCGTACATGTGAATTCCGTCTCATCTGTTATATGATTAACTTACTTCCTAGCCTTCCAACGCCATTGCCTCTCTCATCCAAATGGTGCAGCTTCTGATTTTTAAGCACCTCACTGGGCAAAAAGATTAATTTCTGACGAAGGTCACAATTTTGTAAAATTGCCTTTTTAAGAATCTCTATTCTTCTCACGAGAGAATATTTTGCTTTCATTCAACGTGGATATAGTGCTTATATTTATTAGACTACGACCCAGTGTAAGAGTTATACCACAGCTGCCCTAAATTAACAGTTCTGCTATATAGTGAAGAAATATTTTTTTATGTTTCTAATTCAAGTCAATTTTAAGTATACAGCACCAAATCACAACAACAGCTTTATATTGTAAGGTAGACCCTACAATAATACATACAGAGAAAAACCCAACAATCATATGACCCCCTATGAGCAAGCACTTTGGCGACAGTGGGAAGGAAAACCCCCATTTTAACAGGAAGAAACCTTTGGCAGAACCAGGCTCAGGGAGGGGCGGGGCCATCTGCTGCGACCGGTTGGGGGGAGAGAAGGAAGACAGGATGAAAGACATGCTGTGATGTTAATCTGGTAACATGTGGTAGTACAGCCCTTACTAAAAAAAAGTAACCTTGATCACCTTGCAAATTACAGACCAATTTCCAAACTTCCGTTCTTGTCTAAAATATTGGAGAAGATAGTCCTCTCACAGATGTAGGCCTACTTGGATACAAACAATATCAGTGATAAATTCCAGTCTGACTTTAAACCACGCCGTAGCACTGAAACAGCGCTGCTGAGAGTCCTTAATGACTTTCTTTTATTTGCCAACTCAGGGTGCTCTATGGTCTTAGTTCGATTGGACTTGACTTCTGCCTTCAATATGGTGGACCATAATATCCTCTTAATGAGGCTTGAACATACAGTAGGCATAAGGGGTAGTGCCCTTAACTGGTTTAGATCGTATCTTTCGGATAGGTCCTACTCCGTCACTACGGGTGGCTGCTCTTCCTCTGTTGCTTCCCTCTACTGTGGTGTGCCCCAGGGATCTGTGTTGGGCCCTATGTGGTTTTCATTGTATATGCTGCCCCTAGACTCTATCTTCGAGATGTATAATATCTCCTTTCACTTTTACGCTGATGATATTCAAATTTACTTTCAGCTGACTGATGACATTTCGTCGTCAGTACACTGTCTGCTAGAGTGCTTGAGAGAGGTCAAAAATTCGCTCTCTGATAACTCTCTTATATTAAACGAGAAGAAAACGGAATCATGTTGTTTGATAACCATATTTCCCGGGGCCAATTTGCCGACACTCTTGGACCCCTTGCCGCCTTTCTTTCTGGCGCTGTTATCAACTTAGGTGTCTTCGACACTCTTCAACAGCCCCTTTAAGTTTGACAAACAAGTATCCTCTGTAGTTAAATCTAGTTTTTACCAACTGCGTCAAATCTTATCCATGCTTTTGTGACCTCTAGATTAGACTACTATAATTCCCTTTACTTTGGTCTCCACTCTGCCCTTCTTCATAGATTTCAGCTTGTCCAGAATGCTGCGGCACACCTTTTGACTGGAACCAGAAGGTTTGCCTCTATTACCCCAGTCCTTGCTGACCTGCATTGGCTTCCTATCAAATACCACATTGAGTTTAAAATTGTGTTGCTTACCTTTAAAATCATGAACAATACTGCACCGTGCTACCTTGTTGAACTCCTTAGTCCGTATACCCCTAGGAGAGCCCTAAGATCATCAGGACAATTACTCCTAGTGCAGCCTAGGTCCCGGCTAAAGACCAGAGGTGACCGTGCTTTTGCCCTGGCAGCCCCTAACCTCTGGAACAATCTTCCTGCAGCTATTCGCGCCTCTGATTCCATCCATTCATTTAAATCACGGTTAAAAACTTACCTGTTTGAGCGAGAGTTTCTGGTTAGTTAGTGCTCATTCCCTGTATTTTATCCCTATGTTATTTATCTTCTATTTGATGTATCACTGTATAAATACCCCCACCTTATATTTACAAATACTCAGTGATTTTATCTTTTAAATTATGCTCAGATGTTTTATTTCCTATTTTATCTGTATTGATTGTTTAACTAGCGTTTCTCACTTGTTAGTTTATTTGTACCCTGTTGGTCTGATATCTGTTATGTTTTAATCTTGTTTTGAAGCACTTTGGTGTACCTTTGGTTTTAAATGTGCTATATAAATAAACTTGTATTGTATTGTATTAATCTATCAGTATATACAAGGTGTAATGAACACGATATTTTCAGTGCTAAAATAAAATATTGTTGTTATGCATCCATTTACAAATACTCTGTTTTACAAAAAGCAGGAAGATAGTCTTAAATAAGATGCAAATTCCTGAACAGAAAGATTTGGTTTAGTAGTTGAATGTTATGCTTGATTAATTTCTGACTAAAAAGTATAAAATTGTGAATTATTTAGTTTTTAGTTAAAAAATGCATTTTCAAGAGATTTTTAAAATATTTGTGTTTTTATAGTTTTTAAGAAAGGTGGTCTAATAAATCTGCTAAGCACTCTCTATACAAAGGGGTTTTGACTCCAGCATCCAAGGAAGACATCCAAACATTCATGAAGGGTATGCAACAAATGGCAATGTTATGCCTGTGATGTCAGCACAATTTCATGTTGGAAACATTTTTCATCCACAACTATATTATGGTTAGTTTGCTGAGTGGTACAGTAAGTCCAAAAGTTTGAGCTTCAGTATCTGCTTTATGGACAGTTTATAAAATTCTTGCTAACCAAGCTAAGTAGCAATTTGGCTGATAACACATCACTCCACTCAAATATGACCACTTCTGGTTCCAAACACGGATGGGAATGGTAATTTCACAGAGATCAAAATATTGCATGGCAAAAAGGGAAGACCAAAATATTGCACAGAACAAGGAAAGACTGAGATATTGTACATGGGATGGCAGCAACATAGTCAATCAATAGCAGCGACGGAGTGATTGGATGGGAGAAGTAGCTGTATAAACTGTTGGCTATTTGAGTTTGTATTTTAGAGTATAAACAGTGCATGAGTGTGTATCAGTAAAATAACCATTTGAACACATTATATGGAGCCCTACTTACTCACAAAGAGGTGAACTATCATCATTACAGGTCATTAAGGGATCACAGTTGAACCGATAGGGGATTGTCTGTGGGAGTGAGACCTGGCAGTTACAGGTGGCTCAGTTCAGGGGAGATTCGTGTCAGGGGAGTCTCTGACCTGCAGGGACCAGCCATGTTAGACAACTTGAGAAAAACAAGTCTTGTGGGTTTTTTAAAAGTCTATTCACACTCAACGAATGTGTGGTGGCATAACAGCCAAAGGTGAGGGGGCTTGAAGGTGTCATCAAGCTCTGACATTTTATAGTGTACTGTATTGAGGTTTGACTGAAATCAGTGTGTTTTGTTTGACTTGCTTTCCTGGTGTCAATGTGATGCAATAATTCTGCGCTTATAACACATGGGGATAAATGTGATTAATTAAGTCTACAAAACACAGTTATACACACACTTACACATGGACACATGGGGAGCAGCACAAACACCACATGTTTATGCACTAAAAAATATTGGTCCATCTTGCACACACGCACACACAATGTTGGGACAAGCTTGCACACATGAACACACAAACAAAGTGAAGCACACACACGCACGCACACAAGAAAACATGCACACACACTCGAGAGACGGCAGAAGAAGGAGAAGAATCAGCCTAGGACGGAGACAAGTTGCATTTATCTTCTGCATGCCAGCCTGCTGCGTGTGTGCGTGGGAGTATTGGTCCCCTTGGATGAGCACACGCGGCTGAGGATGCAGCTGGGAGCATGAGTTCTGACAGAGAGGAGTATGACATGGTCTGTCAGAGAGCTGTGACCCTAATTGTTGACCTCTGCCTGCACAACAGCACATCGTTGGATCAGGACACCTGTCAGGATTTCCTTTTCCTATTGTCTGGCCACAGCTCTGACCACAAAGAACTGGGTGAGTAATATCATTAGCTTCTGATGTGCACTGGTTGTAAGGCAGCACCTTCTCTGCCTTCTCTGTGCTTTGTATGGCTCCATGCTCATTTGTTTCCAAGAGTAGAGCTAATAGTAAAGGATTTTGTTTGTGAATGCTTTTCTGTCACGCAAAAGTCGAAGAAAGCAGCAATCTGCTTAAACATGTGCTTGTCCTTTTCTATTTATTTCCCACATGTATGCTCAGAGATGGTTACTCGGACAGGGCTTTCACTGAACACTCGTGGCCATTTATATATCCTTAATGAGTTTTTGTGACCTCAGGGCAATGGGGAGCAATAGGTGTACAACAACAAAACAAATTCCCATTGACTCGTCAGTTTGCCCCGGAGGGCAGAGTTTCTTTACTGTAATGGATAAGCCTTAAGGCTGAGTGATGCCCGGTGATGTCCTGAGCACAACAGCTTACAATCAAAATAAAATAAAAACATTTTCAGGCATGTTTTGTATGGTTTATGCCTCTAAATATAAATCTGAACACATGTAGCTGCAGCTTGTGGAAAAGCAGGATAGTCGTGCGTTTAATCTGTACGGCAAAGTTTCGACATCATAAAAAAGGGATTTTTGACTTATTCATGAGGGCTGATTTACACATCTGTTGCAGCCTTGTGCATCTGTTGCTCTTGCACTTGTAGTGGGCTTCACCCTCTTTAAAGGAATAATCCCTCTCTTCAAATATATTTTAAATGCAGCAGCTCTACAACAGGCTCCAGCGTTTGTGTGTATTTTTCCCCCCTACAAATTCTAGTCATGAGAATTTGCAGTTCAATCTAGCAAATATTGCCTGAGTTTTCTAAAAGCGGGGGAAGCTTGATTTAATTTACTTACACTGCAGATAACACTGTCAAATACACCAGGGTGTTTGAAGGATTTGTTGCTTTATAGATTTAGAAAGGCAGGCTTCCCTGAGGTCTCACTGTGTGAAGATTTTTAGTAAATGGGATTTAAATGTTAAATGTCTGTGTACAACATGAAGAGTGACACGATTTATACACTTTTACAGACTAATTTGCATGAAAAAATGAAGCAAATTCAAACTACAGAAGAACAGATTGTTTCAAATAGGAAGTCTATCAGGACACTATTTCATGCCAATTTCCATTAACTGTTGCATATTATTTATTCATAACCACAATTTGGATTCCTTTTATAATCCATCTGATTTTACGTTCCCTTTTCTAACCAAAGAGTTCGCTTGCAAGTTCACGTGCACTGCATTGAGTTTTCTGTGTTTGACAGAAAAAAAAAGAGTCTTTAGATTCATCAGCAGGTGCAGAGCAAAGAGGAAATGTTATTTGCTGCTGCTTTTTTGGAAGATGGGCCCCTGCTCAAAGAGTGCATGTCACACCAATCCTGACCAAATCCACTGTCACCTCACATCATCCTCAGCAGAGAAATTGAACGTACATCACAGTGCCACTGGCATCTACTACCGAGCTGTGGGGACATTACATGCCATTGCATGTTATGTGGCCATTGATGCAAATTCCTTCTGCCACAAGGAAGCTAAAGACAAGCTGCTTCTGATAGTGTTGGAGGATGTGTAGGTTGGGGCTGAAGAAAATGTCTTGTTTCACGTATTTTTGTGCAACACTGATTACAGCAGAAAGAGAGATTTGAGTTTTTGTTCATCAACAGGACTTACAATGCAGGATCGTAATAAAACTGACATTTAAATAAAAGATTTTTGACAGATTTTATAGGTTTAGACTGAAGTGACAACTTATTCGTCACAAATCACAGTAAATACACATTTCACTACCATGCTAATTGCCAAAACGCAATCTGTGGTCACACATTTGCTCATTCAGTTTAGTTTTTTCCATTTTCGTTATATAGCACTGTTACGGCCGTAGCAGGGCCTCCTCCTGAAGGTGCCTGTGTGGGCGTGTCCCACCACCTCTTCTGCCTGAGGTGCCACCTCTTTTCTTTGACACAGCTGACGCTCGTCAGTAATCAAGAGTATTTAAGCACAGGGAAAGGTGAGCTCTGGGCCAGTGTGCCATTAGTGTGGTTGCAGCTAGTGAGCTGTGCTGTTGTGGGTTGCAGCTAGTGAGCTGTGCTGTTGTGGGTTGCAGCTAGTGAGCTGTGCTGTTGTGGGTTGCAGCTAGTGAGCTGTGCTGTTGTGGGTTGCAGCTAGTGAGCTGTGCTGTTGTGGGTTGCAGCTAGTGAGCTGTGCTGTTGTGGGTTGCAGCTAGTGAGCTGTGCTGTTGTGGGTTGCAGCTAGTGAGCTGTGCTGTTGTGGGTTGCAGCTAGTGAGCTGTGCTGTTGTGGGTTGCAGCTAGTGAGCTGTGCTGTTGTGGGTTGCAGCTAGTGACCTGAGTGTGTCTTTGCCGTGTTTGCAGTGTTTGCAGCTAGTGAGCTGTGTGTGTCTTTGCTATGTTTGCAGCTAGTGAGCTGCTCTCTTTCTTTTTGGCTTACGTTTTACGTTGTTGACCAACGCTTGAGTTTTGTTTGTTTCTTTAAATGGTGATAGCGGCTTGTCCGTCTCTTTTAGTTAGTTTTAATACCAACTTTAATAAAGCTATTTAATTTAACCCTCTTTGCCTTCTTGTCTCCTTTTTCTGACCCGGATACTTTTTGTTACTTCCCCCTCACCGCCTAGACCCCTCAGGGGAACGTAACAAGTGGGGGCTCGTCCGGGATTGTCGAAAAGGGAGTTTTGAGTTGGAATTGGTTTTTGATTATCTTACTTTTTTTCTACCTTTAGAGATTCACAACTTCCAACTACCCAGTTAAGTTAGGTGAGTGTCCAGCTGAGCTTATTGAGTTCTTCCTTCGGGCACTCTTTTGTTGTTTTGCCTTTCTTATTTTTGGAGTAATCCTGGGTGGGGATAAGTTCCCTGTTGGGGGTAGGCAATTCAGGGCTCCGGTCGCTGAAGTTCTGCCTTTAAAGTTGCCTCGAGCCCAGCACGCTCCAGAAGATAGGTAGGTAAAGTTTGTTGTGCTTAGGAACTGGGTAAGTTGTATTTGTTAGTGTGTATGCAGCAAGAGGTAAGTTGGTCAGTTAAAGTGAATTGTGTAGTTTTTTTGTTAATTGTTCAGTAGTCTCTGAGTGAGTTGGCAGGGGGTGTGGTAGTGTCTTAATTAGGGTGTGTCTGTTAAGCCTTCTCCGCCCCTAAAATGGATGATACAGCTATCAATGCACAAGTGTCTAGAAGCTCGTTTGTGAGCAATAACATCCACCTGGTTCCAGTTTACTGTGAGTCCAGTGTTCATAGCTTCTTTGTTGCATTTGAACGCATAGCGACTGCACTGCAATGGCCTCAAGACATGTGGTGCGTGATGTTACTATGTAAATTGACGGGTAAGGCTCAGGAGGTTTGTTCTGGTTTGTCTATGGAGGACTGCTTAGTTTATGAAAAGCTTAAAAGTGCTGTCCTCCAAGCCCATGAGCTCATACCGGAAGCCTATAGGAGGAATTTTCGAGGTCTAGATGTGACACAGGGTCAATCTTACCTTGACTTTGCAAGAGAGAAGAAAAAGCTTTTCGATAGGTGGTGCTCTGCAAGCCATGCTGATGATCTGAGTTCGTTATGTGAGCTAATTCTTGTGGAGGATTTTAGAAACTGTATTCCTGAGTCTATAGCTTGTTATTTAAGTGAACAGAGGGTGTCCACTTTGCAGCAAGCTGCCACCCTGGCAGATGAGTTTAAGCTGACTCATAAAGCCAAGGCTGCAGGACACGATATCCCTTTGTGCCGTAGTACCTCTGGGGGAGGTAAGAGTGGGCCAGCTAACAAAGCTAATGCAGTTGTGGCTTTGAGACCCAAAACAAAGCTGTGTTTTTTCTGCCACAAACCTGGACACCTTGTTGCTAACTGTTTGAAGCTGAGACTCAAACAGAATGCACAGTCAAAGCAAAAAGGGCCTGCTTTGAGAAAAGTCAGTCAGGGTTCTCAAACTGACAAGGTTGCCAGGCCTAGTAAAAGGCTACACTGGGAGCATAATTGCTCAGTAGTGTCATGTAGTCAGTGTAAGAGGTCAACTAACCCTGAGCTGCCGCTGGCTGACAATTTCCCAGGTCCTCAAAATGACCTGCAGGGGGACAGACTGTGTATAAAACCACCATTAAGACCCGCAACCCTGGCTAACAAACATGCCTGTACCCCTGACCTGAGGAATCGTCTGCGGAGTGTTTCTGTAAGGCCCACTAGCTGCCTGCTGGGTTCTCCACATGTGATGGCTCAAAAAAGCCCTGGCTATCACACAAGACATTGTTTTGAGGGTCTGTGGCCACCCTCAGTCAGTATTTTGAACCCACTGAGATGGGGTTGGCAGCTTCCACAGGAAATGCCTAACCGTTCCTATGGGGTTTGGTAGGTGGAAAGCCTACAGTTTTGGTGGTGCAACGGTTATGGGACTTTATTGTTTTGGTTATTGTAATCATTTGACAAACCACGGGTTTGTATTTATGGGAGGGGGTGTTACGGCCCTAGCAGGGCCTCCTCCTGAAGGTGCCTGTGTGGGCGTGTCCCACCACCTCTTCTGCCTGAGGTGCCACCTCTTTTCTTGGACACAGCTGACGCTCGTCAGTAATCAAGAGTATTTAAGCACAGGGAAAGGTGAGCTCTGGGCCAGTGTGCCATTAGTGTGGTTACAGCTTGTGAGCTGTGCTGTTGTGGGTTACAGCTTGTGAGCTGTGCTGTTGTGGGTTACAGCTTGTGAGCTGTGCTGTTGTGGGTTACAGCTTGTGAGCTGTGCTGTTGTGGGTTACAGCTTGTGAGCTGTGCTGTTGTGGGTTACAGCTTGTGAGCTGTGCTGTTGTGGGTTACAGCTTGTGAGCTGTGCTGTTGTGGGTTACAGCTTGTGAGCTGTGCTGTTGTGGGTTACAGCTTGTGAGCTGTGCTGTTGTGGGTTGCAGCTTGTGAGCTGTGCTGTTGTGGGTTGCAGCTCAGCTTGAGCTGTGCTGTTGTGGGTTGCAGCTCAGCTTGTGAGCTGTGCTGTTGTGGGTTGCAGCTCAGCTAGTGAGCTGTGCTGTTGTGGGTTGCAGCTCAGCTAGTGAGCTGTGCTGTTGTGGGTTGCAGCTCAGCTAGTGAGCTGTGCTGTTGTGGGTTGCAGCTCAGCTAGTGAGCTGTGCTGTTGTGGGTTGCAGCTCAGCTAGTGAGCTGTGCTGTTGTGGGTTGCAGCTCAGCTAGTGAGCTGTGCTGTTGTGGGTTGCAGCTCAGCTAGTGAGCTGTGCTGTTGTGGGTTGCAGCTCAGCTAGTGAGCTGTGCTGTTGTGGGTTGCAGCTCAGCTAGTGAGCTGTGCTGTTGTGGGTTGCAGCTCAGCTAGTGAGCTGTGCTGTTGTGGGTTGCAGCTCAGCTAGTGAGCTGTGCTGTTGTGGGGTTGCAGCTCAGCTAGTGAGCTGTGCTGTTGTGGGTTGCAGCTCAGCTAGTGAGCTGTGCTGTTGTGGGGTTGCAGCTCAGCTAGTGAGCTGCGCTGTTGTGGGGTTGCAGCTCAGCTGGTGAGCTGCGCTGTTGTGGGGTTGCAGCTCAGCTAGTGAGCTGCGCTGTTGTGGGTTGCAGCTCAGCTAGTGAGCTGCGCTGTTGTCGGGTTGCAGCTCAGCTGGTGAGCTGCGCTGTTGTGGGGTTGCAGCTCAGCTAGTGAGCTGCGCTGTTGTGGGTTGCAGCTCAGCTGGTGAGCTGCGCTGTTGTGGGTTGCAGCTCAGCTGGTGAGCTGCGCTGTTGTGGGTTGCAGCTCAGCTGGTGAGCTGCGCTGTTGTGGGGTTGCAGCTCAGCTGGTGAGCTGCGCTGTTGTGGGTTGCAGCTCAGCTGGTGAGCTGCGCTGTTGTGGGTTGCAGCTCAGCTGGTGAGCTGCGCTGTTGTGGGTTGCAGCTCAGCTGGTGAGCTGCGCTGTTGTGGGTTGCAGCTCAGCTGGTGAGCTGCGCTGTTGTGGGTTGCAGCTCAGCTGGTGAGCTGCGCTGTTGTGGGTTGCAGCTCAGCTGGTGAGCTGCGCTGTTGTGGGTTGCAGCTCAGCTGGTGAGCTGCGCTGTTGTGGGTTGCAGCTCAGCTGGTGAGCTGCGCTGTTGTGGGTTGCAGCTCAGCTAGTGAGCTGCGCTGTTGTGGGTTGCAGCTCAGCTAGTGAGCTGCGCTGTTGTGGGTTGCAGCTCAGCTAGTGAGCTGCGCTGTTGTGGGTTGCAGCTCAGCTAGTGAGCTGCTCTTTCGTGGGTTGCAGCTCAGCTAGTGAGCTGCTCTTTCTTTTTGGCTTACGTTTTACGTTGTTGACCAACGCTTGAGTTTTGTTTGTTTCTTTAAATGGTGATAGCGGCTTGTCCGTCTCTTTTAGTTAGTTTTAATACCAACTTTAATAAAGCTATTTAATTTAACCCTCTTTGCCTTCTTGTCTCCTTTTTCTGACCCGGATACTTTTTGTTACTTCCCCCTCACCGCCTAGACCCCTCAGGGGAACGTAACAAGCACCAATAAAAACTAATTAAACACACAGAGTATAAACACATAGTGAGTGAAAAAAAGATGAGTGAAGATGAAATACTCGAGTAGTCTAGAGCTATTGGAACAAAGCTAATGGAGGGTTCAGGGTCACCTGATCCAGTGTGAATCCAAACTGGGAGCTGGCTTTACAGAAGAGGGGTCGGACAGCTGAAGGCTCTGCTTCCCATTGTACTTCTAAATAGCCTAAGTACCACAAGTAAGCTACTGTAATGAAATCAAACAGAGATCACGATTCAGTTTTGCTAACAAAGCAGTTGATAGACTGATTTTTGTTTTGTTGTTGAGATACACCTATCCTGTCTTCTCTTCACTGGCTTCCTGTTCATCACAGAATTAATTTCAAAGTCCTAACACTGGTTTATAAATGCCTTAATGGTCTCGCTCCCCCATACCTTTCCGAGTTACTTCACCCTTATATTCCTTCACGGACCCTCAGATCAGCTGACCAGCTGCTGTTGGTTGTCCCAAAATCAAGGCTCAAATGCAGAGGAGAGCGAGCCTTTGCAATTATGGCCCCAAAACTTTGGAATACGCTGCCTTTTTAAAACGCTTTTGAAAACACACCTTTTTTCAGTAGCGTTCAGACTGGCGTGAGCTGATATTTGTATATGTGTTGTGTTTATATTGATAGTTTATGTGTTTTATTATGTTTTATGTAAGTGTCAGTGATTTTATCTTGTGTTTTACGCTTTGTTTTTGTACAGCACTTTGGGCAAACCTTTTGTTTTTAAATGTGCTATATAAATAAATTGGATTTGGACATTTGTTCCAAATTGTAAGAAATTAGGAATGTTTTTTGTTTGTTTGTTTTGTTTTTTCTGTGAATTGCTCTTCTTATTTTAACTCAATTATTCCATTTCTTATAATTGATCAGTAAATTAAATACACACACACACACACACACACACACACACACACACACACACACACACACACACACACACACACACACACACACACACACACACACACGAACATAAGGCTGACTTTAAAAGTGCTACGACTTGTCATAGTAGGGTGTCCAGTGTTTGAGTCTTCACAGACAGTACTGAGAAATGCTGTTGTTTGAAAAAAGTGTGCGTGTTTTTTTTAAGTGCAGGGGCATTTTTACAATTTTGCTGCATCACGTCTTTTTAGAAACCTCTGTTCTTCATAACTGCGGAGATCAGCTGGTTTATTTTTAAAAGCAAAATTTCGCTTCCCATTCGTTTTCTTCTATATTGGATTTCTTCTTTCTTCATGTTTTTAATAGTTATTGTGAATGTTAAGGTTCTCAGTCATGCAGGTCATGGTGGTCTAAAGAGCTTGGAAAGAAAAGCGTCTGGACTTCTTTAAGTTGCTTGAAGACATTTCACCTCTCATCCGAGAAGCTTCTTGAGGTCAAATGGTGGAGAGTGCCAGATTTAAGCCCTGTGGGATTTAAGCCCTGTGGGAGTGTCCCCCCAAGAGGGACAGTGTACCCCCTAATGATCCTCTACCTAATCACATGAGCCAAGGTGTGAAAACGGGTGTAGGTCACAATCAGTGATGGTGACAGTAATAGTTATTGTGAATAATATACCATTTCCAAAAAGGACCACACACCACGTCCGTTTTTCACCTCAGCTTAGCCCATCTTAACTGACCTACGGACAAGGGACAGCAGCTGGTTTTGGATCTTTATGTTTTTTATGTCATTGCATGGTAGAGTTTCAACTTCTATTTGTTGAAACAAACACACTGTGTTTACACTCAGTGGTTTTTAGAAGTGTTCCTGTGCTCACACAGTACTTTCCAGTGCAGAATCATGTTTATGTTTAATCCAGTTCTGTCTGAGGGCCCAAAGATTCACTCTTGGTTTACAGCCTTTTCCCATGGGTTTCTCTGGGTTCTCTGAAACTTTAGATAACATTATGTACCACAAATGAGAACCACGAGAAACCTACGTTGCTGAACCCTTCCCCAGCTTTACTTTAGAAAAATTCAGCCTCTCTGGGATGCGTTTTATAAACATTCATGTAACCTGTTCATCTAATAAGCTAACTGCAAGTGAGATGTTGTACTAGGTGTCTTTTTAGCATAAGGAAATGTATTGGTTGTCTGCCCCTGTACAGAATTTTGGGAAAGTATCAAATTCAAACTTAGGATACATTTTTCTAATTTCTCAGATTTCTATCTGCTTTTAATTTCATACACATATAATACAACTAATCACATCTTTAACTGGGAAAAAACTGAGCACAACCTGAAAATTTGTAGAAACGGTTTGCAAATTGTTGGATATTTTCACTTTTCATTTAACATTTCACACATCTTCATCTCACCATTTAAGGAAATATGAGAACTGAAAAAATGCATCTTTTTTCTCCCCTGTGTGCAGTCCAAAAAAGGGCACATTTGGCTTGCAGCTGTTTGAAAATATCTGCAGCTATCATGCTCACAGCAGCAAAGCATTTCACTAGAGCAAATTTCCCTCCAAGTCCCCCGCTGTCAGCTGAGCATCCCTTCAACAGATTCAAACAGATTATGATAAAATAAGAACGACTAATTAGAAAGTCTGAGACTCCAGTTCCCCTGTCCTGATGTGACTGGGAGATAATAGACCATTTTCTTTATTGACCAGCCTGTTGACTCTTAAGCTGGCTGATAATATCCCAAACAATGCTGGGTATTGGTCTGGATGCACCTGCTGTGAAAACCAGCACATGACTTTTTAAACGAGATAAATTAGAAGTCAGATCAGTGTCTCACACTCTGCTGAGTGAACATTTCCCACTAATCAGCTGCCTGCCTTAGATATTGATATTCACTCCAGAGCCCTGATTCAGGTTACAAAGCATAACCCTTAAGCCTTTGTAGCCCCTAAATGGACGAATGCACCTTCACTCATCCTCATTGCTAATTCCACTGTCATTATCAGCCGCACTTTCAGGTGTGTGGGCTTGAATTGGCTTACTTTTTATCATGTTATTTCTCACACGGCTGTCTCATCTTGAGGTTTATTAAGCAAGACCTCGGCTGGCAGAGGACATTAGCATCAGTAGATCATTCATTTAGTTCCCAGTGGCCTGCTCCTCTCTGCCTGTGATATTTGCAGGGATGGATGGTGCATTGCAGGTTGATTCCAAAACAGAAAAACAAGAACATCAAATTAACTGCTCTGTGGAGATTAGAACCCCAGCCGAACCAGCGTGCCTTTCAATAATTCATACCCCCTGTATACTGTCTCGGTGTATTATTGATACAACATTTCACTGTAGACCACAAAAGAAGGCTGGAGACGGCGTCTGTTCCTGTTGTGAGAGATAACACTGGGGAAAATGTCTGTCTCAGCTGTCAGGAAAAGACCAAACGCCAGTCCTCAAAGGCTCGTGTCTTTACTGCTGTAATCATTAGAATAATAAAACATTTTTTAATAGCTCGCACTATCTGCTTTTAACCCCTCCTTTGCACTTTGAAGTCTAAGGAGATATAATGTAATGGTCTTTCGTTGGCCTGTGGTTAAAATCACACAGACATGGCACAACACTGGCAGCGGGTCAGTGAGCCTTTTCAGTATGTGGAGGAAATAATGACTGGCGATGTGGAACACATTTTTCATTAAAATTAATGCACTAAAGACAGAAGTCAAACACTGGCTTGAATACCAATCAAGGAGTCTGTGAAAAGCATTGTAAATGAGAATGCCTTCATCTCTTTCTCGGAAGGCTTCTTCTGAGTTTCCCTCCCCAGCTTCTTTTTTTTAAGCTCGATGGCAACTGGGATGACCCTGAAGGTGCTCATTTCAAGTGATGTTTTAAGCTCCCCAGATGAACAGCTGTGGCACTATTATGAATGTGAATCTATCCCCATTAATAAATGATTAGAATCCTTCTTCTGGGACTCTGTAGCACAGAGAACACCAACAGCTTTCATTTACCTTTGTGGAAGTGTTTCATGGTGCTCTCCCTTACAAAATGCATCAGTGTCATTAATGACAGAAAGGTTTTAGAGGATGAGTAATGCAGAAACCTGCTGTGAGTTTCTCAGGTTAGCAGACTGTGCAAGCATCCACTGAGGTATTGAGCAGTAACATTGGTTTATTGATTAAAGAATCAGGCCCCAAGTGGGCGCAGTGGTGAGAGGCTCACAGGATGAGGCGAGACACAACACAGGATGAGAAAATCTTTCTTTCTTTTTTTTTTGTACATCGCTTTTGCCCCACTGAAGCTTAACGTTCTACCACAAGCTGGCACAAATATACAGCAACTGAGCACTAACTGACAGTTCGCTAAGCCTCACGACTGCTGCTGCCTGTCAAGCTTTCTGTTTTTCGCACAGGGAGAATTTACCAACAAAATTCATCTCCGCTTTTTTAACCAACAGTCCCAGATTTCAGACAGAGGTGGGTAAAAGCAGGCATATTTCACAACTGTCACAAGGTAGATAAGCTAATGTGATTCTGCACACCACCTCCTCATCACCAAGCTGCAGGCAGACACCGTTAGCCACTTGCTAGAGACAACAGTGAAGCAGCTAGCAGCTGAGGAGCCAGGTCAACTTAAAGGGTGAGGATAAGTCAGCGGTGTGAGTCAATCACTTCTGGTCAAAAATGTGCTCCGACTTCTCATTTGAAATTCAAGCCTGGAGTGTGAGGGATTTTAAGACGGCGTGAGCTGTTACGTCACATCGGTGATTCAAATGAAATACGCTTGGAAGCTACATCGAGGATTTTCCGACTGACAATCCAACTCTGCGCCTCTGAGGGGGCCGTCCTATTATACCGTCTTACATCTCTAGCTGCGCTCATTACTCCCAGATAAAGATGTAGCATAAGGAAATTTGCATTATTCATTAGATTGTTCTGATTGGATCAGAGTCAAACGTCATGAATAATGATAATCGACTGTAAATAGCTTCCGAAATAAGCTGCTGGGGGGACAGATGCGAATCTGGACTGTAAAAAAAGATGGATTTAAAGAAACTTTTGGTAAATAAAATGCCAAATGTGCAATATATTAGCAAAAAATTATCCAAAAGGCTAAAATACCAGATCTAGTTTAGAGGAATCCCAAATGTCTGTAACAAATTATGGAGCCAAAGTTTGAGGGCTACACAAGAGAATATGTGCATCAAGCAGTGTTTGTAAATTCAATGTGTCATTGTAATGAGATTTATAGTCTTGGGGAAGTCTTGAACTCCTGGTGAAGTGACATTTTCTAAGGTGTACTGGTCAAACTTAAAAAGGTTTAGCCTGCTGTGTGGTCTTGTTAGGATGACACAGACATGAAGTGGATGAAAGAAATTTCCAGTTGTGTAATTCTCTGGGTCTGCCGATCAGCCACACTTTGTGAAACCTGGTCTTAAAACAATAACTCTGAGAAGTGAACTTAGGACCAGATTTGCTTACATGTTGCGCCTGCGCAATCTGAATTTTTATATTAAAAAAAAGATTATTGTCTGTATTTACAAAGACAGCACAGTGAACAGATTAAATGGAAGAGATGAGAACTCTTTCTTTCCAAATGACCCTCCTGCATATGTTTTTGCACATGCTATTTTCAGCACTGTGGGTTCTGTGGCAGAAATTTAACATCCTGCACAACTGGGGTTCAAAACCACAAGGTAGAGGAAAGAGGATGTTAACTTTGAACCCTATCCTGAAAATAGTAAAGCCTTGGCTGGATGATACAGTAATACAGATCTAAAATCTAATTGGTATTTTATACTGTTATACCTGACTCCTCATTGACACACGTCTCCAACTCTTTCACATGCTTAAAGCATGCATGAAAAATCCTGCAAAGTTAATGTGTTAATTACTAATAAAAGTGAGTAGTTTTTTAAAGGCTACACTTTTGCTCCACAGAGCAGTTTGCTACTTACCAGAGCGTGATAACAAACATGTTGGCTATGTCAGCATAAAAAAGCGGTCAGGTATTGTGAGACGATCTAAATTCTTTGCAGAAGCTAAGAGAGAGAAAATCCTGTTGTTCCTGTCTTACTTTCTCTCTTTGTTTCGCTTCGTTTGACTCTTGCCTCGCAGATGTCAAGCCCTGCTCGTTTCCATCTTCTTTCCTAACTGAGCCTCGAGTACCTCATCTCTCTCAAAGTTTCACTGGCTGGTTCGGTTCATGTTGCTGTTTTGTCATAATGGTTGTTGAGCTGTCTGTCACGGTGAAAGCTTCGGGCCTGTGGGGCCAACACTCCTGTCACGCTGGCAGGGTTGATGGTGTAGACTCAGACATGGGGCTTGTACACTTCATCACACAAATTAATGTGCAGGCTTGCTGGGTATCGCTAAACGGCTGAACTCAGTAAACACTATTGTTCCAGAGAATAAAGTCAGAAGTGAGAATAAAGGCACACCGAAAATTGAAGGGATGTTATCGAAAGACATTTTTGTTTTTAACGTGCATATTTCTAACCTGTCTATGATTGTCATTACAGCCCACAATAGTCCATTACAGTAAACCACTATAACAAAATATTAGCCCACACAACCTACTGTTCAACAGTTTTACACGACCTTTAGATAACTTTCCTAAGTGAAGTTATCACTCAGCGCACAGAAACATTTTGCATATTTCAGAACTTTTGTTGAGCTGTCTGAAAAGTTGCATTTGAAACTACCTGCCACATAAAAGTAACCAAGTTTATGCTTCCCTTCTGCTGAGCTAGCAAGATGGCTAGATGCTAAGGACAAGAAGGCTTCTGCAGCCACAGCTTTATTGATATCTGTGTGCAGGAACTCACGAAAGAGAGAGAAAAATAAAAATAAAAGGATGTGTGAGGAGTGTCATTATTTGCTGATTTATCGAATGAGTATCTCAATGGTGTCAGCTCTAAGGCATGCAGACTGCACAGAATCACAGGATAAATCTGATGTTATCTTGTTCCGACCATAAGAATGCCTGTAAACAATAAAAAGCTCTCCACAGCCACAGACGTATTTGTCTGTGTATAACTTTACAGCTTATCAATGATAATAATGATAATAAAAATGTTAAAAAATGTAATCATTTTGCTCCCATATGGCCATAAAATATGTATTTCACTAGGCTTAATCACAGTAGTGTCTGTCTGCCACTGTGGCTCTAGATATTCATAAATCTGTAAGTTATAGTGTAACAAAGTGTCATTTTTTTAGTTAGGTCAAAATTAATTAACGTTTATCTTCAAAACAATTTTATAAACAGTACAGTGCTTCAAACGTACACAGAGGGGTCAGGTTTTGGCACACAGAATTGTCTATGCCATAGATTCAAAGGTGTTGGACACATTACCCTGAGAGTTTAGCCCATATTGACACGATAGTATCACACAGATGTTGCTGACCTTTCTTTTTCACACCAGTGTTACGAATTTCCTGTTCCACCGCATCTGAAAGCTGCTCTATTGGATTGAGCTCTGATGATTGTGGAGGGCATTTGAGGACAGCAAACTCACTGTCACATTCAAGAAACTAGTTTGAGATGGCTTTTGACATTGTGACATGGTGCGTTATCCTTCTGGAAGCAGCCAACAGAACATCGGTACACTGTAGCCATAAAGGAATAGATAAAGTGAGCAAGAATACTCAGGTAGGTGGTGGTTAAATGATGTTCAGTTGGTGCTAAAGAGGCTAAAGTGTGCCACGAACACATCCCCCACATCATTCCACCAGAAGCAACCTTAACCATTAATTAATCCTCACTCTACCAACTGACCCTGCAACGGAAATTGAAACTCATCAGACCTGGTAACATTTTTTTACAATATTCTATTATCTGTTTTTGGTGAGACGGTTGTGCAGGGAAATCTCAGTAAATCAGCAGTTTCTGAAATAGTTACACAATCAACCATGTCATAGTCAAAGTAGCGTAAATCACCTTTCAGCAGAGTGTCTCAACCTGCAAACGATACCAAATGCACTGAACTGCAGGCACGTGACTGGCTGATTATATTTGTGTTAATGAACAGCTAAACAAGTGTACCTAATAAAGTGACTGGGGAGTGTAATTCTGCACAGTTTTGAACCAGGCTTGGTTGACATTAATGTTTGTATTGGTAAGTTATTGGTATGATTTTGCGTAGCTTGACAACAGCAGAATGAATCTGATTATATCTTCTTCCCACCATAAAAATTCCTGCAAACATTACTTAAAAAATTACAAAAACAAAAAGATGTTTATATGCAACAAAGCTGCATAACACCAAATATGTACTGGGTTAAAACAAAATACCTGAGGGCCCATCTGCTTACGGATTATGTTTGACTCTTTATAACTCGCCACATCTTAAAGAATGACACTTAGCTCAAAGGCATGTGTTCATTTAGGCCTTCAGTAGTATTATTAATACATTTTAGGTACTTTATCCCCATGTGGCACACAATGTGTTTTTTACTATGTTTAATCACAATAGTGTGTGGCTGCCACTGTGGATCTGTATATTCATGAAGATATACAATAAGGTTGGAGCATAATAAAAGGTGTCAATGTTTTATTCACAGAGGTCAAAATGAATTAATAATCCTCATCTGAAAACCAGTTTTAGAGTACAGCACTTAAAATGGAAATATATAAACACTGTAGGTTTTAGAAATAGTTTGTACTGTAGTTCAGCAGAAATCTGTCACTTTTTACAATTCCACTCTTTCCATATTTCACTGGGAAACTTTTACTTTTTACTCCACTGAATTTTAAAAGTCTGTATAAATAAAATTTGTCTTAATACATCAGATAAGATAAGATATTATTTTATTGTTCCAGCATCTGAAATATGAGAATTTGTTGCTTTTCTTTGTAAAGTAGAATGATTTCTTTGTCATGGTTTTTATTGTTTTAACATTCGGTAAAGGGAAGAACACCTGAATGTTCTGAAACTGGTTCTCTCAAATGCATAAAGACAGAAATAAAATTTCTTGACTTGCTTTGGAATTCAACAGGATTTCAATGCTGATTTTAACACTGGTCTGATGTTTGAGTCACGAATATAGACAACCTGACTAAACCAATAAAATGCAAGCATTTGCATTTGACGCGTCTTTATTGACCTCAGTGATCGCTCGCTGTGGTAACTAGAAAATGTGGTGCTTTACCTTCACAGGCTTGCAAAAAGCAAAATGTTCCATTCAGTCATGTGTCATATTTATGATTAATCCTAAAGCTTCCAGCAGAACACTGCAATAAAGTGTCAAAGGTCGAATTCTAAGCAAGGATTTTCAGCATCAAATTATTCTCAGGCTGAAGGTTGACACAGCAAGGTGCATGCCGATGCTGTTTCACTGGTACCCAAAGGAGGATCAAGCAGACCAAATGTGAGCACACCATCAGATCAATACATCGAGCTTTGCTTACTGAGGGGTAGAAAAACATCTTCATCACAGGTAGATAGTTTGCTAAATAAAGAACATGAGCTGTCAGAAGATACTTTGGGTAGGACAAAGCAGCAACTCAGAACTGGAAAAAAAGGGTTCTTTGTTCTTATTAATCCAAGTTAGATGTCACAAGAAGGTAAGCAGGATGCTGCAATAAATCAAATCTACAGTAAAACATGGTGGAAATATTGAAGCCTCGGGGTGTTTTGTTTCTCTGGAGTTGGACTCCAGCACTGAATCTACTCCACTTTGTCCACACAGAAGTAACACTGTGGGGGAAAGTTTATATTATTGGAGGATATTAAGCACAAACACACCTCAAGCCTTTTTAGACTTCCACTAATTCTTCAGAGGACCAACGTGTGCTGACTGTCTTTGACTTTAATCCTTTGCTGTCACCAAGATTAACATTACAGTTGTTCCATTGAAGACTAAGAACACTGGGGTTTCACAGTGTTGTGAAGTCTTGTAAAGTCCCTGTAGTGCCTTAGTGCTGCTGTCAAAGCAAATGATGGGCAAACAAATACTAGTATAGTCTCAAATTTTAGCTTTAAATTCATGTGGGAGGAACTCAGAGTATACTTTTTGAGTTAGACCACTTTGAGCCGTGTCTTTCTTGGCCGTTAAAGAATACGAAGAACTGGATTTAATAAGCTGCTACTTTTCCACATTGGCAGGTGACTCCTGCATCTGATTAGGATGCATCCTGGGTCAGGAGAAATTATATCTCTTGGCTAGTTTGGAAAAGTGTTACTTTTCCCCTGGATGAATTTAGTAAGTGCCCAGAGAGAGAAATGGGTCTGGGCGTCTCTGCATAGACTGCTGCCCTTGCTACCCGGATAAGCAGCAGAGGATGGATGAATGGATGGATATTTATATCTATGATTCGGGGCGATCGTGGCTCAAGAGTTGGCAGTTCGTCTTGTAATCGGAAGGTTGCTGGTTTGAGCCCCGGCTCCGACAGTCTCGTTCATTGTGTCCTTGGGCAAGACACTTCACCCGTTCCCTACTGGTGGTGGTCAGAGGGCCCAGTGGCGCCAGTGTCCTGCAGCCTCGCCTCTGTCAGTGCGCCCCAGGGCAGCTGTGGCTACAATGTAGCTTGCCATCACCAGTGTGTGAATGGGTGGATGACTGAATGTAGTGTAAAGCGCTTTGGGGTTCTTAGGGACTAAGTAAAGCGCTATACAAATACAGGCCATTTACAATTTTTTTTTTACCATGATTCAAACTGTTTGTGTGTGTGTATTGTGGGTTTTTTAAAACATATCTGCACAAATTGAATAGCACTGAAATGCTGCTATCACCTTGTATTACTAACTCCGTTAGTGTTTGGAAACTGAGTTGTATGGATCTCTCAGTGCCAAAATAGTGTTGTTGTTCTCACACGTGTCATGTTTGACCAGAAGAGGTCCAGTCAACACCAGGGTGTGAGCTGCTGCCTGTGGGTGCAGGATGTGAGATGTTTTCCCTCTACTAAAATTGTAACCACCCACAGGCAGCGAGACAGTAATGAGGAGGAGGTTTACTACATTAAAACTTTACTCACTAATTAGATAGACGTTGCATGCATGGAAGAGTAAATTAAATACAAATACAAATGCTTAAGGGACAAACCAAGGGTGTAATGAGCATGCAACACAGCATTGTTTCATACTATGATGCCAGCAGCGTGATGAATTCTGCCATCGTGTATTATGACATTGATGGAAGATGTTTTTCTTGATTTATTTTAAGGTTCAGCCAAAGGGGAAGGGCACCATGTTATATATTAGTCAGTAAAGTCATCCACTACACAATGTGTAGAATATCTCCTCTTTTTTTTTTTAGCTTGTAAACTCTTTTGTATAAATCCTGTTTGTGAGCTGCCTGAAAAAGTGTTAGTCAGTAGACCTAGAACATATGGTGCCTTAGGCCCTCCATCCGTTCAGACTGTATCTTTCCCATTTCCTGGAATCTCTGCTGCTTCCTATATTTTGTGTTTTCACTTATACTGCCATTAACAACCCCCTGAGGTAACATGACCCACAAGAAGCACAATCAGGGAGATGGGGGAAGGACAAATTGAATAACAACCTCATGACAAAAGACACAAAGACACCGAAAAAGGTTGTCTGTGTGTGCGCGCTCATGTAGATTTGTGAGCATGTCAGTGTGTGCACCTATATGTGTGCTTTTTTGTGGGTAAGCAGGGTCACGCTATTTGCAGAAGATGAGGCTTTTGAACAGGGGGGTGATCATGTTTCATTAAACTGTAGATAAAATTAGATTTTTTTTCTTCTTTGCTCAGAACGAGGAAATCGAGGTGCAATTTGAGGTTGGTTGTGACATTTCATCCTGTGATTATATTAGCACCCTCTGCAAAGCAGCCACTGCGTGGCTTGAAATGATGTTACCTAAGCTGACAAGAATTGATGGGATGACCTTACAGCTTGTCCACCGGTGGAAAATTGCTCCGTGGGTTCACTGTGAAACAGTGGAGATGTGAAAAATCCATGTAGAACTGTTGCATTTTTATCTCTCATATTACATCAGTGGAGCAACACCAGACTGAGGCGCGCGAGATCAGAGCGGTAACACGTTCTTAGAAAAACCTCCAAAACATGAAGAAAATCTGTCTTATGTGAAACATACAGTGGAATATACAGCAGATTGAATTTTTGACGTACAGCCAAATAACAAAGTAGATACACATGCTCTAGGGGCCTTGTTCCATTATTCATCAACACATGCATCCATTAAATCTGCATAACTCATTTATTTGGCAGATGCAGTATGAAATGCCCACATATAGATTATATTGTATGACAAAATTACTTGAAATGGATTAGTTTTGAGGCAGAGCTGGAAGGTTTGCCCAGAAAACAGGGTAATAACAAATGTGGGGAAATGCAAATAGTGAAAAGGAAACTTTTCAGAGAAATAAATAATTCTGACAGAAGCTCAAACAGGTGAGTCCCAACTTTTGAGATGCATTTTTAAAGTTTTAGATAGAAGTTAAAATGCTAAAATACAGACCTTTAAAATAAGCTTAGTATCACTCATCACTATTTTTTCTCTTTTGCATCTTTATAATGTTTCAAATCATCAAACAAATATTAATATTAGGCAAAGAATATTTCTCTTTTAATGTAAAGTGAAGCATTTCCAGTATAAGTATCATAAAAATGTATCTAACCTAATACAGGTTGTTTGTTTCATGAATAAGAAACTAATGAAAAAATGTATTTTTGGTTTATAGGTGCTCCGATGACTTTTTGGCCAACACGAATCCCAGTTTCACTTTCAGTAGCCTACCTTGTGCAGCCATATGTAAAAAAAATCATTTCACAGCCCAGTGCTGTTTCCTGGAGCTTGTTGTGCGCCTGACTGTGCCAACATATATTCATCTTGATGTACTCTACTTCTAATACTTACAGTACATAACAGCAGTGGATGAAAATGTGCTGCAATTCTCATTTTCTTCCACAGATGAATTTAATAGTGAACTGAGACTGCATTTCAGCAAAATGCTTATCGAAATGCTACATGTTACATGGATCAAATCAAAGGCTCCTTGAATGTGACTGGTCAACATAAATCAATATACAGAAAAAAGAAAAGCTTCCAGTCCTGAAAACATATTCTTTAATACTTGCATACATTCATATGCAGATGTCTGTTTATAGAAATGAATATGTAAGTGACATTGCAGTTCCTCAAATGACCACAAGAGGCTCACTCTAAAATTGATGTCATGATTTTACAATCAGTTATGAAAAGACTGCCATGTAAAAAAGTACAACATGAACCACATGTTTACAAGTACGTTCAAAATAGGTAAGCCTGTGGGACTCTGAGGACTTCTGTAGAGGAAAAGGTATCATCAAGATGTTTTCTGGCAAATGTGAGATGAGCCTTTATGTTTCTTTTGGTCAGCAGAGGTTTTCTACTTGAAATCTCCCATGGATGCCAGTCTCTTTCTTGTTGTTGAATCATGAACTCTGACCTTAACTGAGACATGTGAAGCCTGCGATTCTTTATTGTTGTTCTGGGTTCTTTTGTTCTTAGAGTAATTCTGGTCAGCCGGTCATTCCTGGTAAGGTTGGCCACTGTTCCAAGTTTTCTCCATTTGTGTATAATGGCTCTCAGTGTGGTTCACTGCAGTCCCAAAACCTTAGAAATGGCTTTGTAACCCTTTCCAGTCAGTGACATCTTTATTTCTCAGGTGTTTCTTTAGCTTGTGGCATGATGTGTTGCTTTTTGAGTTCTTTTAGCCTGCTTCACTTTGTCAGACAAATTCTATTTAAGTGATTCCTTGATTCAACAGGTCTACCAGTAATCAGGCCTGAGTGTGTTCAGTGTAGCTGAACTCAGTTTTCCAAAAAAATTGTTTACTCACAGTTAATTTATGATTTAACAAAAGGGACAATTAGTTTTTCACACCACTGTATCTTTCGGCTGGCTTGGGAGCACCTTGGTGTTCCCCTGGACAAGCTGGAGGAAGTGGCTGGGACGAGGGAGGTTTGGGATCCTCTGCTTAGGCTGCAGCCCTGGATATGCGGAAAAGGGATGGTCAGCAGACACTGTCTATAATAGCTAATCATGCTGTCTTAGGCCTAACATCCCCTAATTTGAGTAACTGAACTGGAACTGCTGATAGAGCTGTTGGTACTTTTGAAGTACCAAAGGTGCTAATTAGCAAGTGCTACTACTGTACATGCTACAGTATTGTTTAGTCTGTTCAGTCATGCTTTTAGCTGTGAAATTAAAATGATATGCTTGATTAGTTGATGAATTTTAACCTGTTACATGATGTTTTAATGAAACTGTGATTAAAAATGTAAGAGTCTGAAGAAGTACTTTGTTGATTTGTTTATTTTCTGCTCTTAAATGTCACTTGGCCTTCGATTGATTTGAAAAGAAGAACAACCAAAACATTCCAGGTCCGTTTGGACTCTTTCTACAGTAACGTATTGCTAATACTTGGAGGATCTGTTGATTTTAAGCAATTTTGAGTTGCTGTAAGTTAATTTAGTACTTACAGTTTATTTCCTGGAGTGGGAGGAGGTATGACTAAATAGGCAGGACTTGCAGCTCTTTTCAAGATTGATTCTGTTATGCAGTGGAGGCTGTGCTGCGAGGTGTTCAACTGAAATGGGGTGTAACCCCATAAAGACTCTTTCCTCATCCGTTTTAGCCAGTTGCTTTGCTTAGTTGTCACCTTCAAGTTGAAGATTCACAGTATTTATTCCCAGATTTATTCATAGCTTGCACTATAAAGATGCTGCACTAATCAACTGGTGTAAAGAAAAAAAAGGATACAAGAAGAAATTTAAGGGCCCTTCATTTCTGCCATCACATCTCTCATGTCACAGGGACATTGACTATGGCCATGTTTTACATAAAGTCCATAATTACTTCCCAGGAAAGGTGTCATAGATATATGTCTATAAAATAGCTGATTTACATGGACACTGGTAATATTATATTAATTATTTTCTCTTAGATAACAATTAAGTATACCAGTGTTGTAATATGAAACAGGTTAAAAGTGTTGAGTATTACAGAAGTGAGACACCTCATTTTACAAGCTATCAGTGATGACCTGGGGGTCATTTATGGAAATTTCTCTCTGTAAATATATTTTACAGATGGTACTTCCCCCCCCGGTAGAGCATAACCCCTTCTATGACAAGCTAATCCCCAGCCAAGCGTGTAATTAAGAACAGCATTAGATATGCTGGGAACGTACCACACGTGTGTGATGTGACGGTGAAGCGGCGGCCTGTGTCACCAGTGTGGTAACTAATCACCCGTCACTGGCTTTTACTGACCAAACATACTCACTAATGCATTCAGTGAGCTAAGTCTGGATGAAGACGGAAGAGGAGCATTACTAGCGTAGAGCATCATTATTAAGCATTACCCCTGACAGTAACATGTGATGTCTGTCACATGGACGCTGATTCATCTACATGAGACTGCGATATATATGGGCAGAAATCTGTGCCATCAGAAACTGAATTTGAATAAGTTAAATTTGAATTTGAATTACTCGGATTGAATCTGAATTGTAACTTGAATGAAAGCTTTTGAAAACTGAATTTGAATTAGTCTAATTTGAAATTGAATTTATGGTTTGAAAATGAATTGATTTGCTTTGAAACTGCATTTTATCCTTTAAAAATTCAGCTCTCGAATAATTTCAGATTCACTTCTCACCATTCAGTTTCAGTTCTACAATTCAATTTCAGTTCCAAAATTCAGTTTTTGGGACTTACATCCGTTCGGTTCAGCGCAGATTAATAGAACTACAGACTGATAGCGTTACTGACGGAATCTACAGCGTCTTGAGCTGAATTAAGACTTCAGAAGTCATTCGTCATGTCGAATGACCAGCGGATAAACTCTCAGGTTGGTAATAAATGTATTACATGTATAAGAACAAGCGTCATGTTAACAATTGATAGCCGTACAGTAACCTTTATGCTTATTGTAGCTGCTAGCTAAAAACGCTAATTTAGCGTAGTTTGCCCTGAATTCAGCTTTGACAAACAAATATGATCGACTGTTTCTAGTAGAATTCCAAAGTTGTCATCTTGTACCCTGTCAGAGCCCTGTATGCTTGCAGAGACCCCTACAGTAGGGAAACATGCAAAACAGGTGATCCAGTAATGCTGCACTAATGAATTAGACTAACTATTCACTTTAGCTAAAGTTATTAAGTTAGCTAAAGAGTTGGGGTGCTGTGTAAGACATAAATAAAGCTCAAATACAAAGGTTTGGACACCGTTTTGCATGTTTCCCTACTGTAGGGTCTCTGCAAGCATACAGGGCTCTGACAGGGTACAAGATGACAACTTTGGAATTCTACTAGAAACAGTCGATCATATTTGTTTGTCAAAGCTGAATTCAGGGCAAACTACGCTAAATTAGCGTTTTTAGCTAGCAGCTACAATAAGCATAAAGGTTACTGTACGGCTATCAATTGTTAACATGACGCTTGTTCTTATACATGTAATACATTTATTACCAACCTGAGAGTTTATCCGCTGGTCATTCGACATGACGAATGACTTCTGAAGTCTTAATTCAGCTCAAGACGCTGTAGATTCCGTCAGTAACGCTTATCAGTCTGTAGTTCTATTAATCTGCGCTTGAACCGAACCGGATGTAAGTCCCAAAAACTGAATTTTGGAACTGAAATTGAATTGTAGAACTGAAACTGAATGGTGAGAAGTGAATCTGAAATTATTCGAGAGCTGAATTTTTAAAGGATAAAATGCAGTTTCAAAGCAAATCAATTCATTTTCAAACCATAAATTCAATTTCAAATTAGACTAATTCAAATTCAGTTTTCAAAAGCTTTCATTCAAGTTACAATTCAGATTCAATCCGAGTAATTCAAATTCAAATTTAACTTATTCAAATTCAGTTTCTGATGGCACAGATTTCTGCCCATACTGCGACACACCATGTCATTTTAAATGTTACAGCAAGGCCGGTGGAGCCTGCGGTGCAAACCAGCGTTTGTACTGCTGGATCCATATCATATCACATCATACTCGCTTCAGTGTAGCAGAAATGGCAGGTATATGTGTATGTGTATATATATGTATATATATATATATATATCCTTTCACACAATGACCACCTTACTGCTGAGACTTTTAAAAAATGAAACCACAACCTGATTCGAAGAAACAAAGTTTGAAAGACAGGGTTTCGTTTAGTTTTTTGATGATCAGATGAATAACGCTGAAGATAAATCTTCTTGGATATAAGCACACTGATGCTTTTTATGCTGTGCCAAAGTGCCCGCAGACCACACAAGACAGCCAGTAAATCCCCTCATGCTGCCTTCAGCACTCAAGCATCCTACTTATAAACTCACCAAACTGACTACAATTCTGTTTCTCTTCTTTTCTTCACAGATAATGACATAGCATATTCATGCCAACTGTTTTGTAAACACTTCACTGCTGATATCAGTGTCTTCTGTCCTGTCTAATGCTTGTTTTTTTTAGTTTTTACATATTGTCATTTGCTTTCATTTTGTTTGTTATTGCTTCAGATTGGCTTGTTTTGTTCCGTCGCATTGCATTAATAATAGACACATAAAGCTGATACGGTGTGTGTGTTAGCAGACACTTGTGTATACACACACCCAGCAGGCACAGATAAGGGCGCTGGAATTATTGGCCCACTCATCACAGGTCTTTAATTGCAACGGCAGCTTCAGTCATGGTGGTCCATTACTAGCTAAACATACACAGCTCTCAGTCATAGAAACACTGAAAATAATATCACATGTGCATTAAAACAACAAACTGAACACAAGCTGCTAATTCAGCTTCCGTCTTTAACAGTCCCATCACTCCTTATGCCATCAGATGACAATCCTTTCCAGTTACTACATATAATAAATCTTTCCTCACCAGCTCTGTGAGATGGGTGTTTTAAATAACTGGGATGCAGTTATCATTAACCTACATCAAACCATCCATTCATTTTCTGAACTGCTTATTCGATTCAGTGTAGTGGGAGAGGCTGGAGCGTTTACCAGCTCTCATGGGGGCAAGAGGATATGCCACCGGTTCATCATGAAGCTAATACACAGTGCAATCACTTATGTTCACATTTCAAGTTTTTTGCAGCATTTAAAATTAACCTCACATTTGTGTCACTGGACTGAGGCTAGAGTATTTGGAGAGAACAAGCTCAAAAGAGAAAGGCCCCAGCTGGCCGACGCTGGTTGGCTGAAACCAGGCACCCTTTTGCTGTGAGGCACTGGTGCTAACCACTGCACCACCACCACCAGTAACCTACATGAAAGCTGACTTTCAAATGACAGGGAATGATCATTTGTGTCATGTAATCTTATGAATTGCTGGTTTCTGCATAAAAAGAAAGGCAATCTCAAATAACAGAGTGAATAACCAGTACTTGCCATGGGGATTTGGGTGTTTAAGCCAATGCTTAAGGTCATTAGTTTGACACTTGGTTTAGAGCAGGACAGTAATTTTTTTCAGAAATTAATTTTAACTGAAATTAATCCTTAAAAAGAAACTTAAAATTTAAAATGACTACAAATTGGGTTTCTAAAAGTGAAATACTGATCCAAAACAAAAGAGTTAAAGATGAAGGGAACTAGTGAGTGAATATTGGGTTCATCACAGGAAATGATCATCACTTACATATAAATGCATCATTTCAGCTTTTGAGCAGGCCATTTTCTTTGGATCCATTTCCAGCTTTGCAGCATTTTATGAAACTACATTAGAAAGTAACTTTATAAAATGCTTGGATTACTTTGTTGCAACAAAAGCCATTAGTCTTACAAATTAACAAATAAATTATTTAGTTTCAAACAAGCAATCTGCTGCTCTTAATGTGGCATAATGTAAATGTGGCAAGCCTTTGCAGTGCTATATCTTTGCTATATTTTATTGGTCCTGTTGTTCCTCTCTAATGTACAGGTAACACATTAGAAGGTAACTTCATGAAAAGCTTGGATTGTTTTGTTGCAACAAAACTCATTAGTCTTGCAAGTTCAATTAAATAAGTTATTTAGTCTCAAACAAGCAATCTGCTGCTGTTAATTATTAGCCGTGTTTTATTGTTCCTTTAGAAAATCCCAGACACATTTGCACAGATTCTGTTTCCCTCCCTCTACTTGACAGCTTGTTGTTTACCAGTGGAAAAAACCCAGTATTACTGTTGGTTCAGTGTGTAGCATGTGTGGCTCTGTCAGTGATATAGCAGTGAAGAGTCTTTGCAGTGCTTTGAATTTGGCTGATTAAAACATTCAGTAGTTCACAGCAAAAACTATCTAAGTGATTGATTACTTTTGACGGTACTAAAGTCATCAACAAGTTTAACACAGTCTACAGTTCAGCTTGTAGCAGATTTTTCAAAGTGGAGACAAGTTTTTTTTCTCTAACATTATCATAGCGCTGACAGTGACTGAGTCCCCTTTTCAAGGATACTCTTCACGTAAATCCACTGTGGGTCCACTGCTCTCTAAAAATATCCATCACAGCGAGTGGGCTCTGCATACCAACAGGCCCTGCATGTTAATGAGTTTGTATTCATCATGTAATACAATGCAAAGATTACACATTAAATATGGAGGTATACGTGCAGATAAAGTCTTGGTGGTATTTTGAAAAAGACTGAAGGCAGAAAGTGTCAGAGCTGAGGAGCTGCCCTGCATTCAGAGTGGAGTAAGTCAGTAAGGAAGGAAATACAGAGTCTCCATGGACTGCTCAGACAACTAGAAGGAGAAGTCTTGAAATACTGCCTCTCCTGACTTGATCAGGAAGCAATATTTCCCTCTGTGACTCTGCAAAGAGCCTCGGTGCTTAACCTTTATCAGCTTTAGTACTAAGCACCGATTCCTTCATACCTTTGGGTACTCTTCAGCTGGCAGTTTGTTCCACAAACCTTTGTCACCTGTTCTATTCCTTTTTGTCACACATTGCAATTTACTGTAATAATAATGCCAGACTTATGAAACAAAGAGATTAATAACTTTGAGAAAGGTTTAGCTGAAATATGTCATTATTACAAGTGTTGCATTGCATAACTGAGTGCTGTCAACATAATTTCTGTGTTTTAATTTTAGGGTCAGTGTTAGGCCTTTTGATCAGTGACATCTACTCTGCTAATTAAGCTAATGAGCTGGTTGAAAACTGTAACTTATGCTGACTTATTAAATGATCCAAGATTATTTAATTTTCAGAAAGAGCCTTATAAAGGCTTAATGGATACATTTGAAAAAAAAAAAAAAAGGTTAAGTTGAATTAATTGAAGGTCCTCATAGGTCAGCATGGTCATCAGCTATTCATTGATCCCTGGGAGATGTGCAAACAAACAGTAATATATTTAGTAGTACTTTCTATTACAGTTCAGTAGTAACATAGCAATAGTGGGGCAATGAGAAATAGCAAGTTATTACCTTTTAACTACTATAATAATGTTAACGTAATTATCTTGTATTCACAGTGGTAATAGCTGAATAATCTTACACTGAAATGTATGTATTTGGGTAATAACAGGTCAGAAATTTGGGGTAATAATATAAAAAGAAGCATTACTACTTCCTAATTAGCAATTAGGAATTAGTAATAATATAATAATATTTTGATAACAATATGATAACATAGGAGCAACCGGTCGCAGCAGATGGCCCCGCCCCTCCCTGAGCCTGGTTCTGACGAAGGTGTCTTTCTGTTAAAAGGGAGCTTTTCCTTCCCACTATCGCCAAAGTGCTTGCTCATAGGGGGTCATATGATTGTTTGTTTTATCTCTGTATGTATTATTATTACGTTTCTATGTCAGGATTCTTAAAAAATAAAAACTAGGTGAATTCTTCCTACTGGTACAAATCAGCTCTGAGGAAACATGATATTTTTTTCCAGTGTAAAAAATCGATTTCAGAGAGCTTTCAATGGGAATGCTGACAGTTTGAGATCTTTCTACTGTAGTTTTGGGGAAGAACTGTATATTTGGGAGGTAAGCAGTACTTATCACTAATAATACACAGCTACACACTGTAATCTATCCTTTATAACAATGGCATCTTTTAAGTGGGCAACGTATGACAGAGAAAATAACATGATGATTTTTGTCCTCCCTCTCACTGAGGCAGTGGTGCATGTCCAATCCTCAGCATGCTCTCTTTCCTTTTCCACTCTGGCCTGCACATCATGAATGCAACCCTGCTAACATCTCTTGTTTAACCTGTCTTCTAGCATTTTTCATGTTAAGACAGAGTTTCAGGTCTTCCCTGCTGACGCATAAAATCATTTCACAGGGCTGTATTAAATCTCTGCAGGTAAATACCAGAGGGGATTTTAATTTTATTCTGGAAGCATCAAACCCTGGAGAGCACAGTTCTCCAGCCACTTCCCTTTGAACTCTACTTAGATTTTTTGGGCTTTTGGCCATAAGTAAATCCTGTGTATCTTTGAGACCTAAGAGGACAGGAGGCTTTTGATTCATGGTTCATTTGAAGGAAGAATTGTGCTGAGCGCATCCCAAATGAGGATTGACCTCGGACTGATATGTCTGAGCATTTTTTTGAAGTTATGTATGTATTCAGGCCCTTCTTCATCCACCTGAAGCACTGGGGTCACATAAATCCTCCTTAAACGTTTATCCAGATGTGTCACAAACCAGATTGGATTCACAGGAAATTGAAAAGGTTTTAAGGCAAATAAAAAAATAAGAAGTCCTACACCTATAAGCTTTGTCTAAATCTGACTTGCGGGGCTGTATTATGTCTAAATTAATCAAATCCGTGTCTGTTTATTTAGTACTTATTACAATTTAAAGAGGGGTTTGCTTACCAAGCTGATGGGTCTGCAAACAAGGATTAAAGGCTCTGTTTTGTTATGCAATTCCACAAATACACAAACTACTGACAGATTTTCAGTAAAATTGTGTTGAGAACTAAAACTTGGCAGGGTGAAAAAAGAAGAGGGGGACCAACAGGATCACTTCTATGTCCTCTTTAAAACAGAGCACACTGTACCCGGGCACTCTGACATTTTCAGGATGAAGAGAGCAGTAAAGATGTGAATGACCCACAAGAGCTTCCCCCAAGAGAATATTTAGGCTATACTACGATTCTATGAGAGGCAAGTAAATGTGTTGAGAGAATTAAATGAGGCGGCTTCGGAGGAGAAACGGTTCTCTCTGTTCTTAAAGATTGTGGCTCAGTGCGCAAGAAGCGTTCATTTAGTTCCAAAATCAAGCAGGTTGAAAATTAAATAGTAAATAAAGAAAATTAAATCACTTATATGAAAAGTTTGCCAATACTGATATGCTTTCTCGGATTGCAGATAGACAAATAACCCAGACTGATGTTCCATGGTTCACGACTCTCTACCTGACATTGAACACTCATTCTGCATTCAGGTGCATCACGTAAAATCCACACAATTTGTTTGGTTTCCGATTGAAACAGAGAACCTTTGTTGTTATGATTAGACTTCTAAAAATGTAAGAAAGTGACAGACTGATGTTTGGTTTTAAACAGCAGTTGTCTTAAGTCATTCGTCAACATCAACTTTCTCCCTCAACCTAGTTTAGCAAGTTCAGTTTATCACTTTGTTAGGTGCCCCTGTTCAACTACTTGTTAATAAAATATCTAATCAGCATCATTAGCATCAAATCGGTGCATTTTGGCTTGTTTACATGGTCAAGATCTGCTGAAGTCCCATTTTAGCATCAGAGTGGGGAAGAGACCATACTTTGACTGTGGCATGGTTGTTGGTGCCACTCATGGCAGTCATAGTACTTCAGAAACCGCTGATCTATTGTGATTTTCACACGCAACTATCTATAACAGAGAATGGTCTGAAAAAGAGAAAATATCCGGTGAGCAACAGTTTTCCGAGTTAAAAGGCCTTGTTGATGCTCGAGATCATGAGAATATCCAATATATGAAGAAGAACATCACTCCTGTCAGCTATGAACAGGAAATTGGTGCTACAATTCCCACGGCATCCCCAAATTTTGACACTAGAAATCTGGAAAAGATTGCTTGGTCTGATGAGTCTTAATTCCTCTACAACACTGGATGGTAGGGTCAGATTTGTTGTAAACAACATGAAAGCATTCCTTATATCAATGGTCCAGGCTGCTGTTGGTGGTGTAATGGTGTGGGGAATCATTTCTTATATACTTTGGGTCTCTTAGCATCAACTGAGCATCCTTTAAAGACAGCAGTCTACCGCAGTGTTGTTGTTGTTGAGCATGTCCATCTCTATATGACCACAGTGTACCATCTTCTGATGGCTGCTTCCAGCAAGATAACGCACCGTGTCACTCAGATTATCTCGAACTGGTTTCTTGACCATGATATCTACTGGGAACAGTAGATTCACATCATGGATGTGCAGCAACAAATCTCCAGCAACTGTGTGACGCTATTAAATCCATATGGACCAAAATGAGAAATGTTTCCAGCACCTTGTTGAAACTATGCCATGGAGGCAGATCTGTTTCCAACCATAGTTAATGCTAATTTGTCTGAGAATTAAAGCTGGAATTCAGATGTTAGAGTAGCTTAATGTGAAATCCTAGGCTGCTAGGAAACTTCATCATTATAGTAGCTGTGAGACTCTGAAGCACTACAGTTTTTTTTAAAAAGTGTAAAAACAAACCAAAAAAAATGTACAAAATACAATTTCTGTTCATTTCACTTCTTGGATATGAGAGAATCAGGCACTCTTTGTGGTTATATCATTTACTTTATTTTGCACTGCTGTATAAATTTAGTGGGTATCAAAAGGTTGATGCTAAATAAGCATTTTCCAAAACAACTTCACTAACTCAAAGACCCACAAATCATGGCAATAGATACTCTGACCACTTAAATCCAGGGACTGTATCACATCTTGGTGTCCTCTGGAAACTGATGTTTTCTGCTGTGTCCCTTGCAGCATTTATGTGGTTGGTTTTTTTGCTGTATTTGCACCACATTTCCTCAAAGCGCTCAATTCAATTTTGTTCATTTTGTTGTGATCTAGAGTATTTGTTATTTATATATGTTTAGGTCATACATATATCTCAGACTAATTTAAAATATGTAAAAAATCACACTGAACATGCAGGACAGGGTTGAAGCGAGAGGGATTTAGGTTTGGATAAAAATACTGACCTGGAAAGACCATCAAGAGAAATGCTAAGAACATCACCGTTTCCCTTGAGTAATGATCAAAGATGAGGTCAAGGAGCTGTGCTTTCAAAGTGGTGTCCTCATCTGTAATTAGAGCAAAGAAGCTTGTCGTAATCAAAGGTTCTGTTTTCTTTTTTGGTCCCTTTGAGGCTGTTTAATAGTGATGGACTTATGTAAGCATAGGTCAAGAGAATGTTAAACAGCAAAGCTGCTGATTTCCCACACCGTGCCCACCTTTGACCAGAGCATCGGGGACTCTCTTTATCTTTAATCTGTTATCTTCTTGTAGCTAGCTTCAGGGAGTTGGTAGAAAATCCTTTACTTGAGGAAGAGTATCACTAAACGAACAAGGAAAAGTTCAGCATTAAACCTCCCACTGTTAGGAATAAAAGACAATGAAACTAACCTCAAATTATCAATACATTTGATGTCATTACAGATTTCTTGGGGATTTTCTATTAGATACCAGAGCACCACCAAAGGGTCACAAGATATATCTTCTATTTTGAATAAATTTGGATTTGTAAGATTAATTCTTCATTCTGTATTTTTGTTTAATTCCAGACTGTTTACAGCAGCAGTCCCCCTCCTTTTTTGCGCCACGGACCAGTTTATGTCCGACAGTATTTTCACGGACCTTTAAGGTGTCGTGGATAAATACAACAAAATAAAGCCAGTACCGGTACCAAAAAAAAGAACATTTATTCATAACACACAGGAAGAGACCCAGGGAAACCAAGTTAATGCTAAAAATGATTAAAAAATAAAAATAAAAATCCTGAAAACCATAAATTTCACAGCTGAGCCTCAACTCTCGTGGCCCGGTACCAAACGACTGACGGACCGGTACAGGTCCGTGGCCCAGGGGTTGGGGACCGCTGGTTTACAGGGGAGTGTATCCTGAGCTATGCAGCATTTCACTGTTTCGTTCCACCGGTATTAATCAGCCCTGAGTGCTTTCTTATCTGCATTAATACACTCATATTAGTCATCTGCACATGCTCAGATTACTTTTCCAGAGGGGATAGCTTCATCCATCCACCCATCGCACACTAATTCCTGTTGTTCATGTTCTGTTGTTCATTTTTAAAAGTGAACTGTAATTTCCAGATAGGTGCCTTTGTTCTCCTCCACACTTCCATAAGCTTACTGTTCATATTCATTTCCCCAGGCCTGCATATCACCTTGATGGCAAGGCTGACTTTTTCCAGCTATTTTTTAAGCTTTTTTAATGTGTTGCCTCTCAGCTTCTTGTTACTTAAAATTCTAGTCTCCCTTTTATATCACAAGTCTGTGAAATGGCACCGAAAATGATCTATTTCTCGGTAAAACTAGCAGTCAGAATGACATCATATTTGTGTTCATCATGGTCATGCTTCTTTTACTTCTCTGACATCCCCTGTGGCCGACTTCAACATCATCATTATTATCAACCAAGAGGATAATTCATTGCCTGCAGCTCGCTCTTGTAATCAGTTATATGAAGAAGAGGAAAAGGAGAAGCACATGAGTCCTCTTTTGCCTCTATTGGCTCACTGCACATGCTTTATAAGTCTCATACAAATGGTTGCTGCATCAGTGCCTCAACTGAATCAATGTGATGATAACTCTCCAAGTGATATCTGTCAATGAGGCTGTAGCAGGAAGACACTGAGCTCTGTGATTTAGCCTATGAGGACTGAGGGCCTAAGATATGTGTGTTATTTCAGGGTCCGGCGTTGTGTCATGACCCTCCTTACTCTGAGCCTTACTCTGGGGAACTGGGAACTCCTTCTCTCATCTCACGTCTGCCTCGCAGATTTTCTTGTGGTCTGCTGGGGTCAACTCTGCAGTCCTGCGCTTTTATAAAAAGAGAGCTTGGAAGGATTGAAACTGACATTGCTCTGCCAACAGTTGTCACCACCTCTCTGAGCCACCCAAAGCAGAAAATGAATGATTACAGTGATGGGTGCTGAGATCAAATAGGGGCACTGTACCCCACCTAGACAAATGCTCTTGTTATGCCAACTTGTTACAAGAGTGCAGAAGAGCCTCTGGTACGTGTTTGGATATTAACAGCACTTCAGATGTTTGAATTCTCATTCATCATGCAGTACCATCAGAAATGAATTCACTCTGCAGCAGCACCACAACCCCAAGGAAATTAGAATCCTTAATGAATTATTTATAATAATAATAATAATCATAATCATAAGTAAGACATTTTGTTTCTATTGTTTCTAACCCTTTTCAAACCAGTAGATAATTCTTATAACAAATAAAAATAAGACATATACCATGAAGAAAACATTGAACAATGTGAAAGGTAAAAAATAAATAAAAATTAAAAAACTAAAAACTGTAGAGGAGGCACGAAGCATACTTACTATAAAAGCCTTTGTGTAAAGGTAGGTTTTTGATAAGGAGCAGACACTGAGATTGCTATCACAAGTTCCTCTCCTGCAGGCTCTAACAGAAAATGTACAATTTCCTTTTGTAATGAGGTGGGCTGTTGGAACAGTAAGGGTGAAGAACTGCAATAAGTTCTGCAACATGCTCAGAATACCTGCCAAGTATCTGTTTTTGGTCCCACCAAAATACTGATTGGAATTGGGGTAAATTTTTGGGGGGGAAGCGCAGGCTGCACTTAAAGACTTCTCAACCAGGCATAACTACATGCCAGGTTCAGAAGCTGCATTGCCTCCCAGGTAAAAGTTTTTACTGGATGATTCTGCACTGTTCAGGTGTGCTCAGAAATAAAATGCACATTTCTAGCGATGTGTTGTAACCACAACCAACAAAGACGCCACAGTGCCCTGTACTGCAGCTGCAGATCACTGAAACACAGTGAGAAATCAGGGTGGCAAAGATTTGACTTTCAGGTCATTTCTCCTATAAGTCTCTATGAAGTGTCGACCCCTTTTTACATACCGTAGATCACAGGTGTCGAACTCCAGGCCTCGAGGGCCGTTGTCCTGCAGGTTTTAGATGTGTCCTTGATCCAACACAGCTGATTTAAATGGCTAAATTACCTCAACATGTCTTGAACTTCTCCAGATGCCTGCTAATGAACTAACCATTTGATTCAGGTGTGTTGACCCAGGGTGAGATCTAAAACCTGCAGGACACCGGCCCTCGAGGCCTGGAGTTCGACACCCCTGCCGTAGATGAACTGCAACCTTAATGCCATCTTATTAAAACACAAGCTTCTGTTAGCAAACATTTCCAGAAAGTAAATGCGCCCAAACACTCTGCAAAAACTTCACATCTGCAGGTTACAACAACAATAACAGTAACTCAGGTGATTTCCCACAAAGACAATAATGCAATTAGAAGATACCAATGTGGCAGACACCACAGGACATCTCAGGAGGTCCATTAGTTTGAACTGTTTTGGCAGCAGAGAGGTGTCTACTTAATCCTGGTTTTATAGTTGTGACTGCAAATTACCTGAGACTGGGTCAGTGAATGTCAGTGTTTGCTCTTAGGCCTACACTGAGTATAGTATGGTAGAGTAAAGAATTTAAATTGGATAAGTAAGAGTTTAGAAAATTAGACCTCTTGTGAAAATCTGGAACTGGCTTTTGCCACTTTCTTTTCTCAGTGTCAGTCTTGTCAGTGATTTCCTTTCCTAGCTAAGAATCAAGGTAAAGCATTTTCTTACTTTTAAGGTGGTCCAAAATGTTGCTGCTTATCTATTAACAGAGACATTTTATCCACACAGTCCTCAGGTTTTTTTTAGATATGACTTTAACATTTTCGTCTTTGTTTTTAACCCATTATAAGGATCGATTAACTTTTGGATCTTTTATCCACAGGACAGATGCTCCTAGATGTCCCAAAGTGAAAATCAAATGTCATTTCAAAACTTCATTTTATTCTTTTCACATTTAAACAGTTTGAGTATGGTCTAGACTCCTGGTGGTAGCGTGTCCGTCATGATGGAGTTTATATTTACTCCCAAAAAGTGACTTTGAGTCTTTTAATACAAGAATCAATCCAAGAACTGAAGTGCAGATATTTCAGTATTGATTCGCACACCACAGGTGTGTATTTGGTACCATTTAGTGACAAAGAACAAACAAACAAAACAAAAATCAATTAACTCTGCTTAAAGCCTGAGCTTTAATATTTGCCCTTTAATTATCACATTGTAATTAGGCAGATTAATGTGATTTGCAAGAATAGGTGGGTATTAACTGGACTTAACTGCATTGGCAGGTCAAAGTTATATTTGGCCTTTAATTACTGCATTCCCAGAAGTCCATATTCAGTAATTTTATAACCAGGACACACATTCAAAATGTCTAATTTAATCAAAATTAGGCTGCTTATGTCTGAGATGTCATGCCCCACTTATAAAAATGTTAATTACATCACCCTCACTCTTCATGCATGCTCCCTCAGTGGGCAGTAAACCATGTTTGGGACACCATTTCTTTTCATCTGAGAGTCCCGGCTCATACATATTGTGCTCAGCCACACACTGCCATTTGTTTGACTAGCACTCATCAGCGGTCTACCTTTAGCTGAGGCATCACTATCCCTCCGCTTACGCCCATCAATGCTCCATCACGGATCTGTCCGGCCGCTGTCAGCTGATTGTCATGCTGTACACTTCTTACAAGCCAATCTGTCATGCACTGTTAATGTTTGAAGGCCATTGTACCGAGTGCTGTTTGCAGCAGTTACATCACAAGAAACTGAATGATGTGACTGAGGAGTACCAGACTATGGATACCTCGGTTACTTTGATGTTACAGACCCTTTTTGGTTTTATTGTTTGACCAAATTAAGTCAAAATCATAGTAATCTTCTTAGCAGGATATGGTGTGTTGTGATGAAATTTGTATTTGAATCAGATAGACCTACCCTGTCAAAACTGTTTACTGATTCAATATTTACTAAAGTTGATCCTTAACACAAGAGAGCAATTTTCTCTAACAACACCGATTCTACAGCAGGTGGATTAAAAATGTCTGTGTGTAGACAGAAAAATGTAACCCACAACAAGTCCTCCAGAATACAAAGATATAATATATAATAGACATTATCCATGAACATGGAGAGGAAACTGTCATGAGATATCATGCCCTTAACTGCCCCTGTAACTGTTACAAATCAAATATATTGACTAGAGTGAGTTTATGGTTCAGTTTCTCCTCCTTGTGTCATGAAAAGGAAAATATTGATCTGAAACATGAATCAGTCTTTTACATTAAATGCAGAACATCTGTTGCATCCAAACTATGTGGTACAACCAGTCTGTGGGTTATTGCGTGTTAAAAACAATGAAAAGTGTCCACTGCAATCACTGTCTGTCACGAGGTGGAAGTAAATTTTTACCCTCTGTCTTATCTGGTGCTTATATTAGTGGATTTGATTGTTTTATATTTTGCATGTTTTTATTTGACCTTTTTTCTAGCATTCTTTTAATTTTGAAAGTCGTTGTTTAACTTTGTACCTATATCACCACAATTAACAAAATGAACCACACCAGGTTAGTTCAGTACCACACAACAGGGCACAGCAATGAAATAGCATCAGAGCAATACAGCGGAGAATACCGTGGAGAAACTAACAGAACATGGACGGCAGCATGCCATGAACGCTAGCTAGGGTTGGTTTTAGAGGTAGGAGGTAGACAGTCACTGAAAGCAGCCCAGGCCTTGTTGGAGCACTGATAGAAGCTGGGAAATGACTGGCAGTTGAGTGCAATCCAGCCACGAGCAGAGTTTGAACCTTTGATGGACCCTTGAGGTCAGTGTGCAAAGTGCAGAGTGGGAGGCCGGTGTACAAGGAGGAACAGGACGTGTCCCTGCGATTTTAATTGTGGACTTTTAGCATTTGATGTTTTAGAGGCTGTGGTGACAGTTTACAAGATGTTTAGTTAAGTTCATAATAGCCACTCACAGCCTCCATTTTTTTGACTCCTTGGTTACCATCCACCTTTTGGCTGCTCTCCACCCAATCTCTCTCACATCTGCGGTTGTTAGGTTCTGTATTTTGATCTTCGTTTTTTTTGTTCGTGCTTCCTCCATCTCCCTGTTCCAACCCACTTTTCAACCAAGTAGCATATTACCTGCACACATCAAGCCACGTGTGGGACTGAACAGGAGCACGTTTGCGTACGTTGGAAACCTCCCTCTTTAGGCTCTGCATAGGAAATTGCCTATGCCAACAGACACAACTATAGTACCATAAAAAAAGCATAATGTAGGAGCTTTGCCATTACATTCAGAGGTGTGGGGTTGTTAGTGGCTCAAATCAAACACAAGATTGTCACCTAGAAGACTGAACTTCAATCACCTGGAGACAACCATTTTTAAATGTTTGCCAAGTACTTTCATAAGATAAGATAAGATAAGATAAGATAATTCTTTATTGTCATTGCACAGTCATACATAGTACAGTAGTACAATGAAATTGGAAAAACTGTCCTACGTCGGCACTACATATAACACAACACGACACGATATGACACATCACAACGCAACACAAACAACACAACACAGTATATTAACTTAGAAATAAAAAAGAAGAATAAGTGTTATGTGTATTGCACACTGTTATTATTGCACATTAATTATTATTGCACCTTGTTATAAATATAAATATTATTATTGTTATTGTTTTAAACATTGTTACCTCCCCCTAAAAAAAGTCCAGGGAGGTAGCCAATCAGGTCAGCTATTTGCATTGATTAGGGCTATTGCCCTATTGTAAAAGCTGTCCTTGAGTCTGTTTGTTCGGGACCTCAGCAGCCTGAACCTCCTGCCAGACGGCAGCAGCTTAAACACCCGATGTCCTGGGTGTGTACAGTCTCGTAGGATGCTGCATGCCCTCTTGAGACAGCGAGTGCTGTACAGGTCCTTCAGGGAGGGAAGAGGATGTCCAATGATTTTTTGGGCCATATTGATGACCCTCTGGAGTGCCTTTCTGTGTGCTGCGGTGCAGCTGGAGAACCATACACCGATGCAATATGTCAGCACACTTTCAATGGAGCAGCGGTAGAAGACGGTCAGCAGCTCCTTCTTCAGGTCCATTTTTCTGAGGATTCTCAGAAAGTGGAGACGCTGTTGGGCCTTCTTTAAGACCGCAGAGGTGTTAGAGCTCCATTGGAGGTCTGTGTCTATGTGCACACCCAGAAACTTGAAACTGGAGACCCTTTCCACGCACTCCTCGTTAATGCTGACAGGCTGCAGTTTTCATCAACAGTTTGGTGAGGTTTAGGTGATTAATATTTACTTTGCTTGTCAGTTGTGGACCTTTTAGAGTCAGGGTCATGGTTACACCACTGTTACACTTTCTACATTAGCATGCATGTGCCTGTTTAGAGCCAAGGCATGTCAGTTTTGTTATCTCTGTGCAGACACTACACTACACAGGTACTGACTACACAAACATCTTCCAAGCAGACTAGAAATAGTATAAGAACAACTATTCCCCTGAGGTGTCTGCAGCTGTCTGTGTGTGCATCAGCAAGGAAGTATAATCCCTCCATAAGCTGCTTTCATGCATGAACTCTGGACAGTGTCAACAGAATCAAGTTGGGATATTGTCCACAGCTGCCCTTCCCCACGTGACACATAACATCCACTGGCTTACTGTCAGTTCACCAGACAGTTACCTGCCCTATCCTCACATGGGCTCAGTCAGACACAGAAACTCTGTACTAGGGAGTTGGCAGATTAAAGAGTGTTTAATGTCCAATCCAACTGCATCTGACATTTGCGTTCTCACATGTATCCCGCTGGGTGATGCCTAGAAAAGTTCAGAGCACCAGTGCACATGTGAAGATGGCTTTAGACTCTGAGAACAGCATGCCCGACTTTCTCCTTTGCTCATTAGAATCCTGGACATTAGAAGACTCATGCCTATTAACCTCTTAATTCACCAGGTCACCAGCTAGAGATAAGGTTTGGCTGTGTTTTAGCCACATGCTAAACAAGCACATTTTCAAATAAAGGGACATGCTACGCTACTTTAAAAACTGAAGGCTCATATTTGTCTTATGGCCTTAAAGTCTTTCTATTCTTATCTTTTCCCTTTGGGTGTCATAAATAGGTGATCCCGAGGTTAACCCACCTCTGATTTAGTGGATATTAACAGGTTTAACTCAAATATGGCAGCCAGGCTGGTGAAACTGCTAATCTCCTTGGGTGTAATGTTTTAAACCTTTAAAGATTAAATATGAATCAAAGATAAGCCAACATATGGCACTACCATTCAGGAGTTTTAAAGCACTCTGCACGAGCAACTCTGAGTAATGCATTATGGATTAGCCGCTGTAACGCTTAGCAAAGAAACCCTTTCCCTTGATAGCGCTGTGCTGTTCATGCTATCGAGAACACATTATGTTGAATGCCTGGCAACTGCACCATCTCACACACGTGTGCAATTAATTTCTATTTATTTTGTCAGTGTTGCGCAGCCACAAGGTGCTTCTGCAGTGGGAGCCTCTGGTGGTGGTATCGTCCCCCTGCAGACCACAGGCTTTCGAGGAACTAATGCTAATCTAGATAGAGGGAAGGGAAGACTGGGGGGATGCACTTTTCCCCCCATCCCTCCGCCTCCTCTTCGTTCCCTCTCTCTGTTGAAGATTGTACTGATTGTGCTGCAATATGTCGCATGACCATGGTCAGAACTGCAGACTGGGGCGTAATTTCTCCCATGCTTATTAAATCAGTGGTGTATGCCTCTTGAAGCAGTGTGTGGATGTACATGTGTTCATCACAGCAGTTTACCGCAGGATCTCTTGACACAGAACAAAGCGTGTTGCTCAAAAAAAAAATTAACTCCCTTTTGATCCTTCATGGCACATTTGCCTAATCTCATTCTATGTAGGAATAAAAAAACTCTCTGAATTTGAATTATCTGGTCATCTATTCAAAGAAAAGCTTTGATATTTATGAGGATCCCCTCATCAATATTCATGGATTTAAACTTATGCGCGTGTACTTTTTTTTGCTGCATTGCCTGTGTTTTTAGAGAGCAAATAATTGTTTCTTTACTATGTTTCTGGTTTGTTTCTCTCCTTCACTGCATGTTTGTCTCAACAGTGTTTTCCACTAGAGAAATTCAAGTGGCTTAAGGGTATTTTAGCACAACAGGATTGAAGTGAGAGGCTATTGAGCTTGTTTGACTGTTCGCTGGGCTGAGTGAAGGACCTGCCCCTAGACATTTGCACTACAGTATCCTGCTGACTTGCTTGCTTGCTCACACTGCCATAGAAACAGGGTTCCTGAGTGCAGTGGAGGCTCATTCTGTTCAGGAGCAAGCAAGGGAGTGGATCGGGAGGAGAGAGTGAGGGGCAGAAAAAAAAAGAGGCAAAAGAGAAAGAGAAAAGTGAGCGAGAGAGAAAGAGGGGGAGACAGTAAAGGATCAAGAAAAGGGAAAAGTGCGAGACACTGTCACTGGTGAGTACAAAGCTGTCACAGCACATTGAATCAGAGATTCAAATCCGATGCTTTGAGCGCCTTTTTTTTCCTTGTTTGGTTGTTTCTGACGAATGCTTGGATTCAGTGCCGCTGAGGTGCTGTGAAACAGGTTGCAGTATGCCAGTTTGTGTGGGGATGCGAGAGTGTAGCGCTCGTAGTGCTTCGCACTCAGTTGCAGGCGCAGATGCAGAGCAGCAGTGGCTTTTCATTTGTTAATCAGTCTTTAATACAGTTCTTCGCTAAACTGCACTGTATTTACTTTTGAATAATGCACGCTGATATGAAAGTACTTCTCTTTTGGCAGCCTTTCTAACTATATCATACTCTTCTCTATCATTTATGAAGCACCATGTTAATATTTGATTACAGTGGATGTCTGCAGCTGCACTTTCCGCCTCTATCTTACGCACCTCTGCCCATTATCTTGCTGGCTGAACCCGGGTGAAAATATGGTGATATTGATTTGTCCTTTCCATGGCTTTTATTAATAATTGAACAGCTGAACTAATGCTTTGTGTTCACCTGTATAGTAGAGGTGAGGAGAGTTACTCAGCTGCATAGCGTAAAACATTAAGTTGGGTCACTGCTTTCTGTGCGTGTGAGTGCATGTCTTCTATTTGTGTCTCTGTCTGCTTGTGTGTTCACACGCTTATGTCACTTTTGTTCTCTCCTCCTCGCTCTTGCTGGGTTTGATCAACGTGCATCATGACACTTTGATGAAGCGCCAGAGCTGTGGGGCTAATAGAGGAGAGATACAGCAGGATAGCCTGCGCCTCATGTCAGCCTGAGTAGGAGGAAATTGTGTTATTCTGATCAGCGTCTGCCATGTTGTCACTTGGGATTTAAAGTACTTCATCTGTGATAAGCTTTCATTCCTGCCTTGACTTTATTAGAATGCGTGTAAGGAAATATCTGCTACAGAAATGTACAACTTGTTATATTGGGCTGAGCCTTAATCCTCTTTATGTTTATCTCTGCGGTTGGCTTAGATCCCCTGCCTCCCTTCACCTGTTCCTCCAGTGCAGTTATATATTATTCCCTCCTTTCAGTGGCAGCAGCAGCTTTGGGAGGCTAAATCAAACAAATCCAGCCAGACTTATCAGTTTTCTGCTGGCTCCTGCCATGACTGGACCTCGGTGGCCTTCCTGGGAGGCTACGTATATGTGTGTGTTTATGGATGTGCAGATATACATGGTTACAAAGACTGTGTGTGCTCGCGCGGGCGCTCTGAGCAGTGGTGACATGATTGTGTGTGATGAGGATAGCCGCAGGGCTCGTTTGCGTTTCTTTGTGAGCGGATTCAGGGATTCTGGCATTTTGTCTTCTTTCCTCCCTCCTGTGACATGTTTTATGACTATCTTGTTAAAATGTCACTCACCAAGGCTGGACTGTAAAATGTCCCTTTGCGGGAGCTTAGTGTGTGAACAATAGTGCAGGGCGGTGTGATAAACCCGCTAAAGCACACAGCTGGGAGTACACGCCTGCAGGATGGGTGAGATAATACTGAGCTCTCTGATGTCCCCCTCCAGGCACAATTTGTTTCAATACAACATAAAACTGGGCAGAATTTTGACAGCCATGCGGTGTGAATCAATACCCCTGCTGTCCATGAGAGGAAACAATATTCCTCTTGTAAACAAGAGGATACGCCATCTGAAAATGATTGTACTGGTTTAGCGGAAGCACGGGAAAGTAATGTTAAATAAACCACCCAGGAAAGAGAAGGAGAAGGCAGCGCTCATGAGGTGGCCTTATGTGGCAGCTCTGAGAAAAGCTTCTCCTGAAATAAAAGCGTCTGTTTGGCAGGTAGGGATGGGTTCAGATCAGCGGGGCCATGTGAGTGTATTATACAGCCAAAGAGTCTCTTACCAAATTTCTTACCTTACAACTTCTCTTATATGTCTTTTTGCCTCCCAGCTAAGAAGACCGACTGGAAATGTCAGACTGCCTCAGCTGAAATACTCACAATATACTCGCACCCACGAGAAACAGGGAAAAAAAACCAAAACAAATCCATCAAGATTTTTTAGCCCCAGTCCCAACGTGAGACCCTATCTGTTTCTTTAACACAACGGTAATAACTTCTAAACCTTGATTTATAGTCCTCATTTAGTCCCTATAGAACCTAACCTGTACTGGGTGATGCTGTTGCTTGCAGTCATACTTGTGCACTGCTATGTTGGCATTGCATGTAATTTCTAGGAGTTTGAGCTAATAAATATACTTAACACTTGCAGAAACGAGATAATACTTCAGAAATTATTGAAGTTAGAAAACACTGGCTCTTGTATTTACCATTGCGAGGAAGGAAGATACAATTGCAACCTTTTACATTTTGTTTAATGAGGCATTATCCCTGCGCTTGTCGATACAGGCTACTGCTTCACATGGCATGTTACTGCCAAACAGACCAATCACAGCTGTTGTGGTCTGTGTCAAGGTACCTTTCTGGGAAAGTGCCGTAAAACAAATCCAATTTAAATCGGATACTTTGTCACAAGACACTTGATACATTTACCAGAGGTCTTGACTGAAAAATATTGAGTTTAAATGGAGAATGCGACTCCTAAAATTGATGCAGTTTGCTTGAGAGAAGATGTACTGAGCTACTCAGTCAGTCAAGCCTAATTCATATTGAGATGCTTTAACTGGGAATAGCTGGAGGTTGTGTTTCTCTGATAAAGAGGGAGAGTTAGAGTTTAATAAACGTCTGTGACATTAACACCAGTATTGTGTTCACACCCTGTCGTTTTCACTCTCGTATACAACTATTTTGCTGCTGAGCACAGGTTTGAGACAAACCCCATCAGTGCTGTTAGTTTGTGTTGAACAAAACACACTAAAATAGGAAAGCTCAGACATTTTCTTTTATTCTGACACAGTTCATTCAAAGTAACTCCAGTGGGCTTGCTGTCTGCTATCAGCTCATTCTGTGACCCTTTTGATTTGGTGTAAATAAAGTTCAGTGCATCATGCATGCACAACAACTAGCAAGTAAAATTAATTGAATCTGCACAGCCCCCCCGGTGAGGAGCAAACGCCATTTTCCCTCACAGGAAAAAGAGGAAAAAGAGTCAGGACAGGGTTAATGAATGTCACGGAGCGGAGACTAATATGAGGTGACAGCCCTTCAGCCTTTCAGCCCTGCAGAATCTCCCCCAGTTAAAGTATAAATGTATTAATTATCCTTTTAGCTGACCATTATTTTCTTGTTTAATTAAATTTCACTAACAATTTTGTGTAACCTTAACAGTAGATGATGTCTTCTTACGGCCGTACTTACCAAGTTTATGAATCACAACCTAAGCTCCTGACAAGAAAACGTGAAGACTGGAGAAAATAAATCTGATTTGTGTAACAAAGTTTTGTTTTCGCTCTTTTTAACCTTTCCCGTGATTCATCTCGTGAAGCATCATTTTTCTGTCTGTAATCCACAGGAGGCCTCTCGACACAAAAGCAGCAAAATCCTCCCAAGTGTAAAAGTATTCTCCAGTGAATAGTTTTATTAAAAAAGTTGCCACAGAGTAACTGAAAGTTTAAACACTTAAGTTTCTTCAGCTTGCTACAAAGAAGCTAAAAATAATAAATAATGAGGAGCTACTTCAAAACATTCCGAAACCTATTCCTCAACATATTATTGAGGAAATGTACCCATAATTACACTTTTTAGTGATCAAATAAATACAAATATTATGAGATTCAAGGCAGTCATGACTGGCAGTGAGTGTAACAGGCTTTATTTCATTAATCTCGGGCACTACTGAGTTCTTACTGGAACTCAGCGTATCCCAAACCTTTGATCACAACCTGATATCGCTGCTGAATGCTGACCTCCTCCCCAAACACCACCAGCAAAGATAAGATCAAAACAGCCCAAAGGCACTGTTTGGCTCTGTTTTTGTTCGGTGTAGAGAATATAAATTTAGATTTCTCCAAACAGTCAACCTAAAAAGTCGATACGTTTCTGCGTTGGAGGTTACATCTCAGAATGTTTTCAGTACAGAAAAATTGACTAACGTTAAAAGTTGACTAACACTAACAAATTTAAACAGATATTAGTAATATCGTTGCATACAGTGCAAAAAGCTTCTAAGCTGCATCTCCATTGCACAGTTAATAATCATTAATAAAAGATCTGATTAATCAATGCACATTCAGAGAAGAAAAATGGGGTTAGCTGCTTTGCTGAGCAACAATAATGTTCTCCTTATGATGAAATGTAGTCTACTCACCATTTTTCTTATTATCAGCTGAGATGTAATGCATCATGAGGCTAGTGGCTTCTGAGCAAGTGGGTTCCAAATGTCAGGCCACGGTCGATTCAACAGCGTCAGAGTGATGGATGCATCATTTCCCCATGCTGGCTTGTTGTTTGCCGCCATCATTTAGGACCTCAAGGCTAAGGTCAGGTCAACCTAAGGTCCTGCCCACAAAAAAATGTGATGTGGCATTTTTTACCAAATGAAGGTTTAATGTGATTTAATGTGTCCTTAATAAGTACACTTAGTATGGATGTGAGAAATTAATGTGTCTCTGCTGACACCTACTGGAGTTGCAGCCACCACAGAGATGGTTCTAGATATTCTGGCAGGTGTTTTATACCTGGATGGATTTATTTTTTCAAAGGATTAGCATCGCAGAGGTACGGTTGAGATCATAATGAAGGCCAAGAGAGAAATTGCACAGTAAGCACACACTAATGGGCATCATTGCTGGCGTGATTCAATTACCAGTAGGTTTCTAGCTACACTTTGATTTTCATGCAAGATTAATTTAATGAGATACTGCAGACAGATCACAAACCAAATTCACTATAAATGCTCTGTTTCTGAGACGTGGATTAAACCTGCTTTCAGACTAAAAACAATATCAAATGTCATTTATTTTATTTCATTTAGATTATGCTTAGGTTTTATCTATATTCAGGAAACCAGATGAAAGTTCTACTTTAGGTGAACCACCGTTCACCAAAACTCCAGCTTCAATGTATCTTGGTATTGATTCTCCATCATTCGATCAAAAATGTCCCATGGGTATTCAATTAGGCTGCCATCTGATGACTGCAAAGATCAAAGCATGTGATTTATATTACTTTCATGTTAAACCATCACCCAGTATTGATTGGAGCACTGTCATCCCGAAGGAGACCCCACTATTAGAACAGAAATGCTTTATCATAAGATGAAGGTGATCAGTCAGAATAATTCTGCATTGATTTGCAGTGACCCTTTGCTTTGAGAGGACAAGGCTACCCAAACCACACTATGCATAAAGGTCACTGGATCCCATTACTGGCCAGGGTCCAGATTTTCCCTTTGAATCTAACAAAGTGATGCTCTACAAATGGGTGATAAATTCTAATAATGATAGGTGGTTTCTGGCAAATTCTCCCTATTCTTGAGCAAGCTAAACAAACATATATCCAATTTTGGAAGCCACGGCATCACTAATTTAGATATTACACTCATTTTTTTCATTCTGTATAAAATATGTTATGCTGTGAGCTTTAGAAGTTTTGAAAGGTGGATTTTTCATACATTTGTGCAGAGCTGGGATGCCCGTTTCCTCCAGTTTCCTCTCCTGCAAACCAGTGACAGGCTTCATGTTAATGAACAGTGTCACTGGTAGGGATGGGTATCGTTTAGGTTTTATCCGATACCGGTGCCAAACCGGTACTTTTGAAACGGTGCCGGTGCTTAAACGGTGCTCAAACCGGTGCTTAAAGAATGGAGAACACAAAATTGGTCCAAAAACCTCTCATGTTTAGCAGTTTTTTTGTAAAAAGATAACAATGTAAGCCTTTTCTTCAGCTATAGGGCATATATGGTATCAGTCTTGGCTGGAAGCAGTGCTTAAACAATGGAAAAAACACAAAATTGGTCCAAAAACCTCTCATGTTTAACTGTTTTTTTGTAAAAAGATAACAATGTTAGCCTTTTCTGCAGCTATAGGGCATATATGGTATCAGTCTTGGCTGGAAGCAGTGCTTAAACAATGGAAAAAACACAAAATTGGTCCAAAAACCTCTCATGTTTAACTGTTTTTTTGTAAAAAGATAACAATGTAAGCCTTTTCTTCAGCTATAGGGCATATATGGTATCAGTCTTGGCTGGAAGCAGTGCTTAAACAATGGAAAAAACACAAAATTGGTCCAAAAACCTCTCATGTTCAGCTGTTTTTTTGTAAAAAGATAACAATGTTAGCCTTTTCTGCAGCTATAGGGCATATATGGTATCACTCTTGGCTGGAAGCAGCGCTTAAACAATGGAAAAAAATACAAACTTTGTCCAAAAACCTCTCATGTTTAGCTGTTTTCCACTTTTCTTTGGTCATTTTAGCCTTTTTGGCCAGGGTGAAGGGAGTATCTGCCATCAAACAAGAAGACAGCCGCATTTAACTACGACGGTGTTTGCTAGTTCACCTTACATGCATTAATGTAATAACGTGGTTAGCCTACTCAACGTAAATTACACACGAACAACATGAAGCTACTCACGCAGAGGAGAACGGCTGCTGCTGCCATCATCATCTGTCATCATTTCTGCTACGCTGACAGGGCTAGGGGCCAGGACTCTACTCTTCGGGTTTTTGGGGGATGTTGCTAACTCCGGTCCGATAACAGGCACCACACCCGCAGTAGATGTGCATGGTGTGAGGTCTCGCAGTAAGCTATCAAACACGGCGCATTTCTCGGCTTTTAAAAAAACGCTATGCGTCGCCAGGTGTTTCATCAGATTTGAGGTGTTACCTCCTTTGACAGTATCACAGTATCAGCTTAAAGCACTTGTTGCAGGCTGCTGAGTTTGCATCTTTTGCTGAGAAGTACTGCCAGACTTTTGATCGCTTCGCCTTGGGCATTTTTAATCTGTAGCTCTGCTCTAAAAGAACGTACGTACCTGGCCCCGCCTACTATCCTCGGAAACGTAAAATGATTGGCTAGAATTGGCTCAGGAAAAAAAAAAAAAAAGCACCGAAATGTGCGCTGCTTTTCGGTCTGGTTACTACCGTTTATGTCAGAACCGGTGCCATCATGGCACCGGACACCGGTACCCATCCCTAGTCACTGGTATAGATCTTAACACTCTTGAAAGCCAATAAAATTATTTCCAAGTTGAATGAATGAAGCATCAACAAGCATTTGGTGCTCATCCCAAATCCAAAGTCAAGTTTTAGCATGGTACTATATGCAAAGTGTAATCAAGAGACAAATTTGCACCAGGCAATGCAAATAAGGTAAATATGCACCAACACGAGGTGAAATTATTTTAACTTTTGAGAAATAGTTGTTGATGCTGTCACGGCTAGCGGGGCAAGCCATGTGGAACTTAGTAAAGGACCCAAGATACAGGCACGGCTTCTGATGAGAATGAGTTTTATTGTGACAGTGATGGTACAAACAGCAAAGGAGGTGGCAAGTGCAGAACCTAAGATTAACTAAACTGGAAAAAACTAACAAAAAGACCTGAAATGGAGACGCAGGGAGACTCAGGGAAACACAGGATAACGCAGGGAAATAACGCAGACGAACCAGCAACAAGCAGGAGAAAACACAGGGCTCATTTACACAAAAGGGCAATCAGGGAATGAGAAACAGGAGGGAGACACAGCTGGGATTAATTGGACATAAGGAGACAAGGGGAAGCAAACTAGACACACTAACATAGGACATGACACTGTCAAAATAAAAGAGGAAATGACTTGAACACAGAAATTTGAACTTGAAATTTCGAGAAAAGTAACTTGAAATTTTGAGAAAAGTAACTTGAAATTTCGAGTTAGCGCTGCCAATCAGTAAGCCCTACATGAATGATGTCATTTTCTTGTTACCTGGAAGGATATGGCGCAGAGGAATGTGCACTCAAAACCAGATCGTGAGCTACTAATGCAACAAATTGGCGCTTTCGAGAGTACGTTTGCCGATAGTAACGCCATGTGATTCAGCTAATAACACAAGGACTTCATCATTTGTGAAACCACGCTGAAAATACTCAGCAATTTGTGCATTTCATGACTTGGTATAATACTGGTAGCTTAGCTGTAGCATTTGTAGCTGAGGGCTTCAGCTTCCGGGTAACAAGGAAATGATGTAATTCACATAGATTCATGATTGGCAGCGCTAACTCGAAATTTCAAGTTATGTTGCTTTTTGTTTTTGGTTTTTTTTAGCGACGGGCTTCCATATTTAGCACATTTTTTCAGCTTTACTGCCAGAAACAAAAGGAATCAACAAATGGAATAAGCTAGCCTCTTAGCGAAAATTATTTTGTAAAATTCCATCAATTTTTTTATATTAAAATGTTGCACTGACAACGCCATGACAACAAACAGCCCTTATTATTATATATTATTAATATTATCTCATCTACACATATATTTCTTTACTCGGTCTTTTAAGCAAACACTATTAAAACATCCATTACACTCAGCCTCTGGTAAACAATCAGACATTTTAATAGGCTCTTAAGAATGTGCCAAAACATTAGCATTTCCATTATGTTTCCCCCACATATTTTCCCTAAGCCTAATCAGAGACATTAAGAAGCTGTAGAGTCTTCCCACTGCTTCACATCAGTCACACCCTCTCCTCACATGACAGGAATGCTGCAAGTCGCAGTTATTCATCATGATTAACAATGTAATATTTCAGGGCAATGAAGCAGTTTGAGTGGAGCAAAAGCTTTCACTGCGAAATACCAAACACTTAGAACTTGTGCTTATAATGGATGTAGCACATCCATTTAAAATCCCTAGTGATGAAAATTATTGAAACTCAAAATGAGCTTAAGCCATTTTCACAGGGCCAGGATGCAAGCTGTTATTGCTATAACCCTGGAAATTTAAACTTCCATATTGTGGCACGCAGGAAGCATCAGCCAAATCGATAAAGTTCCTCCACCCTCGTAATATCATAAATTGCCACCTTTTATTTGATAGCATCGTGCGGTCCACCTGCCCCACTGGTGTCAGGAATTCTTGTATTTGTAAAGCTTCGAACTCCAGCTGCTTTATGACATTGCTTTCCTCCACATCTCATATAAAAGAAATCATAACTTCATACTGGAAATAATATTTATAGCCCTCTGTTCGGTAAAAAATTCATTAGCTGCGGAGTGACAGGGCAAGTCCCTGAGACAAGGCTGTGGTGGATGATGGATCAGGCGGGTCGCACATGTATCACAGGTCAGGTGGAGTGTTTCTGACTGACAACAAGGGCAATGATGAGGTGATGCAGTTTGGGTTGTTCTCAGTATAGTGACATGCAGGGATTTGTTCCCCATCATTTAGGTGTCCTGAACCCCAAAGGAAAGAATAATGTTGGGTTTATCCCCTGGAATTGCTTCTGCATTGGAAGATTCGGGATGATTTATGTCCAGTGCCAATGCTCAATGTCAATATGGAAAATAATGTGCCCATGTAGCAACGGGGGGTTGTAATAAGGTCTCAAGAGCCTGATGCTAGCAGGTTTGTTTATATGAGCACATCATTTACATACTCACCTGTGGCTGGATATTTTCTGTTTCACAATAATAAAAAAAAGTTAATATCCTGAACAAAATGTCTTCAATCATTGTTGTCGAGCCATGATGGCTCATTAAATGTGTTTATAGCCACCATATTGAGGGAGAGGAACTGGAGACACCGTTTTAATCACTTCATTGAGAAATTACACTTTTACATTTACAAGGACCACAAACAGCCTGGCAACAATTATTAGTAACATATCTCCCCACAAGTGGCATCTCACCCTGTGAAGATGATTTACAACCTCAGAAAGATGTGGGTGGGTTTAGAACAAGTTAATGGGTGTGTAGGATGGGTTACAGCTTTGATCCATAGAGAAGGGTTTGCAATTAATGTTTTAGTTATTAATCACAGTTAAACTAAGCCAAACCAAGTTAAATTGTAGTACAATAACTATATTACTGTAAGGGCAAAACATTTACATGCATCTTACTCCAGCATCAACCAAAAGCTTCACTGTTACCTGCTCTCTTTCTGAAAATATTAGACATATATAGGAGTCATTTGCTGTATTTTTAATAGTAGTAGCAGTTGACCTACTTTGAAGATTGAGGAATTAACTTAAAAAGCACAATTGACAAATACTGTATAAAGTTGGTTCCTCCTTCCTTTTGCTTATGTTGTGCTTGGAGTTTTACAGAGACAGTGTTCGAGACTTGTCTTGTACAGCTGAAGTATTATAGATATATATAAAGAACCACTTTCGAGGTCTCCACTCCTGTTTTTGATAAATTTCAGAGCTATCACAGAAGACGATGCTAGCTAAGCTAGCTGCATGCTACCAGCTGTCCTTTGATCACCCCGTTACATTATTCAGTATTGTTACTATTTAGCCATTTAGTGGGTTCAAAGCATCCTTTATCAAATTAATTTTGATTGTTAATCTTGCAAAACAATCCCATTTAGATTCTTGAGATAGTTTTTTTTTTCCTTTAGGTGCTCTTTATATATATAAAAAAAAGATATATTGCTCTGTATACATGTAGAAGACACTGTGTGGCTCTTTGGTAACTAAATTAGCTTTTTTGTTTTTTGAAAAAAGATGGCATTAAGGTTCTGTACTGAAATGATTTGATTAATATTTATCACTGTAAAAAACAAAACAAAGCGTTATCTCTTACCTACAATGCACCTGTCAGCATCTGTCCACTCTCGGTTCAGTTTTTGCTCTCATACTGCAACTGATTATAACCCAGGAGATAACATCAGTGTTTCACGTGTGCTTGCTGGGTAGTTTTAACCATTAAAAATAGCAACAAATTGCAGACCAGACAAAAGCCAACAATGGGTTTCTCTGTATTTTTGGACATGTGGTTCCTACGACTTTCAAAACAAGTAAAATTTTAAATGCACGATTTTGTTATTAGCAAAAGATGAATAGACAAATGAACTAATTAAGTTGAGCTAATTGAGTTAAGAAGACTTGGTTGCTGTTGTTCAAACACTGATGGGAGAAATACTGTATTCAGTTGCATTAAATAGCTTCCTGGGTCTCTGTGTTTCTTTGCAGTTCTTTTATTCACAAGATCAAAATGAACTGAAGAAAAAAAATCACAGATTTCTCTCATAATATGAGAATGTTAAATATCCATTCCAAAATAAGGCAAACTTTAAAAGAGACAATTTAATTTAATGAAGCAAATCAATGTTCATTTATGGTTTGCCTCAGGAAAGTCACAGTGTACTCTGTGTTGATAAGCAATAAGTTGATTTGGCAGTGCACACCTTTCATCATTTTTCATCTACCACTTTGTATTTTCTATTTTTAATTCAATTTTGTTATTTTCTCTTAAACAGAAGAGAAGCAGGCCTGTGAAGCTCTGCTGTCTAGTTCAATATTTGCTCAGTGCAAATGGCCCCCCAAGAGTAAAGGCAACCAGGCATACTGAAAGCCATGTGCCAAGAGATAGGGGCTCCTGGTCAACAAGCAGGTTAATTGTGTGATAGGACCAGATGTTAATACTGGACTGAACTCGACACAGACGGCCTCATGGGAAGCTTCCCCTGTGGCTTCCGATTGGCTGCAGAAAACAGCAAATGATATTTGACCCTATGCAGTATGTGCACAGGCCAAAATATATTGAATTCTGTAATGAGAAATATTTTAAGTTTCCTGGGTAGATAATAACCTTTTTTAAACTGTTCGGAGGAAGTGAAGATGTGGAGGAGACGAGAGACTTCACTTTGATTAACTTCACACTTGTGGAGGAGATAACAGCCTTCTGAGTGGCTCTCCTGGGTAGATTATTGAGTGTGAGTGCTGGCATATTGTATGAACCCTCTAAAGTCCATTAGCAAACTCAAGTCATTACAAACTGAGACAGTGGAAACTTAAGTCTAGAGAACTGACCTTTCAGATGACAGAAATTCCTTTATAATGATTAGATTTCAAAAGATGAGAAATTAAATCATCAAGTGTAAATCCAGTTAGGTACAAAAATTGACTGATGCTGAAAGTTATGATGAAAAAAATGTAACTTTTGAGACTAAAAAGTGTCAGAAAACAAGACTCAGAATTCCAGCTTTGTAATTCAAAATGTAATCAGACAGGACTGTTGACACAGCTATAAACAAAAATGGAACTTTCATGTTACTTCAGAGTTACCAATATTGATTTTAATATTTGAGTTGGATTTTGGTGGATAGTTAGAATTAGTATCAATAGTGCCATATGCCACTTTTTACCTGCAGGAGTCGAAGGGATGAGGGTCCAAATGCAGACAAAACTGGTTGGGCATGACCTTTTCTTAGATGATTTATTATTGAAGAGTTCAATAGGTTTTAGGTACACATGGACTGGCTGAGTTTAGAGAAAGACAACTACGTCACGAAATGAAGCATGTAAAGCAGGATCGAAATGCAGGACACAAAGACAGACGATGTGAAACAAAAGCAAGCTGCATAAAAAGTCTGTGAAGACTAAGCACAAAAGCTCACAAAAAAGGTACCTAACACCACATGGGGAATCACAGAAGACATAAATAGACCATGAACAAAGACTCAAAGTATAACTCATTAATCTTGCAGAAGTAAACAGAGGATTATTTATACACAGAGGGTGATCAGAGAGCAACCAACAGGTCATCAACACAGGTGAAGACAATCAGGACATTCAGGGGAAGACAGACAGGAAGCAAAGCAAACACAGGACACAAAAGAAAACAAACCTTCAAAGTTTAAAGGAGACCGAAACAGAAGTGAATACTAACATTTACCAAGGAAGCACTCAAAGGAGACATTGTAAACATGGACACAAGAAGGCTCACACTAAACGTGAAGCCAGATAAGGGAATACAAGAGAAAAAAGACAAACCACAGAGACAGAGGGAGGAACAGACGGGGAAACACTGCACTTTACTAACAGAAACCAAGAATCCAAAACTCATAACTAGAATAACCATAAGGTAAAATAGGAATCAAACACTCAAAAGATTTCACAGAAAATAAACCCTGCAGTGTACTAGATTAAAGAAATCAAAACAGGAACCCAGAAACTGAATAAAGACAGATATCAAAACTTCAGGCATGTGAAATGAAAATAAAATCTGAACAAAAGCCCAAAATCAAATATATCTGCAACAATTCAAAACCAAAAATAAACACCCTAGAACCATGACATGGCTAAGAAATCACACTTGGAAAAAAACACTCCTTAAAGCAGGAAACTAAAATATCTACTCATCATGGTGGTGATGGTTAATCTTCAGTTGTCCCAAAAACTTTATCTTCTTCTGGGGCTTCTGCTGGGTTAGCTCTGTGAGCCACACAATCACTGTAGATTTACACTTGTGCATTTAATCTACACTGCAGGTATTACATCATAACCAAAAACTTTTCTCAAACCCTACATCATAACCTGAAATGCACCTCCCTAGAAATTTGCAGTCAGTGCAGCTCCGCAGCATCTGTGATTGGCCTGTTCAGCTTCGGCCCTCCCCCCTAAACATTTATAGCCACTTCTTCTTCTGTAATCATTTTAATGAAGAAGTATACATTAAACTTTACTGTCAGAAGTCTGTTTGACATCCTCTGTCCTGTAAAGCAAAGTAGGTTTAATCAGAACTATTTTGGCAGAGTAACTGTTGTCTGTCAGATATGGCACACTGGAGACATTACTCTTCAAACCTGACAAAGTGCTGTTTTTATTGGTCTTTCAAGGGGAATCAGTGTAGATGATTTTAATCAGCCTTTATGCAGAGCCAGGACTTCTCTGCTCCCTCTTTATCAGTCAGCTGGCCCTAACCTTATGGAGATGTCATACTGAACGTCAACACCAAGTGCAAAGTTGATTTAAATGGCACGGCCATGTCCTGAATGATTTAGTTAGTGTTACTTTGTGCAATTCTGAAGTTAAAACTCGCAGTGAGTGACAGAAGCACCAGTGAGAGAACTGCCACCTGCCACTGGAGTTGCAGAGATATGCAGAAGGTGTCCTTCTCACAAGGTGACACATCATTAGCAGAGGCATTAGACACAGAGAGCAAACAGTAAAAAAAAAAAAAAGATTGTTGGGCAATGAATCCCATTTAGTAACTTTGTGTTTTTCGCCTTTTTTTCCCCCACTTTTTCAATCAAATTCTCATTTTTTAACATCACAAGTATGGGCATAGGTTTGAGTGAAAAAATATGCTTACCCAGTTCATTTAAATGCCGGCCCTTTACAAGTATCCTTATGAGCTTGTGATGAATTGAAAATGATAGACTCATCTCACTATGGTCAAACAATAATGCCATGGTGCATATCTGCCAACAACTTTGACAAAAACCGGATTATTAGACACCCTGGGAATGAAAACAGGTTGAAACTGCACTAATGCTTTAAGGGGTTAACTTAATTATGAGTAAATTATACATGGCTGGACAAAAGCAACAGCAATGTGATTATTTTGTGCACTGTGAAACCAACACAAAATCCTACTCTGTGAATATGGAATTAAGAAAGATTTTAAACCTTTATATCTTCTGGAGGTGTTTGGAAATTATACATGCACAAGCTGTGTCCTACTTAATCTTTAAATGATATGGATAACCACAGCGGAATATATTTGGCGTTTTGCATTCCAGAGGCAAAATTCTGTCCCAAAGCAGCCCGAATCCTCGAGCTGTCTGTGTTTTCACAGTGACAGATTCCTGGACACGACATCTCTGCGGCATATTTTGACAAAACTCAGACTGAAAAAACAAAAAAACACCACCTGCTCCTACAGACAGCTCTAAAGTATTTGGACACATTTCTGGTTGACAGTATATCTTGGCCTCACAGGTTTCAAACTGTCAACCATACAGAGTGATTGAGCTGACAAACGGGGGCAAATGGTTTTAAGTGGATGTAGCATCGCCCCAAATCTTTTGTCTGCTCTGATGCTTCTGACATGTTACCCAATATTCACTATTTTTTTTCTTTTTTCCCACTTAAAGCGCCCGAGCTCACTTCAGGGAGGAAAGGAACTAAGTGTTGTGTCTATAAAAGGTTCTGTCCCCTTTTGTCTCACTGCCAACACAGCTGGGTGCTGTAATTGTACTGTTACCACCATTGCTGTAAAAACATTCAATTCAAATTAAAGCAATGACTAATAGGGGTATTATATTTCACCGAGGCTGGTTTACACATTTTTTTCCCTAAAGCATGAGCATCTTTTCCCACCTTAGCGTGAAAAGATGCTCACAGAAAATGTGAGGGTGTTATTTTTTCCCACAGTCTCAGAGTCTTCTTCAAACCTGTAACTGATCTGCTGGGGCCTAAACTCCTCTTCACATGTGGTGTCAGGGCTTTAGGATTTGGGGATCTGGAGGATTATGGGATTTTCCGATTGCTCTGAAAACGACACCACGGGATACAGAAATCCAAAAATGGCTGAGGTACCCACATCAAGATTAGAGCGTATTATTTCACCCCTTAGGGAAAGAAGACAGGGAAGCCACTAGTGACAGCTTTGAAACAAGTGTGTTTGGGAAACATTTACAATTTAAGGGGATTGTACAATACAAAGCCTATTGGGGGCTAAAATCAGCTGTGCAAAGTCAGCTCACGTTTCTAATTCCATGAAATGTCATTGCCTGTTGTGTAATGTGTTCTTTCCCTGAACCAGTTTAATTTTCTCTGGAAGTTGGAACCATTAATAACAGATCTGCTGCACTGCTCTTTATGTTTGAGCTGAAACTAGTTTTAAAAGCTGCCGCAGGTTATTCAGTGTTACTTGGAAAACGGTATCTCTGTACATTGTGGGGAGGGAGATGCAGAAACACATTCATTTGTCATGTCAGGTAAATACATGAAATCGCCAAAGACTGCTTTTTCTATCTTGTCATGAAGACAGAAGTTTTTCTGTTTTTCCCCCGCAGAAATATCAGATGTCATAGCCTTGTGTGAAAGGCAGAAAAGATGAGTTATTTCAGTGTGTGGGGCACAGACAGCACCAGCACTCACCACCATCCTCACAGACATCGCCCTTTAGGTAAATGAGCCCAGCAGTGCAAGGCACAGCTGTCGCTATTGATCACCGAGGGTAGTTAGGGACTCTAGGAATTTATCGAGTTGTGAAATCTTTGGGGGTTTTGTTTAAGAAGGCTTTTTTTTTTTTTTTTACCCCTGCTTATTTCTACTCCTATTTAAATTCCATATTTCAATCTGTGTTGTTAACATAGCCACAGGATTGCTGGGAAGAGGGGGCACAATAAAGCAGTACTTTAAATTCTGCTGTCGACTCTACACCATATGTTGCCTAAATCGTTACAGACATAAAAGCTGTAATAAAAGGAAAAGTCAATGCAAAGTAACATTTCAGAGGATTTTCAGTTTTCTTAAAAATATATCCAGAAGGAAGACAACACATCTGCTTCTGCACTATGGGGGAGAAAACAAGGACTTGAATATGCAGAAGTAACTCTTTCTTTTTTTCTGCATGTCTGTGTTCATCGGGTGGGTGGTCCTAACTTCAGTCTACAGCTGTGGAGGGTAAATACAATGTGTCTGCATGCAGAAATATATTCTCAAATTCATGAAAATGTTAAAGTAAATACGGCTTGTAAATATGAAAATACATAATACATCAACCGCTCCGCTTATTTTTTACCAACCCTAACCTGTTATTTAGGTTTTTTTCTGGTTTTTTTTACATGTTTTATCTGCATGTTTATGCATAAATACATGTTACTGTCCAGAGGGTTTAACCTATTTATTCATATATGCCTGCATTCATGCATTAACTTATTTAAATTCCATCTATTTTTGTGCTGCATGCATCCATATTATTATGATTCATATAACTTAAACAACAGGTTAAATTTCCACAGTGGCTGCAAAGAATGAGTCCACTTTATTGTGCAGGTCCCTCTTCTTATAAAACAGGCAGTTATTTATATTATTCATATAGTTCGCATATTGTTTTGTTCTATTGCATTCATATTTGAAAATCTAAGACGTCACAATCCTGCCTTTCACTCACCGCTTATGTGCTTATCATCGTCCACCAAATACCTTTTAATGTGTAAATTTACTTAGCAATAAAAGTGACTGGCTATGCTAAATATGAAAGAACAAAACCCTTCTGTGCAGTCATTTAAATAACAAGAAAATTACTTCTTTATTTAGTATAGCAAACACAAATGTGAACTCTAATCAACCTAAAGCAATGTATTTTTTTTATTAGCAGGATGTTTTAAGATCTGCCAGCATGTTCTCATCCCGGGGTGCAACATAACTTAATTTTGTCAGACCCACAAAATCAGCATTAGAAGGCTGGTGGGGTGAAAACAGAATGAGTTAAAGTATGAACCAAGTAAATCTAAACCATAAATTTTTTAGTGCCTAGAAAAGGTTTAGTTTAAAATAATACTTTTAGTTCACTGAGACTATTGTTGCAATCTTACTCGCTCAAAAATGACAGAGCCACCAGCCTCAGTAATCTCATAATCTGCATCAGGGCACAACGGCTGAAGCCCACCTTCAATGTGAATGAGCTACAAGGGCAAGTGACACCTCGAGAAGGAGAGAAGTCTGGATCAAATGGACTCCTCCTGCCAGAGATGAATTGGTGCGAGCAAACACGGAGGATCCATACTTTCTCTAGTTATTGCGTAACTATGGAAACCAGGTCAGACCTTAAGCACATTAGTCAAATAAAACAAAAAACCCTTGGGCATCGTCACATAATATCTGATGAAAGGAAGCTTGATTCGAACAAGAAACTACGCCTGTACTGAAACGCACACAGTGGCAGCAGAGAGAGCAGCAACCTGTTGCATGCCTCAGCCCTCAATGTGCTTCAGCTTGTGGGAAAGGGTAAGCACGCCACAACGATTTGAAAGCGCTCGAGTTGCATTCACGCAAGGCCCATAGTTGAACATCCTATCTTCCATACTTCACTTCCCTGCCCTTTTCACCTGCCCTAAAGCCCAGCTTTGGAGTGAGATTGAGTCAGCCTCTGCAGTATTGATTGTGAAAAAGGCGTCTGCAGCATGAAAGGACCCCAAAAAGACCCCTTTGATTGACTGCAGGATAGTGAGAGTCCACTCTTCTGTGGCGTGGGTGTGATCATTAATAGTGTGGTAAACCCTGAGGTCAGTTTAGTCTCACGCTGTCAGGCGAGGTTGTGTCCAGAGGGAGTAATATGTTCACGCAGCTCTGCTCCATTACCCTTCTGTCTGGAGAGGAAGAACAATGGCTTTTCCATCACTCTCTATTCCTCAAGCATTCATACCAGCTCTCTGTCTCTGTCTCACTATCACTGCTTCATTAACTCTCTGCATTGAGTTTGTCACATCTTCTCAACACTGACAGACAATAGAAGCACTCAGAAATTAGCAGCAAATTACCTTTATCATTTCTATTTTTGTACCGGAGGCACAGGAAAAACTACCCTTCTCATTAACAGTGGTGTCAGATGGATGATTAAAGAAAAAAAATCTGTGTATTTCTTTTTATACCTTTACCCCGCACGGCGTCTGTCATAGAAAGTGCAAAAGTTCAAGAAGTGACAGTGGAGCTGTGATAGGAACAAAAGATCACTGCACAAACATTTCCTCAATAAGCACTCTTGTCTGGATTTGTGTTCTGGCAGACTTTGTCAGTCAGAGCTTGAGTCCAGTTCAAAGTCTGCTCCCAGCCAAGTACAGGAAGTGTCAAGTGATTTTGAGCCAGGCTGAAATGTGTTATTATGTTCCTTCTTGAACTGCAAGCCATCAGCCCATCCTGAATCCACTGAGACTGCAAATGATCTGAAAACAGAACACATCACGATTGAAATTATGTGAGATATTTCAAGATACTGAGACTACAGCAATAAAAAGAGGGATCACATCCATTAAGGGTCAGAAAATTTAATGTGTACAGCTTTGAAATTATTTTCTACTCAGAAATTAACTGTGAGGCAAAATGTGATGCAAAAGAGAGCATCTGTGTTTAGGACACTATCCCATTTCTACACTGAAAAAACCCCATGATTATTATCTGTTATTCAATTATTGCCTCTTTATGGCATTTGAATCATCACATGAGCCAAGGGGTGAAAAACGGCACACCTTGGCTCATGTGAAACTTTGCCCTCACCCATCATGAGACCTATTGAGGTCACCTGAGGCGAGGTGTGAGTGGGGTGGAAGCACGTGGGAAGGGATCTGTGGACTGCACCTCTGTTCAGTGATGGTCATTCACAGTAAACACAAACGCAGTGGCCTCCTCTTCTCAGTTAAAAATGTGAACTTTGGCATCTTCTGACCCCAATAGGTGGTAAAAACCTGGCACTCTCCAAGTGTCTTCATAAACTTAAAGACATCAAGTTGCCTTCTTTTTTCAAGATGCTAAGACTTTCTGAATCTTTTTTTGCAGTGTTCAGCACATTAAGTACTTTTTGTGCTATGTTTTATTATGTTGTCAGTGACATTTGTATGTGAGGATGCACAACTCGCCAAATCTGCCTCTGGTACAAGGCAGTGAAAGAACACATGCAGAAAAAGAGTGATATTGCTTAAATATGTCTCCACTTTTTTGTCATCTGTTGGCAACTTACTTCGTGAAGCGCTTTGTGCTGCACACTGTTTTTACCTCAAATACCTAACAAGCAAAAGATTTCTTAAATAAAAGGTGCGGATTTGTAGGACTCATATTAAGAAGTTTTTAACTACCTGCTAAGACCTCCCAAGATGACCCTGCCAACATCCATCGTTATTCTAGTTAGTCCTATCTTTGCAAGTCTTTGGCAATTTACAGCTGCCCTTGGTGGGAGAATAAAATTTTGCATAAGATTTTAAATATAAGTTCTTTCTTACTGTTTGAGGATGAAGTTGAATCTACCTCTGTGCAAAATTAACAGAGCCAGCATGTGACCTCGGTAAACGTTAATAGATGCCGACTGGACAAACGGCCATCTTTTGTCAGTTCCTCAAAGAAGGGTTGTCTGTGTTTGTCTAAAGTGTGGTTGTTTCAAGTATCGTTTAGTTTCTCATGTAGTTCTCTCTCCAGAGTTGAAAATGTGAACTTTAAAATACTTGAGTCTGAACTTTGTATTACAAAGAACTCATGTGTGCCTGTGTGTTTACACAAGTCACCTTGAGTAGTACTTCAGTGAAGAGGTTTTCAAACAGCGAGGCTGACTTTTAGATATTGTGTGTGCCTTACGGACCCCCTTATCAACATGGTCAGTACTTGGAGCTGCAGTATAAAAATACATACTGAAACCTAATATCAAGTCAGAGCCCACAGGCATGATATACACTTATTTAAGCTTAATTCTAGTCAGGCCCTTACTCCCTCTCACTCCGTTAGTGTGTGGAGTCACACTTGAGGCTTATGAAGGGTCTCTTAAATAAGGGGGTTGTAGAAATACAGCAGCAAGATTGGAGATGACCTTGTAATCAGCATACTAAGATCATGTCTACCACTTATTAGAAGATGTGCCCCGATTCAGTTTCATTTGGATGTTTTTATCATTTTTTTTAATTAGCCTATTTTTCTATATTCACATATTGGTATTTCTAGTCAATATTGGAATTTATTATCTAAAATATACAAAAACGGTGCATTTCTTTTTGTTTATTGCTGACACGCTTGAAATAGTCACATGCTTTACCTTCCCACAGTAGTTAGTAAGCTTAGACTCTGTGTTGGAGGACTTTATAACCCACTTCCACTTCAGGCTATTTGGTGTGAAAAGCACTTAATGTGATGAATCCTCCATGCAAACATGTAAATGGAGTGAAAGTGTGTTTAGGGGACTGAACTGAATTTGGAGTTAGTGTAACTTTCCCTTCCAGAGGGCATCTTTATATTTGTATTTCATCATAGGTGAAAACCCTTAAACTTATCAAATATGACACAATATACACGTCTTGTAACCCTGAAACCTGACTGTAAGCCATGATGTTTTTATGCATGTTTTTATGTATTTAATGTCAGATAATTTGACTAAAACCTAATTCTTATCAACTAATTCCCCATAGCTTTATGTCAAATTACAAAAATGCAAACACGAATAAAGGTTTAAATATCAAGTAATATATTAAAAGCAGGAAATATTGAGTTCCTATTTACATCCCCCAAAGCTCTAAAATTTAGTGCACGATTTTGAATTAAATGCAATAAATGGAGTGCCAAAATGCATCGATACCAACATGACTGAGGCTCAGAACATCCCACGAACATGGAGGTGGAGCTGGGCACCGACTCTAACGTCAACCTGTGTTTGAAGATGTGTTGCTGCAGTGGAAAAGTTAAAAACAAGCCAGAGTTAACATGTTCAAATGAAATTTCTAACCTGTCAATGTATTTTGTAGCGAAATATCGTCAAGACATACATGCAGCAGCACATCTCACAGCGCGGTGCAGGGTCAGCTTCAATTTGCCGTGACGGGGGATGAAGACTCGGCAAACGACAGTCCTGAGATGAAGCTTTGTGGGGAGCAGTGTGAAATTTCAGATGACATGGAGAGGCCAGGGCTGTGGACAGCCAAGAAATCCTCTTCAGGCATAAATCCTCCAGACTTGAAATCCAGACCGCTGCTTGGCTAAGCTATAAATTCTTCTTAGTGGACTCTCCATTTAGTTTGAAATTTTAAACATCAAAGCTCTTAATTTGTGCAAAAAAGAGGGGAAGCAGATTGTAGGATTTTTTTTTCCCATAACACTTTGGAAAAGTAAAAAATGAAACATGACGTAAAAAAACACAAGCTATTTTTAAGCTTTTTAATTCTTTGTAACTTTATACTTTAATTCTAATGTATTTTAGAGATAAATATTAAAGTTCCATGTTTCTTAAAACAATTTGAAACTTCATAGCTTATGTAAAAGAAATCAAAGAGGTTTACGGAGTAAATGACCAGAGGAAAAGAAATACTGATAATAACTGATAATAAATAAATAATACTTATATTTTCATACAAAGCTTATAAGGATCGGCAGGTAAGGTGAGTGTATGCAGAAGTTAAACCCACATAGGGGTGAACCATAAACTGTATATACTGTGTACATAAATACTGGACTGGCCTCGAAGTCTGAAAAGTGAAGATCATGTGTAAAGTGTCTTAAATCTGCATTCTTTCTAATGGCCAGCAGCTCAAGGCTCCAAAATGGGACTTCACAAACCAATATGTGATGTCATTTTATAATGAAAACCAGAACTAAACAGCCAGATTTTAGAGAACAACTTAAAGATACAAGAATGTATTCAGTGGGAGTCAGCAGAGAGTTAAAAGGAAGGAGAACAGATAAGTGGGAAGACTAGAAACTGAAAGAAGTAAAGACAAGATTTTAAATACACAGGAGGAACTGATAAGGAAACAAGGAACTAGCAAAGGCAGGGCCAACCATCTCTAAGGAGGAAAAAGACAAAGACATGGAGTAAAAGCACCAGACAGAGATGCAGGGGAAATGATAAATGGACATAGACACAAAATAGTTTTTTTAAAAATTCACTTAATCATTTAAATAAACCTATAAGCTAAAATAATTCAAAGCAGCATAAAAATACTGACTGCTGACTGCTATTAAATATCGCACGTTAGCTGCCTGATTAATAATTGCATATTACATATGGTCTCTAAAATTAAAACCCTGAGTAAACAGAGCTTCAAACGCCTCAGGTTTCTTATAGAAAAGGCTGAGCTGGGTAAATATCAGATAGTAAATCGAGTGCGTATTGCCGCTGATCTCTGTGGTGTTATGTCGAGAGAAGAGGGGGGTATGAGGATCCTCTGAGAGGCCACGAGACGCTCCATGGCACAAGTTATTGCGGCTAAATCTGAGCAATCACAGTGCGTGGAAAAGAACACTCAGGCAAAGATTGGAGAATTGAAAGCAGTCCTCGTCGAAGCACGTGGAAGACACTCCAAGTGTCATATAGTGAGATATAATTACTATAGGAAAGATGCCCCAGAGGGAAATTTGAGAGATGCAGCCTATATGTTTCCTGTGTTTAGTATTTTTTTTTCCCCCTGTGGTCCCTGTGAATCCTTGCAGAGTGCTTGTCAGCATTCTTGGTACATCTCCAGCTCTTTGTATGCTGCTTGTTCCCCGGAAAGCATTTTCATACCATAAAATAAATGAGTTTGACTGTGCCCGGCTGCTTTATCTGCTTCATGGTGAGAATCCCAGTGGAAGGCTCCTGACACCGTGGTCCTTTTCTCATGAGTCTTTTTACAAATTTAAACACTTTACATTGTTTGTTTTGGAGGGTTTTTTTACTATCATCTGTCAGGCTATAATTACTTTTACCACTAGAGCGAGTGTAATGTCATAGAAAATTATCCCTGTACGAGTTCACACTACACACATGCACACATTTAAATTCTGTTTGCACTACCATGCTTCTCTTATCTGTTGACCCAAAGGAAGACAAATGGAGGTTACTTTAATATTTATGAATCTTGTAGTCCTTGCTTGCTGTCCTTAGTCTTACATTAAAACCAGATTTAGCACCAGGCCTTTTGAAAAATCATCTCCTAACCGACTCTTTCTCTTTCTCTGTGTCCTCTGTCCCCTCTCACCCTTGTGATCACCATCTGTTTATCCATATTGTATGATCCTCTGTTTCTGGCCCCCGTGGCTCGTCACCAGACGCTACTTTTGGCCTCCTGCTCGGTGTGTTTGTGGTCTGTGGCCTGGCATTGCTGGGACTTCTTACATTTGTCTCCTGGAAGCTGTGCTGGGTGCCTTGGCGGACTAAGGCCCACTTTCCCAGCCCATCCCTCAGCCCGGCCCGTGGCCCACATCATTGCCCGCTTCAGCCGCCACTCCTGTTACCCAGCCCCCAGCAGACGCCAGTCACCATGGCAACAGAGAAGGTGAAGGACCCCATGGGCTCGATTGGTTTCCTGGAGGCTGCGGTGAAGATAAGCCATACCTCTCCTGACATCCCCACTGATGTGCAACTCTCCATGAGGGAGCATTTCCTGCGCCGCACGCAACGCATGCAAAGGCAAACAACTGAACCAGCTTCCTCCACTCGGTCAGTCACATACATGCATGTGCATGCAAATCTGATGACACATGACACACTGTCTCATGTGGTTATTTATAATATGTGTACATATGTGCAGGATTATGTGTAAGCAGAATTCAAGACATGGAGTAATCTAACGTGGAATAAAGTGTGTAAACCAGGGGGAAGTCACTGCTACATATAGGATTGAAATTTTCTAATTTGATACCTCCATAGTAAATTATAAATAACATTGAAGAATACTGAACTCTGCCTCAGAGGCACCTCTCTCCAGCTTAAAATTAATGTCTTTAAGACTTTCTTCAGAAGTATGAATATAACACAGTGTGAAAAAAATTACTTGCAGTTTTACAAGCACAACTCCATATTACCACCTAGTTAACATCAATGATTTATTATAGCTATTATGCATACTAATACATGCCCATTGTACAGTATTGTACAGCCTGTTCATGCTGTAAGCAAAAAGACAATTATTCACATTGAGAAAGGCTTTTGCTTTTTTTTTTTTTTTAAAAAAGGGGTCATTTTACCTCGTTGCTAGGTGGTTGCTAGGCTTGTATAATTCTGCCTTTGTGGCTATCGATATAAATGACATGTTATTGTCATGATATTGGAGTTATAGGACGCTTTCATAGGTTATTATAGGTACATAAATGCTAAAAACAGGTCACTTTTGCCAGTTGATGGGAGATTACTAGGGAACGTAGTAACATCATCATATCAGATGTAGATAAGAACCCTCGGGTTACTATCGGCAAAGTAGGTAAAACCCAGGATAAACTTTCCTCCTGTTCCAGGTAAACAATTAAAGCAGCCACCAGTGACAACATAGGATACCAGTGTTTGACATATGATCTGGCAGTAAATACATTAGAGGGTTACCTAGGCAACTGGAACATCCAAAAACGAGCAGCTGTCAAACTAATGCTTGACAAGTGAATTTCTTCCAGTTTTCATGTAGCTTTTAGGTCGATTTAATGCCAACTCCTGATGGTTCAGGAGGGGTTGGCAGACAAAGAAACCAATAAAAAGACAGACAGGATAATTTTTAAAGGATAAGAATTCATATTTATGTTCACACCACTGGCGCTCACTGAGCTGTCACAGTAAATTTAACTTTGACTTTTAACTTTTACACTTCCTGTTCAAATTTTCCCAACAGGTGTCAGTGATAGTGATAGTCCCATGCAACAGAAATACAGGCCTACTTACTGTAGAAATACAGGTCACAGCCTTTAATTTCTTTTTTTCTCAGGCAAGAATTAACTTTGATCAACTGCCACTATAGCAGAAGACATAAGGTGACACATTTGGTTGTATTGTGCTGACACTAGTTTAGTTTAGAGATGGATGCCAACACTCATAGACATCACATTACAAAGCACTGAGTCTTGTCATTTTTTAAACATGCATGTTAGTCGGATAGTGTTCACTTTGGGTCCCTCAGAATCTGAAATAAATGCCGTGACACGGTGAGCCTGTATCCTTTGAAATTAAGAAAACCAAGGAAATGTCAGAGAAGCCATATGCACATGGAAGACCTTTTAATATGTGCTTGTCCTAGAGAAGGGTAAATTTTAAACTAAAATACTTTTAGTATAAAATGTTTAATATTCTAAACCTGATTCCATAGTTTTAATATCTAAACCTAACTAAACAAAAAAAGATGGTAATGTCAAAAACAAAAGTAATATCAAATTGTTAAAAAAAGCAGTCCTGCAAATGACTAATTACTGTTATTTTTGTCTTCTGGTTGGAGGTCTTGTCACTTTACTCTCTGCAGTCCCGTCTTCCTTTACTGGATTTTTGCAGGCTGCCATTTTTCATTACATTGTGAAATGTTAAACTGGTTATTTTTGTATTAAATTACAGGAAGAGTTTCCTCACCAAATGTCAGTCTGTGACGAGTTGAAAATGAGAATGTGTTATCGTTTCACCAAAGCTCAACCTCAGCTATTCCTTCCCACTTGTGTTATTCTTCTCTTTTCTGTCCTTGTAGGCACAACTCATTCAAAAGACACCTGCCCAGGCAGATGCAGGTAGGCAGTCTAGACCTAGGAAATGACTACATGGTGGACAAGGATGAAAAGCCCACTAGCATCGGTCGTATCCAGCCAGAGCTCTACCAACAGAAGGCCCCAGAATCAGAGGACTCATCCAAGAACAGCAGTAAAAACTGTGGCAAGATTAACTTCTCCCTCAAGTATGACTATGAAAATGAGTCTCTCCTTGTCAACATCCTCAAGGCAGTAGACCTACCAGCCAAAGACTTATGTGGCACATCTGACCCTTATGTGAAGATCTACCTGTTGCCCGATCGCAAGAAGTTCCAGACTCGTGTCCACCGGAAGACACTCAACCCCACATTCAGTGAGAGCTTCCAGTTTCCTGTGCCTTATGATGAGCTGGCCGCCAGAAAGCTCCATATGAGCGTTTTTGACTTTGATCGATTTTCACGGCATGATATGATTGGTGAGGTGGTGATGGAAAACTTGTTTGAGACGTCAGACCTCTCCAGGGAGACAAACATATGGATGGACATCCAGTATGCCACCAGTGTAAGAATCTATTGACTTTTTCAACTTTTCTATAAGAGGCAAAGTCAAATGAGTAACAAGTAAATGAAAGTGATGCGATATTAAAGAGTCTGACAGAGAGATTCACATCCTTTAGTTTAAACATTCACTGCCCACTTCATTTGATAAACTTGCTCACTTGCTTATCAATGCAAATATCTAATCAGCCAATAACAAGTCAGCAAATTAATACATTTAGGAATGTTGACAAGGGAAGATGACCTGTTGAAGTTAAAAATGAGCATTAAAATCTGGAAGAAAAATGAGTTTGTAATGTGGTTGTTGGTGCCAGACAGGCTGAGTGTTTCAAAAAGAATTCAGGCAACTGGTGGTACAGTGGTGTGGGCAATCCTGAGTATCCATTTGGACATAGACATGAAAATCATCTTGACAATGTAGGACAGAGCGAATAAAGGCACAGTCCATCTAGTGCAGGGGTGTCCAACTCCAGGCCTCAAGGGCCGGTGTCCTGCAGGTTTTAGATGTGTCCTTGATCCAACACAGCTGATTTAAATGGCTAAATTTCCTCCTCAACATGTCTTGAAGTTCTCCAGAGGTCTGGTAATGAACTTATCATTTGATTCAGGTGTGTTGACCCAGGGTGAGATCTAAAACCTGCAGGACACCGGCTCTCGGGGCCTGGAGTTGGACACCCCTGATCTAGTGGGTTCTTCTTAGTAATATCTACATATATATCTCCCTTAGTTCAAATTGCTGGCACTGTGCCATTTATAAAGTAAAATATAATACAACTGTGACTAAATCAAATCTTTTTTTAATTTTAAATCTTCATCATAGTTCAATCAAGATGCAAATGGAAGATTGAAAAATGCTAGAATTTAAAATGAAGCACACTACCGGCTCCTGGATGCTCATATTTCACCTCAGTGCTCCATCAACACAAACGATCTGATTTCCTTGAGAAGCTCTCTGTATTTGTGGTCATGCTCCACCATCGCTGGCAAATATGGCCCAGAATGCTTAAAACCTCACTACATTTTAGACTAATACATAAATTAGCAGCAAGAAATCATTATTCCCCAGCAGATCCTTGAGCTTCAAAGTGAAGAATAAAAATTTATGTAAAGCCATAAAAGAATATTTTTGACTCACTGCTCACTCATGCAGGCATTTTTCTATTGACTTTGTTACTTGTTGACAACGTCCAGGGGCCATTTTTAGGAACAAATTGTTTGCATTAGGTGCCTCGGACCCTTCATCATTTTATCACCTCGTCTGAGCCCTTATATCTCTCATAAGCCCCACCCCCACTCTTGTTGGACTTCTTCAGGGGTTGTTCAGTAATCTCAACATTATTGCTTAGTGGGCAGAAAAGCAAGGATCCTTCTCCTTGGCACACAAACTTTATTGAACCACCAAATGATTTTACGACAAAATCCCTTGCTCGTATTAAATTCCAGATTGGCAACATAAAGAATGCACAGATGGTGCGAGGGCTTAGTTAAAGCAAAAAACAAATACAGTATGATGTAGTGTTCGATGTGAGACTGTGTACAACACTCTGCAGCTTAATGAGCAGAAAAGACAGCAGCATTGAGCAGAGTGAGGCACGGCAACAAAAAATAACCAGCAGCTCTTCTCAGTTCACAGATCAATGAGCGATAGTCATCAATAACATCAACCCACAAGCGTGACTTTTATAAAGAATCCAGAGGAGACCAGATACTTAGTCACTTCAGACTATTTCTCGTGTGTGTTCAGTGTGTAGCTATTCTGGGAAGCTCTTTAAAGGGCTGATAAGTAGCATTATTTATTAGCTCTGACTGGGACTGAAAGCCAAATTCGTTGTAATAAAACATCCATATGGTAGAATATGAAGCAGTTCAAGTTGCATCGACAAAGAAGTCGTTTAAATTATTTAGCCTCAATTCAGTTTTATTTTTATAATGCCACAACACTGTGCTTTATATAGCAAAGTAATGACTGTACAGTATTACAAGAGGGACTCCATTGATCCGAGAATCCCCTGTGAGCTAGCAAATGGCAAAGGAAAGAAGGAAGTCCTCACTTTTAACAGGGAAAGCCCTGAAATAGGCTCAGAGAGAGGCAGCCATATCCCTCAACCTCTAAGAGCTGACCTTTTGGGAGTTGAGGCGAAAGAGAAGAAAGAGGAGAAATGAGAGAACAACAAGACAGCAAGTAAAAGCACAAGACTACACTCACTGGCAACTTAGACATTTAAGCATGTAGACATATTAAAGTTCACCTGGTGGAACTTTAAATGAAACCTCAGAATGGAAAAGAAAGATGATTTTATGGATTTGAATGTGGTGTGGTTGATTGCTGATCTACTGGGATTTTCCCCACACAGCCATCTCTAGGGTCTACAGACAGTGGTTTGAGAAAGAGAAAATATCTCTTGAGCAGCAGTTCTCTGATGCCAGAGGTCAGAGAAGAATAGCTAGACTGTGTTGAGCTTATAGGAAGGCAAGAGTAACTTAAATAACCAGTTGTTAAAACCAAGGTAGGCTGAAGAACACACATCTATGCCATGAAGAATTAAGGCAGTTCTGAAGGCAAAAACGTCGGTTCAACTTGTAGTCCATTTTGGATTTCTCTAAAATACAGGGTTAGGTCCTGCAGTTCAGCAGAGCATCAAGAGTGAAGCTGCATAGTAATTAGCGTTAAAGCTGTTTTTGCACATAAAACCGTGAAAATGTGACCAGAATCAAGTCCAGGTTTGGCAGATTGTCTGTGTCAGACAGTATTGGAAAGGTTACTTTGAAAATCACAGAATACATGACCCAAAATGTAGTTTGTAACATATTCCGTTACGTTACTCAATGTGAGTAACATATTCCGAATACTTTGGATTACTTGTCATGCTTTATACAACTATATGACTGTACTATTGCTGTGTGATTTATTATTATTACAGAAGGCTATTCTCCACTGAGCTAACATCGTTAGATGGCGTTAGCTGAGGTTAGTTCATAGACGGCATTCTGTTAGACTTGATGGATAGCATTAACAACCAGCTAGTTGCAAATAATCATGTGCAGTTCTGAAAGCAATACCAGCTAGATTTTCCAATCTTAATATAAAATGAGTAACAGTAGGGTGGGTGGACATTAGGTAAGGCTGCACTTTTTGCAGTGATCTCGTATAGAAAACTATTTCTGTATCAGTAATATGTGTTCTTTCGGTCAACTTTCAGAACTGCACATGATTATTTGCAGCTAGCAGGTTGTAATGCAGCCTTCATTAATAGTAATAAATCACACAGCAATAGTATATTGAAGATACTGAAGTGGCACATAACCCAGGTGGCTATCAGAACTAAAACAAGGTAGTTGCAGTAGGCTAATGTTAGTTTTTTTAAAAGAACTTACTTCCAGATTTTTTTTAGGTTGGAGGTGGAGTCTTTTGATCCTGAGAGCAGCTTGATTGCTGGTGTCGGAAATGCATTCCTGCCCGTGCACTGCTGGCTCTGTTGTGCTGGCTCCAGGTTCACTGTATAACTGACGCCACCAACATTAACAGGACGCTTACATTAGTAAAGCCTCTTATTGCGTGTTTTGTTTGGGTTTCTGGCAATGTGTGAATTACCAAAATTAGAGAGGGGATAGCCTAACATATGAAACGAGAAAAGACCGCCGTGTAACCCATTTATTTCAACAAAGTAACTGTATTCTAATTATCACCTATTTAAGTGGTATCTGTAACAGAATACAGTTTTTGCATGTTAAGTACATAACACCGGTACATGTATTCTGTTGCTCCCCAACACTGGTGTCAGACATGTTTGCATTGCTAAAAAATATTCATTTGGTTTAATCTAGTGGTGGAGCTGAAGGAGGCGGGACATGATGCACATAAGCACCCTGACTTTGTTGTGAATTCTTTAGACAATTCATGTGGCATTTTCCCAGTTTGTAGTTAATAGTTCTCACTGTGGTTTGCTGGAGTCCCACAGCCTTAGAAGTAGCCTTTCCTGACTGATAGATTTCAGTTACTTTGTTTCTCAGCTGCTTCTTTGGATGATGTGTAGCTTTATGAGATCTTTAAGACTAAATCACTTTGTCAGACAGATTCTATTCAAGTCATTACTTGATTCAATAGATCTGCTAGCAATCAGGCCTAGGTGCACCTAGTGAAACTCAACTTTTTTTTTTATGTGGTTAATCACTAAAAACTGCATTTTCTATTTACTAGGGTTATCTTTGTCTAATATTAAAATGTATTTGATAATCTGAAACATTTAAGTGTCACAAATGTCCAAATAAATAAGAAAACAGTCAGTATCTTTTAACAGTACTGTACCTATAAGCTCAGTCTGATATTTTTGTACCAGGGAGCTGGTGTGTTGAGTCTGACTGAAGTGGATATTTGGTTTCTGATATGCTCATCTGGGTGATCTATAAAAGTTGAGTTCTCCATTACATGTGTCAAAACAACTTTAACCGAGTGCTCTAGTTTAACATCTTATCATTTGCCAATTAAGTCTCAGAGTGCAGTCTCATAGACCAAAGCACTGACCTGAAATGAAAAGTTCAGTAATCACTGGGATCATTCTAGGCCTTCAAATCAGTGGTGATTTCCCTTCTTTTCATCCGGCCATCATGAGGCTTTTTGCTTTGAGCAACACATCTAAACAGTTTTTTTGATTGATCGCATGAAAAAAACTTTAAGGCTATCCATCCAATTGTTCTTTAGAGATTTTAATGTGCACTAAAGAGACAGCCTGATTTATAGTGCCAAAACACGCCTGAGAAATGATTAATGCTGTGCAGATGTTACTGACTGGCACCAAAACAGCCTGCATTTCTACAAGAACAATCAAAGTGTCACTTTATGCTTTTACAACGCCTGACATTTCTGCTGTGCTCTCACATTATGGCTCAACCTTCACACCCTTCAAACAAAATCCCTCACATCGGCAGCGCAGAAAGCCAAATCTCAGCTGTATGTCTGAGGAGACGTTAAGACTGCAGCACTCAGACAGACGTGTTGGGATTTGCCAATCAGTGCGGTTCTCACTGAGCTCATTCAGGGTGATTAGGGGTCTGTGTAACCTTAATACTCTTTTGGCTAATAACTCACATGGGACAGATAACAGGACACTCATTCTTCTTGAGACTATTAGCTCAGCAGGGACTCAACACAGGACTGTCGGCTGTGCTTAGAAAGTTTTTGACTTCCTCTATGAAAGCTCTTAATGGTACAAACCTGTTTTTAAGACTCATTCACACTTTGATTGCGTGTGTAATTGGGTTATATTTCATTGGAGCCCTAATATGTGAATTGGATGTACTCTGTTTTAATTTATTGCCATTGGCAATGATCTGGAAACATCTAAATTCTGACAGCGGTGAAAGATTCAATTCTCTTTGGCATCATTGGAAACTAAATACTCGTCTTCTGTTGGCGTTGATACCAGACAACAACAACTCTGATGATGGATGTCTATGGAGGGGAATGACGGTGATCAGGTCCCAACTATGATCCAAAACATAGACTATACATTCATTAAAAACATACAGATGCATGACACGTTGCTACTTCCTACCTCGTGCAAGAGTGAGATCGTCTGTGCATGCTCCTCCAAATATGATCGCATGTGTCTGTAACTTCATTTAGCTGTTTATCTTGTTGTCACATTTTGGGACTCTTTGCAACATATTCAGCCTCTGACCACATGTATTAAATTATTTGAGGTATTATATATATTATACTAGAGTATATTTTTAACCAACTAGGCAGCTTCCAACAATACTTTTGTGATGGGACGTGGTCTGCGGCGTGGCTGCCAGGGAGGCGGACGCACCTGGACGGCACCGGCAATAACGCCTCGCCGGCTTTAAAGTCTATATTGGGTCCTGAGTTTGTGTTGTTGTTCATGTGTGTGTTTGGTTGCAAGCTGAAAAGCTGCAGCCATGTTTGTAACAGCAACCATAAATAGAAGAAGTATGCTGAAAAGCATGGAAATTTTGTTGCGTCTGTCGTGCCCAATCCTGGGTTTCGGCACCACTGTAATAAATCCACGGCAGACTCGACCAAGTTTCCATGTCCAGGTGCGTCCGCCTCCCTCGCAGCCACGCTGCAGACCACGCACAACCACAACTTTATTTAAAGATACAACACATTTTTGGGTCAGCTTGAAAGAAAGGCACATGCAAAATGTAAAAGTGAGATCAGAGGTCAAATGTGACCATACACCAGTATCTTTTTCTAAATAGGCAGTAAAATTTTAAGCATAGTTTCAAAGATGAAAGAGATTTTTTTAGGAAATCTTATTTGACATTTAGGAAGAGGTCAAAGGTCCAAGGTAATGTTATATATCATTCTCTATGCCTATATGTCGTCAATACAAACAATGGCAGTAAGAAATGTAGTTTTAAATAGCTTTTTAAAGCATAATTATCACTTTGACCTTTTAGATCAATCTGTTGACCTTTAAGAAGAGGTCAGAGGTCAAATGTGATATGGTACTTTCTATTATATTAAAATTAATACACACCACACTCGTAGTTTCAAAGTTATAAGGCTTTTTGCCAGTTTTTCGACCAATAAGTCGATATGTTCACCTTGATGACCTTGGTGGATGTAAGCCAAATTTTATTTGACATGACCGCACTCTACACCCCTGCAAAGTTTTATTAGAAATCATTCAAAACTTTTTAGCTATTGTGGTTAAAGACAGAATCTACCACAGACTACCATAAACAACCTCCTTGGTGGAGGTAACTAGTTACAATTAGGGATGGGTATCGTTTAGGTTTTATCCGATACCAGTACCAAACCAGTACTTTTGAAACGGTGCCAGTGCTTAAACGGTGCTCGAACCAGTGCTTAAAAAATGGAGAACACAAAATTGGTCCAAAAAGCTCTCATGTTCAGCTGTTTTTTTTGTAAAAAGATAACAATGTTAGCCTTTTCTGCAGCTATAGGGGATTTATGGCATCACTCTTGGCTGGAAGCAGTGCTTAATCAATGGAAAAAACACAAACTTTGTCCAAAAAGCTCTCATGTTCAGCTGGTTTTTTTGTAAAAAGATAACAATGTTAGTCATTTCTGCAGCTATAGGGGATTTATGGCATCACTCTTGGCTGGAAGCAGTGCTTAATCAATGGAAAAAACACAAACTTTGTCCAAAAACCTCTCATGTTTAGCTGTTTCCCACTTTTTCTTTGGTCATTTTAGCCTTTTTGGCCAGGGTGAAGGGAGTATCTGCCATCAAACAAGAAGACAGCCGCATGTAACAAGCAACTCACACAGAGAAGAACGGCTGCTGCTGCCATCATCATCCGTCATCATTTCTGCTACACTGGCAGGGCTAGGGGCCAGGACTCTACTCTTCGAGTTCTTGGGGGATGTTGCTAACTCCGGGTCCGATAACAGGCACCACACCCGCAGTAGATGTGCTCGGTGTGAGGTCTCGCAGCAAGCTATCAAATACGGCGCATTTCTCGGCTTTTAACAAAATGCTATACGTCGCCAGGTGTTTCATCAGATTCGAGGAGTTACCTCCTTTGCACAGTATCACCTTAAAGCACTTGTTGCAGGCTGCTGAGTTTGCATCTTTTGCTGTGAAGTACAGCCAGACTTTTGACCGCTTCGCCTTGGGCGTTTTAAATCTGTAACTCTGCTCTAAAAGAACGTACGTACCTGGCCCCGCCTACTACGCTTGCAAAGGTAAAATGATTGGCTAGAATCCAAAGTGTATGACATCTCAGAAAAAAAAGCACCGAAATAAAGCACCGAAATGTGCGCTGCTTTTCGGTCTGGTTACTTCCGTTTATGTCAGAACCGGATACCGGTACCCATCCCTAGTTACAATTCCATAAGTCTTAGCTGAAACTGATGAAATGTTGTGGTACACAAAGAGAAGACTGACAAAGAGAACAATAAAGGAGTTCAAACACCAGTCTGGATTTTAAATATTTCTTTTTGATATATTTCAGGTCCATTGAAGCAAACTAAAAAAACATTTGCAAAAAGTGCAAACATTTCAGTCTGTGTTGTGCTTTCCTCAGTGTAAAATGAGCCATGCACCATTAGTCACCCCATATGTGGCTCACTCTAGGGGTGACATTGTTAATAACTTAGGGTTTGATTGGACACCGATGAATCCCACTACCAGCTGGTAAGGTCATACCAAACACATTACAGTAATATAATTCTGAAACATTAGCACCTTCTGGTGCACATAATAAAACACTGGAAATGAGATCTACATGTACAGATGAACAGAAAACGGGTCAAATCTAATCTGTTTAACTAATTTTATAGAAAAATGCACTTATATTTATTGACTCTCAAATTAATTTGTGTCCTTGTGAACCTGTGGCATTGCCTAAATGTCTCTGTTGGGTGGAGTCCCACTCTTTACTCCAAAAATAAAAGAGTCAAGAATCTCTTTGCACATGTCAGATACAGTAAATATGTACTGGATTTTTCTATAATTGTACAGACGTAAACATTTCCAAATGATGAAAAAGTTGTGTAAAATACAGAAGACATGTTTTCTCCTTTCTGGGTTTCCATTCACTTAATAATGCAAAACTGTTTTTCTCATAATCGGTTGCAAATGCAAAGTCAAAAACTGATCAAAGGCTTTTTGAAGTTCCACTAACATCTCCTTTAGAGATGTCTAGCCTCAAACTTAATGCAGGGTGGACCTTTTTGGCCTTGAATGATTGCTTGAGTAGTGTAAAATGTACGCAGAGGAATATAGAACCATGCCAAGAGACTAAACATTGACACTGATTGTAATTAGACCTCAAGGTGGCTGTAGAGTCTAAGTAAGCTCTTTTATAATGTAACGATCAATTAAGAAATGTATAGTATTATGCATCTGTCTAGAAATTATTAGTTTCTTCTGTCATGCAAATGAATCTTTAAGGTTCCTTGTTAGTGCTTACAGTTCCCTTTTGGACAGTGCGGTCCTTGTTTCAAATCCAACTGCAGTTTCATATCCTCACATCTCTCTGCTACCTCAGTCCAACAAAGAAATCTCATCTTAAAGACAGAGGAACGCTACAGAAAATGCAGGCAACCCTCCAACCTGCAGTGTGCTTTATGATAAAAGTATATGCTGCATTAAACCTGAAATGGATGGTGCAGAGATCCAAGAACAGGAGCACAATGCAGCTGCTTTTTGGTACAAAAAAGGGGAAATGTTGCATTATTTTTGCATCAAATTGACTCTTTAATGCATCTTTATGTGTAATCTGTGTTCTAAATAGATAGCTAGTCTCAGCTGTGAGACTAATCGGGGCATCAGATATCTTCAGAATCTTCAGAACAGATAACCCAATAGTGCATTATGCAGTCCTTGCTTCACTCAGTCTGAGTGCTGTAGTGGTTACAAAGAGCCGACTTTAAACAAAATATAAGCATTGATCCCAGAAACAAACCTTCAGTAAGAGACAACACACTTATTGTACATCACTTCTCCCTGAATCGAAGCACTGGGCTGAATGTCAATGTGAAACTAAAAGAGATTCTTTTTTTTTTATCTGTGTTTGTGTTTGTTTTCCCACAGGAAAGTGTTGACCTTGGAGAGATCATGTTTTCACTATGCTACCTGCCCACTGCAGGCAGACTCACACTTACTGTCATCAAGTGCAGGAACCTAAAGGCCATGGACATCACGGGATACTCAGGTGTGTTGTGTTGTGCCTGCACTTTCAGCTGCACTGACTCAAAATGAATGGTGCTCCTTTGAGAATCCAATTGTGAGCATGTCAAATTGAATAAACAAACAAAGGAAAGCTCTCTCCCTAATGCTGCATTCTGTTTATATCAGCAAATATTAATAAGCAGCACTTGCAATATTAAGACAATGTCAGCAAATAGTTTCAGGCGGTCTGTTTATTTTAATGTCCCGCTGTTCCACTTTTCTATTAAACATTTTCCCTACGATACTGATACCACTTGTGAAACGTGACATTTATCGCACGTTAAATGCCAGGCTTTAGGTGTAATTTGGAGTGAAAGTGGTAATTTTCTTCCCGTTTTAAATGACATTTCAATTCTTTTGATGTTATTCACAATTTTAATCCTTGGAGTTTTCATGGATTTAGCTGACTACCATTATCTTGATTTACTGAACTGTGCCCTCAAGCATTTGTTGGGACTTTTTTTAAGGTGGCTTACGTCTGATTAGTGTAGTATAATAGCTCGTGCAAAGTGATTTATTACTGACAGATGAAAAATGGAATCAGCATTCAGGAGACTCTCTCAGTCATGCTTTTTAGCAGTTTTCTATGGCCTCCCCTTGTCTTTGGTTAGACAAGGCATTCACTCATCTGCGTTTATGCACATTACTGATTCCTGGTTCCCCCAGCGTTGCTTTCATGTTGACACTATTAACACTGTATTCATTGGACTTCTTTGAAGATGTTTTGGCAGTGAAAGCAACCACAGAAGCTTTGTTGTTTTTAAAATTTGCCAGAGGCCTTCGTGATAATTGCTGCTCTGGCTGCTCCTGAAAGAGACGGACAACTTGGAGGTTGTCCAAACGTAATGATATTCAATTATAAAGTCACATTTTCTGCCCTTGTTCATCCTGTTTTCCTCTCACCTATCAGATCCCTACGTGAAAGTGTCACTGATCTGTGATGGGAGACGTTTGAAAAAGAAGAAGACGAGCATTAAAAAGAACACTCTGAATCCCACCTACAATGAGGCCATCATCTTTGACATCCCGCCGGACAGTATGGACCACGTCAGCCTCCACATCTCCGTCATGGACTATGATTTGTACGTACATATTTGACTTACTTATTTAGTAATAGTGAAAAAATGTTTCAGCTTTTTATCTGATATATTTTTATCCATTTGCTATTTCATTGAACACATGAAGCTCCCACAGCAGTCATGATCAGGGTGACCAGATACCAAAAAATTAAATGAAATAAATTAAATTAAAAAATAAAATAAATGCGCATGGAAGCAGATTTCCATTTAACATGTAAAGGCCAAATAACTGATATAACAAAGTACATTTTCCAATTTTCTTCCTAAGTAAATGCAATAAGGATAAAGGGTATAAAGTCCTGTATTGTGTTTTATTTCAGTGTCATTTTAGCAGCTGTTCTGTCAGCTGGGTTTCAGTAGGGATGCATCCATAGATCATCAAATGTTTTTTGAGCCATATCCAACAATTTAAGTAATTTCTTAGCCGGCTGTGACACACATACACTGTGTCGCTTCATGCCCTATCTTCACTTGTGTGAAACTGAATATAATAAAAACCCTTTCCTGACTTCTTCACACGCACTCAGTAAAAGTAATACTTTAGAAAAGTTCACATCCTGCACAGCCTGTCAAAATGTGGGCGACTGCCTCAATATGGCTTTTGGGGTCAAGGGATAAAAATGCTGTTCAGTTCCAGTTTCTAGTTGTGATGGCTTGGCTGCTAGTGGAAATAGATGTAATAAGTGTTAACACAGAAATAGTGGGAAATAAAGGAGTGGAAGTGGGTTGCAAAGTGAGTTGCATAAGCAGCTGTAACTGTGGACATCCTGGAGCACCTTAGATAGTCCATTCCATGCAGGATACAGTATTTTCCAATAGGTTATGTAAAAGGGAATATGAAAATAAACTGATGTTGACTTGTTTTGAGAAAAGCTGAGCTGCCTGGAACCACAGCTGAGTTTGACTCTGTGGCCTGCAGTAACTAATGCATTGTTCAACATGTAGCAGCAGTCTGTGTTTACCAGAAACCAGCAGGAAAATTAATAAAAGATGATCTTACTTGTGCAGAATCATGCAAGTGCAGATTTTGGCATTAGAAAGCTCCTGCAGGTGAAAAGTTTTGTTTCTGCTTACCTGAAAGTTAAAATATAGGAACAGGATTTTAAGTATCTATTTGCTGGCACATATAAACTACAATAGTTTTGTAAAAAAAAAAAAAAAAAAAATATGTAATGCTATGAAATTCTCAAACTTTGTTTAAAAGTCATTTATGAATTTATATATTACTTGTACACCTCAGAATTGGTTCAGTTTGCATTTTTCAAGGCAGTCTCAGAACACAAAAGCACAACAGTGTATGCACAACTGACTGAAGCTGACTACAGTCAGTCTACAGTCATGGTGGATGCTGGCATACATGTCTGTGTCATATGCTGCTGTGCGACAGGCAGACTGGGGGATCCAAATGCAGGACACAGATAACAAACCTTGACTCAAAAAACAGCTTTATTGCTGTAACTCATGTAGCAAAATACAAAATTTAGACTAGGCAGGAACCGAGAACGTATGGAACTGGCATTATGGAAACAATACGGACCACACAGGGCACACAACCTCAGGGAGAATACAACAAAGAACGATGGGAGACTCAGACAACAAATACACACCAGGTAATGAGGGGAGAGCAAACAGGTGGGAGACACAGCGGGAACAAATCTGGGATAACGAGATAAGGCAAGTGGGACAAAATACAGAACAGGAGCAGGAAATAAATAATACTGAAACACAGGCACAAACCTACAAACATGACACAAAGACAGAAAGACAAACAAACATGGAGACATGACTGACTGAGGAGACAAAACTAACTACAAAAACAAGCATGACTGACATAGTAATGTAGGTCTTTATGGATTCATAACACATCAAGACACCTCTTTTGCCAACTTTTAGTCCCATAATGTCTGCTACTGAATATGCCTGACATGAGCTGGGTTAATGAGTTCATCAGGGGCCACCACAACCAATGACCATTGCACAGCTGCAGGCTACACTCATCACTCACCAACAGATCTGAAGGAGGAAGCCTCATATTAGATGTCTCGTATCTTTTTCTTCGTTCTGCTCTCCTTTTAAGAGTCGCCACAGCAGACCATCTGCCTCCATCTCACCATATCACTTGCATGATCTTCTGTCACATGGACGTTCTGCATATCCTGCCTGACTACATTCATGAATCTTCTGCCTGGCAGCTCCACCTTCAACATCCTTTGTCCAGTATATCCACTATACCGGACAACTTTGCCCTAACTTTGCCTCCAAATTAGTCTCCACCTGACTTGTTTCTCTTATAAACTCATTTATAATCCTGTACCTACTGGTCTAGTAGAGCTGAAGATGCTTTTAGTCTTGTATGCACATATATTATAGTCCCGGTGTATAAAGTCTATTTAAAACACAAACTTGTGTTTCTTTTTGACTGCAATAGTTTAAAAAGTTATCAGGATCCAATAATCATATAATTACTTCATGTGAAGTAGGAGACATTTTTGATGGGGCAAAAAAACAAATATATATATATATATATATATATCATATTTTGTCTTTCTTATTAACAGAGCAGTACCAGGATTAGAGGTGTGGCCCCAAGTGCTTTATTTACAGTCTGCTATTATGCAAGGAGAAAATCCAGTGCTGCTAATAATCTTGGGGATTATGTGTTTCCTCCATTTGCACTTCACATTGTTAACAGAGCAGCGATCAGCTCTGAAGCGAGTCAGTTCTTCTGCCACAGAGCTGATCAGCTGCAGATCCACCGCATCAATCAGGGGGACAACCACACTCAGATTTGTGTCTCCTCTGATTACAAAATGGGCGTCTTACAGTTATAAACAATGTGTATGAGACGTCACGTCAAGTTAAATCAGACGTATTCATACCAGTATGCGTGTGTGTCCCTACAGGGTAGGTCATAATGAGATCATTGGTGTGATGAGAGTTGGATGCAGTGCTGAGGGACTTGGCAGGGACCACTGGAACGAAATGCTGGCCTATCCGCGGAAGCCAATTGCACACTGGCACCCCCTGCTGGAGCCCAAAAAATCTGAGAAGGAGGTAAGTTTGAGGGTGGATTATTCTGTACGTGTTTATGATTTTGGATGAGGAATCAGGGGACTTAGCTGGTAATTCTCAGCCTACTTAAGGAACATTGCTATATGGAAGAGGATTCAAACTGCGAAGGGCTCTGAAGGAGAGACTTGAAGAAAGATGCTGCTTGAGGTTTGAGCAACAGGTCCACGGAGCGCTTTGCAAATTAACTTTAAATTAGTTGTTTGTCTAATTTGGCTCATTTATCAGTACACTTTGGAGCAGCCACTGGAAAACTGCTTATGAGGTAATTAAGTATACTCTTTATGAGAATATTGATATATCTAAAAACCAAAGCAAAAAAAATCCATAAACCACCAAAAAAGATGATTGTTGTAAAACCTGGACTTCCTGGACCTGGAACTCTTCTTGACCAATAGATTAGTGCAATGATAGCTGTCTGCACATGCATTAGTATTGCATAAACAACAAATAATAATAGATAAATGGGCTTAGCACAATCAGCAAGAAAGATGTTGACAAATAGAAGTTAAGAAGCGACTGAAAAGTAGGGATGGGCATCGTTTAGGTTTTATCCAATACCGGTGCAAAACCGGTACTTTTGAAACGGTGCTGGTGATTAAACGGTGCTCGAACCGGTGCTTAAAGAATGGAGAACACAAACTTTGTCCAAAAACCTCTTATGTTTTTATTTTTAGAAGTCTCTCATGTTTAGCTGGGCTTTTTTTTTGTAGAAAGATAACAATGTTAGCCTTTTCTGCAGCTATAGGGTACATATGGTTTCACTCTATCAAACAAGAAGACAGCCGCATGTAACTGCGATGGTGTTTGCTAGTTCACCTTACATGCATTAATGTAATAATGTGGTTAGCGTACTCAACGTTAATTACACATGAACAACATTAAGCTACTCACGCAGAGAAGAACGGCTGCTGCTGCCATCATCATCCGTCATCATTTCCGCTACACTGGCAGGGCTAGGGGCCAGGACTCTCCTCTTCGGGTTCTTGGGGGATGTTGCTAACTCCGGGTCCGATAACAGGCAACCCACCCGCAGTAGATGTGCTCGATGTGAGGTCTATCAAATACGGTGCATTTCTCGGCTTTTAAAAAACCGCTATGCGTCACCAGTTGTTTCATCAGATTCGAGGTGTTACCTCCTTTGCACACTATCACAGTATCACCTTAAAGCACTTGTTGCAGGCTGCTGAGTTTGCATCTTTTGCTGTGAAGTACAGCCAGACTTTTGACCGCTTCACCGTTTGCGTTTTTAATCTGTAACTCTGCTCTAAAAGAACGTACGTACCTGGGCCCGCCTACTATCCTTGGAAAGGTAAATTGATTGGCTACAATCCAAACTGTATGACATCTCAAGAAGAAGAAAAAAGCACCGAAATAAAGCACCGAAATGTACCGTTTATGTCAGAACCGGTACCCATCCCTACTGAAAAGTAGCACAGTTTTAATTTTTATGTGTACCTCACAAGTAGGAAGTCAAAACTTGGAATTATGCTACATGTGTACCAAAGATTATAATGACATGGAAAATATTTGCTTCGTTCCTGTAAAATATTCTAATCGTTGTTACTTTTTTAAAGTTTCCTGTTTATTCAGATGGTGCCTGTTATCCTAAGACTGTAGCTCCATATTTTCAATCTCAGACTGAAAGTAATCCCTACGTTTCTTATACCGGGCTTTGGTGTCTCTAATGAGCTTCTTGTTAAGCCAACCTTCTTCCGATTGGCTGATCCTCAACAATAGAATTTTTAAATTGTACTTGGGTTGGTCTCCTATGCTCATACTGGCTCAGATTAGTACATTACAGAAATCCCTTCCTCCTGACATCACAAAGAGCAAAGAGTAGAAAAATGAAACTGAGCTTACTTACATAAAGGCTTTATTCAAAAGTTATCCTTTGCCTTTCCCCTTTGTATATACACTTACCAGCCACTTCATTGGGTACACCTGTTCAACAGCTCATTAGCACAAATACCTAATCACCCAATCACATAGGAACGACTCATTTAGGCATGTAGACACAGTCAAGAGGACCTGCTGAACCTGAAAGTGAGCATCAAAATGGAGATAAAAGGTTATTTAAGTGACAATGATAATGGTATGATGGTGCCCGACCAGTTGGTCTGAGCATTTCACAAACTGCTGATCTACTGGCATTTTTCCCTCACAACCATCTGTAGGGTTTACAGAGAATGCTCAGAAAAAAGAGAAAACATCCAGTGAGCGGTAATTCTCTGGGCAGAAATGCCTTGTTTATGCCAGGGGTCAGAGCTGACTGGCCAAACTGCTTTAAGCTGAGAGGAAGGCAACAGTAACTCAAATAACATCTCTACTAAAGCTTTCCCACCAGGCTTGTGCTGGTTCTTAATCTAGAACAAACTCTGTGCATTTCATCCACTCCTGGCAGCTAAGAATAGGAAATTGAGGCTACAGTTCAGGCAGGCTCACCAAAATTGGATAAGAAGATTTGGGAAAAGGTTGCCTGGTCTCGTGAGTCTCGATTTCTGTTGCAAAATTCAGATGGTAGGATCAGAATTTGATGTAAACAGCATCCTGCATTGTATCAATAGTTCAGGCTGCTGCTGGTGGTGTACTGATGTGGGGAGATTTTCTTGGTACATTTTGGGGCTCCAAGTAACAGATGATCATTTTATAAACCCGACAGCCAACCTAAGTATTGTTGCTGACCATGTCTATGCCCCTATGACTATAGTTTACCCATCTTCTGATGGTTACTTCCGTAAGATAACACGCCATGCTCATCAAATCATCTCAAGCTGGTTTCCTGAGCATAATGATGAGTTCACTGTACTCGAATGGCCTCCACAGTCATGGGAGATTCCCATGAAGAATGTGACACCAACAAAGTGTATTAAGCAACTGTGTCATGCTATCATTTTAACATGGACCAAAATCTCTGAGGATTGTTTCCATTACCTATTTGTAGGTGATGGGAGGCAAAAGGACGGCCAACCCAGTACTAGAAAGGTGTACCTAATCAACTGGCTGATGAGCATATAAAAAAAACAGAACCAAGGAAACACATACCATGCCCACTTTCAATGCAAATGCAGCTACAAAGCAAATATCAATCAGAATACACATGAAGCAAATTTAAAAACCATGGTAACTTTAGGAAGTAGTGAGAGCATTGCTGAACCCATGGCAACAAATTCAGTGTTTAATTCTGACAAAGCGTTATAGGAATTGCCGTTCCAAAACTTGATGGATATTTAAAGGCAAATTTCATTATACACAAGCCAGCACTAAAGATAATAACTGTGGCTTTCTTTATTTCTATTATAATTGCAGCCAAATCATAAGGCCTTTTACAGCTAGATGTGACTCTATTGCATTTTGCATCATTAAAGAAAGTTTTCAGGAAAATAGCTTCAAGAAAATGAAAATAAAAGAAAGTTCTGGGGAATAAGGTGCAGGTGATTAGGGAGCTTTCTTTGTTTTAAATTGAGCATTTTAAGGCACAGAAGAAGAAACGATGATGACATTTTGCATGTTTAGAGTCGAGGTTTCATGCTACTTTTTTATCACTTACTGAACGTTCTGACACACTGATTTGACACCTTTGTTTTGGCCGATATTGAAAGTGAGCAAAGCGACATATGTGCCATGAATCACTGCCTTGTGTCTGTGTGCCCTGTAGTGGAAGGCGAGGACAGCCAGCTTTGACAGCCAGGGCTCCTGCCCTTCACCCAGGCCCCCAGCCAGTCCCTGAGCAGAGCCACCTGTGACCCAGCAGCCCAGAAGGGGGTTTCCGCCCTCCTGCTAAACCACTTCCTGTCTGTCTGATTGAGGAGAAATACAACCCCAGCGTGTCTCCCTCTCCCACTTTCTCTCTCTGTTTCTCCCTTCCTCGAGTCTAGTTCCAGAGCACTCCCAAGAACTGATCTCGGACTACCGTCAGTCAGTTAGTTGTGTAAAACCAACTCTGTTTTCGGGTTAAAATTTAGGGTCCTCAATTTCAAATGTGGGTGTTTTGATGGGCCGAAGTCATTTGGCGGACATGCAGTCTGCAGATACTGAGCCGTCTGAGCTGAGACGAGCTGATTCCGGTGTCCTCACAGGAGACTTTTCAAACACTGAAGATTCAACATTGCACTGCAGAGACGTTTGATGAAAAAAATAAAAAAGCTCAGTCGGATATCACTCCTTGAAAGCAGTGGAGGTTTCGCAGAGGGAAGCTGAGGACACGGCCTCAGCAGAAAAGGAGAAGACCTTAAGAGATCTGAAGCTTTTTCAAAACTCTACAGCTGTATAAGAATAAACGATGCTGAGTGTAGCATTTTGGAAATATTAGATATAAAACCACTCCACCATTCGTTATTGTTTGTGATGCTCCAGCTGAGTTTGCTGTACTTCCACTTTCATCACTAACAGAAGCAATTATCAGATCTCCATCTTATTGAGGAGAGGCGGGATCAGACTGAAACTAATATATTGTCAGCCTGACAAACTGCAGCTTTGGTGTGTTTTCAAAAGCAGACATTTTACATGACAAAGAAGAAAAAGCTGCAGGATTATTGGGCTTCACAGCAGAGCAAATTGGCTGCATTGCAGATTTTTTTCGGGTCTTTGTCCATTTTCAGCGTAAGAGGTAGGAGGTTAAATTACCACACAAAGGCACAGCCAGATTCTAAAAGACAAAATATAATTTTGACAAACAAAAGTTTTCACAGAGGGAGCTGCAAAGGTTTCTGTAAACAGGGAAAATGCGAGCACACTTTACACACCCTTACCTCTTTCTCTGTTTGATGTTGCAATCTCACCCTCTCTTCCAGGTGAAAGCTCACACCAACGCTCATGTTTTCTTTCAGAGAAAAACACTTTTCAGAAACACTTCTTTGCCACGTATTGTGTTTTTATGTTTGTTTTTTTCATCTGATTTTGGTGGATGTGTATAGCTTTATGTACAGGCATCTGCTGGTTACCGTATGTATGTTTTATCTAAACAGAAAAAAACAGAAGAGAAATACAATGATGAAAAAAAACTGACTTTAAATTTATGTAGCCTTGTTGGTGGTAAGGATTTAAAATACTAAATGGAAAAAAAGAAGAAATTCCTTCCTTTTTAGAAACATTCAACTTTCTTGATGTTTATGCTGTCTAATTATACTGCTGGATTCATGTACAGGGATAAATTATGCTGGATCTGTAATATGTGGCATTTGGAGGATATTTGATGTAAGAAAATGTTTGATCTGTATCAGTATTATTCATTTGATTGGTCCCTGGTTATTATTGGCTCTCTTTACAGTAACTCAAGTTTTAGTTGGATAAAAGATGATGGATGCAGTCTGCGTATCTATGGAGTATACACCTTTGATATGTTTGATACAACTGCCTTTTACTCCAGACATTATACCGAGTTACAGTTTTGAACAGATCATTGCATTGCTTTATCGTACTGACTTTACACACTAGCAGCTGCAATGCTGCACAAGTGCTGATGATGCAATTTCAGTCAAGCTCCCTCATAACCCTTACATACAATGGATACTAAATTTGTGTAAGCTTAATTAAGCACTTACTTGAACAAGTTATAAACTCGTTTTTTTATATCCAATTATGTTAAGCTCATAGACTGTATATAAAAGATGTCTGCAGCCAACGTGATACGACCCTTTGGTTAATAAAGTGCTGTTGTGAAGCTTAAAGCTGCCCATTTTTACCATCACCATGTTGGTGTTTTGGAGCCCTATGTGATGAGAGAGGGATGGATGATGCTGAGAAACTGAGGAACACTCCACTCTCATAAGGACTCATCAGTAGTGTTGGGTGTACCATGTTCCAAAGTAACACATTATATAATATTATTATATATTAGTATAGCATTTTTCAGTATCACAGTAATGTAACATATTCTTGTACTAAATTCAGTACTTACATTACAGTTACAATTATGTCATTACTTACATTCATAAGCATCACGTTTTCTGTAGAATTAAAAAAACAAATCAAACATGGCTTTTTAAATGTATATTTACACAACAATCAGCTGATTTGGAATGATAATCTCAGAATGGTCTACATCATTTACGGAGTGGAACTTTGGATATTCCTTTTATTTTTATTGTATGAAAGAGCAAGAGCGCAATGGCAAAGTGCAAACTGCATCTAGAATAGAAACAGCCACATTATACTGCTCACACAGCATTGGCTCTTTGCAGGCATCTGCACAGAGCATGCTAATGCAAAAGCTAGCAAAGAAAGCACATTGTCAGTTCTGTGTTCATAGGTGACACTAAAAGGCAGATCTGATATGTGTGTCCTCATTCGGAGAGGGATTTGTGTCAGTTTGTGCATTATAGCTTTGGGTTTATATAGTTAGCTGATTATTAAGGGAAAACACAAAATTAATTTAGCAAGTAGTATAACCAGTTAATTTCCCGAATGAGTAATTATGTAATGTACTACATTACTTATGAGGAAAGTAATGAGAAATGTGTAATGTATTACTTTGGAGTAATGACCCAAACGCTGCTCATCAATCATAGCTTAGGCCAACATAAAGCACATTCTGCTTCATTGTTTTAAATGCGAGTGGCAAATTTGACAAGAGATTTACTGAGACTCAGTGAACAGAAGGAATTTTCTTTCTGTAGACTTGCAACCTGATGAGTCGGCCTCTACTATTTATTGGAAGGAAACTTGCTTAAGGCACTTTCCAAATTGGCTTCACTTTTCAAACCAGGAGGCTACGTCCATCTTTTATTTACAGTCTATTGTTTAATCCCCAAACGTTAACTCTTAAAATTCTTCAGCCTTGACTTCTGTAACTTTATTAGTTTTCTCACAAGTACTTAAACAATGCCAGGAGAACCAATTCAGGAAATTATCTAAGCCATCCTTTCTCATATGGATCACACAATAGGACATAATCTGAAGTTCTGTCACTCCCAAAAATGATTCCTTTTGGTTTAGACAAAGGTGCTGACTAGATAGATCATGCAGGAGACATTACAACCATTCACAAGCCGTGAAACTTCCGGACTGTTAGCTGCGTTACTCTCAAATTAGCACAATCAATTACCATACAGACTTTGTACTGAGGAGCTGACAGGTTAAAGATCATCTAATGCAACAAATATTTGAGCTTTTACAGATTCTCCATCATGTAATAGTTAGAAAATGTCAGCACCCAGAACTTTTAGTGCATTTGTAAAAACACCTTTGACAAATAGCATGCAGCAGCAGGCAGGGTTTTTTTTATTTATTTATTTTTTATTCAGGGCAGATGGCAAAATGAAGCACAAGTTGCGGTATCACATAAAACGAATACAAGCCATTTCATGGTTCCTAGCTGGTTGCCGGCATGGCCTTGATTCTGCTCTCTTATGATCAAGTGTGACACTTATTAAGATGAAAAGCAGTTTTTTAACTGAAAATATTTCGTCATTTTTTGTAGATGGGATCAATCAGAAAATCCCAGGTTTCCATCTTGAATTACCACATTCACAAGATTTTCAGAAAACTTGACTCCAAGGTAAAGGTCACGAAATTCACCTTTATACAAGATTTTTTGTACATGATCCTATGATATCAATTTGAAGCTCCTACGTCATGTGATTCTTGAGTTATCGCATTAACAGACTTAGATGTTCACACCACCCGCCCACCAGGTGTGGTGACGACAAAACTCCATCAGCCTTTTACAGCAGAGGGGAAAAAAGCTATACATATAGAGGGTGTCCAAATTTATGGGCTGCATCCTCCTGAGGCCACCTTAGTAGGCCGATTACGTCACAGCGACGCGACAAAGGCTGTCCAAATTTGTAGACTCCCCGAATTTGAAGGATGGGTCGGGTGTGTCCCTCGTGGCCCACCATATCCCAGAATTCATAGCGTGGCCCAGCCAATTCCAGTTTTCAACAAAACCGTTACTAAGTTTTAATATTACTCTTATTACTCTTTCTGGGTCACAAAATATACTTTTAAGATATTTTCAGGCGAGAATGTAGCTGTGTAAACTTCAAATATCTGCTCGGTTTATCAAGATATCACATATCTGCAAAAGTGCCCCGACGTTTTCAGAGGCGTCTGTTACCCACCAGCTCGATAGCTAGCCGGGGCGATAACAGCAAACTCCCCACACATCATTTTGAACCCCCCCCCCGCGGTCTTTCGCTTCTCAGGTTAAACATGATATATGAATGTTCGAGAATTTACGTCAGTGTCCTGTTATATATTAGATAGAAAGGAGCAGACGGCTGAGTTTATTAAACTCCACCGAGACAGCGGTGAGGCAAAACTGAAGGCTGGACCGTCCAATTTCACAGCCGCTCACTTCCGGCCTACCCGACCTTCGGAGGACCCGGCCCACGTAGACCGCGAAGGCCGGGTCTTCAGGAGGATGCAGCCTATGAATTTGGACACCCCCCACAATATACAGATTTTTTTTTTTTTAATGGGCCAATCTCTCCTTCAAGGTTACTTTCTGGTGAACCTCTGGACTGCTCTCATTAAGGATGTATTTTTAGTCTACTTCTAACCACTTCCACTTGTGCATCTGCTTTTTAACGTGGACCTCGATCACACAGAAACTCCTTTATCATACCAACCTGACTTTCATGTTAATTTATCTCTGGTTATGAGCGCTAGCTATCCAGCAAAACTTGTGAAAAAAAGTCACCTAATTTACTGTTTTTTCTGGCAACCATATTCTTATTTTATATTACTACAAGTTACCTTTGTTAATAAAGATATTCTGTGGTTTTCTACCTCCCTGTTGCATGCTCATACACAACTCTTTGTAAACAAAAACAAAGTTTAACTAAAACTATACTAATATTGTATAATTAGGATTTTTTTTTTACCTTTGTAACAAGAATAAAAATTTATTTCATAATTTTCTGGAGTTAAAATCAGGACATTTAGCCCAGACATGATAATATGCAGAGTAAATGTTAAGCAGGGAGGCTGACAGACAACATTTAAAGATTATATTTGGTAGGGCTTGTACAGATAATTTTTTTTTCTGACATGAGGACCATTTATTAAATAGTAATTTTGCATTATAACATCAGCCTACAGCAAATTTAATCTCATATTTAACAATGTTCTTGGCAACGGCACACAACCGTCTAGACATCTCTGGGAAAGGAATACTTAAACTCAGTTGCAGGCTGCTGCACAATGAACATGCTGTTTATCACAGAGTCTGTGAAAATGTCATTGAAAAGTTGGGTCCGGATATCAAGACATGAGCAGATGGATTCAGCAGACCGAGTAGGGCCTGTTTTAGTCATTTCCTTCATGGGAAGTTTACCCAGAGAGAGCAGTTTAATACTGCTGTATTTCCGTAAGAGGCTGGGATGACAAAGCGGGGGCAGCTGATGGGTGGACAGGTCAGTATCTATAGAGCAGTGGCATTTCTCTAATTGGCACTTGTTACCATGAGAGTGAGTCAGTGCATTATTGTTTGTGCTTGGCGTAATCCATCATAGCATCTACACCCCTTTCACAGATGTCTGAAATTTGCTCTCATCCACGCAGTTTTCAATGGTGAAATTCCTCTGTAGACTAACACCAATATTCATCGATTTCTAATATCTTATTTAAATGTAAAATCTGAAACATGTGTTGAAATATTATAATGTAGTTTCTGTTCTTTTATAAAACGTGCTTTATGATGGTCTAACAATGTGGTGTGTTTTCATAGTAGATAAAATCTGTTAAATCAATTGCCTCAGTTTATGGACTGTTTAAAGACCTTCTGGCTTTGCCTAATATTGTAATGTTTCTTGAAATGATCTCACATCCCTTCCAACTGTTACGATAGCACTGAATTTCCAATTTTTTTATCGGGCATTTTGTATTTGTAATAATAGAAATGTTTGAGAAAATGTTAGTTCAGACAAATGTCTATTATGGGTTCCTTTTAGAATTTAGATCATTTCCACCGCGTTCTTTTTGTCTTAACAAGTCTGAAAATCCACATCAGAAAATTGCTTGTTGTTTTTTTTCTCCCATGGGGCGTGATGTGTTATCAGTTCTGTGACATGATTTTCATTTCTTTGATTAAAAGACTTCTGCAAAATAGGCTCTGTGCTGAGAATTTTCTGGCAAACACACCATATAATGACAACACAGCCAGCGGCTTAACAAGCAGGACTGAGCACGGAGGAAATGGGATTCCGACTGAATCAAATGGTCGAATTAAATGAGGGGTGGACACACACACACAGCACACAGCAGTTAGGACTTGACAGGCTCTACTAAACTGAATGGCATTTTCATGGTTTTGTTTGTTTTGTGTCATTTTATATTTAAAATAGTAGCTAAGCTCTGTATATACTGTATTTCCTTTATGTGAATTTGGGAGACTGTTATCCATGTTGCATTGCAGGAATAATGAGCCTCACAGATTCGTGTCTGTGAGAGTGTAAAAAATGAGTAATAAGGGGTCAATATAATCAGGTTTTCACCAAGTAGTGGGAAGGTGACCTCAAGAAAAGGCCTCCAATAATGTCCACCAGCATGTTTGGTTACTTCATTGATTTTTCTTTTGTTATAAAGGAAGTGTTCTGCTTATTAGCACTCCACATTGCAACAGTTGAGCACGTATTATTCAAGAATCCACAACACAATGCTATTTTTCTAAGAGCAGAAACAGAGCAGAGAAATAATAACCTCTTCACGCTTCACTAACTGAATTTGTTATTGCGAGTTTGTTACAGGCCACTTCTTCAGATCACCCTCAGAGGTGTTCTCTAGCATTTTCATGAGAACTGTTACTGATAGACTAAGCTGATGTCGGAAGTCTAAAAACATAACCATATTAGTTTATCATTGTTACTTAAAGTGTGGTTCAGTAGTGGCTGCATGGTGCATTCACTTCAAGAGCAAAAGATCTTTGGTTTGATCCCAGGAGACCTTTGGGGGATGTGTCGTGTGTAATCCGACATCTGCCAAAACAAATATGCAGAATGACCTACTTAAAAAAAGGGACATACCAAAGGTAGCTTGACTTAAAACGCTGTTCTGGAGGACTGAAGATTCATGCATACATGTTGTTTCAGCACGTGAGCTCTGGGGAGCATCTTTGCTCACATGATCATCGTAGCAACAACTACGAAACACTCACAGCTCACCTAACTGAGCTTCCATTATCAGTTAGCATGAGCAAACCCTTTTCATGTAAAATAGGGTGATTGGAAGATACAATAATCAACTTCCCCTTTATTGAGATGTTAGACTGTATAAGCAATTATCCCACTCTCTGGATAATTACATAATGGGTTTTGATTGGCTGCTGGCAGCACTGGGGCATTTAAAGAAAAACTATGTTTGATTAGCTGGCGCTTGAATTCGTCTTAACTTTTCAGTCCCCCAAGCAAATAAAATGGTTCAGTTCAGCAATGAATGACATCAGCATTAGATTGTATTTCTGAAAATCAGACAGATTATAACACTACTGCCTGTCTTACACTTTTTATTTCTGGTTGGGTGTAAGTCAAAATTACCACCAGATATTAATTCACATATTAGCTGCTTTCCAGCCACCAGTAAACATCACAAACAGAAGAATGGGCTACCTAAGAACTTCTAATTTTATTAAAAAACTGGTAACAGAAAGGCGCACAGACAACATGACTCCCCCTACACCAAAAAAACAAAATTAAAAAAACCCCCTCAATGTTCTACTGTTTAATGCAAAATGACAAGATTAGAGTCTTACTGATTTATGCTGCGCATCTATTATTCTTTTATGTATGTTGACAGTCTCCTGCATCTTGCTGGACATCTTCATTTTTCTGGTGAGGACGTGTAATAAATTAATCCAGTGATCATCATATTTACCACGAATTGGCAATGACCAGTGACGGAGGAATTTTTTTTACAATCAAATAACAGTATTACCTCACTGCACATAAAACTATGTGTTAATAGCCAATTTGATTAAAATATTAAAATCAAAAGTAAAGCATTGAGCTCAGAAAAAAAAGGGGATGACAATAGAAGAATTTAAAGAAATCCAAGTTGAATTAAGTCTTCAGCACTGTATGACATAGATTGGGGATTAAATATATCGATGAAGATTAAGGTGTGTATTAGCAAAACAACTGATGAACTAGTTTCTCATTACCCTGACAAAGATTGTGAAGCCTGCGCTTGCTTAATCTGTGTGTTTTATTAAACTGGAAATGGCAGATGATTTTCTTCATGATATGAATCATCTCTGTGAAGCTGAGGCGGTTTTGGTATCTGACTGGGTGGGATGCCTCCTGGGCAACTCCTAAATAAGTTGTTCCAGGCATGAGCCCCCAGAATACACCCAGGACACACTGAAGGTATTACACGTCTCAGCTTAGATTTTATGCAAACAGAAATATGACAAAAACGAAAAATTCCAGTTGTGTGGATTCCTTAAAATGTGTCAGCTTTGCCTGGTAGAGGTTACATTGGACCTCCTTTTATTTTATTTTTGCAGAAATTCACACAGTCATTTCCAACGCATCTCGAAGACAGTGAGAAATTCTAAGTTGTTGACTTGATACTAAGACCAGACACCACACTTATAAGAGGAATAGGTTCACTTGGTGGAGACAGAAGTTTTTGTTCCGTTTACTTCAAAGGTGCACTCTTTAATTGTTCAGATAACCTTCCTTTAAGTTAAAATGTGAAACCACAGCCAAAGGTCAGCAATTAGCATGTCATCTTATCATTTATTTTCTGTGAAAACATTCATATTTATATAAAAACACACTTTAGAAATGAGAAAAATCAAACTTCCAAAATTTATGCAAATCTTAGCTGTCTAGTCAAGGTGTACAAAAGGCTATGTTTAACCATAATTTAAAAAAAAAAAAAAACCCTTAAAGTTCTGAGAAGAAAGGGATGTTATGTGGTTTAACTATTGCAGAAACAAAGTATCACATGAATAGGGAAAAGGTGGATAGGCTATATAAATTCCCTGTTCCTATTTTTTTTTATATGTCTTTGAAAATATGACACCACTTCTCTGCTGTCAAGCCAGGAGTTTCCTCTTCATGGTCAGTCTATAAATAATTTGGTAGCCGTCATCCCAGCCGTAAAGCTGCTTCTCCTCAGGGTTGTATTTCAGACTAGCGTGGGCCCCGTACCTCCTGGGGAAGTAGATGAGTGGAGCCTCTTCACTGAGCACCATGTCGTTGACGTCAAAGACACACTGAACCCGCGAGCGACTGGCCAGACGGGTGTTGTAAACGACATAGACAGTCCCGCACACTACAAAAGCCGCCTCTGCATTTTCCCGCGGGCATCGAGTGTCCCAGATTTGCTCTATATCAAGAGTGGCAGCGTCCATCTTTGCTAGGCTGATGGTTGGTTCACTGTCACTGGGGGCATACAAGAGCCAGAGACCCCCATCATCTGCTGCAAGGTCTGCAACAGTCTCTGGATTGAGGTTGTAAACAGTGGCACGGCCCTCCACAGGGAACATGGCAGTTTCTGTCACTGAGCCACTCAGAAGGTCATATTTAACCACCTGCATATCTGCTTCAGCCTCCTGCTTTATGTAATACAAATAGCCATTGTAAACAGCGCTACCAGGGCCGCTCCATTCAGAGGGAAGCCTGATGCTTCTGCTGCCTGTGACTCCCAGGGAGCGTGAAAAGTCAAGTAAAGATTTGAATTGGTAGATGGTGTTTCCTGATGTGCCATTAAAAATGTAAACCTTGGAGGATCTCGGGTCTCTGGTCCACATGCCCTTGGGACTGCCCACTCGCTTCATGATTTTCACTGATCGGATGCCAGAAATTATTTCCACACAGTCTGCAGCGAGAGAAAAAACACACAGAAGAGGATATTGGTGAAATGGAAAGAGCCACTGGTTATGTTCACTTATTTTAAATTCATATACTAGTCATATACTGCATATACTTTAAATGATGTACATATATTTTTAACTGACCAGTACATCCATTTAGTCAGCTGCTCCAGTTGCAGATCATATTTGCCAGTCAGTTAATAATACCAGACATTATTTTTGTTAGTGCTGCAGGTCATTTCCATTTCCAGTAAATATCCCAGACCTGCCCAACAAACCCAAAACATTCCCTCTAGTAATATGTGAAGGAAGGAAAAAGCAACAACAAACCTCTTATTTGAAAATCCCGGAAACCTGAAATGTTTATATGATAAGCTGTAACTGTCTCAGGTTATCTGAAATATCATTTCAGATAAATAGTACTTAATACAAAATATAACATATAATAACCTTTACGGCAGTGCCCATCATACTGTTCCTCTACAATTTTACTACCAAAGAAAAAATACCCTCTAATAGTTTAATTAAAAAAAACAACAACAAATAATATTAGCAAAAGCAATAACAAAATAACTACAGCTGTAAACTAAGGAGGCAGCAATAACTCCTCCATAAATTACACCTGTGACAACAACATTATTGTCACTGTTACTCTGTTAACAGCATAGACCGATTATAAGAGATTACTTAGCCTTATACATGAATCTATGCAGATCCTACAACATAGACTGTTTATACTTTTACATGGCGTGTCTGCGTTGTCTGCCACCAGAACACTAGCTGGCGGCGGGATTTCTTTTGTTCAGTTGCTCCAAGAAACACTGAGACTGTAACGTGAAAATCACAAGTTCGCTTAGTCCATTTGTTTCACAAGTGAGCTGATGGCTGTAAGTTTGAGTTATTTTTTTATTCGACCCTCATTAATGTGCCATTTGCTGTGTGGAGCCCTGCCTTATTGCTTTTCTTACTGTAATCCATGTGATTGATTATCTGTTAAAGGGAAAAAACAGACCAAACTGGAAAACAGCCGGAAAGAGTTGCACCCATATTCTAAACCTCATGTCAAAACAGACATTACAGAATTGTATAAAGATATAGAAATGCTTAAAAAAACAGTGGAATTAATAAAAACATAATTTAAACATATTTTTTCCCCCATTTAGTTTCACTAACATGTTTCAGTAAAGTGCAACTCTTCAACTGAAATGTGTATTTGCAGCCTTTCATCCAGCAGCCTGTGGTTATATCTATCTGGCTCTCTAAATTAAAGGCAAATTCAAACCAGTCGGGGAATTGGACTCAGACTCATATGAGTGCAGCACAAGGGCAGCATGAAGAGAAAGAAGACTAATATCGTTCTTTTGCCAAAATATACACAAAACGGAAGCCCCAATGGCATGTGTGCCAGCATTGTGCTTGCAGAAGCTGAACCGGGTCTCTACAATGCAGTAAAGTTCATTCTGGGTCACTTCACAGACATTCACAATGGAGAACTGTGTGCAGAGATCATTCCGGCGAACATGAGAATAATGTCACTGACCTCAGGCCACTTTCTGTCCTTCCCTCCATGAATAGATTGCACACAAAAGCTAATAGAGCAGGCTGTTGTGCCATCATAGACTTTATTTTAATTTTGAGAATACTGTGTATGACCATCATTATGAGCCTAAGCAAAGGGTTTATGATATTACAGCCTAATCCTTGAATTAATGTGTTATTGACTGGCTTGTGAAGTCACCCAGTAAAATAAAGAAATCAATATTTTTTTCATTTGCCTTGCAAGGAGAGTAAATGGCACCAAAGCAATTTAATGATCTCTCATTGGGGGATTTTAGTTTTTGGAACCATTTAAGTGCAAAAATTATACATCTCCAGCTTAATGTGCCACATTCACTTAAATCTGCCAACATGGAGTAGGAATTAAAAACTGATTTCACAACTTTTTACATCATGTTTTAACCAGGCTAGTATTACCTGAGTTAATGACTCAGTGCAGGAGTTGTATTGCAGCACCGTTAGCAGCAGTTCGCCTTGGGACGTGATGATTATAATGACAAACGCTGCGCTCAAACAGTGCAAACAGGGGAGTAGCTCTGCGGAAATAAATGAGTTGCATAAAGCCAGAATTCTACTGGAAAACATGACTGCACAGTGACTCAAAGCACTCTGCTAAATGACTTGTAACAGTGCCGTGTTTGTTTCCCATTTTCCAGAGGCATGGCTCTTCCGAGACTCTCTCTGCAGAAGGAATGATGTGGAGCCCGGTCCTGTAGATGTGTAGCTCTAAATATATACATCCCAAAGGATCTGACTGTGTCATTCCTTCACTGTGAATTAAAATAAAAGATCAAACACCTGAAGAGGACATTTTTGCTGAGATGCATAGCTCACCAGAGACTCTAGACTGCAGCTCCTCCCACTCTTCTTCTTCCTCTTCCTCACCTCTGCTTTCCTCCAGCTCCCAGGCATCCTGCTCCACTACCTTATCTGCCCTGTTCGTACAGGCCCGAGGGGACATCTGGGTTTCCACGTAGTCCATCTCTTGTTCCACTCGGTCCACTCGAGCAGCTGCTCCTTCCAAGTCTTTGAAGAGCATGCTGTGGTGATTCTTTAGTCCATCCATGGCTTCGGCAGTCAGCTTTTTGAAATCCTTCATCTCTGTGTGGTACCGATGGGATTGCTCATGCCACAGCTGCATGCGGTCCTGTGAGATGTGCAGAAAGCAACACAAGTGTTAAAATGTACTGGAAAATGTGTTTGTTTTTCTCTTTTTTATTCAAACCAGATGACAAGGAAAAAAAACTGTGTTTACACTGTAGCAAATGCTGAGGTCATCAGTTTGATACAAAATAAAATTCCTGCCATGCAAACAGTATAAACAATGTATCCTCTCCATCTTCTGCTGCTGATGGAAATTTTGAGTCTGTTTGATGACCAGAGTCACTCTGTGGAGTAAATTTCCTTGATGTTTTGGTTTTAATTCCAGGAAGCTTTGATGTTGTCCATCTTTATAGTATCTTTGCAAACATTCATTTCATCTAGAAAATTAATCCCAGTTATTTTGAGTGCTACTGTTACTTATTTTACACCAACACAGTATCTGTGTCCAGGACTGTATTGTTAGAGCCAATTCTGCCTTGGTGCCCTTTGAAAACCAGTCTACATTTGGACAGGTTTGATAACAAACTCTCTGTGCTGTTATGGAGTGGAAGTTTAAGTAAATACCTTCAGAATAAAAGCAAGGTGGAAGAGATCTGTGGGTTTCATTTGCAAATCACTTTATGCAGTTTTCTTCCAGTGTTTTGTAGGGCTGTGCAGTTAATTCAATTTAAACTGAATAATAACATTCAATTAGAACTTAATCAGTAAAACATTTTTTCTGGCCTATTGTTTTCTGAAGTATATAGCATTGTCATTTTGTGATTTATTTTGGTGGAGTTTTTTTATTGTGTGTGGATGCAACCTGCTGCAGATTGAATGCAAATTGGACACACAACTGCATCTATAGAAGAGATGTAGGAGGAAGAGATTTTGGCTTTGAAAGTAAAATATCTTGCAATTTGATTTGAAGTTGTGGAAGTTTTTCACAAGATAAAACTTAAAAGATCTCTTGAAGAGTAACTTGCAGGAAATAAATGCCAGGAAAATATAGATTGCGTTTCAAAAAAGAATACATTTATGTCTTTATAATGCAATGACATGAACAAGAAGGAAAAGTTAGCAGAAGTAATTTTTGCTCCCAATAATGGGTTTGACTGGCAAGATCTCTAAAATAATTTAGTCACTCACCTTAAACTCTTAGCTGTTTTTATTATTTTTCCCATTGAAGTAGTGGTTGGATTTTGTAAGGAAACACAAGTAACCATGTTGTATGGTTTTAAAATGCTGTGTTATTTTGTTATTTTGGTTACATAATGAACACAAAGGGTTAAATCAGTGAAAGAATAAAAATAAAATGACCGTTCAGACCACATTCAGTCTGCAGGCTCATGTCCTCTGTGCCACCTTTATTTTGATTTTCTAGCTGCTGCAGATCTGGCTCTATTTTTCTCCATTTGCCACGTTGCTTTGTAATGGTTAGTTACTTGAAAACAGTGTGTGTATATGTAATTTCATTTTTCAGTGACCCTAATTAGTCTACAAAAGCCCAGTATGTATCCAACCAGCATGACATTTCTCATTGTGGTTCAGCAAACAGACCAAAACTGGAAACACTCCACTGAGTTCAGGCAAGTCTCAGGTTTATAGCCTAAATGTCCATCTTTGGTATGAGTAAAGTTAGCATGTTGACTGTTTTAAGCTTAAAATGGGACTAAATAACACTGCCTCAATAAAAGGCACAATTAAACAGATAGTATTAAATTTCTATGTAGAATACTTATTTACAATCATAAACCTAAGGCTTGCCAGCAGTGAGCTATCAAATTCATCACACTTGAAACTGTAAATATTGGAAGATACCAGTGAATGAATGGTTCCTTTATCACAACATCCGTGCATTTCTACAGTTATAACTGACAGCAAGCTGACAGATGAATAATGAGTTGAGCTATATACCTGGTTCTAATGTTCATCCACAACAAACCCCAAGCAAGAAAGAATTAAGACGACACTGAGCTGCAACTGACACCAAAAATTGAATGGCAGCTTGGAAAAGTGTTGCCTTGTCAGATGAGTCTCAAGTTCTGCTGCAAATGTGGAATGAACAATGTGAAAGCATAGATAATGGTCTGGAGGATATCTTCTTGGCACACTTACACCCCTTAATACAAATTATTTAAATGCCACAGCCTACCCGAGTATTGTTGCTGACCACCCCATCCCTTCATGACCACAGTGTATCCATCCTCTGATGGCTCATTCCAGCAAGATAACACACCATGTCACAAACTCAAATAATCTCAAAGTGGTTTCTTGAACATGACAATAAGTACACTGTACTCAAATGGCCTCCGTAGTCACAGTTACCAGATCTCAGTCCAACAGTACGCCTCAGGGATGTGCTGGACAGCTGTCAGTAGCGTTTCAATATGGACTAAATTCTCAGAGGAATGTTTCCAGCACTTTGTGTTTGCGCCACATTAAGAAGAAATATGCAATTAATCACTTCGAGTATAAAGTGGAAATTCTATTTAGAGAAAAAACGTCTGAAAGTGGAGAATACAGTGGTCTCAAGGCATACCTGCTATACCCTCCATAAAATGCCTTGTGTAGATGAGTTAGTGAAAATCGCCCTTTAGAATTGGTTACAGTAACAAGGAAATTGTTTCTTTCAGCTCATAAACACAGTGTGGTGTGTTTATGAGCTGGACGATGAAACGATGGTGCAGAAAGCTGCATCTGGTCAGAAGGAAAAGAAACACGCAAACTTGGAGGAGTGGGAAATGGCTGGTAATGGACAGATGCAAGGATAGCGATGGTTACGCCCTCGTGTAATATAGAGGATGTATGAGGATAGATAAGACAGGATAGATGGCTGATCAGTCTGTTTCACTGACTCATCTACACAGGGCATTTTGTAGAGGGCAGAGCGGCCGTGGAAGTTTACCTTGAAAACACTGTAATCTCTACATTTCAACTTTTTTCTCAAAACAGAATTATGATCAATAATACTTTTTTTTCTTACTGTGGGCCTAATAATCTTTCATACTTTGCTGAATCTATGTCATGCAGACATAAAGCAGCTCTGAAGGCAAACGTGGGTCCAATCAAGTACTGGCAAGGTGTGTGTGCCTAAAAAGTGGCTGGTGAATGTAAGCAAGTAAACTTTAGAAACTAGTATATTAGTATTTTTCACATTAGTAAGGACAATGCATTTACAGCCCGAGTGACTCAGTCGTGTTTCCATTTATAAACACTGTGGGAGGGTAATACTTCCCTGTTTCAATCAATTATTGCCTAAACTAAACAGAAAGGAGCACTGTATTTCTCAGCACATGACTGACACAGTGAGAGTGACAGGTGAATTATTTAGACTGAGATGTAATAACTGATGGCTCCCCTGCCTCCCTCCTCCTGTACATGCTGTGAGCCTGTGGACAAATGGAAATGAAAGTTCAATGAAAGCTTGCTGATGAGTTGCTGTGTTCATATTAATGCAAAAGAGCCAGTATATTGGAACTGAGACTGGAGGAAAACCACAGGGGGATTGGGAGTGGGATTTAACTTAAAAATAGAAAATTTATTTCACGCTTATAACAGTTTTAAAGATGACATTGTTGCAACGGAGCCACACAGTTTGACTCTGTAAATGTAAACCGAAAGAATAAAGGAATTATTTAAATTACTCCCTTAGGTGAGCTGACATTTAATCCTCAAGTCAACATAAGTGTTTGACTTGCACAAACTTTCATGACATTGATATAACATGTAGCCTTATGAGAGCCGCTTTAAAGAAAAACAATGTTGAACACTCGGTAATTCGATTCTTTCCTCGAGGCTCTTTGTTTACTGCAGCTTCATTCTACCTCTGAAGAACACATTTCTCGGTTAGGCTGTTGGGATGTTTGATGCCACAGCCACAAAGGTTGGGCTTGTACTCATTACTGGTGTGTCACTGTCTTAAACCCTGAAGAAAATGTAATATTGTTGGACAGAGGAGGAGAGGGCTGCATGCATCAAATGATGTTCCCCCCGGAGGCTGCTGTAGAGCTGATGAGCTGGGCAGACATCGCATTAATTGCTTTGCATTAGTAAAGGCATTAAATTCAAATCAAAAGAAGAGGAGGAGGCAATCAACTGTTGTTTATGATGATTTTATGACTACACAGAGATCTGATGTGCCATTTAAAGCATAAGTCACTTAAAGGAGGGTCGATTCTTACCTCAATAGCCAACAATCTGTTCTCCAGATAATCCATCAGCCCCTGGTAGTAATACTGGGCACCAGTGAAAGTCCGGGCAGTGGAAATGAGGAGGGCAAACAGCAGCTTCATTGTAAGCCGATCAATGGAACAGCTGAGTTTCTTTCTTTCTCCAAGTTTTAGAGGATTCTTCGGGGTGATGTTTGCCTCTGCAGAGTTGTCCTCAGAGTGTCAAACAACCCATCAACGCTCATATGTGGCGTGCGGTAGAAGAATAAGTTTCAGCTGCACATGCAAAAAGGTGAGAGGCATAGAAAGAGTAAGAGGCCACTCGGAGAGTTTCCGATTATTTGACCGCTCTCACTTTGCTGGAATGTTTTCACAAACTCTCAGGGAGGAGCCTTGTGCCTCTTACCCCTCTCTATCCAAAAAAAGTGAATGTGCTGCACTCACTTTGTACTTGTTGTACACACTCCCTGAGGCATGTGAGGGATACAGCACAAACAGAACTTGATACAAGTGCTGCTCTACTCTGATTACTTTTTTAGTCAAAGAAACTTTATCATACTTTGTAAGTTTAGCACTCAGTAAACAGCTTTTTAGCTTCTTTTTCAGTCTCTGACACCTTTAAGGTTTCTGTTTCCTGCAACTACTTGACATGAAGCTGAATAATGGAATCAGCCAATCCAATCCCCTGTTGGGTGATATTAACTTTCTGTTGCTGCTAAGATGCTCTTCTTAGCATTTTGAAGAAGCAACTGTGAGCTGTGATGAGAGGGACAAAGATGCCAACGCTACAGCTCAGAAACTGCACAAAGCTAGTTTTAAGCTAAAGCTGTCACTCTAACACAGAGGTTCCCAAAGTGTGGGGCCCGCCCCTGGGGGGGCACAGAGCCATTGCAGGGGGCGCGGTATGAAAAAAAAAAAAAAAAAAAAAAAAAAAAAAAAAGCGCGCTTGGACACTGTGGACAGGTTTTTGACGGGGCTCCCACATAAACGCAAAGCAGGAGATGAAGCATCGCCAAATATGTTTCCAAACCAACCTCCTTCCAAGCCAAAGACAGGAAAATATGGTGAAGCATATCTTCCCTTTGGCTTCACCTGCACAAGTGCCAAGGTAGGTCTCCCCTGCAGAATTAATTTCCCTGCGTCGGGAGCAGCGCTGGGCTCTCCAAATCACGGACAAACAGGATCCCACATTCTTGATTTTTAGTTCACAAACACTTCTTGTAATGACTAACTACTCCTGACATTTTGGACATGTTAGCTCTTTGTGCAGTAAAGTTACAGTGGGATACAAATAATATCAGGCTGATCCTGCCGTAATTTGTTCCCCCTGTTCAAATCACGGACAAACAGTATCCCACAGCTGTTTATGTGTTTAAACCCATTTTGCACAGAGAGATATTTTTTGAAAAATGTATTGATAGCAATGTTGAATATTATTACACAGGAAAAAAAACAACTACACGTAAAATAATCACACCGTGACGCCGCTGCCTTTCTAAATAGAGGGACAGTAACTGCGTGTGTATATGTAAGCGTGTAAAACCTGAAGATAGAGACAAAATACTGTTAATCTGACTATCTGCCATTCTGCAATTCATCTCATGTAAACAATAACGTGGCGCACAGCGTGACGTGAAAAGAGGCACATACCTTTGTCGTTGCGTGACGAACTGTAATCCTCGTCCACACGTAAACGCAAAAAAGGAGTTTTAAATAATCTCCGTTTTCGGTGAATCGCAACGCCGTTTACGTGTTGACGAAAAGCCCAAAGGCATAGAAACAGCTGAGTTTTCAAAAATACCCGTGTAGGTGTGGACGTAGCGTAAAAGAGTTAGTAGTATATTTTATTACTACCTGTAATTTATTGCCGTTTACTTCTATTTGCTTAATTGTTTACTAAATGTTTGAGGTGTGAAATAAACCGCAATGGAGTTTGTAAACAAAATATGGGTGTTTGTGTTTGGAGGATGTGTTTGTGCGGGGGGGGTTAGGTGGTGGGGGGGCGCGAACATTTTTCTTGTAAAAAAACGGGGGGCCTGGCAAAAAAAGTTTGGGAACTACTGCTCTAACACATTACTGGAGATGACTGTACCTGGAGAGACTTGGTATCAGGAAACTGTGTCGCAACAAAGGGTAAATAAACTCAGGAAGTAAATAGGACTAATGAATTATAACCAACAAATTTGTCACATACACAGTCATACAGGGTACATGTAGTGAAATGCTTTGTGTCCAAGCTGCGGACAGGCTGCGGACGTAGCCATGCCATTCTGGGGCTTGGTTTTAGCATGGGGGGCCTAGCCAGGACTCTTACTGGATACCGGATGGGAATCACTTGCAACTTACAACTCCCGCTCCAAAGGTGTGTAGTCTTACCACTACACTATCCAGCTGCATATCCAACCAACATGTGCAAGAAGGCAGAGTGTTTGTTTCTTTGCAAACAAATTCTACCACGTTACTTTTGTCCACTGGTAAAACTGTAATGCAATGGATTGCTTTAGTGGTAGTAATCATCAGTCATCATCAAGTAAGGTAGTCACTTATATGACATGATACTCATGCACAGCATTCCTCCCACCAATCGTAAACTTGCCCATAAAATGAAAACTTGACAGACATTCAAACATTCAATTCATACATTTTGTTGAAAAGGGGAAAGATTAAAAAAGAATATTTCACATTACAGTGATTAAAATGTCAATATTCTAAAATAATAACAATAATTTTGGTAACAATGTTTATGTTTGTCTTAGATGTCTAGATCACCTATAGCTACAATGACTCCAAGTGAAATTTTGCATTAAGAATAATAAAGCCTCCTTCAGAGTGAAGAGCATAGAGACTAAAACAGGTTTTAAAAAAAGGAAAAAGAAAGAAAAAGTAATCATATTTTTTTTTTTATGCTGATACAAAAAACAAAAATTCCAGCTACCCACAAGGAGCACAGACATGGCACACTAGTGAGAAACACAGCAGAGCCTGTGACCAAGAATAAGGGAAAGACAAGACTATTTATACACAAAGGGTAGATTAGGCAAGTAGAGACAGCTGGGGAGGAAATGAGAACAATCAAGACAGTCGCAGGGATGGGAACTGATTAACCCAAGTAAAACAGAAAATAAGACCAGCAGACGAAATACAGAGACAAGAAAACTCAAACTGAACACAATACAAATTGACACTGGGGAGACTGGAATGATAAACTCAAGACAGAAATGAAAATGTAATAATATTACCAAACTGGAAGGAAGTACAACAATGATTAGTGCCAATATATGAAGTCCGAACTAGAAAATGTGAGTATCAGTAATAACTAGTCAGAAATCAGTACTATTAGCAGGCCACAACACATCCAACTGATCTGATAATGGCTATGTACCATTTAGGCATGTTTTGCACTAAACAGCAGAAATCATAAATTGGTATTTATCCATTTTCTGTTGCTTATCTAAGTCCAGGTGTCAGAGGCAGCAGTCACTTCCTCCTTCTGTTGGGATACTGAGGTGTTCCCAAGGCTAGAGATGTAATATCTGCAACACATCCTTCCATCTATAACAGACCCAAAATCTGACATTTTGGAGGCGTCAAATGCCCGAAGCGCCTCACTTGGTTTCTATTGTTATACACTTAGCCCCTCCTGCATGATTAGGTTTTTCCAACATTCAGCCTCTTCAAATGTTTGACAGAAAATTGAAAAAGATATTTTATACCAGTCTGAAAATAAAAGACTTTTCTCACTCAGCCAGATTTAGCCTAAACATTGTCCATGGACAGCTGTTGATTGTGATGCTGCATATGTGCTGTTACATTATGAAATACACTGCACGTATACTTCTCCATGATCAAATCATTATTGCAGCATGTGTGAAAACATGACCACATCACAATATTTTAATTGAAGCCTTTTCAGTACACAGCAGACTCTTTGATGGTCAAAGCAGGAACAGATTTGGTAGCGATGGTTCATTTCCAACAAACGTCCCAGTAAGCCATGACAGTGAACCAGCATGAACAATACCACGACCCTGCAATTACCTCAACTACACAGCACAGTTGTTTTTCGGTGCAATCAGTTACACCTGTGCTTCCCCTGCTACGAAACATCTGCTGTGAAAAAAAAGCCAAAAAATGCAGCTTAGCTAACACCTGCACATTCATGTGATTATCCAGTCAGATTATAATGTGGCGGTACTACAATGGATAAAATCCCGCACACACAGGTCAGGTGCTCCGGTTAATGCTCACATCAAACATCAGAACAGGAAAAAATGTGAGCTCGGTGACTGTGGCGTAATTGGCGGTGCCAGACAGGCTGGTTTAAACACTGCTGATCTGCTGGGATTTTCACAACAGTCTCTAGAGTTAAATGAGAGTGTTTGGAGCCAACAGAGAGACTATGGTAACCCAGATAACCACTCTGTGCGGCCCTGGTGAGCAGAAAAGCAACTCAGAGTGAAACAACACATTGAGGCAGATGGACTACAACAGCAGAAGGCTGTGTCAGCCAAGAACAGAAATCCGAGCCTGCAGTGGGCACAGGATCAGTAAAACTGGACATTTGAAGACAGGAAAAAACGTCTGATGAATCTCAATTTATTTCACTGAGGCTGCAGATGATCAGAATTTGGCATGAGCAGCATGAATCTGCTGGCCAGCCTGGCTTTGTCTCAACAGTCCAGGCTGAATATCGTTGGGAATGTTGTTTTGGCACACCTTGGTCCCCTTATTACTGACGGTGACAGTGTGAATGCCAGTTTTTTTTTGTACTGTTGCTGACTGTGTGGCAGGCTTTATGGCCACAGTTTACCATCTTCAAGCTAGGATAATGCACCAAGCCATAAAGCAAAAGTCAAACCGGTTTCATGAACATGGCTCACCACTCACCAGATCTGAAGTCAGTGGGACATCTTGGGGATGCGGTTGGAGGGGAGAGTCACAGCATGAGTATGCAGCTGACAAATCTGCAGAAATTATGTGATGCAATCATGTCAACATGGAGCACAGTCTGAAGTCTGACTCAGAAATGGAATGCTGTTTCTAAAAGAAGTGCGATATAAGTAGTTTATCTAAGAAACATAAAATGCTGCTCTGGTAGGACCTATAGCGAAGGGCTAAGTAACAATATAAATGAAATATGAAAAAGAACAGAAACACACAAAAGCATAAAAAGAGGAAAAAGCAGAAGAAAAGTGAGGACATTAAAACAGACTGTGCCGGCAGATGGAAAGTTAAGATACAAAGAAAAAAAGAAAGGGAAAAAGAAAAAAGTTTGTATTGGTGCATTTGCTCCATTAAGCAAGATTTAGACATTTATAGCTTCACTGGTCCCCTGGGTTGATCTAACTTATTGGTTTGAGAGTGGAGCTCTGTTCCCAGCCTGACAGGTGTGATTAGTCAATAACGCTGCATTGCACCTTTGAAGGAGATTGCATTTCTCTGATGTGGGAAAACAGATTATTTTCACTGCAGGAGCATCCGTGCATGACTCTAACATGCAACCTTTGACCCCAAAGCTGAGTTTAGAAATGTACGAATGCAGAGGTGGGGTCACAGAAGGGGTTATGAGATCTCACAGTATATAAAAAAAGACACATTTAAAACATCTTTTTGCGGTCCGTTTATGTCTCATTTTACCTGTGTTGCATCTCTCTGCTCTTTGTAGTGTTATGTGTTATTCTTTTGTGTCTCTTTGTGATTGCTGGTGAAGCATCAAATTTCGCCATGATCGTCTGCCTTTTCGAAACCAGCCTCCATGACCGAGGAGTGAACATGGAGTGTTGGAGCATCCAGTGTTTGAAAGACATTGGATGACAACCATATATCACTCACAATACAGGTCTAACCCACAATGTGTCTGAATATGTGATCTGTGAATGATTATGTTGATAAACTTCCTCTTCAGTTTTACTGAGTCTCATCTCTGCGTTTTATTACAAATGTAAAGTCCTTGATTCACCATTTAATTCTTTATAATTTGGTTTACTATGTAGCTTTGCATTTCTCTTTTTCTCAGTGCCAATAATTACCAGCTATGCTCCTCTAAATGGTTGCTTTACGATGTTCCCAGGGTTGTCAGAGATGTGGAGAAACTGAATTTTCTTACTATGCATGGAATAACTCACAGAAAGACCCAAACCCAAACAATATGCCTATATTTATTGTTGAATTTAAAAACTGTCATAGTTAACTGTCTGGAAGAATCTGTCAAATGCTAGGAGCAAGCCAGGGAATACAAAAATCAGAGGACACAGTGGAAATAGTGAGTGAGATAACACAGATCTTAGGCAGGCAACACCACAGTATATGAAACAAAGAACAGAACACTCAACTAAGACATCCAGAAATCCAATCCAAAGAGAACCTAAAATGTAGGTCTCAAAGACAGGCTTCTGGAAGATATAATAAAATACACCAAGCAAAATATAAATAAACTATTACAACTATCACAAAAGAAACAAGAAACAAAACAAGAAACAAAACAAGAAACAAAAACGCTGGGTTCATGACCAGGGAACCACAGTGACCTGTCAGTGTTTCATCTTAGAAGTCATTAATGGTTTATGTTAAGGCTATTTGTATATTATATATTATGATGTCGAGTCTGTATTTTATACTGTTTATGACTTTTTTAGATGCTTTGAGTTATATGGCTTCAAAGAGATTTGGTTTCAATGTTTCTTCCTGATTAAATAAAGTTAGGAAATAAATGTTCTGCTTTATGTTGAGCCTGCCTCATTCCCCTCTCCAAGTTTAAATCAATTTTTATAATTGTATAAGCCTTAAAATAGATATATAATCCTGGCTAAAGGTAACTAAGCCTTGCTACTTGTTGACCATATATAAAATTTGCTAGTCAGCCTACTTCATGGTTTGAATGACATTTTCATTTATTCTTTATCTGCCCTCAGACCACCCGACACAGGCAGGGTTACATCTGACCTTAAACACCATATCCTCATCACAACGACACATCCATTTATAATTTAAGTCTAAATTATGAATGAACATGGAGCTGCAGTCAGATCTTCTTGTGCCTTAATGACACACTTTATCTTTTTTGTTTTTAGTACCAGCTTTTCTCTCTGGTTTTAAACAGATTTTATTTACAGAGTGCTGTTCCAGTCTTCCAGGCTCTGCCTATCTCACATCGCTGCTTTGGCTGCAGCAAATGTGCTGTTTGAAACCTATTTTATGTGTTTTAACCTTTTCATATTGTTAATATTACAGTCTTCTCTTCATTTGAAAAAGATTTTTCTCTGCTGCCAGCAGACGTGTCCATGTTTGTGACTGGCAGCATACTGCAAAAATCTTATCTTTTTGAGTTGATAACCACTTTCATGTGAGTGCTTAGCCTGATTACTGATGTTATGGTAAATTAAGCCAGATAAGGAGAAGATATACTGGGTATGCTGAACTTACTTTGTAATACTGCCCAATGGTGACTAATGAGGACCATAAGTTACAAAATAAACATGATGTCGTATTCAGTAAGACTTGAAAATCACAGCTCAGTCCATAAACCCATCAGGAAGGAGGATACTGAGTGCATGGATCAAGGGAGAAAAAGGACAGGTTCCCATAGTCTTCTACAACAGCCCTACGTTTGGTAAAAGATGGATGTGTCTGAAAGGTAAAGTAGCTTAAAACTGCAGGAGGGCAAAAGACTGGAAATCTATGACAAAACAGCCCCCGGCTCCCTTGTTCTGTGACCTCAGTAAACCCTATTCTGATTATTTTAATCACTAATCTATCATCCAATCGCTAGTTTCAAGTCTCATTGAGTAGAATATGAAGTTCATTATGTAAGACATGGTCATTATTAGAGTCAAAGGGAAGAATTATTTAGCATATGATCGTCAGCTAACGACTTGTCAATCACAAGTAATTAGCCAATGAGTGTGCAGTGTCCTTGGTTTGTCAGTCAGACCCACTCTTCTCACACATCACGTCTGCTTCCAAAGCATCAAGATGATGATAGCGATAACGCTCACACCAGGGTTTCATAATGGAACTACTATGAACAGTGGGTACATCCATTGTTTTATAATGACTATGTTTGCAGCCACAGCAGTCACCACTTCCACACTGGCTTCATTTTTGAGATCCATCTTTTATATCCAGTTGAAGATGATCCTTTAGAGTTGGCCAGTACCACCGCTGCCCCCACCCCTCTGACTTTGCCCCTGGTTAACTCCTGCCACAGCAGATCAAGCTATGATTCATGAGTCTTGCACACACTTCGTAAAATAAACCACAAAGTTGCTGCAGCTTGTTGCCGCATCATCATCATCAAACTTTGATTAATGTGTTGGTGTCAAGTGCTCCAGCAGCCTGATGACGGTGGTCTAATCATACTCTGTTTCCCCCTCATTGTCTGTTGTCCGCGATCATCTCGGCAAGTCCTGAACTGAACCACAACCTCTTGTCTATTTTTATGCTGGCAGACAGCAGACCAGACTGGGAGTGTCGTCATGGTAACAAAGTGCCGAATGGCTGCTTTTAGAATCGAAATGGGCAACCTGGAGTTTGATCTAATCTGGAATACACTGCCTGTCTGGAGCTGGCAGGCGAGGGCACAAACAGGCCAGCGGCTGTAAAACCGTGTGTGTGTGTGTGTGTGTGTGTGTGTGTGTGTGTGTGTGTGTGTGTGTGTGTGTGTGTGTGTGTGTGTGTGTGTGTGTGTTTCTATGCCCCAGAGGTTTTGTTCAATCACACTTTTTGAATGATGTAATTACAGTTTTAGCCCCTTTTTTTCTATTTTGCTAAATCAATTTGAAGCGTGCTTCTCGTACTGCCTGCCACTCAGTGTGGAGTTATAATCTATTATTAATTACTGCCTTAATTGCGCCATTGAGGCCTGCGATGTGATCAAAGGGCAAAACATCATTCAGGATTCATTATGTTCTACTAAGCACTGGCATATTGCACTCTCATAACCTTTTAGCTGTAGGCTGTCCTATGATGAAAGCTTTTAACTGTTGCTCAAATGTTTGTTTAGGATGGCTCTTTCTGATTCAGTTTATTTAAAAAGAAAGTGGACAGAAATTTCCTGTGGCAAGTGTATTTTTTTCTTTTTCAAAAAAACCCTTCTGTTGTGCACGGATCATTTACAAAGTCGTCCACAAGATGGCGGCATGTGGCTTTATGTGAAAAAGCTACTCATGGAAGAAGAATTCAGATAAGCCTCTGATATCTCCCCAAAAAGGGGAAACTTATCACTAAAATACACTTGTCAGGAGAGTTTTTGTGCATTTATTAATACTAGCAGGTGGTTGAAGTTGGGAGGTTTCAAGCTACTAATAAAAGCTGCAACACTCAGTGCTGGCATCCTCCAAAGGGGGACAACATAAAATGTGAGGGGCTGCGAGATGATCAATGGAAGGGGAAAGATTTATGCGATTTTTTTTTAAAGCAACTCTAGGCAGGTCTTGCATTGTTTATTTTATTGCAGTTATTTAAAGAAAAACATCTGAGAAGTTCAGAAAGTTCATTGTTAACCTGTGATAATCTGATGCTTCCTTTGAAAGTGTCACGTGTCAATGTGTTTAAAAGCCTTATTTCCTTTTTTTAGTATAGTGTAGCTTCTAAACTTAAAGTAGCTTGTAAATACACCTGTCACTTAATTGAAATTGAAAGTACTGCAGTACTTTGGCTCTTAAAATGCAATGGAGTAGAAGTGCGTGTAAAACAGGAAAAAGTGTAATAGTGAAACAGTAAAGTCAATAAACTTGAAACTGTGCACAAATTCTCTCACCCCAACCGGTTGCAGCAGATGGCCCCTCCCCTCCTTGAGCCTGGTTCTGCTGGAAGTTTCTTCCTGCTAAAAGGGAGTTTTTCCTTCCCACTGTCGCCAAAGTGCTTGCTCGTAGTTGGGTTTTCTCTGTATGTATTATTGTAGGATCTACCTTACAATATAAAGCGCCATGAGGTCACTGCTGTTGTAATTTGGTGCTGTATAACTAAAATTGAACTGAATTGAAGTTCAGTACTTGAGTAAATGTGCTTATGTTTACTATACCTCCTGAGATTTAGGCTTGAGCACTGAATGGTATGAACAGTTAGTGAGTGAGTGCTCTGCAAAACAATTTAATGGGCACAAAGTGTTTTTCACAGCTATGTTGATACTTCTCATTCTTAGGGATAACAGAACACAATAATGGGGAACGGTAGCATATCAGCAATTTGGGTAGGTGTCAAATTCAGTAAGGTGCTGAAAAACCTCAGGGCATTGTGACATGATGGGTTTTCCTGGCCTAAACAGCCATCAGAAAATTGGTACACTGTGGTCATACAGGGACGGACATGGTCAGTAACAATAATCATGAAGGCTGTGGATACAAACAGATCCACACTGTCTAAAGTAATTATCTTTAAAACCGTTACACCACCTGCGCCAGCCTGAACCATTGATACAGCTCAGGACGCATCCATGTTTTCATGTTGTTTGTACGAAATTCGGACCCTCCTGTCTGAATGTTGCAGGAAAAATAGAATCGAGGTGGGCTGGGGGAGGAGTCCACCCAGCTGTCATATCACCGTATGATTGGCTGATTAGATATCTGCGAACAAACAGTTGAGCAGTTGATGATAAAGTGACTGGTGAGTGTATAAAATAATAACTCTGATATCAAACTCTTATTTCTATTTCTAATTTAACTTGTTTCATTAGTTGAAGATCACTAGAAGTAAAAAATTGTGTAAAATCTTCATAAATGAAGAGGAATGGCACTATTTTTTTATTTTTTTTTTTTTACAGTGGTGGGTACAGTACAGGGACAGTACATTTTAATGGACATCAGCATTAAAATGTAAGATGACAATAACAATAACAATAACAGACCAATGATGAATGTGTTTTGGTGATTTTAATGAAAAGTGCATCATATTCTGTATGTGGCCTGATTATTTTTTTTTATTATTAAACAACTGGAGATAAGCATTAGGTATTAACGTGATAAAGTTCAGTGTTCGGTATATTTTTGATCTAAAGTCCCCAAAACTACAATGAGAAAATTATTATAAGAACTATGTCAATAAAAAATGTTGACAAGTCTGTTAAATCTTTAAATTTAAGAGGTGGATTGAAAAGCAATTTTAAATGTTCAATCTTCTTGTCTGTAACCGGAAAGCACATTTATATCAAAGCAGGGATTTTTGTTTTTTGGAGTTCATTATTTGTGTAAACACCACCTTCATTGCACCATTCACAGAGGTCTTGTGAACTCCAAATAATTGGGTTTAAATAAATGTTACCATAAAATTGAGTAGACTGCAAAACTCAAGAGCGGTAACTTTGCTTATAAAAATGAATAAGTGCATACGTGGATGCATGTTTTTGTGCGTCTGCCTCAGTGTTTATGACAGAGTGCCGATGATCTTGTGTAATCTCACGTCTCTCCGTGTGCTCGCCTTCACACTGGGAATCAGGAGCCGGCCATAAAAACCTCTTTCCTCTGCAACAAAACAAAAAGCCAAACACCCCCTAAAGGCAGCGTTCTTTATTACCCCTTCGTATTGATTGAGAGGGTCAGAGAAACACGGCAGTCCGGTGCCAGGTCGTATAACAGCACAGACCAAATGGGTGAGGCAACGTAAAGCCTTTAGTCCCTTGTAAATAGTTTTAATACACCAGAGGCGCCAAATCACTTGACCTGCGTTAGCCCTGCCGTTTGGGGGCTTTCTGGCTGACTGAGCAGTGTGGAGCCAGCCCTTCTCCTCCCATTCTCTGGCTGTCACTCCAGGTAATAGTCAAGGTCTTATTAGTGGCACACTCCCCCTGTCTGGCTTCAAACCTTCATCTGCTGCATTTCAGCTGCTAAGGCCACATTTTTCTGCAACCTGAGATTTTCTATAACTGAGTTTCTCATTTTATTGGAAGGGGGAGTGATGTTACTTTTTTAGACACTGAAAGGAGATACTGAGAAATCTGTGGAGATTACCTAGGTTCAGCTGAGAGGGGGGGGGACAATGTAAATCATTCTAGGTTTACAGACTTTCATATTCTTAATCGGTAACCACAGTTTTGTAACTAGTGAGCACAAACTTGCACAAACTTTTTTCCTCCAAGAACAAGTTATGGAGCATTTCAACAGCCAGGTTCAGTGATCCCCAAGAGAAGCAAGTCCAAGTGTGTCATGGGTTTTTTTGACAACCTAACGCATTCTCATTACTCAATGTAATTTTGTCAGATGCTGCCTGTGTCTCCCTGTAACTCATAAGGTGCCCGTGCCTGGCCCAGAAAGCTGTAGGGAGATAATGAGAGGCTATATGCACACAGGGCCAATTGAACACAGGTGAAAGTGATTAAACACAGGTTAAAGTAATGATGGAGGGGGAAAGGAGAGTAAACAAAGGAAAAACACTGGAGACGTGAAGTGTAAGCTCTTCCAAATAAGTGAAATAATAAGTCACTGAAAGAAAAGGAACAGAGAAAACCAAGGGAAAACTCAGAAGGCTTTGTATTTTATGTTTACTGCTTAAAAGATAACATATTTATTGTGCTTTTTACACCAAAACCAAGCTTTCATCCTGAAGCTGCCAGGGAAGTCCTTGATGTTTGCAAACCCGCTGGCAGGGATTGCTCAGATTGTGAACCTGAGAGCTCGGTTCAAAGAGAGTACAGATTTGCACATGGCTTTTCTTTTCTCAACTGACGGAGTGATCCAGAGATTTCAAAAAGTAAATCAGTGAAGATGTTTTTCTGTATAAGTCGAGACATTCTTCCCTAGTGTGCAACATATAAAACAATTTGCTCAATTAACCAGACCAAGATCGGTATCTCATTTGCAATTATTTCAAATCATTTTGGAGTGAATTAAATTCAGCTGAGTTTACTACAACAGTCACCTTGAGATGCTTCATTTTAATAGGAAAAGACCACAATGTTGGAGGAAAAACAATCAGATAATTCCCTGTGAAGAGCACTTGGCAATGGTGGGAAGGAAGAACTCCAATTGAACTATGATCAGGGAGAGCAACCAAAACCTTGATTGTTAATTATATTTTAATTAGAAACATGAAACTAGTCAGACTTAAGAATAAAAAGTGTGAGAACCAGAGTGTAAAGCTTGATATAGATTCAATTTAAGGTTCACTGTAAAACAAACAATCAAATAAAAGTAATGCCCACATTTTTACTCCTTAAAAATTTTAAATCACTTCATGATTTTCTTTCTCTAATCAGCTGATTGTAGCGAGTGCCAAATGCACATTTGATGGTTTGAAGATCCACCCATCAGATAATCGAAGAACCTTTGTAACTTCAGTAAGGAACAACATAACAGTCACTACTGAATTCACTCAGTACTCTGATTGTTGAATACAGTGCAATAATGAGTCACACAAAAATGTATGTAGGTGTATTTTAAATAACATTACACCCAATAAGGGTTAGGTTTAAAAAAATAACATGGCTTAAGTTAAAATCCAGTGGTTGCCAGGGTAACGTACCCTACTTTGTCTGAAACGGGGATGTCAAACTCATTCAGCATCGTGAGCCACTTTTAAGTGGGTGAAACCAGTGAAAATCCATAGTTAGTATAAAGGAGTTGCACATTTGTTCTCTGATATATCGCAATATGAGGGGGGGAAAAGTGCAATTTCAACAGTGTGTCTCAGTTTTTTTCTGGCATTAACATCATCAAAAACTGTGTGCAGGGAGCTTCATGGCATGGGTTTCCAAGGCTGACAAGCTCCTGTAGGTGTAATGTTGTAAGTCACCAACTACTTTTGTCCATAAATTGTATTAAAAAGGTTTATAAAGTCAGCTGAAAACACATTAATAACAGTCTTTTCTTTTTTTATTTATACTTTATGATGGTATTTTCTCGAATTTCTGGAGTCAGGTAAATTCTGAAGTCTATCTCGATATCTATCATTGGTACCCCAGTCTGTTTTCAGTTTAACCGACACCACCACCATCTAAGACACAACGTGATTTAAATGTCAGTTACAATAAAGCTAACATAGGTTAACCTCTATGCCAACACAGAGTTTTTCTGTACCTGTGTATGCTTGTGCCTACCATCTGCTCTTTGTCTTTTGCAATGAAAACAAAATATTTTCCACAAAAATTCTGTCTGTAAAAGGTTGAAGCAGTGCCAGATTTCAGTGTTTGTGTTGTTGGCTTCATAATCTTGGAAAATTTACAACATATAGTGCGATTACAAACTAACTTTGGGGAGGTCCCATGAGCATCAGTGAGTCATGCAACTATCAGGAATTGTGAAACAGTTTGAGGTGTGTGGAGTATGCAAAGCCAGATTTCGGTGAGGTATGCATTATGTACACATGTCAAACACAATCAGTACACAGGTGTGTCTAGTTTTAATTTGTTGCATACAGTGTCTTCTTTACAGTTTTTTTCCCCTCAACATGATCTCTACAGTTGACTGTACGCTATAATGAAAACTGTCTCTCAACTTGAACGTTCATTTCTTGCCACCCTGACAGCCTTCGTGCACTTGCTTGGTTTGCTGCACAGACAAATACTCGAGGGGCTGCAGACAGCTGCTCCGAGGGGGAAAAAACTCTTCACAAAGCTGCATTTATCCATGGTGGGAGCTGCATGGGAGCTTGACCGCTGGAAATAAAGACACAGTATGTGAGCAAGTATCCAAGGAAATGCCGTCACAGGCAGTTGTCCCTGGACAGGAGCACACAGCTGTTAGCCATACTGCTCCTCACTCTGCTCTCTGCTGTGCAGCAGCATTATATTGGCTGAGCAACCGTGAACAGTACAAGCTTACCATCAGTGCCAAGCAAAAAGGTTTCAGCAGTGTTTTCTAAACTATATGTGCGAAAACAAGTTTGTTTTGCTTTAACAAATACCACAAGACCTGAAACTTTTATCAGACATTCTGTACAAAATGCTCTAATCCATGTTATTGCAGCAGAAATGTATCAAAGAGTAACCTTGAAGAGTTTGCTCATGCTGATGGTGAATATTTATAGTAACATGAGCTTTCTAGCAAGTTTCAACTCACTGCATTAGCGTCTAGCCCATGAATGTACTGTATTGGTATTGTTTTTTAGTAAAAATCTCCAAAAACCAACTGTAAAGCAGCTACCAAGCAGCAACCTCCAGGGCTTAAAAATTAAGCACTTTTCTTGAATGCCCACTTAAACAGCATAGCAAACTATATCGGTAACCTCTCCTCATGTTCAGCATCTTCAGCCCCTCAACCTGTACACCTCAACTTAGTAGGGGCAGCAAGGCCAAGGCTAGCCTTCACCTGCAGGAGTGTTCCACCTGAGAGCTCTCACCAAGTGCAACCCTTTGAGGTCTTCTCTGTTGCCATGACTCAACAAAGGCTTTCTTCAGTCCTTTGGGCCCCAAGATGCTTTTCTGTAGAAAGCAGTGCACTGATGGTTTCAACTTCTATAGGAAATAAGGCTGTTTGCCATCCTCTGGCTAGATCTTGGTTCTTGGTTCTTTGCTTCCTTTAGTTCATGTCCTCTCAGAGCACAAGATGGTTTTTGCACACCTACTTAAGAGCCTGGGCAGAATGTGGTCGTTTCTATCTCTTCTGGGAAGACAAGCTTCTTTCTGAGATCTGCTTGCATCTCCTACTCTCTTGGTGCAAAATAGAAGGTAGTTTTTTTGATACTTCTTCTTGCCTTTGAAGCCCTGTCTCTTTTCTTATTGGAACTGAGTGATCGGCTCAATGCATATTAGCGCTGACCCTCTGAAATTCTGTCCATTTGACGATTACTGTTATTTTGCCTCTACTAGGAAAGCCAGTTAAAAAGTGGTTACGATGCACAGGACTGCTCCACAGTGCATCCTCTTTTTTAAGGTTCCAATGTTTCCTCATAGTAAGATGATCAAAAAGTTTACTTTTGAAAAGACTTCATAAAATTATGCCATAAACAAGTTGATCTTTTAATTGCCAGTTTGGACAGGATGTATTAAATGTTGATATACTAAGCAGGTAAGTACAGTATTAAGACAGATCTGGAAACCTGTGAAGTTTTCCTTTAACACATGCAAGTAGGAACAAAGAGTTTCCCCGCCGTCAGCACTACTTGAGAGTTTTATTCATTGCAATCAGCCCGTCACACAATCGTGTGCCACGTAGAAAACAGATTATATTGCCTACCCACCCCGCCAACCCGAGCTTGTCTACATGACATGTTTCGGCATTGTTCCTGATGCCGTTTGTGCCTCTGGAGCTGAGTGAGGAAACATAGCAGGAGGTGGGCTCGTGCATACCATTATCTCACAAAGCTCTCATTATGGGAGTATTCCCATATCTTCTATACCAGCAAAACATGTCACCTCATGCTATGTGCCTCATTCTGAACACCGCAGCCCTCAAACCCAACACCTTTTTGGCACAGGGCTCCGCTCTAACCATGACTCACTTGAGTGAAATGCCTCAAACGTTACTGATGCCAAATTATGAAGTGAACAGAAATGTATGCATGGTGCCAAGCCTCCTCTTCCTGTAAGTCAGGGAGGGGGAGCCACTTGCAACCCACCTGCAAGCCCCCTTGTTATCAAAACATCGTGTCATGTTTTGCTACCATACATCATTAGGACATATATTTAATTTACTGTAAACACCAGAGCAATAAAAATGAGGTAAGAGTCTGCGGACAAAAACATGAAATTACAGCGACCGTAATTGCCCAGGTTAATTACGTAGGCTCTGTGCCCAATGCTTCAACACTAATTAGAGCATAAACACCAAATCCAAGCTTTCATCTTGCAGAAAATCTCCACATTATCCGTTTTTTCATTTTCTTAAAAGCATGTAAACGGGGCATGCTTCTTTTATAAGGTAATTGCATGTTTAGTGGCTCCATGCCCTAAAATTTATCTCGGGTTTCTCTACAGTTACCACGTGTTAGCCGTGTCATCCATTAAATCATGTTAACTTTAAAAGCTGCGATCACACTGATAAGCAGCTATAATTAGCTAAAAGTACGTTGCTGCGAGATGGAAACAATTTCCTAGACTACAGTAAAATTAAATCAAACGTAGAAGGAAGCACATTAGCTATTTTGTTTATCGGGCCCTCATCTTGAGAGCACCTTATCCGACAAAAGCAGAGTCGCAGACGGAGCATCGCGGCAGACTGGAGCGGGACTCAGGAGGGCTGGACTTGTCAGCAGCTGTTTCAGTCTGTTGCACAGTGAGGAAAAGCTCTGTCATGGCCTACCTAATGGTAATTGTTTGGAGCGGTGAGAGCACAGCGTCTTGTCTGCATGCTGGTATCTCAGGAGTTTGCTGTGGAGGAGACAGTGCTTATAGCATGGGAGTAAAAGGGTGGGGTGGTCTGCTGTGGTAGTTGTTTTTATAGCTGTTTTTAAAAAAAAGTTTGTATCCATGTCAGTAATATGTAAAAGAAAGTAAAGACAATGTAAAACTTACAAGCCGGAAGAATATAATCTTTCTTTGCTAAAGGAAAGTTTTGTTCCAAATATTAAGGGAACAAAACAGGCTATACTTAAATAATAACAATGTAGCTTAAAAATGATGAGGAGAAAATTCTTGCCTCTTTTTATCAAACATGATCAGTTGGTGATAAGGAGGGACCACATAATAATAATAATAACAGTAAAAGGACTTGATTTGTATAGACTTTGAATAGACACACATTACTCTCCTAGCAGTATCACATAGATAGTTTCAATATTACATTCAGAGACTGTTTAACATGTGAGTGTTTCTTTCTGGTCTGAAAAATGAAGCAACACATCTGCATTCTTTCTAATGGTCAGCGGGGGGCGACTCCTCTGGTTGCAGAGAGAAGTCTGTGGGGAAATGGAGTTCTAAACATTTTCCTGGTGAGTTTATGGGCTCATTTCCTGTTTTGAGGTCATTTTGAGTAAAACCTGAAATTCCTTTTGTAAAATATGGTCATTGATTTGCAAAAAGAAGGATTTTTTAGGATATGCTAACTGGCTAATGGCTTCAATCACAAGCTAGTACTTGCTCATCACATCCAGTTTCAAAACCTTATGTCATGGTTGTGCTGTGTGGCAGGGTTGGTTAGGACCCAAACGCAGGACTCGGAGACAGAATAATTAACTAAAGGCGGCAGCTTTATTGTTGGAAAATACTCGCTAACACTAGGTACATGAACACTGAAAAGGAAACAAACAAAAGATGAACTAGAACTAAGAATCTTGCGCCAAACTACGAATGACTAGATGAGACATAACATGACTATAGAACATATAACAACAACCAGGGAAAGACACAGGAAGCCAGAGTACCCACATAAACATGAGGAGAACATAAACTCCACACAGAAAGATCCCAGCCAGATGGTAGAACTGAACTCAGGACCTTCTTGCTGTGAGCCAACACTGCAAACCACCGTGCCACCTTTTGCATTTATCACCCTTAATTTAAAAATATAATTTGCAGAATAATCACCTTTTCATTATATTGGCAAATTTTGTCTAAACATACTGTATGAAAACATTAGTGTGAACAATGGTTCAAAGGCGTGGTGGAGCTGTGCCTTCACAGTTTAGTAATTAAATGATTTTCATTCTGTCTGCGGACAAATCGTTCCAGCAGGACTGACAGAGTTCGGATTCCTTGGGTTATTTTTAGTTTTGCTGTGTGTCTTCTGTCGAGACGAGGTGGGATTTAATATTTATAAAGCTACCAAAAACATAGTTTTTCTAAAATACTATTTAGGATTCTAGTCTCACCTCCTCATAATTTAATATACTCTCAATCATTTTAACATCAACTTTCAATTAGTCCCTTAGTTAAATGCGAGGTTACTGTGTAAACAAGTGTCACATTGGTCTTAACTTTTTGAAAGATTGTGTTAAGAATTACAAATCATTAACATGTTGTTCTGTAATTATGTCCTTTATTAATGTAATAGAAATATGTTTGACTAGCAGACTGATATATTTCTTTTTTCTACTCGTATGTTCCAGACAACCAAGTGTAATTTCTCATAAACACTTTCCAAACCCATATTAGTCAGCACGATGATCAGTCATATGTGCATAATTACTGAGCGCTGTTGCACCACTGTTTTGCAATGAGTGTAGATGGACAGATGACGAGTCTGCAGACTTCTTTCTAATTTTTTTTTTTGAGTCCTAAGAGTACTTTTTCTGGACAAACTAAAAAAACGTTCCTGTTATTCAGGTGCTTCAGGTACATTTTGTAAATACCTTCTGCAAATTTAAGCAACCCCTGCACCACCAGGGAGCAGTGCTTCATTTGTGGGAGTCTTGAAATGTCGTTTTTACGTGTGGTCTTGTTCGTGTACATTTTTATTCTTATTTGTTTATTTAATGTTTTTTTTTTTTTTTATTAACAGCTACCTCCATTTCCTCAAGAAGCTTTGCCTTGATGCAGACTGTCTGGAAATAAAAATGTAATCCTAGTGATTTACCGAGTTCACTCGATGTACCATCTTCTGGTACAAATTGGTATTACACAGAAATACATTTCCCCTTCAGCTGATAAGCTCCTTTTCTCTACTTAGCAGATCGATCCAGATCCTAGATTTAGCAGAATTTTACAGTAGATGCCCTTCCCGATGCCACGGTGGTATGGGTGGTATGAAAATCAATAGGGATTATTTTAATTAATTTCACCTACTAGAACAATAAATAAGAAAAAGAGTTTTTGGAAGACAACCTGATTTGAACTTTATTTTTCCTTTGAATGGCTGTTATCACCTGTTCTCCATCCCATGCTGGATTTAAGGTGACAGACAAGCAGTGGGCAGCCTGGAGAGAATAAATGAGCTAAGCAATATCTTTAACAGATCCTGAGTCTCAAACAGGAGAAAATACAAGAGTTATGGAAAACATCTTCCCTAGTTCCCATTCCAAAAAAGTCTGTAACAACTATCAACCAATTTCTCTTACGTAACATGTGATGAAGGTACAGGAGAGACTCATCTCGGCCCACCTAGACAAAATCTGAGAGGATAATGCAATCATCTAAAATGCTGCAGGGAGCAAACTCCAATCTAGATAGGGATGGCTGCATAATGAGCATCACTTATCACTTTGTTTAATTACTCAAGTACATTTAACACCACCCAGCCACTGCTACTAAAAGAGAAGCTATTGGAAATACCACTAAACTCTTTGACCATTTTGTGGATTATTGCCGACCTGGCAGGCACAGTATCGCAGATTGAGCAGAGATCTGTCTGATTAGGTGATGTGCAGAATAGGAACTCCATGAGGGATCATGCTATCTCCACTCCTGTTCACCTTGTCCACCTCAGACTTTCAGCACAACTCTGGGTCATTCCACAAATACTCTGAAGATTCTTCAATTGTCAGACCATCAGTGATGGGCAAAAGGAAGACAAGAGTGCACAGATGAATGGTTTTGTGGTGGAAGAGCACAACTTTAAGGGCGTCGACATCAACAACAGGCTGAATGGTCAGCCCATAAGATGTGTACCTGAAAGAGACGAGCAGGCTCAGTTTCATAAGGAAGCTGAGATCATCAATGTGTGCACTGAAAAAAAAAGTTCTTTCAATTTACTTGATTTTATTGTGTACATCGGTCCCACACAATATGAATAAGTATGACTGACTTAATTTTCCACTTTCCCTCAAGTAATTAATGCTTGTCAAATCAAAGTATTTTATTTACATCAGATTACTTTAAAAAATCATGTTTGATGTACTAATATTAATCTGTTACCATAATATCAATGTATTACATAATGTCAATATATTTTAATGTTTAACACCAACTTATTTTTGATTGCCAGTGGTACGCAATGATATTGTGTAATGTAAACACATTGCAATTATGTTCCTGCAACACAAATTATGGCTTTAAATCCTACTTATTTTTTTTCAATTGAAATATTAACTGATCATTATTGAAAAAAAGGCAAAGACTGTGAGTGCTGCTGAACAATTCACCTTTATTAAAGTGTAACAGCAGTGAAAGCAGCAAGCTGCCATGAACAAGTCCAAAATCACATCAATAAAAAAAATTGTTAACACATTTTTAAAGATAGCCTGCAGAAATAACTAAAAGAAAAATTTAAAACATTTGAAATATTTCACAAAAACTGAACTTAGCAGCAAATAAAAGAAAGTGCTTATAGATGATCCTGTCATCTCTTACATATAACATTTGTATTAATTACACAATTGAAAATTTAAACTAAATTAAAACTACCTGAAAAAAGCAACACGCTTTTATGAATAAACAGATTTACACAAACTCCCAACTCTTGATACTGGGCTGAGCTCAAAAGCTCTGTCGTGCTCTCTGTACCAGCCACCAAGCTCTCTGACAATGTAGAATATGCTGCGGTACAAGGCAGATATGGTTTTTCAGTATTCTGAAATCCACCTGCTGCCTGTGGGACAGTACCATTCCCTTTCTATAAGTTATAAAATGGTAAATGGCTCTGTATTTATATAGCGCTTTTCTAGTCCCTAAGGACCCCAAAGCGCTTTACATCCAGTCATCCACCCATTCACACGCACATTCACACACTGGTGATGGCAAGCTACGTTGTAGCCACAGCCACCCTGGGGCGCACTGACAGAGGCGAGGCTGCCGGACACTGGCGCCACCGGCCCTCTGACCACCACCAGTAGGCAACGGGTGAAGTGTCTTGCCCAAGGACACAACGGCCGAGACTGTCGGAACCAGGGCTCGAACTGGTAACCTTCCGATTACAAGGCGAACTCCCAACTCTTGAGCCCACGATCGCCCACGTTATGCCCTTTAATGTCACACACTGTGCAAGGTTGACCTCTAGAATGTCAGGAATATGTACCTAATGACTTAAGTTATCTCCTCTTAAGCAAATCCACTAGAAAGGCCGATACAGCTGAGACCTCTAATTCAGACTTGCCAAGAGATGGGGAGTTTAGATGGTAAGCTATCATCATCTGATGTTTTGACTTCTGTGATAATAAAGGTAAAAATTCCACCATCACAAAAAAAAATTTATTTTAATTGAAAAAGGTATTCCAGTCCAGAAGAGCATTAATGGTTTCTTTAAAGTACCAATCTTTCTCTCATTTATACATAATGTTTTGAGAAGCAGCTCGCATATGTTCCACACAAAGTAGAAAAAAGGGGAAAAAAGGGTCCTAATTTTTGTTAGGACAATGTTGGAAAATTCACAATACATCACTTAATAAGACATACTCTGTTGAACAAACTTGTCTCCTTGTAGATATCTGCTGTATTATTTGGGCTTGACCAATAGAATAGTCAAGTAAGTGACACTTCACCCAAAACAATGACTAAATGAAAATGATTTGGCATTTATGGGCACAGGTTCTTAAACCCACGCCTAAGGTGGCAGGATCCTTATTATAACTTGAGTGCGTATCAGCAGCAAGAATTAAGCTATGGCACTGTGGCGCCCAGCTTCTTAAACTCTGACGGTTACAGCCAGACTAATTAGCCACTGTGGCCATAACTAGCACGAGTAACACAAACACTATTGCGCCTCTCAGTGACTTTTTAACTTGCTAAGCCATCAAAAACGCCAGTGCTCTCTGTCACTGACATAAATTCCATATCTGACCGACAACAGCTGCTTTCTCCCGACTATGTGCAATTTGTTACTATTTTTCAGCTTTAGCCACAAAGCTAATACTAATCTTAGCTAGCACTGTAAAACAACATGTAGATGCATTACAGATTACTTTTCATATAGCATGAACTACAACAATTCTGTGAAAACGCACCCAACTAAAACAAATGTATTTAAATTACTTACCTTCTCAGTATGTCTGACTCAGTGCCAAAGGTTGCATGTGGCTAAACAGTCTCCCAGAATCTGGCAGTCAATTGCGCCTCCTTAAATTATGTTGTTGTCTTATTGGATAAGACTCTAGGTCTTATTATCCAATCATATTTAGTTGTTGTCTTTGAATATATTGCATCATTTCCGGTTGTGGTCAAACATGATTACAATGGTTTTAGTATTCTAATTTAGTCACTTTAAATCAATGCAAGAAAAATGAGTAGTCTCAGTATTGTTTATAATCAAGTAAATGGTACTTTATTAAATCATGTAAATAAGAGAAACATGAAAGGCTTGTGTAGCATTAACTAAATTCATTTGTGCAAATTCAAAAGCCTGCCAATTCCCATTTTTTCAGTGTGCACTTAAGAAAAAAGAAACTACTTTATTATTTAAGCACAGAGACCTACCCTGTTAGGTAGGTCTAACAGGGTACTAATCATTTTACAAACGTGCTTGTAGAGGGTGGCATCTTCTAAAACAGCGGTGTCTAATTCCAGACCTCGAGAGCCGGTGTCCTGCAGGTTTTAGATCTCACCCTGGGTCAACATACCAGAATCAAATGATTAGTTCATTACCAGGCCTCTGGAGAACTTCAAGACATGTTGAGGAGATAATTTAGCCATTTAAATCAGCTGTGTTGGATCAAGGACACATCTAAAACCTGCAGGACAACGGCCTTCGAGGCCTGGAGTTCGACACCTGCGCTCTAAAAGGATATAGCTTTGTGGTGTACTTGTAAATGAATCCCACTCTTTTACAAGAACCTGTCACAAGGTTCCATTTACTACCCAAGTCATAATTTCAGTTGGAAAAATCTGAAATGTAATGTGTGTTAAAGTTTAGTTAAAACTGAAATCAGTGCCGAACTTCCTGAAATTGGAGCTTCTTTAGTGGCCACTTGGAGCTGCTTTCAAAAGTGAGTTGATCCCCAAAGACTCTGGTGTCAAAATGACAAGTTAGCAGAATTAAAAATAATTTTCCAGCATTTGGATGACTTAGATTTCATCACCTCTGTGATTCATTGGATTACCCACACAGGTAGCTGCAACCAACAGTTCCCTGCTGTGACTCACCTTTACTAAATTCAAGTACATAGAGAGCATAAAAGGAGAGAATTTTCTTTAGTGGCCAACAGCGGGCGACTCCTCTGGTTGCAAAAACACATACTGTAGCATATAAGTCCATGGGACATAAGCCCTCAGTAAAACTGTTCTGGCAACTTAATAAGTGAGCACTTCTATGCCACATTAAATAAAACAAAGTTAGTTTTATAAAGTTATTATTAGAGTCAGAGAGAAGGATTATACGGAAAAATCACATCTGATGTTAAAAACCCAAGAAAGGCTCAGCTTGAAACTTCACAGAGACACTTTACTAACCACTAGGTGATGACACAGTGGATACATCCATACTATCTAGACTTTTCACTCGTGTTTTTATCTGACAACAACAGGACCTGCCAAATATGGTCACATCTGACTCCAAGAAGCCAAAATGGTGGTGGCCAGAATGAGGTTTTGAGGTCTCAAATGCAGAGTTTAGCAACCAGTGAGGTTGTCTGTCAAGGTGGCTTATTTATTTGAACCAATCCAATATCGTTGTGGTTTTTTGCCATGGGGATGGTGTTGCAGTTTTCTCTTTTTTAAGTGCAAGTTAAGGTTCAGTTTAACAAAATTCATATAGTACCTAAGACAAAAAGAGTCATAAGGAAAAAAGTGGGAGCAAGGGAGAGGAAGTGTCAGAAACAGAGAGGGATGGCGTCTCAGACAGACTGTCTGGCTGCAGTGGGATCTCCAGCACTCAGCGTCATATGATTCTCAGGTCAGAGGTTATCCCCACTGATGAATATCGGGCCGAGCCTCATCTTCCTCACAAAAGAAAGGGAGTTGTTTTCACTCTCTGGGTCTGGAAAGTTTATTTCAGGAATCTATCCTGCCAACACGAGACTGTAAACCTGTCTCGAGGCAAAAGAGTTATGTCCACAAATATTACTACTACTTTCTTTCTAGGGAGAGGGGGGAGATTTTATTAGCCTGCCAAAACATCTCAAAATGCTCTTTTTTCATTCAAATACATATTTGGGTTTAATCACATAGCAGTGAGAGGAGGAAAGTAATGTAAAAGTGTGTGTATTTACTTGTGAAACATATATCCCTGTGATTTTGACAGGATTTGGAAGATTATAGTTTTCAGTCTGTGAACTGTGTGAAAATACGCTGGTGTTTTGTGTTTATCCTTTCATACCGAGCGTCTCATCCCACAAGCCATCTCATTATATCCCACTGCCTTAAGATGGTAATACACCAGATTCTTGTGCGACGTAGGCGCACAACAGTCGCAGCAAGTGAGAGAATATATCAGATTTTTCCCTTGAAAGGAGTTATTTTTGTCCTCAGTGTTATTCTGGGTATCTTCCTCTTTAAAGAGCTTCCCACACATGTGTAAACTCTATAATGAATAATCACAGGGCATTTCAAATAACACTATCAGCAGGATTTCTACTAAAAGCCTGTGGGAGATTATAACTGCCCAGGAGGGACAAGTGTGATATATGAGATCACACATGTGAACAAATGGACGGCAGACGCCTGGGTATTTATGAGGATCAGCCTCCGTCGAGATATTCACAGTCGTTTGACAGTCTTTATTTGAGTAATGAAAAATCACCCTGGCTCTCCTGCAGAGGCAGAAATGCTGATCTGACACTGATTCAAGTGTTTTGGAGGGTCAAGCTGGCAGAGGGAATGAGGAGGAGGCAGAGGAGGAGGAGGAGGGTTGTAGTGAAAAAGAAGAAGCCTCTTCCTTCAAGCATAAAGTGAAGGAAAATCACTGTGGTGGATGTTAACAAGGCAGGGTGGGGCCAGGTTTTAAGTTTACACTTCATTAATATGCTGTCAGCAAGAGTAATGAACGCTAAAGGGAGGAAGATGTGGAAGGGTTGTAAAGGGATTACATGTTCACATGCTGTATCCTGTCAATAGCGGGAATTAAATCAGTGGAAAAAATTAACACAAGTGTTTCAGGGTTTCCCACGATCAGTGACCCACACAGTCGTTCCACCTTTTTTAATCCTGACTCAAATATCTTGACAACCACTGGATGGATTTGCATGAAAATCGTCCATATTTTAAAGTTTATGTAACTTTAAAGTAAATGTGTTCTGAGATTGTTTCACGGCAGAAAAATGTGTTCACCATCCAGCTAAATTTGAGTGATGAAAAAATTCCTCTGTATATAAAATGAGTTGAAAAGGGCACTGATTGAACGGCCCTTACATCAGCTCACGTGGACTGCACTGAGAAACAACTGAGACTGTTTTACCGAGCAACAGAGATTTAGTAGTACTGGACAAAGGTTTAAGCAACAAATACACTGAAAGAACCAAAAGCACTCATGCAAAATCACTGTAATACTGCATCATTGTTATACGTTCATTAATGTGTGTATCACTTTAATGTAACAGGTGGAGATGATTGTAATTACTTATATAAAGCTGGGTAGTTTTATCTAAATCAGTTTTAATACATCTTCACAATAAGTGGTAAATAATATAAAAGAAATAGTGTAGAGTACATAGTACAATTCTGCATCTGGAATATTGTGGACTAGAAGGAGTAAGCATTAGAGCATGGAAATACTCGAAGCACAAGTAGTACTGTTCTTCAGTAGTTTACTCAAGTAAATGTCAGTTAGATTGCACCACTGGACTCGAGTCTATTCTGAACCTTTTCAAATGATAAAGTAGTGAGGAACTTCGTCACATGGAGTCACACAAACCACCTGCAACTCAACACCTCAAAGACCAAGGAACTGGTTGTGGACTTCGGGAGGTCCAGAGCAGGTCCATTGCCGGTTCAGATAGAGGGAGAGGAGGTGGAGGTGGTCAACAAGTAAAAGTACCTCGGGCTGTTGGTGGACAACAAACTGGACTGGTCATGCAACACAGAGCACCTGTATAAAAAAGCCCAAAGCCGACTGTACTTCCTCAGGAGGCTGAGGTCTTTTAACATCTGCAGGAAGTTCCTGAAGATGTTTTATCAGTAAGTGGTTGCTGGAGTACTTTTCTATGCTGTGGTGTGCTGGGGGAGCAGCACAGCAAAGAAGGACTCATCCAGGCTGGAAAAACTGATCAGGAAGGCTGGCTCTGTGGTCGGCGTGAAGCTGGACACTCTGGTGTCAGTGGCAGAGAGAAGGACACTAAAAAAATGCTGGACATTATGGACAATGCTGGGCATCCTCTGCACACAGCCATAAACAACCAGAGGAGTCTGTTCAGTGACAGGTTGCTTCTCCCAAAGACAAGAACCAACAGACTTAAAAACTCCTTTGTCCCACACGCCATCAGACTGTTTAACTCCTCTCTGGAGGGGAGAGGGAGGGGAAACAGGAGGACAAAGGAGGGGGGAAAACTAAGCTGTAGTGCCTCTTCACTTCACTGTGCAATACTTTTTGTGCAATACTTTTTGTTAATAGCCAACGGTGCAATAGACTTCAATACTTGAAATGTGCAATTCCCTTTTATTCTTATTCCCTTTTATTCTATTTATCCCTTTCGTATATTTTATTTATATATGTCTCTGTATTTATATATGTGTATAGTATTCTGCTCACGTTCTGTAACTTCTGTCGGTGCTGTGCTATTGGAAACCGAATTTCCCAGAGGAACCCACCCGAGGGATTAATAAAGTTTTATCTTATCTTATCTCTTATCTTAGATGCAAGGCTTGGTAAGTATATGTTACGAGCTGTGACTGCTAATCACATTAAACCACATGTGAATCCCAGCTTATTCCACAAAAGTTACTAAAACTTTGCTTGCCATTGCAGAGGTTGTAGTTTATGATAATCTTCATCAGTGTCGCTCAATCAGTCAACTCATCATTCTTTAAACATGGAGACCGAGCTGCTCATCCTATTCTGGAATCTTGGGAAAATCAGTAGGATGAAGCTAAATCGGGGAGGCCCATTACCCCTATACATGATGTGGATGTTAATACTCCCAGGGTCCCAACCGGACTTTGATTTTGTTTTAGATCATCATATCTAAGTTGGAGATAATTATTTTCTTTTGTTTTCCAAACAAATTCTTCAGTTTGGCCAATCGATCAGCACTGTAAATATGACACACCCGTCCTATAAAGAAGGGGGACTAAAAAGAGGATAGAGTGTTGTTTCTGCCTCCGCTGCTCAGCCACCCCTCACGAGCTAGCTAACTGTAGACTGTAAAAACAATGGTGTAACTCGAGATCCAGCAGCAGAACCGCTGAAGCCAATGCACTCTAGTATTTATACGGTTGTTTTGTTAGGGGAGGGGGAGGGAAACAACCACTCTTTATCACGGATTCAAAAATCCTGACCATAAAACTCATGGAAACATGTTTTTGCAAAATGTTGTAACATGTACAGTATAATTTATTTTTTTGTCCTTATAAAACAAAACAAAACACAGGCATAGCCCCCACCTGCAGACCATCTGCTTCATCATTCAGCTTCAGAGCTGTCCTGTGGACTCACTCTTATCACTGCAAAATCAAATCTTTTCCACACCGTCAACCTCAGACTCGCCACACCCTAAAACACGAGCCTCTGGTCCACAATCAGATCAACAAGTCTCCTGTTTTTTGTTTTTTTTCCCAGAGCCCCAAGCCTGAGTTGCTCCCTGCCCCCCTGACTCCATCCTCTGCTGTCACACAGGGAAAAGATAATGAGGGATATTTGACCTTATTAGTGTCAGTAGAGCTATTTAAGGTTTAATCATCTGCTATATGAAGAAGCCTGACATGTTTTTCATAACAACTGAACTTAGTATTGCTGTTGCATAACAAAGCCTGAGACCACTGTGCACACTTTGCTGCGACTCGAGCAGCCACACATACATTTAAATATGATTTTCTCACACAGAGAGTCACACTCAGTTCATGTAGACTTTTAGTCACAACCAAAAACCATTGTCCATGATGTCTGGCTTCATAAATATATTTAATATCTATAACTCATCTTAGTGATCGTGATCTATAAACTGATGGATCCAGGAACTGCAAATGAAGCATTTGCTGTACTTTTTATACTGTGAAGACATGTTTTGATCAGGAAGCCATCAGGAGGCGATACCTGTGGCTGCAGGAAGACCTTCCTATAGAAGTCTGTGGTACAGTTGTTCTTGGGTTTGACCCCTCTGAACACTAAGCTAATACGCTCCTACACATCCAGCTGACAAAAAAATCATACAGGGCATAGTGTTTTATCTGCTTTAGCCATGCACTTGCTGCAAATCTGCAACCACTTTAGCACTTCTTTTCATGCTGTATCTGACTGACTGATACCTACTCTAATTTTTGCTGCTGTCTTCTAAGATCTCAAAAGAGAGTTATGTTCAATAATCTTCTTTTATCATAGTGGTCCAGATTATCAAATTTAAAAGAGGGAACAGTGCAGACATTTTTCTTAAGTCTTGCGGTCTCTGCATCTAACATATTGCTGCAGCCGCAGCGTCTAGGCACCAACTTAAAGGGACAACTTGTGCTTATCTCTGTGACGCCAGAGACAAAAGCACAGCCATGAGAGCTGTATCAAAACTCTCATTTACCCAATGTCAGCAAAATACAAATAAACACATTTTAACTCACACACAGACACAAGCAGAGTACTGAAGCATGAGAAAAGTCAGACCAGACAGCTTCCAAATGAGCACAATAGCTCTTGGGTCTGCGTGTGCAATTGTCCCTAATTATGACAATGATTCAAAGGAGCTCCACATTCCAGTGCCTCTTATGGTTTTGCTGTTATGTATCTTGGAGCCTGCTGAGCCATTAATACGATACCAATCTCACCAATGGCTCCAGTTTGGGCCTCCCGTGGGCTCCTGAATACAACCTGTCCAGCTCAGGGGAATCCAAAAATCCACACCCTCCCTCCTCCCTACGCTCGCACACTTTTCTCCCGAAGAAGGTGGGCATCAGGACAAACAATCAGTACTAATGACAGATCCATGTCAGACAGAGGATAATTATGGGAACGGCGTTCTGAAAGATACGGTGTCATTAAAACCCATCGTCTCCACTCCAACAACAACAGACTCCTTTCCTGCTGCCTGTTCATGCTGTGAGGTGTGTGTGTGTGTGTGCTGTGTGAATATCAAGCAGGACCAGTGTTTCTAAACGTGTCCTGTGTCCTTGTATAACTCCCTGTAATTGCGCCAGAGGTTGCTGAGTGAACCTGCAAAGATGCCGGGATCGAGACAGGATAGAGACATGGGACAGAATTTGAGGGGCCACGCATGACTGAGGGAAGCCTCAAAATGCTCTTGACAGCAGCAATTTGAGATCTAAATTGCTGAAAATACTTACATAGCTGCTGTCACATTTCAAAACCATCCTCGCCCAGATGCCATTACTGCAAGATTACTCAGAGGAGACGATGTGACATATTCAGTTTGCATGGGTTTGCAGAGAAGTGGTCGTGGCACTTGTTTGTGCAGGCAAATTATGATATTGTTCTGCAGGCGCTGTATGAAGACATGATCCATGTTTGTGCTTCTCTTCTTCTTCAAGGCAATAATTAAGTTACAGAGACAAGCAATAAATCACATAGTGGCAAAACAACATGCAGGAACAAATACACAAGAATTAAAATCAGCCTCTTTCTGTATCTGAGTGATGAGCTCTTGTCGTGAACTTTGTCTTCTGCAGTGTAGTTAAAGTGAAATTCAACACAAGTTATAAGGCTTTGCTCAACCTAACAAAGTAGCTTTGGCACTGAAACCTAAACAAACATCCCCTGGAAAAGAAAGATAGTTAAAAATAGTTCAGGTATATTGGTTAAAATTTCCACCACTACACACCCCACCTCTGGATATGAATGAAACTTATCCCATTTAGGGGTCACAGTGGGGCTGGAGGCAATCCCAGCTGTCATGGGGAGATCCAGTGTTCATCGTAGACTAGTTGTCAGTCTGTCGCCACAACTAGACCATTTGCATGACGAGAACACACCTCACTGATACGCTCTGGTGCTTGATTCCACAGTAGCACTAGAGAAACCAGTGGTTTGAGACCACAGCATGACCAAAATGTGACTGTGTGCAATGAACTTGTGATCTTGTTACCTTTGAAATGGTAGCTTCAAAGACGAGGACCTGGGCCCGTATCCCTAAAGAATCTTTGTGCAAAAAGTGGCTCCTAGCGGCCAAATTCTAAGAAAATTCTCAGAGTCGTGACGTTTTCTTAGAATTTCCCCTAAAAGTGACACGACAATCCCAGTTAATATAAAAGCTATTCCTCAAGATTCCTAGCGCTTAAAAGGGCTCCTAAGGCGAGATCTGCTAAGAGCAGGGAAGAGGACTTTTAGTGGCTTAAGAGTTCCCCTAAGCAGCTGCACAAAATGGCCAACAGAAGAGGCAGGAGAGATACCTTTATGTTCGTTCACTAACTGGGCCAGCAACAAACCTTGCTCCTCAGTCCAGTTCGGCTTGCGAGTCCTTTTTTTCTCCATTTTCTGTGTTTGTAGGATATTTGTTAACAAGCCTTTACAAATAGACCAGCCAGCAATCACAGACATTGATAAAAGCTGAGCCGTGTTACCCTCGTTAAGACCACACTGGGACTTGTAACGTTGTGATTTCTACTTCATTAGGGACAGCCCCTTGAGATAGGCCATCTTGTTTTCAATGGGGTCCATATGGGAGTGAAAGTACAAAATAGGCCAGCTAGGATATTGATATGAGCAAATAAGACACGAATCATTATTTGAACAGGGTGTAATGAGTTTAAGTTTTCACATATTTTAGATTCTAATGTTAGGCTATAACCCCTACAGCTTACTATTCATTTTCCAGATATTTTCTTGAATGTGAAATATTATTTACAATTACAGTCAGCATAAGATTAGAGTGTATAATTATGTTTATTGATTTGAGGGTACATCCTTTGCTCATTCTCACCAAAAGCTCATTTCCATCAAACTTGTAGGATCAACCAATCACGGCTTTTGAAATGATGACTCATACCTAGCAACGGGGTCAACCACACCTCCTCACTAAGATAGGATTTTCCATCCATTCCTTGCTCAGAGTTCACTGAAAATGTTCTGGAATCACTTCTAAGCTAAAACTCCTGGCAAGGAATTTTTAGGTTAAGTTAGGAGCTCTCTGAGAGGATTCTCAGAATCTTTAGGGATACGGGCCCAGGTCTGTAACCACTTGTAGTAAGTTGCTGTCCTCAAAGCTACTATGCTACTCAAAGCTATGATCAGTTTGGTATGGAACGGGGTCAAGGATGGGCAGTTACAGTACTTGCAATCTGCTTGTCATAATATGTCAATTAACTGTGATGCCATCTGGATACACAGAAATGGCCATAAGCCTGACGGTTCATTTTTATATTGTTTCTCAACAGAGGTGAAATTTAACTAAGAACCTGGGGTTGAGTACTGTAAGATAGCCAAGTGGCCTGATGGCTACTAGGGCTGAGGGCACCTGCTGAGGTTGTCGGGTCGAATCCCATCTGGGATGAGTAGGAAGGTGCTTACTGATCATGGTTATCGTTTGGATAAGCAATTAGGTGGATACTTGCACTTGAGTAGTTAATATTAATTTCTACTCCACTACATTTTACAAAGGGATATTTCCCTTATTACAGCACAATATTTAATTTACTGCTTTAATTACTTTACATATTAAGATGTTAACATACCATCTATATGAAAACCTATAATGAATATTGATAAAATGGCAAATAACATGTAGCAATATAAATTCTCTTATACTGAATATTTTTTCCTGAATTTTTCTAATAGAAAAGAAAATTTTCTTGATAGATACTTTTCAGAACCTGATATTTACTAGAATTTTAAAATTTCCTCTACCACTGCCAGGCAGAAAACCAAACTACTAGATGGAAAAGAAAGAAGTCATGCAGCCTACTATCAAATATTACTTACAGCTGGCATGAAGAAAGAACGTGTTATGCTGGAGGATTTTCTGCACCCTCGCATTCTCAGAGTTTGAGTTCTTCGGTTAAGAAATGTCACATATTGATCCCCATAAAATAAAAAGTGTTTGTCTAACAAAATTAAGATGATGGCAGATTAGAGTTCCAACTGAATGCTCCAGGTGCTGCTAAGCAAAGCTCAAGTTAATTATGTAAGCATTTATATATCAGATAAGATGAACTAAGTTAATAACATCATTAAAAATAGCATTAAACTAATCTTGCTGGTTTCCTCTCAAAAATGTATTACCGTTACTGTATCCCATCCATCCATCTTCTTCCAGTTATCCAATTCTGGGTTGCAGGGGTGCTGGAGCCTATCCCAGCTGCCATATAACAGCTGTAATTGTGGTAGATACCAATGTGAACAAGAGGTTACAAGAGGCAATAATTTTAATTTGAAGAAATTCGTAGTGTGCATGAAATCATTTCCAGCATGAAATGACAGTCTGCACAAACATGAGTGAAATGTAGCCCAAGGCCAGAAGCGAACCACAGACCATTTCTGTCCAACCTGAAAAATCCCAAAAGTATAACCTCAAGGACTTTCAGAGCAAAATAACAGCTGGTCATATTTAAATTTTTACATATTTGAATTTTTTTCATTAGTAATATGTTTGTTGTGTCATCTTTAACTGTGTTTCTACTCAGTTATCTTTTGTTTGGTTCTCTGCTTTTACTTCATATAAATCAGTATTGCCTTTTGGAAAAGAAATGCTGACAACCCCAACCTCACTAGACTGTATGTAAGCTAGGTTTTTCAACCTTAGTCACTTTTAAATAGTTCTCAAAACAGCATGAACCTGATAAAAAGCTGACCTGTTTTACATGTGAAATTTTTTCAGAGACTGATCTTTAGAATTCACAACATTTAAAGGAGAATCTAATGTGATTCTCAAGCTTCTCTGAACACTTGGTTTTAGAAAAAAAAAACCTTATCTTTTTCTACTCATACCTCTATGTGTCTGAAACACAAAAGACGGAGGAGATGAAAGGCCTAGGCATTAAAGTGCCATGCAGTAATGTGTCAATTTGTGTCTACACCTTCAGACTTGAGATATGTCCTTCGGCCAGACTCAAACCTGTGTGTTACTGTAAATACAGGTTTCTGTTGAGCTCATCTGTGCTGTCAGAAAAAAGTGCTGGCTGGTGATTTATGTCACAGAAACACATAGGTTCATGTCTAGCTAGAGGGCTCTTGATATTCTGTTTATTTTAAATTTAGCAAAGATTTTTAATTGGGGTTATCTTAAGTTAATATCAGCACCTATTTGCATGAACTACAGAGCAACCTAAGAAACTTGATTCTGTTCATCTGGACGTGGCGTTTTTCTAAAAATGCTACGTCCAGATAACTAAAATCAACATTCTAGTATTTTCCTTACCTGGATGATTAAGCATGATCAAGGAGATAACAACCCTTCTTTTTTCTACGAGGTAGATAATCTGGTCATATCATATGATACACTTGCAGAAATTGACAAATCTGCAGCATCTGGAACACACAGAGTTAATATCTAAACAAAATGTAACCAGTTATTGTCAAAACCATCTAATGTGGAATACTGGCTAAACAACAACAACTAGTTATCAGCTAAAATTATGCCAGCTAATGTCAGGCTGTCACACTTTCCCTCTGATAAACAGTTTGATTACATTCTCACATTGTATAAGAGTTTACTCAGTAGGTCTCAGAGTCCAACAAAGTTAAATACACTTCAAAGACAGTTTTACTAACAGTAGCTAAGAGCCGCTAACAGTGGCTAACGAAGGCTAACAGCGGCAAAAAAACAGCAGTTTTACTGACAGTCCAGCATATCTAAATCCACTTACCTCAGTATCACTGTCATCACTAAGAAGTGAGCTTCTCTGACTCACTGACCTATATCAGATTCTTTTCACAAGGTTTTACAGCCTCTTCCCAAGTAAATAGTCATGGAAACCTCTAACCCAGCTTAGCTAAACAGTGGACTCACAGCAAAACATGTTTGGCTTCAGAAACTAGAGCTCAGTTGACTGCAATCTGCAATCTACTCTCATCTAGTAGTGAAAATTACTATTAATTAATTTTAGACACTGTGACTTTAAAGAGTGATCAAATTTAACTAAATTCAATTTTATTTATATAGTTCCAAATCACAATAAGGTGCTTTATATTATAAGGTAAAGACCCTACAATAATATAGAGCAAACCTCAACAAAACCTCACCCCTTGCGACCAATCACTTGGTGAAAGTGGGAAGGAAAAACTCTCCATTAACAGGAAGAAACCTCAAGAAGAACCAGGCTCAGGGAGGGGTAGCCATTTTCTGGGACCAGTTAGAGGTCACAAGTGGAAGAGCTCCAGAGTTTAATAGTACTGATTAAATATAAAGTAATATTTTCACATATAGAGAGAAAAGAGGTTAGCGAAGAAGAAACACTCCAGAGCATCATGGGAACCCCCAAGCAGTCTAGCCCTATTGCAGTGTAACCACAGGAGGGTTCAGGTTCAGCCGAACGAGGATCAAGGATCAAGTCCTAACTGTAAGCTTCATCAAAAAGGAAAGCTTGTTGAAAAAAAACGTGTTTCAGCAAGTGGATGAAATGAAGGACTACAGCAGGGTTCAGTATAGCAGAAACAAGGATTATTTTTAACTGTGAATCATGCAAAGCCACTCTGGTAAAGTCTTAGAAGTCACAAAAAATACCTTAATAGAAAGCGAGCTGCTGTTAATGTGGAAAACCAGCACATAATAAGCATCATTGCACTGCATTTATCTTTCATCACTGCCTCTACTCAGAGGACGGTATCACGGCAACAGGTTTGTTTGGAGCAACTCTGGTATCAGCAGGACTTGGACTGCTCGGCTCTGTTTGGAGTTACTTAGGCTGCTGTGAAAAAATCTGAGGCATGCTAAAAACATAATATACAGGAGCCTGGCATCCCTAAGAGAGTCTCACTGTCTGTTACTCTCCGCAGGTAGCCATGTTTGGAAGTGCTGACAAACAGAGAAGAAAGACAGAAAGCATGGCGTTCAGGACGGTGGCTGGCCCCTTGCCAAAAATGTCACATCCTCTTCATATTTGGACTCCAACTATGGTCACCTTTCATAACTCGGCTTGATTGCATGCTTCATTGTAGCTAGAAGTGATGAAAGAATTATTTCCCTGCTTTATAAGAAATGTTGGCATTTGTAGACAAAACATGAGATAATAAAAACGTGTGTTGCCAATATAGGGTCAAACTAAAGTGAGAGACAAAACGAGCTCCAAATCATTACATTACTAAATACTTTTACTACAGTTTACTTTAGTTGGCTGAGAGCGGATCCTTAATGACTTCAGAGCAAAAAAGAGCCGTTGTTTTTTGGGAGGTTTTGCCTGAAGAAGCAGTGTTAATTAAAGAAAGAATCATTTTATCTCTCCTCGGGCATTTATCAAGAATATCAAGATTAAAATTGGCATTGAAAGTCAGGAACTAAATTCTTTTCACAACTCGTCTCACAGCAGAATATTTTTCTTTTTTGTTGCAACTCAGCCAATACAGTGCAGTCACAAAGTATTTAGACATTCCTTTTTGCACACTTGTACACATATGTTTTCAAACTGATAAGAACCAATAACTTTCCTGTCAATCTACACTCAATAAAACATCAATTTAAATATAAAAAAAGGAAAAACTGAAAACTTTGGAAAATGTGTGGTCAGGTGTATCCAGTTTGCTTAAGTTATTATTTGTATATGTCTTGAACTTCCACCCATGACAAACAGAACTGACGATATAGCCTACGTAACAACCCAAAATTCATGCTGCATGTCAGGACAACAACCATAAAGTCCAAAGGACTCTCTTTAGCCCTTCATGATAAAATCACTGGAACAAATGAGGGCAACAATATAAAAGCATTTCTGAAGCTCTGAATGTCCCCGACATCAATCATTGTGAAGTGGAAGTTTGAAACTAACACAACTATTCAAAGTTGTTGGCCACTGGGACAAATTGCATAAGAGGCAACAGAGACTTTTGTCAAAGCTTCCAATATCTGTCTCTGTCCTTTTTTTATTATTATTATTATTACTATTATTATTATTTTCTACCCTCACACCACCAGATCTTTCGATTGGTAGCAGCTTCATAACCTGCTATGTTGCTATTCTTGATCTGCCACTTTTCAAACAATTCCTGTTTCCAAGTCACAAAAACGTAAAAGTACAGCTGGCATTGTTTTCATTTCAATACTGTGTGTGAGATAACGCCGGCATCTGGAACTACCACAAAGGTGGATTGTAATACTTTGAAAACTGTTTATATGTCTGTATAACAAGCTTTAAGGCTTGACAGTTAAAGCTTTATTCTACACATATGTAGTTGAGATCAGTTGTGGAAGACTGGGTCACTCATCATTCAGAAGATCCTCGGTTCCTCCAATCAGGATGTTGAAGAAAACTTTATTATAAAGCACTGTGTGAATGAATATGTACATACATGAATGTGACTTGTAGTAAAAAGTTGCCTTGAAGAGCTCAGCTAGAGTTGAAAAGCACTGCATACAGTTATCCGCCACTGAAATTAAGACCCAGTTATGTGGTCTGAGTAAAGAGACCGTCATTTGATGGGATCAAACCAGCTGGAACGCAACTGGAAGTTGACTTCCTAGTTGGTGCACTATGACCACACCCATAGGCTGCTTTATATAAACGAAGGGCGTGGCCACGATGGTATATTGTGAAGAACTGAGGTGATTTTTGTTGGTATGTTGCTGTTTTAAAAAATGGATGTGATGGGTGAATGTGACTGGGAATCTGGAAGGCCTACCCTAGTTTGGTCACTTTTTTTTTTTTACCTTGATGGGGATGCTAGTTTAAAAAAACAGATTTCATGTTATACTTAATAACAGCTGAAACTAACAACTGAGACCATAAACTTATCAGGAAAGTGTTTGCAGAAGTTGCAGATCAGGAGAGGTGAAGTCCATTTTCCCACTGACTCACATACAAATGAACTTATTGCAACCAGAGGCATTGCCCCCCTGGTGGCCGTTAGATAGAATGCATTTTTTTAAACATCCGTTCAACGTTTTCACTTTTCAGACCTACAGCAATGATCACCATTTACAAAGTCATTTAAATTGACTTTGCTTTTTCAAAATCTACCTCAGCTGTTTCCGCCCAGATCTTGTGAAGGGAACTTGAAGAAAAAGGCATCTAAGAAGGACATCAGTTTCACCAGAACACCATCAAACAAGCTTTATGTTAGATGAAAATCACAAGCAAGAACCAAACAGCATTTTGCAGCCTGTTTTTCTGTTTTTTGATTCGGGCATGTGTGTGTGTCCTCCGTGCCAGCCCACTTCTCCTGTGGAGCCAGTGCAGCTGACTTCACTCAGCAATCAGCACTGTGTTTGAAAGCTGTAGAGAAGAGCTAGCCAGCCCCAGTGGGCCTGTTTCAGCAGTGCAGTGAATGTCTCCAGCTAGACAAGCAATATGCCTTTCACTGAGTGATCCTTTTTTCTAGCATTTAGCATTTGGTGTTGCCTTTCTTTTGTTCATATATGACACACATACACTATATGTAAAGAAGTATTATGCCTCTTGATCTTTGAATTCATCTGTTTTTCAGTCCCAAAACTGCTGTTGCATAAAATCAATCACCTACTCATGTAATCTGCCTTTACAAACATTTGTGAGAGAATGAGTCGTTCTAAAGAGCTTACTGACACTTTTATTGTTACTCCCTTCATCTGGTAGCCCTTTCCAGGAACATAACACTTGGGCAGAACTCCAAGTACCATGTCTGGACACTGGTCATCTAATATTATCCCGACTGTCAAGGTGGTGGTGGAAGCATCTTTTTATGAGGGTACTGCTCAGCAACAGGGAGAGGGAGACTTGCCAGATCTCAGCAGCCAAATACAAAGGTTACTACATAAAACCTGCCTAAAATCTACACTAAAGTATTGCTGTAAGCAGCAGTGAAGGTCAGGTGTGGTGTCCCTGAACTAGAAATAACAGACTAACTACTGATAATCCAATGGATTTAGTTGAGGGTTGAATCTGATTGAGTAATTGAGGGATGGTGCACACTCCCAGGAAAGCAACTGGACACTTCATAAAATATACCTTAGATTATCAACCATAATATTAACAATAAACATCATGCTGAGTCCAATAAAACATTAAACTTGGGATTGAGAACATAAGCTCATCAGTAAAGTGTTTACTGAGGTTACAGACTGAGCGAGCCGAACCCTGCTTACCCATTCACCTACATGTAACTGGACTTCTTTTGTGATCAAAGGTGTCGCCTACCATTAGATAAAAAGTGCATGTTAAGAAGAGAGTGCTTTGGAACAGCCACATAGAGCAGCCACATACTGAATCCACTGAATATAACCTCCCTCAAAGCATCTTTTACACATTTCTGCTGTAAAGACCAGGCCCATATCATAGGTCACAAACGCCTTAAATAATGAGATTTGTTCATTCTTGGTTAAAAAGGCTTAGAAAGTGGGGAACAAACTGCAGGATGGGCCTGACTTCACTTTAACTCATAGTGCATTGCATTGTTCACATGAAAATTTCCACAAATAGCCAAGTAACGAATGGAAAAAGAGAGCTTAGACATTTAGTACCTCCTCTCTCACCTCCTCATAGCTGACCAATCACTGAAAGAGGCTGGTTATAAAGAAATATTCAATCAGTGGCTTTAGAAACACACAGACATTTTTTTAACAGTGTAGAGGTTTCAGAAGTAATCCAATGTGCAGTTTGAACACTACATAAATCCAGCTAATGTCATTTTATAAAGTTCTTACACTCCGGAAAGACTTCAGAGCTTTCAGTTGTCTGGATTAAAATCTGATAAACATATCCTTTAGTTGTTTTAAAGAAGCTGTACTAAGAGGGATTTGCGTAAAGCCATCACCCAGTGAGTCATTGACTAAGGTAGAGGAATCTCATAATTAAGGCCTCATTAAAGCTACACAGCCCAACTATGTTGGTTTACAGGGCAGACAGGAACCTCAGAGATTCACAATGGGGCCTTTCATAATACCTCACTTAGGGGAAAAGAGAAAAAGCAGTTGCTCTTAGCATTTGGGCAGATGTAATTGCAATCACTCAGCTTGTCTGATGCTGATAATGGGGCGATGGGAAATTCCTGTCAGAGTCGTGGCGCAGGCTGGTTTCGCAACCACTTTGGCAGGCTCCGTGTTCCACTGCAGGGCAGCGAATGCGTTACGGCATGCTCGCATAGCTGTCATTAAACACATTTTGAAAAAAAAAACATAAGACAATCAAAACTCACAAGTGTGTGCCACTCTCCTGCTTCTTGAGCAATGAAAAGGCAAATATTATATCGTCTGTCATCCCTGCACAGTTAAACCTGTTGACAGACTACAGCTTATGAAAAAATGGAAAGTGAGTATGCTGCAGCAATCCCACTCACCTAATACACTCAATAAATCCTGGCTGTGTTATTTTCAGCGTCTTTATTCCTCTTGACTGGCAGAAAATTAAATTGTGGGGAAATAAGAACAAATATTACGTGGTACCTAAAAATGTTGGTCAGCTCATTTCTAAATAAAAATGTAATGTTTGTTTTCCAAATTTTGGGTGTGCTTCTTCAGCAAGCAGCCTATTCCTGTCTGAAATGTGTGCTACAGTAGGTGGCTGGAATAGCACATGGGTGCGACGTTCTTGTGGTCGGTCCTTGGGTACAGTATGTGACAGTTGGCATGTCAGCAATGCTTCTTTGAAAAGCCTCTGTTATAAGATGTTCATGCAGTGATGCTAACAACCTCATTTCACTGGCTGGACGTGCATTTGTGGCTCGTGAGACCACCCAAGAAACAATATGCTCATATCAAAGCTTTTTAATAAGCACGGAAAGAGTAGCAATAAAGACCTGATTTATCAGGATGTTATGAGGGACAGCAGCTATCTAGTTTCAATTAAACTAGACACTCGAGGAAAACAAAACACGTGAAAAGTAGCCTGGACAAAACAGCCATTATATTTAGCTCTCAGGGGGGCATTAACCTGAATGTTGTGTAGTGTCTTTGGCAGTTTTAGCAGGTAAATGCAGCCGTTTACTTGGCAGACTGCCATACTGTTTGCAGAGGTATTTGAAATATTTCGAGTATTTTACAATTCAAATAAAGCCACAGAGGCATGAAAAGCTTTGTTGTATTGCAGAGAAATAAAATATAAATTCTGATAAAGAATTTCTGAAATGCAGACATTGATAATTTTCCACATATCTTAAGCAATCATTGACTATAATCTTGTAAGGGGCTCTTTAAATTATGTGCAGACACCATGTGGCAACATTTTAAAGAGTTTTATTTCAATTTACAGAATATTTTAATTAAAAAATAGTAAAGTTATCTTTTAATTCTGTGGTTTCCTGTATAGATTATGGCATAAACTGTGGATCTCAAACATAAATATCAAATTTCAATTCTTCCCAAACTTACTAATATATCAGTTATGATAAATTACAAACATGTATTTGTCAAGAAAATCATAAAATACAAAAAAAAATACTTAAGGTTTGTAAAAGATAAAACATAAGGGACTGTATAAAAAATCTTAGTTCATCCAAACATTGTTCTACTTAATCTTTAAAAAGCTGTAAAAACACAATATTTTACAGGGAAACTGGAGTATATTAATTTCCTTATACACTAACTGACCTATAAATGCGTTGTATTGACCATTCCAGGTGTAAACAGGAAGCAGAAGAATGGTTGCTTCAGAGTGAGATCAAAAATGGCAAAAAGAGTAAGCCTTTGACTGACAACGGTGGTATTAAGGTGCTCGTGACATGACATTAAAAACTAATTATTTTATTGGCATTTGTCGCAAACAATATGGACACATATCCAGGTGGTGGAAATGGAGTATCCACACAAGGTGGATGAGATCACAAACTTTTAACTTCTTCCCTCTCAGATGAGTTGAAAATAAAAATGCTCAGCAGTATTTGCAAAACTCTTGTTTCTATAGTCTGAAAGGCTAGGTGTCAACCACAGACTGTATATGAAATATGGATGTAGTCAGACACTGGTTACGAAAGACCCATTTTGACAGTCAAGTTTTTACCATCACCAATAGAAACTGACTATGCTGCACATGAATCTGTTGTTCTTAAGCAACTGGCATTGTTGTGTACTGGTCACCACACAGAGCTTTGCAGACCATTGTCTACATGTTTTAGCTATTTGCTGTCACCAGAGGGCAGCTTGTGCTGTTTTTGGACCTTCCGCCAACCACAGAGAAGACCAAAGTTACAACATACAAAGTGTTGAAGTGAAACTGTTACAGTGTTACAAACAATGAAAAGTGTCTAATGCAGCCACTGTTTGATCTTTGATGGGGGGGTTTGCTATTCCTACTCTTTCTTCACTCCCTTTCCTTTTTTCAGCCAATCAGCATTCTGCTTATATGTTACATGCTGATGGCTTTTCTCAAGGACTCCAGTCAAGCATACACAAAGTCCTTCACTCAGTTTAGCAATATACCTGCACAAATGGACATGAACTATGAATTGGTAGTATAAATTCCTTTTCAGCAAATAAGAATACGCTGCATAATCCCCCTTACTTTAAAAAAGACTTAACAGTTTATTCATATATATCACCTGAATTTAGCAATTGAGAACAAATATCTGGAAACTGCTTACAGAAGTCATAGAATAAGAGAGTGGAAGACCATTCTCAGAGATACTTCTTTGCCAAGAAAATTTGTTGCCCCCCTGCTGGCCATCAATAGAATGCAGTTTAAGATACGTTGTGGTACTTTCATTTCTTAAACATCCATTTTTAATATACAGTCTATGGTATTAAATTGGTGACATTTAGCCACAGGGATGTTAACATTTGGGTGTTAGCATTTGTTAACTGGCACTAAAATTATGTCATAAACAAAACTGTGGGACAAGTCAAATTACCATCTGAAAAGTTCAGGAATCACAGATGAAATTAGCTTACATTCTATTCAGGAGCAAAAAGTTAATTTCATGGCATTATTGTTGAAATATTTAACTCAAAAATCATAAATGTCAACATCACTGTAGAGGAAAGGTCAGAGGATCACCAAAATTTGTGGGATTGTGGGTCTGCGGAAAATGAAACTCTATACAACTAATCCATCCTCTCACCGCTGAATATTTCAGTCTTAACTGATGCTAAAATGGCTAAAAATGCAGCAACAGTTATGATACAATATCACACGAGGCCTGTCTACTGAGCATATTTTAACTGTCCAGTGTACTCAAGGAGTCTATGTACCATATAATATAATAAAACTGGATTTTAATCCAACAAAATTATAGTTCATGAGTGTTTAGACAATATATAGAAAAGACAAAAACATGAATGTCAATATACATAAAATGCACAAATTTACTATTTTGTGTTCCCTAGCTCTTTCAACCACTACAGAGAACACAAAAAAATCTTGGTTTACTGCAAAGGTCTTCGACAACCATGAAAAATATACTGTAACAAACATATTCTCCATTTTATTTTCAGGTTATTCTATCTGTGAAGCAACATGCGTCCAAGTTCCTGGGGGGGAAGTGGAAGTGCGCTGTGAGAAACAAACTCAGTCCATGAGTGCTTCACACTGTCCTTTCACTGACTTTCATCTGACAAGCAGTCAAGTCAATGTCAGCCTTACTTACATCCTTCCTTCAAGCCTCCCCTGTGGTTTGGTCCTGTGTGGTGGTGCTCATAAGCAGTCCATTGAAAGAAAATAAAAAATAAAAGGCAGCAGTGGACAGCTTGGAGGATGCCCTGCTTGTGTTTGAGGCTATACACCAAGCAGCATGCCCATGAAATCTGAACCGTTCTGTATTGTAATGGAAGCACCGGCCGCGTTATCCACAAATATGGAGGTGTACTGCCCAGCCTGTAGAGCAAAAACAAATAAAAATAAGTATTGAAAGAGTCCTGGTTACCTTATGTCTTACTCTTGTGTGTCCCTGAGCTCACCTGCAGCTCCAGCAGTCCCTGCACACTGACAGTGAATATCTTGCTGTTACTTTCCAAGCCAACGATCATCTCCAGTGAACTGCAATCAGATTAAAAAATAACATTTCTGAGTAATTTTCAAACATGTCAAAGCTGCATTCTTTAAGACCCCATTAACTTCATCCAAGTGTAAAAGGCCTTATATTAAAGGGATAGTTAGTCATTGGCCAAATATGCATGCTCACTTTACTGCCAAGTTTTAGACGAGAGGAATTATTCCTTTGACATAGTTTAAGGGTAAACAGGGAAACTATGTGTTGATTGTTTATGCCTATTACCCATGGGCTTGCGGGGTATACTGGTAAAATGTCAGGAAAATCAACTGCTCCAAACAAAAAAAAAAAAAACCTCCGTAAACAATCAAAATGTATTCTCCATACAAATCCTGGATCTGTTTTTTTGAGCCATTTGATTCCACTGATCACATAATAGTCTTTAATAGTATTCAAAATGCTGCCATGTGCCACACGTTCCATGGCAAACCAAAAGCTGACGCAAACTGAGAACTTCACCATCAAAGTAAAAGTTGTGCCAACATTGCAAAGAGTGAAACTTTTACTTTGAAGGTGAACAGTCCTTGTTTCTGGACTGCAGGCACTCTTCATAGTTTCACTACCTCTTGGCGAGTAAATGGCGATTGTTTGCAGATAAGTCGGCATCTTCATGCAAACTGGTGACCATAGCAACCTGCTAGGAAACAAAGCAACCGCAAACAGGTTTTTGGTGCCACAGCATGTACCTCTTTGTGACCATTTTTTCCCCAGGGGTTGCCACCAACCTCCAGCATCTTCTCGCCAACTGGTTGGGAAATATGTATTTTTCATTCGTGAATTGCGCTTGCTATATGGCTGCTGTCCAGCCTTTAGGCCTGTATTATTCAAGTCTTAGCTAGCTGCTTGTGGCAGCTTCACATCCATGATACAGTTGTTTGAATAATCTCAATCTTCTTGTTTGACTCTCAGAAAGAAAAAAGCATAAAGACGAGTTTGACCCAAAGGTCAAACTTTTCCTTGAGCAACTGAGCACTCTCAGAGGCTGCACAGATGGTTGTAACATAGCTGCAGCCTTTAACCACACAGTGAGAGCACTGGCTCCTGTTTAGTGGAAAATGATACATTTTTATGGCAAATCAATCATGTTGGCCTTCCCTCCAACTGCCATCACAATGAGCCTCATTTCACATTCTCTGCATTTTCATGAGTGGGAGGGTGAGACTGGCTGGGGCTTTGGCTCGAAAAAGCAAAAGCCAAGCACTCTTTTGGGTTAAGTAACCCATCATAATAATATTATTTATGCATTCCCCTCATTGTACCACACTGAAAGGGAGGCTGTGGAGCTCTGCACAGTCCAGGGGAGACTTCAGGGAACATTTCATTTCAACAGCTTTCACTGACTTTATGTAAATAGAAATTTTGAAATACTGGAAAGAACTTGGATTTGGTATGGTTTTGTAAAAAAAAAAATAAAATAAATGCCCTTCAGGCCCACCCTGTCTGATGCTTCATTATTTGCCTCCCACATCCCAAACTAGAGCACTTCTCTGCTGCGCTGTTGTATGTAACAGGCTGCCTGCAGTGTCAAAGGTGATTCTATAAAGATTAGTTAGGCGACAAGGACAAGGCCTCTAAATGAGAGGACATTTCCTTTTAGAGACCTGCTCTGTTTTTATACAGGAAATGCCAAACTGGTTCCACACAAAGTGTAACAGACAACCCCTTTTACAGCTCGTAACTTCTGGTGAAAGTTAAGGACGCATTAAACACCACTAAAATATGACTGTGAGAGGAGAAAAACCAAACGTAAATTGACAAAACAAGAATCTCAAGAATGCAAAGGATGGCTGTAGTAATATTGAAACCTACTCAAGATTGATTTTATTTGTGATCGGTGGCGATATTATTCACTAACGTGCCAAAACTACGTTGTTACAAAGATTACGTGGATAATTTGGGGGGATTTAGGGGTGAGTCTGCAGGAGACTGAGCTTCAGTATATTTAACAACCTTACAGGATACATACGTGTATCTGTGGCAGAGGGATTCGATGCAGATCAACACCCGAACATTGTCCCTGGCCTTAAGCTGGCTCTTGCTCCTCTTCACCTCGTTGTGATCTGTAAAATGGTCAACGATAAAATAAGATAAGACAGCAAGAGTTACAAAAGTAGCCAAAACATCAAAGAGAGTCTATAAGGTTAGAACAGGTTAAAATCCAAGACAAAGACGAAACAGCATAGGTCAGTAAGGTTAAAACTACACTTGAAACAAGAAAAAACTCTTAACATTTCAAGATTGAAGTGCAAAGGTTATGAAAAAAAGGAAACTTTACAAGAAAAAGATGGTAAATTTGTGGGGATGTCATTTTTGCTTATGAACGTGTTACTTTAATCTTTTTCTCTGACAGTTTACCCCCATTTTTTTTCTTTCAACAGACGTAATATGTCATTTCAATAAAAAGTGATCATCACATAAAGGATTACCAAGATTTAAGTTATCCTTTAAATATGTAGGAGTCTTAAAGAAATCTTAAAATGAATTTCGTTAGCCTTCAGTGTTAGCGATAGACTGACATGCACCCCGCCTTTCAACCTATGACAGCTGGGAAAGGCTCCCGTGCTCTGCAACCCTAAGTTGGATAAATGGTTAAGAAAATGGGCCTCACAGTATGTATATACATCTTGTAATAACCTTCTTAATTATAAACAGGCAATTAAAGACTGGATTTCCACACATAAGGGTTCAAATCAACTTTTATAAATTAACTTTTTAGGGATTTATAGTTGCAGTGATACATCAGTTTAGTCTAGTGTTACGGTTTCAGCCACACTATTTACTGTAGCTCAAACATTTCCCACTACTCCTAATTTAGACATTAAACAAACGGTGGATTAATGGTGAAGTGGTGACGCATTTATTACAAGCTAACACCAATTCTTAAAAATCCATCTATAAAACAAAGCCAAGGATCATTTTTTTTCATTTCTGACAATGGGCCAGATTTCAAATATTCAAGGATCAGAAGATGATAAGATGACAATGAAGTGGTGAAACGAATGAGACGCTACTTTTTATTTGCACTGGACATAAAATCATATCGCAGCTTCTTATGGCACGAGAAGTGGTTCGTCAAACAAACAGAGCTTGTTTGGGTGTTCTGTAAACAGTCTCTGCTTCAGCGAGGTTTCAATGATCTGTGATTTTAAACCCTGTTATCCCCAGTAATCTCCAGTGTTTCCAAACTGATAGGGAGTCAAATTTTTACACCTTTAACTTGAATGTATAAAATTATGTATATATATATATGTGTATGTATGAACTTGATTAGAATCAAGGCTTCTTTTCTTATCACAAAACTGTGATAAGCATGAAGCAAAAGCATGAAGAGGAGAATCGAAGCATGCCCTCACTCCTTAGTGAAGGTCTAATCATCCAGGGCCAAGACCTATCTGGGTGGACTATTAGTGAGCAGGGGCTTTAAGGCTTTGCTATATGTACAGTAATAAGCTTTATAGGAAAGTTACTGTGATTTACCAATGTGGACATTAGCAGAGAACTGGTAGATCCCTGTGATGGGAGCTGTGAACCTCCCAGTTGACTGGTCCATTCCCGACCCTCTGAGGAAAGCTCCTTTAGCAGGCGGCTGGAAGCACAGAAAAAAAAAAAAAAAGATTGATAATGGATATATTTTATGGCAACAGTACACAGGACCACAAAATAAAGGTCCAGCTATACAGAGCACTAAGTATGTCTTCTGTGTGTGCTTCCAGGGCACTTTAGCAGAAACAATCCTACAGCCACTGCCCTTTCTGCCCGTTCTCATTGCTGTGGCACGATTGTGACAGAACTGCTTCCATGGCTCATTTATGCACAAGGTGTTGCATGGATTATGGCATTAACAAGACAAGGCTGTTCCATTCTTCATATGGAGGGTTACTGATGTGAAGGAGCATAAGCTATTTTCGCCTGTTCCGTTATCCATATGGGGTCGCCACGATGGGTAGCAACACATGTTTGATTTGGCAGATTTTTTTCTTTACGCTTCCTGATGCAACCCCAAAGGAATTTGTGTCTCCTCCCCAGATCAAACCAGGGATTTTTCACTCGTTACACAAATGTGCAGCTACTAAACCTAAATGCTGATGTAGCATGGGAACACTGAGGACCAGGCAGGAGGAGAATAGCAAATCAAAGTGATAAATAGGAGATTGCTGGTAGGAGTGGGGACTGCTCCCGGCCATCTTGATAGACTGTGAACTGTGTTCCCATATGGGCTGGATTGATTCATCCACTTTTTTGACAGGAATTTAAAACACGCCTAACTGGCAGTGACTATTGGTTATTTTACCCTCCCTTTATATACCACTGTTTTTAGTCATTTTTATTATTTGGGTTCTAATGCAACAGTTCCATAATTTATTTTTGGATTATACTGAAGTAGCACTGCATGATTCCCACTTCAAAATAATTTATCTTACACTGGGTCTTAATGCAGCAGCCCCCAGTTCATTGTTTGAAACAAGCTTTTTCAGCACTTTCAATTCAATTCAATTCCATTTTATTTATATAGTGTCAAATCACAACAACAGTCACCTCAAAGTTCTTTATATTGTACGGTAGACCCTACAATAATACATAGAGAGAAAAACCCAACCATCATATGAACTTCTATGAGCAAGCACTTTGGCGACAGTGGGAAGGAAAAACTCCCTTTTAACAGGAAGAAACATCCAGCAGAACCAGGCTCAGGGAGGGGCGGCCATGTGCCGCAATCGGTTGGGGAGAGACAAGGAAGACATGACACTTCTACTTTTAAGACCACCATCCCTTTAAACCAAAGTTCTTCTGATTGGCTGCTGCTCATAAGCAGGTTTGATCAGCAGGCGTTTGTGGCTTCTATAGTTTTTTTGTTTTGTTTTATGTGTGTACAAATATTTGCATTAAAAAATGTTTGAAATTTTAAAAAGAGCACACATTGTGTCACAATTCACACAAAATGTGTTATCCCTGAGCACATGCAGCACATGAGTTAAAATTTATCACATTTAACACATGGAGTCTAAACCATGAATCTCTAATAAATAGGGCACCTGGGCCTTATTTTTATCCTTTGCCTAATTGTGTGCCTCTATAGTTCTGACTCTGCAAAAATATTAAAACTTTCCAAAGCCATAGTAACACGTCTTCACTAACATAGCTCTGTGTTTGCATGTTTAATAGTTTGCAGAGCCCAATGCACCCTCCTCCAGCCTTGTCAGCTAGTCCTAACTGGGCATAGTTCTTCCACTACAGCATGCTGTTTCAAACAGTGTCTATTTCTGTCCTCTCCACACTTTATTCCAAGTCTAAGACAGAGTGCCTTTTGTAAGCTGCCCAGAGAGTGATGTGTAGAATAGAAAAAGCTGATATTTTTGACCAAAGAGGCAGTCTGAGTCTTGGAGTGGCACTGCATGCTTTGCCAGTGCCAGTTACCAGTGAGGGGATGATCCCCTCATAATTCTCCCACATGCAAAGTAAGCAGTGATTAGCAAACACTTACTCTTTCAGGGTTACGACAGAGAAACAAAATGTTAAACCCTGCAGAGGATGGTTAGCCAAAACTTTAGTTTTTCAGCCGCAAGCAGGGAACAAAGCTGGACCAATTCATAAATATTTACTCGGTTTCAAACAAACTTACTGTCTGAAAGTTCTGGAGCTCCACCAGAGTCTTCTTGTCGACCACTACGGGTCCCTTGAGCTTGCAGTGGAAAGCTTCTTCTATTCTGCGGTACGAGGTCATCCCCTCCAGGGTGAGGATGGTTGTAGGTAGCTGGCTGGGGCTGGTTTGTCTGTCCAAGGCTGCTGTTCGCCTCTCTGTAGCCTCTGACAGAAACATGCCCAGCACACAGTGATTCAAGAGGAATTTTTAAACTATTCTCTCAGGATTATATTGTAATAAGAAAGGTATATAACTGCAAGATGAAGAAAAGAACAACTTTGTATCCCAAAAAAGAGAATAAATGAATTGGGATGAAAAATCAACAGGCTTCTACCTTTAATCATCTCTTTGAACTCCTGCAGGAGAACTTCCTGGGTTACTTGAGCCCCAGGAGAGCCAGGAGGACCCTGGGGACCTGGAGGACCTGGAGGACCGGGTGGGCCTGGCTAATGGAAGACAGAGACACAAAAAATATTCATGCATCCAATGTAGCATTAAAAAATTTGTACATATCATGGCTTAAAGTGAACATTTTTGAATAACTGTGGGATGAATAGCCTATCTGCTGGGTTTACCAGTGGTCGTTTGCGTTTGCGACATTTTCCAGGAAAGTTTCCAACGGGTCGTTTCACAAAGTCCATCCATGATCCCAGTGGATCCACCCTCTGGTGATCAGAACCCTGCACCAGAACAGAAGTCTGTATAAGTTATTAGCACAGCATGAGTGTCGACTCATAACGTCATGATTGCAATCTACGCGGGCCGTCAAGATTTCAAGTCAGACAAACCGTTAAAAAGTTTATTCTGTCTGTAGGATAATCATAGATTTTATAGTTAGATCATTTTGGTCATTTTGGTCTTGCTCAGTCAACTGCAAAGCTTCTCAACTGCCCATCAGTCACCATCGTCCTCTGAAAGCTTTAACTTGTGCTTATTTTTTCATTCCAGATAATTCACTCGTGTGCCACGTCACTTCTTATTTTGCCCAACAGGCTGGAATGAATGTAAACAAACCTTGTTAAGTGTAGTTTTTTTTTCTTTTCAGCACATGAAAATTTCCATGAGCACCCTGGTGAAAAATGAGTCTGCCTGTCTATGTGTGATGTCGATTCTGTGGACCGCAAGCCTCAATTACTGTAGTTTATAACAACATGTCAAAGTGGCCAACACTTTCCCCCTCACTAAAAGACAAACCAGTATTTTTTTTATTAATACTGCTCATTAGATCTAATGATGGAAAATTTAATAAGTAAGATGGCATGAATATAGTATATAAACAAAGGGTGGTGTGTTTTCCAATCAGGGTGTATGTTCTGAAATAACTAATTGGTAAGAAATTGCTGTTTAGGTGAGTGAGATCTCACGGGGGAGATAAGAAAGAAAGAAGTCCTCTGGATGAAACATTTTTATACGTAGTGCTACTACTTGCTTGTTTTCATTTTGCTATAAAAATGTGAGACTAAATGACTTCCAATCACAGCAAGCTCACAAACTTACCCTAACCCTTCCCCAAATGTCAAGAGTCTTCAGCTGAGATGGAAGAGGAGATAAAGACGAGCCATGAAGGTGAGCTGTCTGAAATGGAATTTGTTTAGGTTTGGCAGCGGGACACGGATCACTTATCTGCTAAACCAACATGCCCCTTTCTTCACTGTTAAAAGACTTGCATCTTGTTCCACCGCAACAGAGTAAATCCTTGTGTCTTTTTGTTACGCTGGAATAAAAAACTGTTTCATGTTTGGGGATTTGCAGCACACACACTGCTTTTCACTCTCTGATTTTCTCTTTTCTCTGACATCAGACAAAATAAACCACTTAACAGGCGCTGCATGTCGAACTGATCTGTGTTTTTGTTGCGATTTTGAGGCTTGGAAACAGATCAAAGGGATTGATTTGGTCAAGAATACCTTTACACTACTCACTCAGTACGGTTTCCAAAAAACTGGAGGCCTGTTGGACAAACTTCTTTTTTCTTTGCCAAGTTATTTTTATGATATTCGTTAACATAACAATACTATAAGCTTTTAAGGGAATGTTTAACGAGACGTGGTTTTTTTGCTAAAATATAGATGACGAGATTGATACTACTTTTATTTCCATCTCCTAAATATGAGGCAAACACCACTGGCTTGTTAGTTTATTTTAGCACGAAGACTGAAAACAGAGGGAAACAGTTAATCCAACACTTCAAAAGTAAGAAAATCCAGCAGCTCTAAAGCTCACTGATTCACTGCCAGCTCATCACATATGAACATGTCACATTATTTTCAATGTGCATGGTTCAGGCAGTTTTAGTATCTGAGCAGAGTATTGGAACCAATCAGCTAGTCTCAAATATTTTGGGGCTTGGAATGGATAGAGATGGGAATGAAAACCTAAATTGTTTACAGACAATCACCTTCATGGCATAGCCTTTCGTGCTCTGTATCCAGATTCCACCTTCATTCAACTACAGGCTGCTCAAATGTGACTGGTGGCTATTACTCGAACCTAATACAGACTAACAAACATGCTCATATTTGGATGTCTGTTTATAGAGATTATTCTACACCTAAACAAATGGTTTTATTTCTAGACTGAAAAGTGAAAACAAACCTTACGTTGACGTTAGAGGGGAAAAAAGAATCCAAAAATAGGACGCAAGTCTCGGTTCAATTCTGCTTTATCTATATAAAATATGAAGCAAATGACAAACAATCCTCCCAAGGAACTTTATATTGTCAGGTGAAGATCCTACTATAATGGAGAGACGCGCAAAAGAGAGAGACAACACGCACCTGGCAACAGTGGGAAGGAAAAACTCCCTTTTAACAGGAAGCAACCTCCAGCAGCAACACGCTCAGGTTGGAGGGGGCAGCCCTCAGTCGCACTGACAGTGACAAATTTATGCCATCATCTCCTAACATACATCCAGTCCCCTAACACAGACTGTGATGCTCTTTTAAACAAAAAATACTCCCATAATAAAATATATAACGATATTTTTTTTTAATTAACAAAAAGCAAACAAACAAAAAACACGATTTCTATAAATTATTTCATCTCTGCCCTCCAGTAGACTGGTAACCAGTCTAGGGTGTACCCCACTTGTCACCCTATGACAGCTGGAGAGGCTCCGGTGCTTAAAAAAACAAATATAGCTGAGCTTAACAGGTCCCGGACTTTCCGATAGAGCCAGATTATATCTTTCCAGTCTATATACTATGCTATGTTAACCACCTGCTGGCTGTAAGTTTGATTTATAAATCTGTCAAACTCTCAACAACAAAACAATATCAGTGTAACATACCAGCTCTGTGAGCTTGGATAAATACTATAAATCAACATGCTGACGCTGGAGCTGTAGACAACTCAGTACAATCTGAAACAGACCCACGATGAGATGATGAGGCGAACCAGCAGGCTCTCAATTGAGAAAAAGTAAACACTTAACATTTGTTCTTGGTCAGTGTCAAAGATATAAAACTGTTAATTTGGCCCACACATGTGCCCGGTAATTACACCTCTTATCACTGCCAGGAAATCAGCCATGCTCTGTGCTTGGCATCCTCTTTAATACACACCATTGCAATTAAACCATTAAACCCTTGCCCTGAAGGATTTTCTGTGCTCAAAGAAGAAAGACTTTGACCACGGTAATTATTACCTTCATTTCTAAGCTAAAATATAACAGCAAATCACTGTATAAATAATTTAATCATCAACTTTAGAAACTTTTTTCTATAAAATATACTGTGCTCTCTTTGTCTGTTTCTGCTGTCAGTAAATTGCATCACTTGCCAAAAATTGTCTGATTCACTGCATGCAGCTGGGTGTCTGTCTCAACCGAGAACTTCAAAGACTCCACACATGCAGACATGAAAACCATATTGCTGTATGACAAAGAACAACCTGTCGAAAGGCCTGCTGCTGTGCTGTAAAGTAAACTATGGATTCCCTTGCATAGCTCAGTATCAGCACGTATAGGTCACGAACAAAGTGGCGAGGGAGTGGATCCAGGTATCAGTCGTGGAGTTGATGAAGAACACCGGGGCTCTGGCTTTGATCACCGCTGATGTGTGAGTGCCTCAAAGTGGCCTCGTCTCTCAGCGGGTATGAGCACACGCCTTTCCAACGCAGACCATGAGAATGTGTCAGGTATTCTGTCTGAAGGTGGGAAACGTTAAATCTTTTAGACAGTGTTTATCCTGGTCGATGATGGGGCTCTAAATCACGTCTCATTACTCAGACTCTCATCTTAAGAATGTAAAGCCTAATATCTATAGGTGGAAGAAGTCTATTTTTTTTTTACTAAAGCAGTGATGCAACAATGTTAATTTAATCCATTAAATTATGATTTTAATTGTTTCTGGCAAAGAAAATATCAAATCCATCTCAGCGATTTTAAAGTTCACAAATGGCTTATGACTATATCTTATTTGTTAGGCAAAAAAACAATATAATTCACTCTTCTGAGTTTTCTGTACAGATTGAACAAGTTACCTTGTTTCCCCTGCTACTATCTTTATGTTAATTTCAACTTGTAGTTGTACAAGCATGAATGCATGGTCATTTGGGGATTTTAATTTGAGCAGTTCTTGGCCAGCACGGTGATGCAGTCATTAGCACTGTTAGCACTGTTGCCTCACAGCAATTAGGTCCTGACTTCAACTCCAGTATCTCTCCAGGGCCTCTCTGTGTGGAGCTTGTATGTTCTCCCTGCAGGTTTGCGTGGGTTTTCTCCGGGTACTCCCACTTCCTCCCACAGTTTGGGTTCGGTTAATCTGTGATTCTAAATTGCCAAGTGTAAACTGAGTGCAAATCGTTGTATGTCTCTCTGTGTTGGCGATCCGTCCATGTTGTACCCTCCCTCTCACCCTATGGCAGCTGGGGATAGGCCACAGCCTCTCTGCGACTCTGATAAGGATACGTGGAAGAGGCTGGATGGGGATGCTCTTCATCTTTAATGACTTTTATAAAGAGGAATTGTTGCACAATTTTGACTTTATTTTGGGTTTTCTCTAATCTAATATTCATACACTCACTTAGCGGTAATGAAGGTTCTATAAAGTCTTTTAATGCGACAAGGCAAGGCCTATAACCTTTTTCATTACTGATCATGATTGATTGCGACTGGTAGTTTTTCTTCACCGGCATAAAAAAGGTGTGTTTGACAGCACTCGTTGGACTGACCAATAGTTTATTTTTTTGCAGTGTAGGAACAAAAAACCACTTGAGTATGTTTAGGCTAATTTCTCTAAACAGACATCTGAATGTGCAGAAAAACAAACTGGTACTAAAAGCTGTTCTGTTTTGTTTGTTCTTAGAACAATGGGAAAGTCGAAGCAACTTCAAACAACTGTAGGTGAGTACACGTTATTCTAATGTGCCACCACTTTGCCAAGGACTGGTCTTGCATCATCGTGGAATGAGAGGATCCCGACTAAATAAGCAGGCCCTGCTCCAAAATGAACACCTTCAGGTTTGACCTGAAATTTGGTCGCCCACACAAAAACTGACCAATTTGGCCACAATCACAAGAGGTATGATGGGAGGAGTTAAGGTGAAGTTTCCAAACCTAAGAATACTACAGCAGCAGGGACGTAGGGTGGAGGTAGTGTCATGCTATGGTGCTGTTTTGCTGCCTGTGGTACTGGTACATTGCAAGTAACAATACAAAAGTTTACATCTTATAAGTAAAATGCTTGCATCCAATATTTTGCCTAGAAAAGAGAACTTTTAGTTCATTTATTTATAGGTTATTTATTTATTGAAATTTGGTAGCTATAGTTTGGCTTAGCATAAAACTGGGAAACAGAGAGAAACAGCTAACATTGCTGTGTCTTAAGATACAAAAGTTTATCTGCAAGTAACTCTAAAGCTCATTCATTAATGCATAATTTGATCTTGTATTATAAAACAAGACAAAATCAAAAGCCTGGCTAGCTGTGCTTCATGTCTCTAGTCATCAGCCTGAGCTAAGCGACCCAGCTCTAAATGGCAGAGAGAAAGAAATCCTGTAAGAAATCCTATAATTTATATTTCATAATATTGTTAAGTAAAGCTTGTCAGTGTTTTAGGATTAAGAATAAAAATACCTGTTTTCAGTGTATGTGTTACCATTATGTAAGCGTTAAAGCTGATGCATTAGTTATTTATAGAGAAATGAGAAAGAGGCAACTTTTCTGATTTCATCAAAAAGTAAGTGTCCATTTTGCATGAGAACAATTTTTTAAAATATCTTTATTCTTTTCTATTTCTTTTTCAAATTGGTAGTTTTTACTGCTTCATGTTCAAAATCTTTAACAGAGTGAAGTAAAAAGCACAATAGTTGCTTCTTAAACCGAATAAAGTTGAGTACAAAGCAAACAAACTTCAAATACTGAAGCAAAACTGCTTAAATATTGTGCAGTACTTATTATTTGAGCAAATATACCAAATCATTTTCCACTGCTTGTGCCTGGTATCCATGGCTTACCATAAGAGTGAAGATAGATGGTTTTATTAACCCACAGCATGGTGAGTTTAGAGCTTTTGGATCAATTAGTGGATCAGTTGTGATGATTGTTGATCATTCGCAGAAGCCTATAAGATTTTATTATCCACAGAAGACCGACCTGGGCCTGCACAAATAAATCTTCTATATGTGCCGCTTTAAATGTGTTTGTCATGTAGTTTGGGGAAAATTAAGTAGAATTTATTTGAAGCAATAAAACGGGAAATATTTCCCTGGGGCAGCGTGCCACCAAAAACACAAACACAACTGTTAAAACATGTCTCTGGGGCTGCAACCAGATACTGAAACTCTACTCTTCTGCAAGCAGCTCCTGAATTCTTCCGTGTGCGTACAGCTGAACTTATCTTATTTTCACTTCTGCCTTATCTGTTTTTCTACCTGCTCGTACACACTCGACAACATGAAACATTTTGCTGATGATAAAAGTGTTGCGCATGCAGGTTTAAGGTTGGACAGGATGATTAAGAGTCATCTCTAATCCCTTGTTTTTACATCCCTGCACTGCTCCCTGTGCAGTCATCCATGCATGGGTGGAAGGGCCTTACGCTGGGCTAACACCACCCCAGAAGGCAGGGATCCCCAGGCTGTGTGGGACGAGGGGATCCTGCTAACCTGCGTGCATCTCAGTTGTCATGCATCCGCCCACGTGTTCCCCACCGCTGCACTTCACAGACACAGATTGATTCGAAGATTTATCACTGAAGAGGTAAATACAGTTAAGCATGCAATGTTGACTCGGTTCTCTGCACACTGTGTTATTACTCAATTGGCAAACACAGTGTGCAAAACATAATTACTCTATCACACAGGGGCATATTTGGAAGTGTAAATTAAATGTAGTTATTATATAATGATAAGGCCAAACATTCTTCTCATAATATGTCCTGATTTTTTTCTAACTGCCTCTTTGTTGTCTCAACAAAGTTGCACTTCTAGCATACGAGAGAAAGTGAATAAATTTGTGTTTATGCTCAAGACAATCTCAGCTTCCTCTTCATATAAAAAAGCAATCTAAGCTGAAAGACACTTTGATCGTTGTGTCACATCTGTTTTGTGTACAAATTATAGCTTTGAAATTGGAAGTGAGTGCTCATTTTCCCTGTGGTAGGTAAAATGAGCTGTTGAAAAGCATTACCGATGCTGTGCCATTGCAGATCACAGTTTGCCACTTCACAGTAAAAACTCATGAGATCTTCCTCTTTTTACATGATTCCAATATTGTTCTGGACTATGTTATATAACCACTTACTAGGAATGCTAGTGACTAATTTACAAGTCACTTGAATGCGAGAAAAGAGTCAAAATTTAGCAAAACTGAATCTGTCCAAGGAGCAATCCGGCCATGTTCTGCCGTTTATCCAGTTTTCGGTCGTCGGGGCAGCAGTCTAAGTAGACAAGCCCAGACCTCCCTCACACCAGCCACTTGTCCCAGCTCATCCGAGGGAACATCAAGACATTCCCAAGCCCGCTGAGAGATATAATCCCTCCAGTGTGTCGTCGGTTTCTAGCTAGCATTGTTAACACAAACTAACATTGACCTGGGTAGTCATTATATTAAAGGTACAATAAAAAATAAGTAGAGGGGCTGCTCCTCCACATTGAAAGGAGCCAGATGAGGGTGTTCGGACATCTGACTAGGATGCCTCCTGGAAATCAGAGGCAGACTCAGGACCCGCTTGGGAACGTCTCGGTGTCCCCCTGAATGAGCTGGAGAAGGTGGCTGGGGTGAGGGAAGTCTGAGCTTCTCTGCTGAGAGTGCTGTCCCCACGACTCAAACCCAGACAAGCAGCAGAGGATGGATGGATGGATGGATGGATGGATGGATGGATGGATGGATCTAATCAAAGCTAATCAAACCTTAAGAAATGCATAGCACCAATACTTTGCCTCTTCCTCACTCATATCGGAGTGCACTGTATATGCATCTACATTCTCAGTAATATCATGTCATGATTAATGAGCTCTGCAGTTGTTTTTATTCAAAGCCACAGTTGATGAATTTACTGCTGAAGTTCTGGAATAGCGGTTACAGAAACATGACCAACTCATGATAAGAATCAGGCAAGATTAAGGGATTTTTATATAAATCCAGCATCAACCTGAAGCTGCAGACAAAATCCAAATGAAACAGCCGCTCTGTGTCTGGGAGGTGAAAACACAACAGTGTGGTTTATTTTACTGCCCAAGTTCAGATGTAACGCAAAACAGTGTTTGTTATTTGTTTCTTTTTCCCTCTGTTTTATGACTTCATTAGGTTAAATAAGCATAACCTTTTTGACTGTCTAACAGGCTGAAACTAGAGTTTACTGTGGACTTTTCACACCACTGGTGGGAGGTGTGTGCTCTCACAGTGGCCTTGTTTCCTGAGGGACTCAGCTTTGTCTCAATGTGTGGGTTGATCCAAAAGGTCCCACACGCCGCTGCATTAATCATCACTACAGATGAGAGAGAGGAAACAAAAACCCTCACCTCAGGCTAAACCCAGCCATTACTCAACACGCCAGGCGTGATGTTTGACTTGACTCCCTCCATTACAGCCATCACAGATCCCTCACTGCGCTCAGCAATGACAGATTCTTCTCATCTTTAGAGCAGGGTGCACAATAAGCCTTGTACTTTTAACGCACTGTACTAAACCTCTGAGACATGACGGCTCGCAGAGATCACGGTTGTTTGAAATGTTCATCATCTCATTAAAAAAATTCGTCTCACAGCGTAGCTCCACGCCTCACTGTTGTGATCACTTTCAAATGGAAAATCTCCAGAGGAATGCAGGGTTTGACTGCCCACTGCCAGCAGCCCACACACAGGATTGGTCAGATAGAAAATGAATGCCATCATAAGAACTGTTTCCACTGGGCACAAGGGGGAAAAAATGTAAATTTGGAGTGTAAATGTTTGGGTTGTTTGAGAATACAAATTGCTTGCCAAGACAGCTCCAATGGACGTGCTGTTTTCTCTGAGCCCTAACAGATGTGTAATAGGATAAACTAACAAACTACCCAAGACAAGCAAGTTTACCACTTTTCATGATGTGTGGCATGCTTTTTTTTTTTCTTTTTCTCTACACCCGCCAAAAGAAACCCAGAAAGAGTGGCACTGACAAATGCAACCTTCAATGCAACCACTTCCACAGATGTCACGCTTAAATCTCAGGTTCCATCAGAGGTGACAGTGTTTGGCAAAGACACTGTCGGGCATAACACTGCGTCTTAAGAGTGATTATGCCATTACCCTGTGATTGTGGGAGATGAGATGAAAAGAATGTTAGAGAGGGAGGCACAGGGGGATAATCCTCACAGAGGTGTTCCCTTTCAGGACCCTTTCTATGGGGCTTTGTGAGGGGCTTACACGGCATGCTGCCCCAGTTTTCAGGGCCACACCGCCCCTATCGGATGTCCCAGACACAGCGGAGTCAGGGTAGGCCTGTGAATGACAGCGTCAATGGGCTGGGAACAACATCACCACAGGTCCTATAATACCTCTCCAGCTAACTTTCCCAGGAGTCACATCACTGCCTACAAGGCAATCCAAGAGCAGCAGTGTTTGTGAGGACACCCTGCTCCCTGTGGGACGAGGCAGACCAGCGAGATCCCGGTGGGGTGCAATCTTCAGCAAGATTCAGGGCTGACACAAGGTCATCCTTCATAGCTGTTGTTTTTACTGGGCGAACCAAGTCAAATAAACAGCGCCAGGCCACAACCACCTACAAAGTGTTCTTAGAGACACAAAGAAGACCTCACTGTGTGGTTTCTAGAAGAGGGGGGAAAGGCAGTGGAGGTTACCGCAAGACTGGCTGGTATATAGGGCAGTGAGAGTTACATGAGAATGCCAACATAATGGGTGGGCTGAAAGCAAAACAAATAGCCTGTTGGAAAGTTTCACAAATATGCAACACCAGCAATAAACCAATAAATAACAGAGTCAAGGGCCGACTGTTGCTCCTGAAAATGGAAGTGTACCGCAGCAATGTTGTTATGTAAGCGGGATTCATTTCTAATAAAAACGTTGTTCTTGTGTTGAGAGGTTTGTAAATACCTCATCTCACTTTACCGCACCCTGAATTGTTCACATAGGCTGAAACACTGGAGGCAGGCGCCCGCAGCGCACACTAATTGATGCATTGATCAGCCTTTAGATGTCCACATTCCTGGCATGCCTTGGGAAGTCATCTATTACGAGCTTCACACATTTTGGTCCGTCAAACTGTATGAGGCCTGACCTGGCAGGGCACACCTGCCCCGACCTTTGCCACACTTTATTTATCTATTTCTATACAGCCTGTGCTGACAGGCATATGTCACATATCTGCAAGGCGACCTTAAACTAATCTGAAGTCCTAAATATATATTAAAAAGAAATTGCATTGGAATTTACTACCTTGATGGTCCCACCAACTTCTTCGCTGTTGGATAGAGTTGTGTTGTACGTCTCTGTATGCTGTGGAGTGGGCTCCTTTGGCCTCTTCCTCTCCTTCTTGGCATCCACTCCATCTAGAAGGACACACTGGGTCCAGAACACCACAGCCACTACGGCCAGAGGCATAGCCCCACACCACATCGTCACAGTCTTTCAATCAGCACCTGAATCCCTGCAGAAACAACCCGAATCTTCTGGAAGAGGACCAGTCGTGTGGTTGGACGCAAGCTGAAGATGCCCACGAGGCTTACAAACACAAGAGACTGGAGGAATGCAGCTTCAGGGACTCCCTGTCCAAGAGACTGTCAGACTGACTGCTGCTCCCCTCTTGATGAGCTCTGAGCCAGCCCAGCGTTTGCAGGGGCACTGCTAAGTCTAGCCAGACTTCCAGGAGGCTTACTCAACTATGAAATGTGTCAAGCAGAATGGTCCAAGGGAATGACAGATCTGTGGAGATCTGACAGCAAATAAACCCATTAGTGAGATTTTTCACGCTTTCTGCTCTGTTGGGGGGGGTGGAGGTGCTGAAGGGGGTTGGGTTGGGGTGTTGTGGAGGGCACAGGGGGGCAAAAGAAGAGGCTAAGAGGAGGGGCTTCCAAAGCCGAGGGTGGGCTGTAGGGGCTTAGAGATGGATGGCAATATTCTCTTTTCCCTCGCTCTCCCCCGCTGCTTCTTAAACTCAACAATAGGGTCCGGGCTCCAGCAGACTGGTATGGTAGCTGGAAAAAGCTGCAAGATCCACAGAAGTTGGGCTCAGATCAAAAGATGCAGATCAGCATTCAGATCAATCTGCGTGCCAGAACACTGTGCATCCACGGGGATGCCCAAGAGAAGACAGTTGAAGTCCTGTATTGATCTTAGCCGGCCTTATTTTCTCCTTAAAGTGGTTACTCAGGTGCTGCCTACTGACTGCCCCAACAAGTCCATGTGCAGAGATTTAGTGCCCGGTGGGTCTCTTTTTTTCTTTCTTTTTTTTTTTTTTGCCTTGCTCCGCTGCACTCCCTACCTCTCTGGTCCCAGCTGCTCCTTTGCTTTCTGACTGAGCTTACAGGAGGGCTCACAGTGGAGTTTTATCATCACCCATTCTCCCTCCCCTTGTCCTTCTCTCTCTCTCTCTCTCTCTCTCTCTCTCTCTCTCTCTCTCTCTCTCTCTCTCACGTCTCCTTTGACTCTCTCTATTGGCAACCTCAGCTGATTCAGTTCTGTTTTATCTCACTTCTGAAGATCTTCTTGGCAGACAAGTTATGGGATGTGTACAAAGTTGTCTATGCCTCAATACAGGCCTGATTTACCAAAGCTCCAAGCTAGAAGTAAAAACTAATTCATGCACTTTTTTGTGACCTTAAGGCATTATCTTGTGTAATCTGTTGTTTGAAAGTATGCCAGGGACAGAAATCTAGACTGCAGTACATACCAGTTTGTTTTACTCAGTGTTGGTGTTCAATTCTTTGAATACTCCCAGAGGAAAGGAGTAGAAATTGCAGGTTTCACTAAATAATCATGGCTGATGTGAATAAATTACTGGTCTGGGTATTTCTACAATCATTCATCAAAAAGGAATTCAACCCTGCCAGATTGTTTCTAATAAATAACATGTTAGCTCATGAGTGCATACCACATATTTTATTTATTTATTTTATTTTTTTCTAACTTAAATTTTTAGACTGCCGTTTCGTTTGTTTGCCAATTTTACATTTTAAAGCAGTGCCACCTAGAGGTAGCGGCGTGAAGTACAAACATTTACCAGTGACATCTCACTTCCTGCCTTTGCTGGCACATCTGTGTGAAGACGTAGCAGGAAGTTGCAGCCAAGAAGCACCAAGCTCAACAGCAGACGACAAAATCAGTCCAGGAAATACGTGATCTTAAATTCAAAATAAAAGGAAAAAGTCAGCCACATGTATCGATTTTTAACATAAAATAAAAATAAATAAATAAATAACGTTTGGCAGTTTGGAGCAAATAGTAAAACATGTGTAAAGTTTTATGGTTCATCTTTGTGTGTTTTGTGCTTTTTATAGCTTTAATTTTACTACACACACGCACACACACACATAGATCTTAAAGTGACATTAGGTTCTTCAATTTTTAATATTTTCCATTTTTGGCTTAGTAAGTGAAGATTTCAAGATGCCTAACTTGAAGCTTTGAGATATTAATTTCAATTTTCAGCTTAGCTCCCTGGCATTTACTTTTTGTTTACAATATTGACAGTAATTTCATTTAACTAACCTTTGTTAATGCTTTACATTTTCTTTGATTAATTATCCTTACTCTAAATATCTATTAAATTTTAATATTTTCAGTTTTAGCTTTAGCAATTTGCTCGTGACTTCTATTTTAGACCACTGATTAATTATACCCAGCACTATTTCCACTTTTAAGATAAACCTTTATTAGTATTTTTAATGTTACTTTTAGCATTACTGTCAGTTATTTTGTTATTTTTTTGTATAACTGTTTATCTGTTGTTGATTTAGTCATTTAATTATACCCCAAAGCTAAAAATGTTACATTTTAGTAAGTGTTTAATTGTTTTTAAAATTGTATCTATTGCATGGGCTATGTATCAATTTCTTTTAGTTATTTAAAGTTTTATCTATAAGCTAACTTTTAATTTATTGATTAATTTTAAGTGTTTAAAGATTTTTTTTAATATTTTGCTTTTTTAACTTATTTACCATTTTTTTCTGAATCCTTGAGCTATCAATGTACAATGCTATGAAAACGTTTTTGTCCCCTTCCTGATCTCTTATTTATTTTTATTTAAATTAAAATAAATAATAAATGTATGAACAATTAAATGTTTTTTAAATATATATTTTATTTGTTTATTTTTTAATATCATCAGTCAAATTTTAGTATTAAACAAAGATAACCCAAGTAAATCCACAATGCAGTTTTTAAATGATGATTTTAAAAAAGCTCTCCACACCTGAAACCTAAGTAATTTCTATGTGAAAAAGTAATTGATGATCCTTCTGGGGAAATATTCTGTTACATTCAAGCCTCCCGTTACATCTAGTGTAAAACCAACATGGCATTTCATATAAAGTCAAGCAGTCAAACGTGGTGGTGGTAGTGTGGTCTGGACAACTTGCTGTAATAGATGGAACCATGAATTCTGATGTTCATCAGTTCATACGCTAAAGCTCAAGCAAACTTGGCTTACAGCAGAATAATAATACTAAAAACAAACCCAATTCTTGCTGTCAGGAGTGGCACAAACAGTTATAAGGTTTAGGGAGCAAATACCTTTGCACACAGGATCGCTACATAAGTTTTTATAACACACTTTCCCCCCACCACATCCATCCTTTTACTTTGAAAGGGCTGACCGGAAATTATCCTGTATTCCCAGTCACCAAGTATACTTGTCAACGGTGTCCGGTTAGAGACAGCCTCTCTTAATTTTAACACTAACTGGAACCTCAGCTTGGACTTGGCGGCTGATCTGGGTCTGTCTGGGGTTGTTTTCAGACTGAACCATCCCACACTTTGGAAAGAGAGTGTTGTGTGGTGAGCCACGTGTACAGGAACTGGACCTAGAGGAACCAGCGAAGGTCTGTTTGACTAGAAAGACACTACTGGTATTAACAGCTAACTGGTAAGTCCAGAACTTATCTACAAATCATTTTCTGGTCATGTTTTAAGGTATTGTTAATCTCTGCGATCACTGTCCTCCTTTACTGCCGTAACAACAGTTACTTTAGTTCCTTAGCAACGAGGGCTAACGTGTTAGCCTGCCTGTGCTAATCGCCAGCGTTTATAAAGACATGACGAGGCTAAATTAGCATGCTAACTGTTGTTTGCATTACTAAAATGCTAGTGTTCGTGTAACTTCGCAGCTCCCAAATGAATATTAAGGCGGACATTAGGCAGGAATGTGAGTTTAGGCAGAGTTAAAATAAATAAATAAGTAACGTCCCTGTTCTATTGTAACGTAAACCTTTTGTAGCTTTGAGGGGGGGAAAGACATGTCCTTATTTACTATATAATTAAGTCTATTATTAGTTTTATAACTGATGAACTGCTAATGAGTCTGGATTTTTTTTTTTTGTTAAGTGATCTAATACATTCGTCAAATTTATTTTGCTTTGGTGAGTTTGCTGACCAGTGTTAATTTATGATGGTGCTTGTTTGTTTAACTTTTGCGTATTTTTGCATGTTTTTTATTACTATGTGCATATCTGGTGCAGTTTTCCTCTCTGTTGTGTCCCCGTGATCAATATTTCAGCAAAAAAAAAAAAAAAATGTACAGAAAAACGGTTTAATGCATATTTCTGACCATATTTGCTGGGTTTATAAGTGGGCGTGTTTGAGTTGTGAAAGTATCGATTTGTGTCATTGCGGCACTGAAGTCGATTTTTGTTTGCTTCCCATTTTGTATTTTGTTGAAACCCTGAATGGTATTTAATTTAAAATGAGTACATGTAATATTGAATTAATCTAAATACATTAATGCAGTAAGTTTAACAGAGTGGGAGAGATTATACTGGTCGAACAGAATAGGAAATGGGTTGTTGTCTGCAGCACTGAAACGAGCAAAGGAGAAAATGGCAACATATATATGAAGGCCTTACCAACCCAGAAAGGTAAACTGAATCGCTGAAAAAGCACAGCATTCATACTGATGCTCAAGAGGATGGAAGGGTACAACAGACAGTGGTGGAGGCTATAATTTACATGTAGATGTTTAAATAGAGACAGAAAAGATCTCATCAAGGATCTGGACGACAACAATGTAGACTCTATATCGTAGATTAATGGGCTGAACATGGTTTTTGATTGGCAGAGCACTGGCAGACCGTAGGGAGCTACAGACCGCCATGGAGATAAAAAAGGAATGTGGTGTTACTGGCCTGTTTGCTGTAGGGTGAAAAGAACTTTCCATAGGCAAATGCCTACGCAAATGGATATGGCTGTGGTACCATTTAAAAAGAATAAAACACTGGTAAAAACAAAACAGGGTGATAGGGTCTGAGGAATAGAGACTCTGCCTCAATATTGTTTATCAGATGATTTCTTGAATCTATCGACACTTTATACACATATAATAACACCTTTGTCCTTTAGTTTGTATTTATTGGATTTCTTGCATATAATTGTCTTAACTGATGATTTCTTTTCATGCAGGTTATGATATAAGTAAATATTTTATTTCCTCAGTTTTAGGGGCAGGAAGTAGTGGGGCAGTTTTCTGGCAGCATGACACCTATGACGATAATTCAACAACCTGTATTTGTTGAACGGTTAAGAAAATAGTTCTAGGATTTAAGCTGAACTAAATCTGCTGTCACCTTTCGAGGAATGAGTTTGGGGTTTTAGAGAAGGGGAAACGCACATTTATATAAAGGAAAGGCAAAATTAGTGCATAAAAAAAAAAGCAGGACAATAATTGTTTTGTCTTGATTATTTTTATAGCCCTGCTTTGACCTTTCATCCAGAGGTAAACATGGCTGTTTGGAGGAAACTGTGGTGCAGAAACCTCCTGGCTGTGTCTCTGCTTTTCTACATGCTCCTCCACATCATTGATGTGCACGCACGGCCAGCCAACATGTCGGCCTCTAAAGATAAGTCTCCATCCAGCAAAGACGAGAACGAGATTCTTCCTCCAGATCACCTGAACGGGTTGAAGATGGAGCTGGACGGCCACCTCAATAAGGACTTCCATCAGGAGGTTTTTCTGGGGAAGGAGATTGAGGAGTTTGATGAGGATTCAGAGCCGAGGAGGAACAGAAAGAAGCTTATTGAAATTTTTACCAAGTAAGACGTGGTTTTAATTCAATGAATAGCTCTTGAGTCACAGCATTCCTGAGCAAGATGCTCAAGCGTAGCTGCAGATCAAGTTTGACACAATAAACCAAGTATTCAAGTGTTGTTAAGTCAACGTCATCCTTCAGCTCAAAAAAGCAAAGAAATACAGACCAGTGACCAGTGTGGCTGTTCTCACAGGTGTTACAATAAAGTTAAATGTCTGCACATCCATTAAAAGAAAAAAAAGGATTTATGAGATTTAGCAGAACTGATATAAGACGATAAACTTGGTTCTGGGTGAAGTTTTTCTTTAAAAAAATGCAGCACTACTATAACTTTGGAAGTAAACATAGACAGAAAGCTAAAGACTACTAAGTTGGAACCAGCCTTATATGCTCATATAAACACTTTAGCACAGGGAAGCTGTAGCATGAGGGTTAAATTGTTCTCACTATAAGGAACATCATATGATAGGAAGATTACAGACAAAGCTTCAGACAAAAGATCATCTGAGAGGAGCCCATCCCCAACAGTCATAAATACATTGCTGCATAGCTTGGATTACTTGCTATGAAAAAAGTCCTGTTCCTAAGCTTAATGTCTTAGTTAGCCTGAGAGCCATTCTTGCTTGGCTCATGACGTGCTGCACATGAATGGTAAAAATACTAAGCTGGAGAGGCAAAGAATGGCCGCTGATTAGTTTGAGAATTTGTGTTACTGCAGCACAGTAACAAGATGAGAGCCTCATCCAGCATAAGAAACACTTGGAGCCAGGTTGCAGGACTTAAAATTCCAGATGTTAGGAAAAATATCCTAGGTCATGATATATGTGTACCTACTACTGTTGTTGTAGAGATACATTTGATATTGTTACATGCTAGGTTGTAATATTATTGTGAATCCTTTGCCCTCTACGCAGACATGCAGTAAATAGCACAAATTCCAGAAATACGAGGCAGCACAGCTGTATCCAAAGAAGCAATATACTGAAGTAAAGCAAGCTTTGCACATATTTCTTCATGTAGTGGTCCTTTATTTTGAAATTAACTTAGTAAATTTCCTTTCCTTAGTTGACGAATTCTCAGTAGTATAAGACCAAAGGTTGGGAAATTCCTGTGTTACAATATGACAAACAAATAATTCAACCTGATGTCTTTTCCAAGCTTTCCAAACTAGCAAATTTTGGTCATTGGGTATTGGACAGCCAGGGGGTCAAACCGTGACTGCCACCCAGAATTAGATCATGGATACAAGTGGTGTAAACTGGCCTCCTCCAAAGGACGAATGGACTCTTTAGAGAGAGTGAAGAGCTTGTTCATTCAGAAGGGAATCAAAGTAGAGGTACCCCTTTTCTAAAAGAAAAGAGCTAGGTGAGGTGGTTCAGGCATCTGACCAGGATGCCTCCTAAGCATGTCCTATTTGAAGGAGGCCCCAAGGAAGACCCAGGACATGCTGGAGAGATTTTGTCTCTTGGCTTGTTTAGAAACCCCTTAATGCTCTTACAGGACCACTTGGGGAGGAGGCAGGGGAAAAGGAGGTCTAGGCATATCTTTGGCTTTGACCGCTGACCACATGACCCGGGTCCAGTCCAAGCGTCAGAAAATGGATCGATGAATGGATAAAAACAAAGGCCAGACAACTTAAAGGCTGAATTTATTAAATGGCCATTTGAATTGGTCATTTTGAGTGCACCAAAATATTTCTGGATTTTAATCAATTTAGATCATCTCACTCATCATAATAAGGAAAAAAGAAACTAATTTATTCTCTGGTTCTTCTGAGTCACATGATTCATGCAGCTTATCATTGTCCTGGATGTTTTTAATCTGTCAGCTTAAATGGCAAGAGGAAAGATTCCTGTTCACACCGGAGAAGCAAATTCATGATAATAATAGAAAAAACGAGCAGATATACTGTAAATATACAGCCAGGGTCATAAATCACTTGGTCACTTCAGGGCTAAAGTTCTTTACATGTGTGAGCCAGACAGACAAAGCCTTAGGTGGGTCATTATCATCGTTTAATTAGACGCCTAATGGAGTAGAGACGCTGTTAATGTTCAGGAACTAGAGCTAAATTGGGAACTAATTTATTATTTTAATGATTTCCTCACAGGGTCGACTTCAACAGGGACAGGAGCATAAGTGCCAAGGAGATGCAGCGCTGGATTATGGAAAAGACGGAGGAGCACTTTCAGGAAGCCAAGAAGGAGAACAAGAACAGTTTCCGTGCTGTCGATCCAGACGGCGATGGTGAGAGTCACAGACCATGTCCCAGACTTAAAAATACTTCCTGTCAGGTCAAATCTAAATTCTGATTTCATGGGTTGTGTGTAGGTCACGTGACATGGGATGAATACAGAGTGAAGTTTCTGGCTAGCAAAGGTTTCAATGAGAAAGAGATTGCGGAGAAAATAAAGAATAACGAAGATCTGAAACTGGATGAGGAAAGTAAGTGGGGGGTGGGGGTTCCCGTTGCAAGTAAAATCTGCAGAGGTCTGCTGTAAATCTGACTGCGGTGTTAATATTTATCCAATCTTCATCTCTACAGCTCAGGAGGTCCTGGAAAGCCTGAAGGACCGCTGGTTTCAGGCCGACAACCTTCCAGCTGACCAGCTGCTGAATGAGGAGGAGTTCTTGTCTTTCCTTCACCCTGAGCACAGCAGAGGCATGCTCAAATACATGGTCAAGGAGATTGTGCGTGACTTAGGTATGTTTTACTTATAAATATTACTTTATAGTTATACTGTCACAAGATAATGGTGTATTTATACACTGAGCAGGTGTGGAGCAACGTAAGGATTAACAGACAGTCAACCTTTTAATGGCAATAAACATTTATCATGTAGCATCCTTTAGAACTAAAGCTACAAGGTGCGTCACAGAATTTACAAATAAATTGCATTAAAAAATAAGTCAAAGAGAAGAAAATGTGAACAAAAGACAAAGAAGGCAAGAGTAACCATTCAGGACAACGTTATTAAACATCTTACAAAATCAACCTAAAGTGGTGAGTTTTTAAAAAAAAATTTAAAAATGAGGAACTGATCTCTGAGTAAGAGGAAGTTTTTTCTACAGTGCTGGGACTGAAACAGTAAAATGTTACAGTAAGTTTACTTTAAACTTGCCTTTGAATCTGTAGTTGATTCTCTGATCTGAGGTCGGGAGGTAGTATGAAGTGTTAGGAGTTCTGAGATGTAAAGTATAGCTAGACCAGGGAGTGATTTGTGATGTAAAATCTTAAACTGGGTGATTTCTGCGAGGTCTGGACTCAAGTGTTTTGTGAGACCTCTCGCTGCCTTGTACTGACTGCAGAAACTGCAGCATCATGCCGACATGTATGCAACGAGTTGTAGTAATATAACCGTGAGGAAACAAGGGTGTCGAAGAAGTTGAGTTAAATTATTTCGAAGTGTGAGATGTGGAGTGGTACAGATGTTTGACATGCTGGTTGTATTTCAAATAGAAAGTAATGGACAGTTTGCTTTCAGATTGCTTTATGTTGGTTATTAGTTGTCCAAAGTGTGGAGTGACACTAATATAGTGATGAAAGACCGGTACAAAAGAGTTTTATCTGAGATCAGCTAAAGTAAATTAGAAGGCAATGTAATGAATTATAGTGTAAAGGTGTTTCTTTAAAGATGTACTGCACACTTCAACTGTAAATGATATAAAATAGGTGTAAGGATGTTTGAATGGGCTGAAACTGACTTATCATTTGTGTTTTAAAACTTCCTCAACCATGCAACTCCAGCAGGGAGTTTGGGATTGCTCCACATTATGAAATGAATGTATCTAATCAGAGGTGGGTTGCACACCACCATTCAGCTTGTAACCTTCTCCCTAGTGTTTTTTAATTATGGAGTGCTGATTTGGTGATTTTTTATTTCTTTTATTTTTTTTGATTAGATTAACAGAACGATTGTGCTAAAATGTTTCCCTTCACAGTTCCTTGGATAGCAGGACAGTTCATTTGATAGACAGAGGGACAGAGAAAAAATAGGGCAAGCGTTAGCTTTAGGCAATCATGAGACACGAGTTAACAACTTGAACTGATACAGCTCATTATTATTGTGGTCCTCTAGCTACCACACTAAAGTTTAATAAGAGTTTCTTGAGGGTAAAATTGCACCATGTTAGAGAATGCGGCACATCAACATGGTCTCCTGAAGCCTCGTTTAATGGTTGTTTGACACACAAACTGTGAGATCTTCAAAGCCCTGTAAACATTTATACTGATGCTTGCGGTGTGTCGGTCTGGCTGCAGTCTTCTCCTGACAGAAAACCTACAGCATCAGCGTTAGAGGAACAAAAGAAGTCAAAACAGGAAAATAGTTTCCTGAGTTTTTACAGCTGTTGCAGCATCTCTTTCTCTTCCTGTCATTTGGGGATCTACAGTGTGAGATCCTGCATCACTGAAATGCTGGTAAAGACCAACCTGCTCATGCACTTGTGTCTCCAAGTCGGCCACACATGCCAAACTGTGCTTATCTGCTGTTGTGATGTAACTTTTGCTCCATGGCGTTCATAAGGGCGGCAACGGTGCACACTCATGTACTGAGAGTCAGCCCCTCCCTATACTTCCCTCTTAGTTCAGAATTGGAGGTGAAGTTATTGTTCCCGAAGCAAACACTCCTTATTCACTAAAGGTCCCAGTGTTTGGTTTTTTTTATCAAGAAGTGTGTAGTGGAGCTGGAATAGCTGTTAAAGAAACCTGATGATGAGATGAGAAGGAATTATAACAAGTAAATTATGGTTAAAACACTGAAAAACATTCAGACACCTCATATAGTGGAGAAGAACTGGATAGTAATTTTATTTAGAAAGAAGGAAAATAAAAAAATAAGTGTATACAAGAGACATACATGGTTTTTCCTGCTTAAAAATAACAGGTTACCTCAAACTTCAGCATAATTGAGCCACATGTAATTAAAATCAGCTTATTTTACTTTGTTTGATAGAAGTCTGTCCATTTAATAAACAGAAAATGTATTTTCTTCTAAATCTAACCCCACTTCATTAAATACTGGTTTACAATCCTTTTATCTCAGTCCTGGTGGTTTTTCTTTCACAGAGGGACTAAAGCTCTTGCATGAAAAGCATTACTGAGATATTTATTTGACAAAACTTTCTGTTTGGTCTCCCTGTTTGCACAAACAAGCGCTGTTTGTACCTGTTGGCATTTTGTCACACGGAAGTAAGCATTAACTATTTCAAGCCCAAATATAACAGGTTTTCATTTCCATCCCATATGGGAAAAGAGTAAAATGTCCCATTCCCTAATTTTCCGTCCTCTCCTATAGTAAATGTTTAACGTTCTCATACTATGATTGGCAGTTGAAAGTGGCCCCACTTGTATTTTTCTCATGCAGCGTAATGTTTACTTTTCATTTTTCTCACGAAACAGAACTTTATGAACAAACGGGGCTGCTGTCATTAGGAAATCTTATACAATGTAAACATTTCCTGCAATTTTTTTGTTTATTCTTTCTTTTCCATATGGAACTAAAAAAAGAAAACACAATTAAAAACCAGAGGAAGGCATCAGCTAATGTAATATGTAATATTTTCCTTTATTTATCTCATAATAATGGTGTCACCAGATCCCAGCAAACTAAATGTGCGGGTGTGGGATTAATGCTGGGAAGTTATTAACATAAAGATAAACACACAAACTATACAAGTTAGAAGTTTACCATGTGAAGGACTGAATGGCTGCAGCTTTCTCAACCAGTACTACAACAAAATGCTTTTATGATCACTGTAACTGTTAAACTGGTGTTAGGTTATTTCACTTGCAGTACTGCCCATCATCCCTGAATCCCTCAGTTTTTTAGTATGTCAGTTTTTTAGTATGTCACATTTGTTGTGAGACACTTTGTATCACTGTTAACCAGTGTTTTTGTCCTGGCTCACTCTGTGGTGATTGTGACAGCTGATCTAAACAGTGCACCATATAATTCTGGGGTTTTTCTTTCAGACCAGGACGGCGATAAGAGGCTGACACTGTCAGAGTTCATTTCTTTGCCCGTGGGCACTGTGGAGAACCAGGAGGCTGCAGAGATCGAAGATGAGTGGGTCAGAGAGAGGAAGAAGGAGTTTGAGGAAGTCATCGATTCAAACCGCGACGGCATCGTAACCATGGATGAGCTGGAGGTGAGCGATGAAAAAGCAACTGTAACCATGATAGATACAGAAATGATATGCAACATAATTATTTGATTGGTTTTGTTGATTTGTTTCAAATAGAAACACAAAGATTGAGCTGATTAACGCAAACAGCAGGTCTCAACATCCCTACATAAATCTCATCTTTTAAAACTCTTACAGCATCTCCCTCTGTGAATCTCTGAACTTCTGCATGTATTATATATTATTTATATTATATATGGTATTAAAAACTGGTGTGTTCATGCACCCATGTCTTCAACCAACGCAAGGTCATAAAAATTTAGACGTGGATGTCGAGCCAGCACGACACCAAACTGCAGTCACAACAGCGAGCATAACCAGGCCATAACATAAATAATAGAAATAGTAATTGATAAGTATATAAACAAAGGGAAATTTAAAAAAAAGTAAACTAATATTAAAGATGATGGAAAAACTGAGTGAGCTCTTAAGTGTGATTTGGACAAATTAAAATTAAATTAGTACAGGTTTTTGTTGTGATTTCAAAAGAAATAAAACTGGCATTTTTTTTACCCCTTTAGTCTGCTCTGAATGAGCCCTGGGACTTCAGGGTTTGAGCTGATGTTGTCAGCAAGGTTATGCAAAGCCACCAAGCCAAATTTCACAAAATGAGGTGGAGCGTGGCAGGAAGGAAGAAGCCGTGAAGTTGTTGTTCAGAGTCAGGTTACACTCCTTTAACACTTTGTTGGTAACTGGGAAAATGCCACCACTATTTAATATTTTCCAATGTTTTAGGTTTTTACATTTGTGACTTTTTCTCAAGTTTTCATACATATAGTTTTATATGGTTCCACACCTGATAAAGGATTAAAGATGCGAGTGAGTAAATTAGAAAAAAATGCAAAATACAAAAGCAAAAAATAAAAGAAACCCTTCCATTTATACTGTGAACTTTTATAATTGTTACATCAAAATAAAAATTAAATCAACGTGTGTGTATATATAAAGAAAAAGTGACTTACTGAAAAAAATAAATTACATTTAATTTCACTTTATATGTGACTTTTCCTTAAAAGTTCCAACTGCAGTTCTCCTTTATATGGCCTGTATGAAACAGCTCAATAAGATCTGGGCTGAAATATCAGCTTTTTATAGTCTTAATTATTAACACTTTCAAAAGGAGTTAATAATTAAGCTTCTCTTCATAGTCCTTATAAATTCTCCTTCACGTCTTTTCTTGACCTCATGATGATTATCCGCGTTGTGAGTGGCTGGAAAACCTCCAAGAGGAGGTGTCCAGGTAGGCGTCATGGTCAGACGTCCCAGCTGCCTCATCTGGTTCTTTACAACGTGAAGGATTTAAAAACTAGTAGAGACAGAAGAAAAACATTCTTACATATGTCCAACAAAATAGCTACAGCAGGTATAGCTGATATATTTTCCTGTTTCTCCGTGTTTCATCCTTCAGGAGTACATGGACCCGATGAATGAGCACAACGCTTTGAACGAGGCCAAGCAGATGATCGCTGTCGCAGACGAGAACCAGAACCATAACTTGGAGCTGGACGAGATTCTCAAGTACAGCGAGTACTTCACAGGGAGCAAGCTCATGGATTATGCCAGAAACGTACACGAGGAGTTCTGAAAACAGATCCGGCGTGAGGGACAAACCTGGAAGATTGGCGACGAGATGATCAAGATGTTCTAGTGTGCAATTCTGTATTTAAAAAGCCTAGCATCAGCAGCCTCTGTCACTGCTGAGTCCAGTTAACACACCCCTCCTTCAACCCTGGACCAGTGAAGCTAACACAGTCTGCCTTTTGCGTGCCATTGGACTGTTTGAAGTGTTCTCCATTTTAAATTTAAAAGCGCTGCACCGATTCCAAATTTATTTTTGCTAAACAGTGAAATGTGTGTATATGAGGAATTTTCATTGCTGGTGCAGTGGTGAGAGAGACTGAGCAGCTAGGCGAGCTGTTTTTCTGCAGGATCTGTTGTCTGTATACAGTGTAAATATTCACATTTATCACACACCAATGCGTCTGTCAGTGGGAAAGATAATGGTGCTGAAGGGTGTGACGCTTAGAGAGACACTAATGGATTAAAAGAGTATATTTGTGCGACAAAAATATATCACATAATTGCCCAAACTTAAGAATTTCATTTTTAGTGTAGTATAGTTCCACCGCTTTCCACAATAGGTCGAGTCCGTCCTTCCACTGTACTTAAAAACAGGGTGTTTATGTATTTAAACAAAAAAAGTAAATAAGATTAGAATAGAAAAATAAGAAGAACTTTAACTAAAAAATCTGTTTGTTGAAAAAGATTAATATATGAGTATATTTTGAAGGAAACTCAAAAGCAGCATCTAATCATGTCATTTCACCTATGTGTCTGTTTCTAAATCTTCACTACAGCCACTCTAATTCAGACTTAATGTTTAGATGTGGATGAAGAATACCTTATATATAAATATATATATTATTATTATTAATTTTTGTTTTGCATCTTTGAACGTCATGCAGATGTGTACTTATTTAGTCCTGGTGTCTTTGTCTTGGGTTTCTTTTACCTGCTGAATCTTTAAATGCTCACAGTCAATCCATATAATTGATTTTCAGCTGCATGGACAATTATCGGAGTTAACGATTTTCGCTGCATTTCTGTTTCCAGTAACCTGTGGAGTGTTGGCATCCCGCTGCAGTCTTTTCTGTCCTCGGTGCGATTGTAAAATAAGATTTATGATAAGAGAATGTGACACAGCTTTACAAAATGTACTGCAAATATGCCATAAACAATAAATATTTCTTATCAACTGATGACTGTTTGGGTTTGAGTTATGTTTATTCCCAGGCAGGAGGCTAGAGCCCTTTGGTCCTGGCTTTGAAAATGTACATCAAGAACAGAAGAGGAAATGGAGCAGTGACAATAGTTCTGTTCTATAAGTACAAATAATACTGTTAAATACGCCAGTAAAAGTTGAAGTTCAAGTAAAAGGGAGTGGAGGTCAGCCAATCAGAAGGCAGAAGACCAAGAGGGTTCATTCCCTACGGTCCTCTGTCCGTCATGCTGGATTCATAGGCTACGTACACGGGTATTTTTGAAAACGGAGATTTTCCGTTTTCGTTTAAAAAAATAATCCCGTCCACACGTAAACGCAGAAATGAAGGAAAACGCTGCTAGGAACATGCCAAAACAACAGGTGGCGATATATTCCTAACCGTGTAGAAATGTTGGCCAATCAGAAGTCTAGAAGCCTCGGTAGGAAATAGTAAACAAAGATGGGGCATAGAAGCAGAACCGAGTCGTATGTGTGGGGGGACAGTAACTGTGTGTGTATATGTAAGCATTTAAACACTGCAGAGAGTACAATTAACAGTATTGTAGAAATTCATTTCACCGAAACAATAACGTGGCGCACAGTGTGACGTGAAAAAAGGCGCACACCTTTGACGCTGTTTTCTCCGTTTTCCTCGTCCACACGTAAATGCAAAAACGGAGTTTTCGAAAATATCCACCCTGGCAGGCGTTTTTAAAAATCTCCGTTTTCAGTGACTGAAAACGCCGTTTACATGTGGACGAAAGGCGCAAACGCATAGAAAAACCTGCGTTTTCAAAAATACCCGGGTACGTGTGGACGTAGCCATAATCGTAGAGCACGGAACCATGGTAAGTTTCCTTCAAAGTTTTGTACATTACACTGATTAATGACGAAGTCAGATCACAGAAATCTCTCACTCCTCATTAGAAGCAGCAGCAAAAACCAGAGTGAATGACCATTTAGCTAACACTGACTGTGCTAGCTAACTAGCTATCCAGCATAGATACACCAGCGTTCCGGAGATTTGACGTACATTGTGTCCACTTCCCAGCGGTGTCTTCTCACTCAGTTTGGCTCGGTGTTGGTAGTAAAAGAGGACTTTTTAAACATTTTACAATGAAAATTTCAAAATACCAGTTTAAATTTTTTTTCTACCACATTCTCACTATTTATTCTGCAAGCGTTCCTATTTTTACTTTCAACATATTTAACAGTTATGTTTTAACTTTGTTCAGTGGAACAAAATTAAAACATGACCTTTTTTAGACATGGTACCTTTAGCAGATGTTTCTTTTAATTACTGCATTTCAATGTGTCAGTCTAAAACCTGCATTTAAAAAGTAACTTTAAGTTAAATTTAGTGTCATTTAGTATCTTAAAGTCATTTGACCCTTCAATAATCTAAGAACTCAGATCTGGCAGATTTTTCCATCAGTGTGACAAATTCTAGCACAATGATGGCTCATTGATCAGTGTGTTATGTATCTAAAGCTTCATAAAGATCATTTTTATTTAAACCGTGTTTGCAACAGTAACATGTAGTAAAGGTAGGGGGACTCCTAGTGTTTATGTTGATGTGTTACAAAGTAACATGACTGGGATTTCAGTATTTGTAAAAAGATAAACTAAATGTAAATTAATTTTCTCTGTTCTGAGCTTTTGAGATGAGGAATCAGAGAGAAATGTAAGAGTTTGTTGAAGAAAATCTGCCAGTGAGCAGGTTAAGTTCACAGACTGATTCTGTTTAAGTTAACCCTCTTTTGTAAAACAGAAAACCCTAAGTTTCCCTCATTTTGGAGTTAACAAACTCAGTTTTCACTAAACCTGCGTCCTGGACCTAGGTCCTTGACTGCCACTGTTTTTTCAATGTTTTCCTCTTGTCATCATTCCCTTCCTCTCCTCCACTTTTTTTCTTGTTCTGGTCAATTGTCTGTATCAGAAATGACTGATTCATCATGTTCAAAAGCATGTGGGAACTTATCGTCTTCAGTCTGAAGGCTTAATTTATGCTCTGCCCCGAAAACCTTGATGGAATTCAGGATAAGGGCTCATTTTTAAGCTGCTCCTGTTGCAAATTTAACTAAATCTTCACCTGGTTTAACTATATGCCTTTCAGTTGATTTTAACCGACCTGGACCTTTTTAAAGTTTTAGTGTTCCACACTAAAAGTTCAAACTCATGTAAATCACCTTTCTTCTTCATTCTGATGCTTAGTTTGAAATTCAGCAGATTGTCTTGACCATGCCGACGTGTATTGAGTTGTAGCCATGTGATTGGTTGATTAAATATAACCAAGCAGTTGAAAAGTTGTTCCTAACAAAGTGGTTGCCTTGTGTGCACCGTGGTATGTAATGTGTGAAAGTATCGTGTTTTTAAAGCACACCCGAGGCCCGGATCCTGTTTTAATAAGGTTTTTATTGCGTATATACGGGTTAAGGTTCATTGTGTGTTCTATGTAATGTAGCACTTCACAACACAGCAGGATTGGAAGAACAACCATCATTTCACCAAACCAATGATTTGCTTAGAAGCAGTGACATACTGAACATCAATTAATAATTTTTTTTTTTTTATATAAATTGTCCTTGTCAGATTTGATTATTCACTATTAAAAATGCAGCACTGTGAATTTTTTAATCTAAATGGCTTCAGCTTCTACGTATGCGATACCCAATTTCATTTTATGTGCACGCTTTACTCCACAGACATCACTTCACAAGACAAGAACTTGTACATTTTCCCAGTATTATTAATGTGTTTGCCGTACAAATTAAACATTACTAATCTGTCTACAAACCAGCGTGGCTGCAGATTACAAACCTCCCCTGAATGCTACTCCATGTCAGACACATGCAACCTTAACATTAAACTAAAAAAACAGACGAAAAGAAAGTCTCCTCTGATACACCTACTCTATGCAGAAATGCATCATTCAGTATACCAAACATACAAATATAGTCAAGTTAAAGGCCAGTACTCAAACAATAAAAACACACAGACACGTCATTATACAGTACAGTACGCCGCTTAGTCTCCATTAGCTTTTGTAATATAGTACAGGTAAAACACACACATACATACAGTACATTCATAAATAAAACATAAAACACAGCAAGGTAACTTATCACAATGTGCAGACTTTTAAATTAAAAGAAAATGGTATAATTAAGTGAGGCATTTGTTTATATGTATATGTGTCATTTAACCCATTATTTGATGAATGTGATGATTATTAATATAGCAGCATAACAGTAGAGTTCCACACAGCTTTCATAAAATCAAAGTATTAGATTGATATGTGACAAATAAATTACAGTCTGTAAGTAAATTTAGCTTTATCTTCTGCTTGTGTGCTCACGGCACGCTAACCTGTGACATATGACGCAAAGAAACCTCAAAGGTAGAGAATATTAAAGTAAAACTTGACAACGATTAAAATAGTAACACACTCTGGAGCTGGACGGGAAAAAAACAGTTGAGTTGAAGAAGAAGAAAAATAATAAAAAGAGTCCGATCACAGTCGCCTGTGATGAGCTTGTGCTCGTCTCTAGTCGCGGTCTAAGTTTGGTCTTCATCAGTGTTCACAGGTAGGGATATTGGTTGAGTTTTCGCTGGTAAGCAACACCGGAGCGGTGGAAAGGCTGTGCTGCCAGCTGTTGTTGCTGCTGCTGCTGTTGCTGTTGTTGATGGTTGTTGCCGTACTGTCCTGGAGCAGACCCCCCGAGGGCTAAGCTGCTGTTCTTCTGAAGCAGAGCCAAAGAGGAGTAAGCCCCGCTTGCCCTGCCATGGCGGGATGTACCGCCCTGCATCTGGTCTACAGCCTGAGACACTGAGGCCAAGGCGGCAGAGGCCGGGTAGGCATACAGATTTGGGGTCGAGCCAAAGAGGGTGCTTTCGTGGAGCCGGTAGGACGAGTGGGAGGAGACGGGAGGGGGATATGTGGGCTGCCTCCTCAGGGAGCTACTGCTTGCTGTTTGCTCATGAGAAGATGGCATCACAGACTGCTGCAGCTGAAATGAAAGACAAGAATGGCCTCTGAAGTGCAGATTCAGTCTACAATACCTTTGGCCAGAGAATGCTAAGTAACGCCGTGCACAGAACATCATGCTTTTGAAAGCCATTACCTGACTCAGATTCAGAGGCTGAGATCTGCTGGACGCAGCGCGCTGATTGCGCTCGGTTGTGGAATCTCCTGACCGACCGGATGCTTGTGTGGATGCCTTTTTGGACTTTACTGAGCAACTTGTAGCTTGATCTAAAAACAAAAAAAAGACAGCCAACTGTTAGCACTCAGAAGATCAGAAAGATCAATAAAACAAAATTTTTCTTTTTAAACTGCTGTTGAATAATCTTGCATTTCTCCAGTTTTGCATCTGTAGTAGCTCAATCATTTATGTGCTGCCTTTTAATAGGCTGGTTTGTGTACACATAGGTATGTCTAAATGTTTTTCAACCCCAAAACCAAAGAAGAATGTTGCACACAGTTTTCAAATTAAATGTGTCCCTCTGTTTGAACCCATTTTGGACCTGAAGCTGCTGGAGCCTTGTGGGTTGTGCTTTCTCCAGGCTGGCTCTTTACTGAGGGCATGATGACTGCTAGAGACTTTGTAGGCTGAGAGGAGGTTTTGGAGCTCAGGGGGCTGCTGGTAGAGGAGTCTGAGTCATGGGAGTCGTGCACAGTCACACAGCTGATCACATTGGTTCTCTGACTTGTTCCAGAGCTGCACGAGAAAAGGAGTAAAAAGTTAAAAAAAAAAAAGTTTTTATTAGACACTACTAAAAGTTAGGGGAAAAGAAAGCAGTGCAACATAAGGTGACCAGATTGAATACGAGGCTCACCAGGCGGCAGGAAACTTTGTATCATCCTCATCTTCAGAGTCGCTGTGAATGGTGATGATGCTGACAGCAGGGCTTGGTGTGTCAGAGATAACAATGGGCTGAGACTGGTCACCGGCAAAGGAAGTGCTGTTGACCACATTGGTGGCTGATTGTACTGAGGACACCGGCCTGGAGGAGAAAATAAGCAGCACACTGACCGTCCTAAATCAAATATAAACACATGCGAACAATAAGGTGAGAAATGAAAAGATCGACAGGATACCTGGGTCTGCTCTCAGCGTGTCGAGCCTTTGATCTCTTGCCCTGTTGGGATCTCAAGTGAGCGGCCCCTGAGCTGTGGTTTTGGGTCCCAGTATGACGGCCAGCGCCAGAGTCTTGCTGGTTAACGCTATCGTATTGGCTGCCATGGCGACCCCTACAAAATGGAGATATCACTTCAGTACGAGTAAGCAGTCACATTTGTGAGAGATGCTGTTCCATTTTAACTCGAAAATGAGCACAGAATAAACTACCTCCAGCCTGAAGTCTGCTGACTGTCGGAGATGGGGGCTCCCATGGGTGAGTCTGGCACCACAGCCTGCCCCGGGTTGTGAATGGACATGCCAGGCATCTGTTGCCATGTGGAAGGGATGAGGATCTGCTGTGTTCCTGCTGGCCAGCCCTGCTGTGTGAGCACATGTACACAAGCATGCTGAAAAACTGTAAGAAACAGGTGTTAAGTGCAAAACAGAAATCTGACAGAGAAGACTCAATGAGCACATGCCTCTGTCACTATGCCAGCTGAATAAAAAGCATCATGGGTTCAGCTTACATATTGTTTTCAGATTTATTGCTGTGTGTAGAGAGAGATGTATTTTTAACTGCTAAAAGGAAAAGAGAAGTGATCCAAGCAGCTTAAAAAGAAAACATTTCACATGGATTATGATGCCAAGCATTTATGCCACATGAATCTGGGCCGAGCAAACCTGAAACTGAAATGTGTTAATCTGAGATAAGAACAAAAAACAAAGACATTTGTCAGAGCTTTCTCTCACAGCTTTCTCTGTAACAAGAATAATCACTAAAGCTTAAACACAGACATGCACTGCTGTCTTCCACCAGGTGGCACCAAAGGTCTGCTGTATAAGTAAGCTAGTAGGCTAACTTGATAGGTTAGTAATAAAGAGTCACAACTGTGTTTCCCACAATTACGTAGGAAAGAAGAAAAAACGGAAAGGAACTTGTCCCCTTGGATTGAAAACGTATGTCATCAAAGATTTCTTAAGCAAGACAGGAGGGCCTGGCTAGACACAGGCTTAAGCCAAAGGACCACTTAAGCCCCTTTTCCATTAGTACCTACTCAGATCGACTTGCCACGGATTTCAGGGTTTTCCATTTAGTCATAGTTCCTGGTACCAGGTTCTAAAATAGTACCTGTTCAGCCGCAGTTACAAGCAATCCGATCATATACTAAAAGGTGATATTGTCAGACTGCACGCCACCAATTAGTTGGTCAGTGACGCCACTCAATCAAATGAGCATCTTATTCACGAAATTCAAAAATTTGAAACCTGGCAATGAGGAAAATGGCTACAAAAAAACAACACCGTGGTCCCCCGAGTCTGACAAAAAGCCACAGACCGAGCAGCTGGAATATCATTGCCTCAAAGTCCACCTTTGTTGTAGGGTTTGTGTTGCATACTAATTACGCCAAGGATGCTCGGACACATTGCTATAACAACAACCACGCACATTAGCTGGTACTCGATTGTAATGGAAAACCAGTCGATCCGAGTTGAGTCTTGGCAAGGCGATCCAAGTAGGTTCTAATGGAAAATGGGCTTTAATGAACGATAACATTAAATGATCTGTAATGCAACATTTTCTGTAAGAAAACTGTAGGCATTTCATTTTAAAGTTGTAAGTACAGGTGTCAAATTTAGCTAGATTTCCTTCTTAAATCATAAACAAGTACTTGTAAATGTAACATGAGTAACACATGCTAGTAATTTAAGCATTTATAGTATCCTACCCCTGCCAGCATGCTGGGCTGGATGTGAAGAGACTGGGAGGACTGGTTCTGAGGGACTAGGGGTACTGAGTTTTCCATTCTCACTGGGTAAGCAGATGGCTTGTTGGAGGTTTGAAGACCTGCACAAATGTCAGATATAAAGACCTTGTCACAAAATATAGGTGGCAAAAGAGAGAAAACATAACTTTTTGTTTAAACTGTCCCATCATTTTCACCCTGGATGGTTGGTGGGCAAACAATAAGTGTCTGCTGGAAGGGTTCGGTCTGGGTGCAGAGCTGGGTGGGTCTGGTTTGCAGAGGAACTCCCTGCTGGGTCAGACCAGGGATGTTGATGGTGGCCTGCTGGTAGAGGCCAGGCTGATAGTTCAGCAGTGGGACATTACTACTGAGAGACAGGGACTGGCCTCCTGTAGAGGTCATCTGGAAGACACAACAAAGGAAAATTTTAAATTAATGCCTAAAAAGATGAGTTGAGATTTTTACATTTTTGTATGAGAGCTGCATTTACAAGCATACAATGTCAAATTCTTCAAGTGCCTAAAGCCAGGCTATGAATCAGAAATGGAAAAGTTTGTTTGGTGCATTCCTACATCTAGTACTTGTAAATAAGTTGTTTTTAAATGTCTCGCCGTTTGAAATGAAAGAATCTGTACATAGAAGTGTACAAGCTAATAAATTAGCATTGTTCTACAAAATAACCAATTAGACCTTCAACAGAAATGATGTGAATAATCTTAAGATCAAACTGTTCGTGAGGCAGTTAAGAGAAGATCTTCTCACTTGATTGTGCTGATTAAGTTGGCTACTGAATGTGACGGTGAGGTTTGTTGCTGCACTCGGGGTGTTGTTGCTTGCAAACATATTTTTTCCATTCTCAAAGGCGCTGCATCGGCGTTTACATATATCCATATTTTGGAAGCAGGACTTCACACTGTGGAATAAAAAAAATACATATAAATATATACATTTAAATCAGACAGAAGCTAAACAACAGTCATCACAATCTGTAGCTTCATTTCTTTATCCACGCAGGTCTTACTGTGAGCTGTGCGGGAAGTGCAGCAGGTGGGTCATGGTAACAAATGGGTGGTTCAGCGTCTTCATAGGTGTGATCCTTTTGTCAGCGTCGAGTGTCAGCATCTTCTTCAGCAGGTCTATAAACTCCCGTCTGTCAGCCTTCTCTGCCAGGATGTCTGTGCCCTCCAGGTTTGTCATGTTCACCTGCAGGAAGTCACAGCCCATGTGACATGTTCACAGCACAAAAAAGTACCTCCTTTCAACTTTTACTAATTATTTTTCCCTGGCCTACATGGAAAACATGAGTCTGGTTCTTTCCACCATGCTCCTTTAATATGCATAGCAGAACCTCTGGTAAGAAATACCAGATTATTCCCAAGGTTGTTATTTAAGTAAAAGGGAAAATATAATGCTTGTCACATCGTTGCTCATGCTGTGCATCATTTTGTTTCCCTGCTCAGATGATTCAGTGTAGCTCCTGCCTTTCCTAAGCTTTTTGATGACTGAAGACAAATTAATTGATCTGACTGGGGCTTTACCTAGAACAGTGTTGTTGTCTATATCTAGGCTACAGTTTTTGCCATCATGCCATTTTGGCTGCTGTTTGGGCCATGTTTGTGAGGGTCCTACTTTGCCCCAAACGGGGAGCAACACTTAAAATATCTGCTTACAGCAGCTGTCTCTTAGACAGTATAGCTCCTCACCTGCATCATGTCATCCAGACAGTTGAAGATGTATTTTCTTGCCTCCTTCGACTTGATGCCCATTTCTGCCTCGTGCTCTGCAGGTGTCTGCAGAAAAAAGAACCACAGCAACACTTCAGTACATGAAGTGTTTTTTCTCGTTTGGGGACTCATATCTGTGTCACCTACTTTGAGCCTCCACAGCGGGTAGCTCGAGTCGGGCCCTCGGTTGAAAAAGCGGCTGGTCTTGGTTCCTGCACTAAGGAGGTACTCTGCTGGAAGACCCTGGGTCTGAGAAATGTAGCGAATCTGAGAGAAAACAGTGAAAAAAAGTATAAAATGGTGGTTAAATGATGGTTAAAATTAAAGGCACTGCCTCTTTGATTGACAGGTGTCCCAAGACAGGCAGCTGTGTCTGCTTTTTATGTAAATGTCAGTGTGTATAAGGGTGCTGCAAATGACCTGGTCATACTCTGAGGCACCGGGATAAAGGGGCCATCCCAAGAACAGCTCAGCAATGACACATCCCAAAGACCACATATCGATGGCTTCACAGAAAGGAAGGCCCAGGATAATCTCTGGAGCTCTGTAGGCCCATCAAAGCCGGTAAATGTCAAGATCACAGCAAGTAATTCACAAGATATTTCATAGCTCTAGGCAAAAATACTCACCTGTAATATCGAGACTGCAGGTAAGTTGAGCATACAGCTTTGGAAACATGGCTCGCCGAGCCAAAATCAATGACCTTCACCCTGTATGGCTGCCTCAGAGGGTCTACCAGCATGATGTTTTCAGGCTTCAGGTCGGCATGGATCAGCCCCAGGCTCTTCAGCTTCATTAGCGCGGTGGCGACCTGCTGCAGGATTGGCCGGATGCACTTGAGCATCAGAGGGCTGAACTTGCTGTGCTTCAGGAAGTCGTAAAGGTTCTGCTCCAGCATCTCAAACACAAGGCACGTGTGATTCTTGTGCTGGAAACACTCGTACGAGCGGACAAAGTTGAACTCATCGGCATTTTCCGTGCTCAGCCTGCTGAGGATACTCACCTGCAAGTAGGAGGAAGATGATATTATGTGGTAATAAACAGAAAAATGAATGAGTAAGTAACATCTTCCTAAACAGGCCGAAACATAAAGGTTCACAGAATTTATCTTCAGTACCATCCAGTACTCAAACCACATATCAGCCCTATGGCAGAAACAACACATAGGATCAGAGAATCAGAGAAGTCAGTAGGATTCATCCACCAATTAAAAAATACAAAACAAAACCTGTACAAAATTCTGCGGCAATCAAATAGATTAGATATTTCAGTCAGTGGCCAAAGTTCAGGTTACTGTATCTGTACCCGTAGATGGATGTTGGCTGATCTCAACCATAACTGCATACCATGCAGCCAGACCACTAACACTGCTTACAATATAAAGCAAATAAAAGGAACCTGCTTTTGGCTGCTCCCATTTGCACAAGGGATCACCACAGCAGGTAGCCATGCTCATTTGATTTGGCAGATTTTCATGCCGGATGCTCTTCATATTGTGTTATATTGTGAGCGCAAGTGTCTCTATGGACGTCCACGTGCCTGACAACTCCACAGGAAATACGACAGCTGTCCGTGACTACAATCAAGTAGAATCCCTGCCATGTATCAGTGCTTCAATTCGCTGTAGTCTACTCCTGAGGTAACTATTGATGTGTTATTAAAAACAAGGTGGAGGCTGATGCAGCCAAACAAGCTGAAACCAAAAGCACAAAGCAGGATAGCATTTATGATGTCACAGACACGCACCGCCATTCCCAATTTTCATAAACTGCCTGTTAGTTTCCCAGGTTAGTCACTCACTATCAGCTGTACTTTGGCATTAAAAAGAATTTATACTCACACTACCAGTGAAAAGTTTGGACACACCTTCTCATTTTATGGTTTTTCTTTATTTTCATGACTATTTACTGTACTGTACAATATAAAGCGCCTTGAGGCGACTGTTGTTGTGATTTGGCGCTATATAAATAAAATTGAATTGAATTGAATATTTACATTGTAGATTCTCACTAAAGGCATCAAAGCAATGAATGAACACATGGAATTATGTAGTAAAGAAAAAAGTATGAAATAACTCAGAACATGTTTTAGATTTTAGATTTTTTAAAATAGCCATAATATGAATTCTAACAGTTTTCAAATAGGGCTGTCAGCTTTGTACCAACTTGACTTCTGCACAACACAACTGAATGTCCCAACCCCATTAAAAATCCAAGAAATTCCACAAATGAACCCTGACAAGGCACAGCTGTGATGTGAAAACCATTTCAGGTGACTCCATCATGAAGCTCATTGAGAGAGGGCCAAGGTTTTTCTGCGCCGTCAACAAAGCAAAGGGTGGCTACTCTCAAGAATCTAAAATATAAGGCCATAATTAGAGTTATTTATCTTTTTTTTTTTTTTGCAACATCTCGCTTCATATATTTGATGTCTTCAGTATGTAATTACAGTGTAGAAAGTAGTAAAAAATAAAGAAAAAACCTTAAAATAGAAGGTGTGTCCAAACTTTTGACTGGTACCTACCTAAACCTTAAACTGATGCATACCTTCATAGAAATGTAATTATACATCACATCCAGACAGCTTACAACAACTGGGCCCTGTCCCAAGACAGTGATTTTCGGAAAGCTATCACTAATTATTTTTTATAATAAAGAAAACTTTCCAATGTGATCATTTTATGCAATTCTCAGATTTCCTCTTATATAGAAATTTGTTTAGGAATTATATGTTAATAAAGGCTCCTTTTATCAATTTTAACAATATGTACTCACCTCAATTTGCCCTTGCCGAGCATAAGAGGGATGGTTCTTCAAGATTTTAATCGCCACTATCTCGTTTGTGCCCCGCTTCCAGCATTTAGCCACCTGACCGAAGGTGCCGCGTCCCAGAAACTCGAGCACCTCGTAACTGTTGGACATGGAGCACAGGATCTCGTGCTGGACCAGCTGATAGTCGCCCTCGCTGTGGGAGTTGCTGCTCTTGGTGGTGGAGGTGGAGTGTGCTATGGACTGAGCTGTGGTGGTTCCCCCGCCGCCGCCACCATTGCGGTTTGTGACCACAGGGGCGGAGAGCTCCTCCAGTATCTGCACGCTGTCGCTGCTGTCCACCTCCTCACTCTTCCTCTTCAGGCTGTACTGCTTGTGGTAGAGGTCGGACGGCTGGGAGGAGGACTCTGCATCCTTGATTCGCCGGCTGGAGGAGGAAGATGAAGAGGAGGACGAAGGAGGCCCGCAAAGGCTGCCTGTGCTGTCTGCCGCCCGCACCACTGTCTGCTCCCTTGAGCCAGCCGTTGGCGCGTGGACCTGGTTGGAAGTGTACACTTGGTTAAAGTTGGAGCCGGAAGTTGAGGGTGCAGCTCCCTGGGTAGGGCTCTGCTGGTAGTAACCATTGTCTCCCAGCTGGCTGGATGCATCCCAGGAGGGGTTCTCCACTTTAAGTCTCTTTGAGCGAGAGTAGGCACTGGAGGACACAGAGGGGGAGGAGAACACCTGGAGCTGCGACGCCATGTCTGTGGAGGAGCAGGAAGTGGGTTCGTTTTGTATGAGAGCCTCTGTGTATGTGTGTGTGTTCTTGTATGTTACACATTTATTTATGTTTAATTATGTGTGAAAGGACGGAAGCAGTTAACTGTTTTTATCCTCACATATGGCGCTGCAACAATAAATCAATTAAAGAATTACCTAATTAGTGCTAAACATCAAAGGTGGTCAGTGGTACTATTTACGCTTGACTTTTAACCTACTTTAACCTCCTATGACCCAAACTCTTCCACAGCATGCATTTTTAATTTCTCTTTGATATTTGGGCATATTGGGGCCCAATGAATGTAAAAACAAAGAATTTCCAGATTTTTTTTTTTTACCTTATTTTTGTTTTTAAGAAAAATCAGAGCCACAAATGAGGATATTCATTTAAAATTTTGATAGAACAGTAGCAGTATAATGTCCTCGTAAGTGGATATAAGGCCCATGTAGAGCAAAATTGAGTATTCTGGTCAAAATAACCAAAAATGTGATGTCCACATATGTGGACGGCAGGTCCTAGGAGGTTAAATCCCATTTGTTTTATATTTTCCTCTTCTGGAGCACTTGGCAGCAAAAATCATCCTGCAGGAATAGATTTCACCTAAGCAGGTAAATGATTCTCGTATAGTCTACCTAAAATCAGGTCTTGAAAAGGTCTTTTAAACCCAGTGACTCTTTTTTTTCCGAATTTGTTTTCTTATGAGGGGGGTATTAATTCCAACAAGTCATTGGGATGTTATTTATGATTAAAGTGGACCTAATAAACTAATTTCCAGCTCTGTATTTTTATTCTTGGATTGTACCAGGGTAGCTCTCCATAATTCCTTAAGTATGAAACAACCCAATCTGGCTCCCTTAAGGCAACTTTCTTCTGATTGGTGGCCCCTCCCAAACAGCAGGTGGGTGGAGCTTCCAGGCACACAACTAGAGCTGTACTCTGCAGATGACCGTACATCACAGAGCCAAGAGCAGAAAGAAAAACTGTGATGGTGAGTGTTTAGAGCAGAGTGGAGATTTTGACTCACATGAATTACTGGTACTTTTTTCAAATTCAAATAATCTGTAGGCTGATTAGGCATGAGTTTCATCAGTTAAAGTTAATTGTGAATGACAAGTTGTTGATAAATGTTAGATATTTGGGGGTGGACATTTAAATCTCCAGAACTGAAACCCGTATTTGATTGGTTTAATGAAATAAAATGACAAAAATGATCACATTTTCACAAGAGACCTGGAGTGAGCTAAATACTGTTTATTATTCAGATCTGTGATGCCTTTATTGCATTTATTAGCACAGAAAAGCGTGATTCCAGTGTTTTAACCCCATAGAAACTATCAAGCTGGGGCTACATCCAAAACCACTTAACCTAGACATCATTAACGTGTGTTTCCGCTAACTGGCAGTAACTAACCCCAGCAGCATTTTCCCAAACCTGACTGACAGTACCTGTATTTGCTGACTCTGCACACCGTTGCTTGTGTGATATTAAGGCCTCGTCATCTTCTCACCGGGCTCCGTGTGGTGCAGCAGCGGGTCGGCGAGCTGCTCGCTGCCTGCTCGGAGCTGGAAGGATGAGAGCTAACCGAGCTAACAGCCAGCTAGCTTTTTCACGAATATCTGAGTCATACCTGACTCCGATCCGCTGTCTCACATCGCGCGACAAACCCGCATTACGCTTGTCGTTTCTCTCGAAATGTCAGATAACATCCCGATGAGCACCGTCTCCGGGACACAGCTCCATCATCACAGTCTGCTCGCTCCACTTCCTGTCCTGCCGACGTAACCGGCGGCGAGATGTGACGGACGTCAACGGCCACGTGCGTCGGCTGCAGTCAAAGATCGTGTATCTCCCAAGTGTATCTCTCTGCCTTATTTTCCTATCTTTATTAAACCGATCTGGTTCTCTTATAATTAACCCTGTGACTATATATGTAAAACTACATTAGTGACATTTTCCCTGTAGTTTCTCTCTAATAGCACTGGCTGAACGGTGTCTGTCCTGGGACAAGATGTCTATGTGGTGGAGGAGTACAAGTACTTGGCTGAAGTAAAAGACTACTACAGAGGCTGTATACAAGAAGGGGATGAGCAGGCTCTGTTTACTAAGGAAGCTGAGATCCTTAATGTGTGCTGCAAAATGATGGAGAGTTTCTATCAGTCAGCTGTGGGGAGCAGAGTGTAGTTTCCTGTAGTTAGTTTGGCTCTGTGATTGGCAGCAAATTGTACATTTCTGAAGCTGTGATAGAGAGGTGGACACTGAACAAACTGTTGTCCAGAGTCTGTAGTCCTGCCCACCCTCTGTGCCACTTGTACCTTCTCCAGCACTGGTGGAGCCTCAAGGACCTTCTATAAGGTGGTAGCACGAGGTTGTTAATGTTGTTATTAACAGTTATTTATATTGTATTATTATTATTATTATCATTGTATTATTATTTTTATGACATGGAAACTAGTGAAAAATCATCAGATTAAGGCACTAATATCCAGTATAAATTTATAATTCTGTATGGAGGACCTGAGAGGCAACGTTCATGGCTGAAAAATTAGTCCTGCAGTTCCTCCAGTGGTTTGCTGAGACTGGCTCCAAAAGGAGTTAAATCCCCAAGTTAACAATATTAAGAAAACAGTCAATATACACTAGATGATGATAATGATTATTATTATTGTTATCATTAATATATTGATTTGATTTACATTTAAATGTAGGAGTGTGGCTGCCTTCATTGACAGCTTCAGCCAACAGCTGTCAGAGAGGCCTCACCTCAGCTGAAGTCACTTAACTTGACCCCTTGACTGTCCGGATTTCTCTTTTGGTGAGTGAAATTATAGAAGTTTATATCTGTGAGATGCACTCATTACAGTTTATAAATGCACACTGCTAACTCCCCAATGCACCTTTTTGTCTAAATATGGTCACTTCTGGTTCTAAAAGGAACAAACCCCACCTCCAGATGCAATGTTCAAAAGATGATGGGTGATGCCACAGTGGCTACGCCTATCTTTTTTAAACAGTTGATGGACAGTTACCATGGAAATAAAGCATTAAATTATGACTTTAGTATTTTATCTTCTTAAATAGCATTTTAAAACATTCCATTCTTTATTTATAAATGTATTTTTTTTACCCATGGCAATTTAATATTGTTTTTGTACACCTTTTAAAATCAAACCATTTATTGATAGATTATCATTAAACTGGATTTAAAAGAAAACATCTTTCACTCATCTATCCTTTAATGTTATTACTTACAAATATATTAAACAGAAAAATAATTTGTAATCAATTCATTTATCAGATATTAATTAATGACAAACTGAATTACTGAATTTTATAGATAGATATACATATTTATATGTGTATATATATATATATATATATATATATATATAGAGAGAGAGAGAGAGAGAGAGAGAGAGAGAGAGAGAGAGAGAGAGAGAGAGAGAGAGAGAGAGAGAGAGTTAGATATAGGTGTGTGTGTGTGTGTGTGTGTGTGTGAGAGAGAGACAAATCACATTTTAACCACTGATACCTTGTTATTTATTTACATTTTTTAAATTTAGAATTTTGTTCTCATAATTGAAACTTGTGATAATGCTATCCTAGCTAAATATTCCATGGAAAGGTGCCTGTAACTGTCATATTTACCTGGTCAAACAAAAATAAAGAGTTATTGGGAAATTAGAAATTATTAGCAGACATTTAGGCTTCACTGTATTTAAATAATTCCCTAATTTAAAAGATCAATTTGTCACACATTTCAACACAAGGAGGCGCTGTTGTCTCATCCACAAGGAAAAACCGAGTGAGTCGAACAGATGATGTTTATTTCCTTCCATCTCTCATCTTGCCTTTTCAGATATATTAGCATTTTTATTTTTGTCTCTACAGCATGTTTACAGCATCAGAAGCACTGTATTTCATAGTGGTACACCACAGTAGACAAAAATACATCACCAAGACTACACCAGCATAGTCGATGCAAAAACAAAGGAAACCGAGAACATGTTTCAGATCAAAACTGCTTATCGAGATGATAATAACTAATGATATTAAATTTCTTATCCTTGAAATATAATAGGAGTACATGCATGCAGTACATATACAATCAAACATACTGGAAAGTATTGATGTAATGAATCAGCAAACAAATGATGGTTCATACAAAACAAGTGCTTATCTAACAATGTATTTATACACACATTTATTTGAGAGGAAAAGACCAGCAGATCCTCATAGAACAAAACCCTATCAAAATAAAAGTTGTAACTGAACTAAAATGCATTAATTTCTTCACTTTAATGAACTTAAAATGTGACTTCTATTTATTTATGCATTTTTTGTAGCTTTCTCTGTGGAATAAAACGGACTGTATAATATACTGTGATGGCTGAATTTATTCAGCAGCATCAGGCTCCTCCTCAGGGTCACCTCTCATTGAAATCCGGCTGTGGTGAATGTTTGGAAAGCTGCATTTTTCAAGTATTTTCTCCCTCTCTCGACTCTTGAAAGACTACCTGAAGGAGTGTCGGAAGTGCAAACTCCTTCTTTTCAGCTTTTCTGGGTTGTGGGAAGCCATGTGCGAAAATTCTCGGAAGATGTCAAGGTACGTGGCGTCTCCTGATGAAGAAAAAGAGAAAACAACAGGAAATGACGGTGAAAACCACAGCCTGAGACCCGAAGCTCTTTGAAGAGTCAAAACATCTTTCTAAATGAAAGTTAGGAAGGAAACAACAGAGGAGCCTTCTGAATGAAGGGCCGAGGCACCATGAAGCTTCCCCTCTTTCAACTTTCCAAATACTGAGCCTCTACTTTTCCTGTTGTCATGGTGACCGCTGAGCCCACCACCGCTACTACCACAACAAAAGCAACTCAAGTCTTTTGTGTCCGTGAGAGCTGCCAGGCTCAGAAAATTAAAAAGGGGATGAAAATTCCTGGTTTTCCCAGCTTGTTTCTGAGTGAGTCAGAGAGTTCAAGGCTTCTCGTATATATGGAGGTTTCCTTTCCTCTATAGAAATTTCCTTATTGAGCTGGTTTTCCTATCTGTGTTTGGCCTTTGCTCTCAGAATATTTTACAAATGTTTGTTCCCACAGTCTTAAGAGAATTGGGATAGTAGAAAGGATTTTGGTGCCTCTTTTTTTTTTTTCCTCGAATAATGAAGAGAAGGATTTTTTTAAGTAGTACCACTTTATTAGGTACAGCTGTTAAGTTGCTTGTTCATGCAACTATCTATTAAGCCAATCACCTGGCAGCAACTCAGTGCATTTAGGCACCTAAAACTGGTCAAGATGACTTGCTGAACTTCAAACTGAGCATCACAATGAGGAAAAAAGATGATTTAAGAGACTCTGAATGTGGCATGGTTGTTGGTGCCAGCTGGATTGGTCTTAGTATTTCTTTGCTGACCTGTTGGGACTTTCCCTAACAGTTATTTCTAGAGTTTATTGAGAATGGTCATAAAAAGAGAAAATATCCAGTTATCCATACTATTTGATTATTTCGCCTGCTGAATTAGTACATTTGCTTACTTACAAAGAAATGAGCAGTCTCTGATTTTTATGGTCATCTCATATTACTGAAGAGAAATTGAATATCTACCAAAAATCCCCCCTCCCCCCAAAAAACACATTACATAGAAATTATAAATTTATTTGTTGGAATGGAAGAAGCTGATTCTGTGGACTTGATGTCCCGACTTAATGAGCTGAGATCAGGAGTATCTGTTATTGATTGACTGTCTAATCAAATACTTAAATTACTCAATAACACACAATTCATTTATAACTTTTATATAATGTGTTGTTTTTGTTTGTTTTGTGTGTTAGATATATATCATACTGTTTAATGCATTAAACAGCCCCCCCCCCTCCAAACACACACACACACACACACACACACACACACACACCCCCACTTCAAATTGTAAATATATTAGTTATAGGATGGATATTTGCTTCATAGTTCTGTTTTGTGGTAAAGTTAGTAAACGTTTGTTAAAGCAAGTGAAAGAAGAAATAAAGCACAGAAGAAAGAGAGAAGTTAGTGATTAGTCAGACCTTTTGTTTATTTTTTAGTATCATATTAGAAGACACAAAGAGGAAACATAGGTAGAAGTTAGTGTTAACACACACAAGTACTGTAAATTCTGAGATGCACTTTTTTTTTTACAATATTCAAAGAAATTGTACAGAAAACAGTCAAGAGACAGGAAAAAAGAAGTACAGGAAAGTTAGAAATGGCCTGTTAGAAGTTAAAGTGTTAATAGTTTTTGCGTTTATATACACAACAGTCACTGTAGACACACTGAGCTGTACAACACCTAATCCTTCAATGGCTTAATGCTTTGTTGACGACATTGTTCATCTCGTAAAAACTGAGACCTTTTGGAAAGTGTTTTGGTGGTGTTGACACCACGTACTGCACAAAAAAGGAAAGGCTGAGAGACGGCATGTTTTCAAAGTGCTTTCAATCCATCAATGATGAGAAACAAGGCGGAAATAAGCGAGCTACTCTTCCTGTCAATGTCATATCGTTTAAACAGTTTTACCTGGCAAATAAAAGAATGGGACTGTACAAAAATTATTAGGAAGGTTTGTGGAGTCAGAAAATAGTTGGCGGCAAAATAGTTTCTCCAACTAAATTTACTCAAAGGGGCTAAACCAGTAGCTCTAAGCATTGGCATATTATACTGTCTAAGCTTATCATAACACTTTTTCTATAGTGTCTATAGTGTCAATTACAAAATAACACCATTGGAGTAAATAGAAGATTAACAGCAGTAATGATGCTGAAATTCTTTGCAGTGGATGGCGTTTTATGGTGGTGTTTTATAAACTAATCTGGAAATCATAAACATCCCTACTATAATCATCTTTAGACAGTCCCAGATTGTTAAGATTCTCCATATAAAATTAAAACTTTTAAAAACACTTGTGCTCTCTAAAAGCTCTGCTAGCTTTCTTTGGTTTTATCTAAACCCCAACAGTCTGTAGCATTTCTGAAGGGAGTTTGTCAGTATTTTTATGTAGGCTTTAGATAACACACTGCTGCTAACTGCAAGCTAGCAAGCGGGTCAAACAAAAAGTGTTGAGCTGCCAGGTTCACTGTTCTTGTCACGCAGCCAACAGATGATTGCAGGAGAGGGTGTTCAGTCTGTTTGCATTAACTGATTTCTGCCATGGATGTCACCTCATGCACTGTTGTCGTGATTTGGTATTATATAATATGGATATTAACATTTTCCAACAATATTCAATGTTACATATTCACATATACTCGGTACAGAACTTTAAAAATAAGCAACTGGGCTTCAGTGGACCTGGGCATCAGCCACCCATGCAATATAAACTAACAAACAATATAAGCCTAGGCGTGACACATCTGATTACCATAAACAAACATTTTAACATACAAATACTGTATATACAGTAACACGGTAGTTTAGAGTGACTTATCAAAAACCTTCCAGTGCAGTTTCTCCTAAAGAATAACTCCACCAACAAGTGATTTTTATATCATATTGGGAACATAATATCGTTCTGTGTGGTAGTGGTGTTAACCCCCCCCCCCACACACACACACACAAAAAAAAAAAACTATATCCAGCTTAAAAAAATACCATCTGCCTTGCTGTTAAGCATAATACAAAAAAATACTGATTATCTGTACTGAAATAGTCATTGCACTATGGCTCTGAGAGTCCTGTCATATATTTTAAAAAAAGAAAGAAAAGTGCATCATTTTGCGTTTAATGAAAAATAAAAGCTTTACTTAATCGATCTTTTAATCACTACGCAGAAATAACTCTCACATCATTTTCTCTCATTTACAGTTATTGCAGCTTCTCAGTTTCCCCTCATGAAGTTATTTAAATAAAGAGTTCCTCCACTATTTTATTCTCTTATTAAATAATGGAGGTTAATTTTTGAAAAACTGATTTAGTTAAAAACAAGCAGGAAAGAGAAACTGGCTGAACCCCCCTCTGGCTGTTTTTTTATTACTGGGAAACAAACATGCTGGCTCTTGAAGGGTCTTTCCTCCTTTGGTTTCAATATTTATAAGATTTCTTTCATTTTAGTATATTTATAATTCAACCAATTTCCTATCACAGTGGCTACAGTGGCTCTTTATGTCATGCTAACTTTCATAATATAGTTTTTCAGCATTTAAATGAACACAAACAGCTGCCCCTAACAGCTATTTTGCTCCCTGAACCATCTTCAACTTGCTGGCTGACCTTAAAACGTTTATATCCATCAGTTTATTTGCACATGTGAGGCTGTGGATAGCATTCTGTGTACCATTTCACACTGTAGAGGTGCAAGTTTCTGGTTTGCTAATAAGATGAGAAGCTACCATATTAACCCCTAAGACCCAAACTCTTTCATTGCATGCATTTTTAATTTCTCTCTGCTATTTGGGCTGATCGGGACCTGATGAATGTAAAAATAAAGAATTATCTTTTTACCTGATTATGCTCTACAACGGCCTGACATCCACATATGAGGACATTCGTTTTAAATTTTGATAGGACAGTGGCACTATAATGTCCTTGTAATTGGATATCAGGTCCTTGTAGAGCACGATTTAGTATAGTTAGTTAGTCGTTAGTAGTATTTAGTCTAGACAACCCAAAATGTGATGTCCACAAATGGGGACGGCAGGTCCTAGGAGGTTAAAGTTGGACGCAGCTTATGGAAGTCTATGGAAGACATTGCTGTTGCTGTGTACTTTCCTCACAACTTTATTGGCTCAAACTATAGTTTCAAGTCATACTGAGTAAAACTTGCATGCAGTTAATGTTGTACATTATGGTCATTATTCAAACCAAAAAACTATATATGACTTGTTGTCTTGACCTTGAATTGGGAATAATACCATAATGGTATTAGAAACTAAAAGTTTATAACAATTTGACTGTGCATACAACAAGCTTGGGATTGACAAGCAGATCAGAATTTCAGCTTTAAGTAGATGGCGACCATGTTTTCAATCTGCATGTGTGGAATTATGGGATTTATAGCAGTATGTGCTGTTTGGAGTTCAGGTCCATAAGATAAAGCACAAACCTAATGATCTGGTAAAGTTTTGTTTCTGTGTACAATTCATGGGATGTACACGCTGACAACTGGAGACATCATATGTAAGTTGTTATTCTTACTGTAGTACATCCTAGCTCACTTTGAGGACACATGCATAATTACTGGTCTGTTATCTGGAAGGTCAACATTCACACTGTGATCACAAAATTTACATGACTGGCACCCTCACTGATAAGTCTTAAGATTTCACACGTTTTGCTGTGCTTTGTTTCAAACAACTTCTAAATTCCTGGAAAATCTTTAAAAGAAAATAGAGTGTGTAAAGTTAGCATATACCAAAGAGCCACTTGACAGAAAAATATACAGATATCCTCATCACTTTGATCAACATCATCATTTTTCCATGGCACACATCTCTAATACAACACCTCCATGTGTCTTGGGTAGTGTTACCATGTCTACTAGAAAAACTAAAGAGGCTTTTACTTCAGGAACCAGACGTGTCTAGAACAGGGAATCCCACAAAATATACACCCCGACCACATGATGAAATGAAACCTAATACTTTTCAGTTCTTTGGTTCAGAGCTCCCTGTATCCTCTGAAACCCTCAAACAAAGTCCTAGATTGGTCCCAAATACTCTGCTGATGACATTATTTAAGGTCCAACAAATAGATTCCTAACGTTTCCCTGGCAGTGATTTGTCTGCTGCCCAACACCTCGCCAATTTATTTCTGTTTTTGGTCCAATCTGACATCGTTAAAGTAGATTAGGAACACGGAGTTCCTGTTAGAACCTGAGAAGGGAGCGGCCGGCTGCCAGGTTTGCAGAGAGGAACATGACAGATGTAGAGAAGAAGAAAATTGGCTGGTAAAAAGTCTTTCAGACGAACATGAAGCCTAAGATCCCCAAACATGTGTCTTCATGCATCTATTGGCACCCCCTACATTAGTTAAACCTGACCTGATTATTATGAAGCTGCTATATTGAGACAGATAAACTCCTGAATGCATTTCTTATACTGCTGCTCAGTGGGGCTGCTGATTGGGTATTGACCTGGCTGTCCAAAGGGTCCTTCTGACTCCCGCATCTCATCGTTCATCCGGGCAAGACGCAGCCTGAAGGAAAAAAATGAGAAATCAAAAAGAGGTTGTTAATTATTTGAAAAACGCTTAATCAACTCTATAGTACGTAAGTAAAGCAACATACAGTGTGACTATATCTGCGTTGGCTTGCTGCACAGCTATACTCAGCGGATCCTGGCCATCCTCGTCACCATCGTTCTGTGTAGCTCCTCGTTTGAGGAATAAACACACCTGCCTGGAAAGACAAAAGAAAACAAGATCAATTATAACTAGACCTCAGTGGTAATCATTTTTTAAAATATTTTAGCCACAAGTTAGGTCACATTTCTTTCACACTGGATGTATCTGTAAAAGTTAGGAAGGTTTAGTCTGTTTCCTTGTTGCAACCAGAGCCCACACAAAAACTAACCAAGGGCCGTGCTTTGAGAACCCTGGCACTATTGGAGTGAAAATATGATTTATAGCCCCTTTCAGTCAAACAATGGTTTTCCCGGGAGAACAACAAGCCTGAACTTCTCATAAAAGGAAAAGTCAGTTCTTTTAAATCACTCATGCATGCCTTTTAAATAAGGTTCCTGCACGAGGCTCATTGTGCTGGACAAGCTTAGCATCCCTCCAACAAAGCTCGCTTTACTAAACTGTAAACCATGTGTGAAGTGGTTGGAAATGCAGCAGGGAGAGTAAAACTCCTCATGACTCACCCCGTGTGTCCCAGATACGTGGCATGATGCAGGGGCCCCCTCCCTCGCGCATCTCTTTGGTTGACGTCAGCAGCGTTCTGGAGCAGAAACTCACAGGCAATCAATGAACCCTAAAATAAAGCAGAAGTGAAAAGATATTTACATTGGATTATGTCATAATCAGATTTTCTGTCTAATGAAAGACCGATGTGAGAAGTTTTCAGACCTCTTCGGTCGACTCACTCACCCCAATCACAGCCTGTATGAGGGGCGTCTTTCCTTCGTCTTCCTCGTTTACTAAATTGACATCAGCTCCATGAGCTAGCGCTGCAGCCATGACGGGGAGGTTACGAGCTTTCGAGGCTTTATAGAGCAGGGCTCCGGGGTGAAGATCCCTTAGGTCCTCCAGGTCTGACGTCTCTGGCTCGGCCTCCAGCTCAGCCTCTCCGCTCGAGTCCTCGGACACCTCACACTCTGAGGACAGCGTAACAAAACTCAGCAACAGCAGCCAAATACAAACAAAAAAAGCAGCTCGTTACAGTTATTCCTCCCCTGGACTCACCCTCCTCTGTGACGCTGTCCACTACTGAGCCAAACACCAGGATGTCTGTGCTGCCGTCTGTACTGCCTCCCAACCCGCTGTCGCTGCTCAGACCTGCCGGACCGGGAGGCGCCACAACATGGACACATTAGTCACAGCTGTCTCTTTCAGGGCGATTAGTGTCATTTTAATGGTGCAATGGTGAACACACAATCCAAGCTCTGTATTCCGCTTTAAAATGTGTGGTACAAAGGTGTGAACATCACAGTAGGGAGTTGCTTACTTCGAGGCCCAGATCCCGTATCAAAGTAGGAGAAGAGGGAGTCCAGCTCATCGGGACAGAACAGAGATTCTCGTCTGAACTTAGCAGCTGCTGTGAGATAAAGAGAAAGAAAGCTTTTATATGGTGTTCAGTTTGTATGAAAAACACTGGAAAACTACATCACTAAGCTGCATTTCACCTGACATACCCGAGGAGAAGGTGGAGGGGGAGGTGTTTCCAGGCTCCTGTCGGTATCGCCGCCGTGTTTTGGGCACCGTCGTAGCGCTGTTGTGTCTTCGGCATTTCTTCACGCTCCACCGCCGCTCCGACTTCCTCTCCCCATTGATGAGTATCTCAGTGGAGCCCAGCTTCTTCAAGAATTTCTTCTCTACGTATTTTGCCTTAATCCAGGCCTCTTTTTCTTGCCTGAACAGAACCACATCACACACGACTTTTGATGTTAGTTCCTCAAAGGTCACATGTTTATAGATCAGATTAGCTGCACCTCATCAGCTCTCACCTTGAGCTGGATGGTAATGGTTTCTTCAGACCCTTTTCTTGGCAGGACCCTTCATAGATGTGGTTGATGACGCTGTTTCCGAGTTCACACATCAACTATGAGGAAATATGATAATGATTATGAAATTAAAGTAATACTTTGATAGTTTAGGAAATATATTGGGCTTTTTGCTAAAGGTTAGCTGAGATAACCCAGATCACTCTCTTGTCTTTTTGTAAAATATAAACGCTTGCTAGCTTAGCATAAAAACTAAAAATGGAAACTGCTAGTTTAGCTATGTCCAAATGATAAATATTTCTTGTTGTGACTTTAAGGCGGATTATATATTTAATAGACCATTTTTCTGGTCAGGAGCAATTTTAACACAAGATGTTAATTTGCTTCTTTAAAAAACAAAAAAACAAAAAAAAAAAAACAGCTAATAGATGAGATAGCTCAAGTTAAGTGGAGCTGTTAAACCTTTTCCTATTTATACTGTTATTTGGTCATCTGAGCCTCGCTCCGGCTGCGAAGGCTGTGAATGGTTTTCCTCAAAGTACGATGACAAAATTAACAATTGATGAGGTAAATCACAGGGTCTCCACTGGTTGGATGGCATCTTATCTAAGCAGAGTTTGTCCTGCACAACTGAAAAACTCACCATTGATTTAACATTTCTGTTTTTAAACTAATTAAACAAACAAAGCTCGTGTTGGTTTCAGAGATATATTTTGATATACTTTTTGTGTATTTTGACTAGTTGCCTTTGGACCAGCATTAATATAGTTGTATATTTTTCTGTAATTTCTTAATGAATTTGAACTTTCTTTTCATTATAGTTTCCAAAGTAGAGTTTCCAGTTTAGTTTTTAATATTTAGTTATAATAGTTTTTAATTGTTACAGTGTTAGTGACATAGAAGCTTTTTTTTTAAAAATTGATACATTATATACAATATAAAGTGGGTTATTTTATAACAACCAACTTTAAAATATATTATGTTACGATATAAATACTTAAGTAATGGTCATGTAGATATCACACTCTCAAGAAACATGTTCATAAATGGTTTTGAAGATCAAAACAATTCCTGTATTTTTCTCTATTTAAGATCATTTTATCAGTGCTAACTATCCTTTACTTTTATAAAAGTCTTATTATTTTTTTTATTTCAGTTAATTCAGTGTTTTTAAACCATTTTTTCCACATAAGGTGTTCATTTTAGCTGGTTACAAGGACTCTGCTTTGGAAAAAGCCAAACAAATAGGTTCCTCTTTAGTCTGACATACTATCATATCTTATATTTTTAATGTTTATGGAGGTGTGCATGCACGACGGTGTTTGTCTGTTTGAACAGGTACACTTGTGTTTTAATGTGTGATTTTATCCAAACTGAAGCCTTTTGTCACAGTAGGTTTTAACAAGTGCTATAAGACAGTGATATCCATTTTCCATCTTCAGGTTATTCTAGTAATGCATTAAAAACTGCCCCATGGCTGTTTAGCTGAGGGTAATGGTACCTTTAACAACTCTGGTTCCCAGGAGTCCAGTGTGAGTGAGCGCACCTTTGAGCAGTGAACTCCAAGACTCCTGCAATAGAAACATATTCTGAGTCCAGAGTTCTGTAGTCAAACTGTTTAGTGCTTAAAGGGAAAGAATTTCACTTTGTTTGGACTGTAAAGCAGCAGATGGCGTCCAGCTCGAGAAAACAAAAAGCAGTTTATATTCTTCTAATATGAAAAGATGCACCATGGCGTTGTGTGGCGACCTGATTTGAATCCCGGGCTCCTAATGTCATGCAAATCACTGTCTGGTATCTAGGCAACTGTTGCACGTTAGAAAAAAACTGCACTGAGCCACAAGAGGCCACGTCTGATCTCTCTGTGAGAAGACGAGTCCAAAGGAGGAGCATGAATATTCAACAGGTGGGCACACACACACACACACACACACACACACACACGCATACACACATTCAGGGACGGGATTTGAGATTACATAAGCAGTGAAAATTGTGGCTGCAAAATACACAAAACTCCTGAGGGATCGGATGCCTGAAAACGACCCTCAATGACGCCACAGTGTGATGTAATGAAACAAAAGTGCAAAGGAGGTGTTTATCTACAAACATGGTACCTCCATTCAGCAGCATTACATCATATCCAGCACTGAATTCAGCTATTCAATGGCTTTTTCACTCTGTGAAAACTCTCACTCAAGGCACGACTGATCCAATAAGCAGTGTCCTGCACTTTAATCTGTCAGCAGCGTGTGTGGCAGAACGTGCTCTCCCAACTTTAGCAGTGCAAAGTAACAGGCGGCTGGCAACTCTTCCTGTCCTCGGAGCCAGCAGCAGCCACACAGCACGAGGCAGGTTTAGAGGAAGCACTCAGATTCTTTAAGTCCACCCTAAAGATGCTTATCGTGCTTAATTGTGCAGTTTGACCTTGTAAGGCTGTTTTCACACTCGTCTTCTGTTGGGAGGTCAATATGACTATGATGAGCTTCCCTTTAATGTGACACTGGCAGACTCCAATGCCATGCTAAAAGTGACAACCTACGGAAAATATGACAAAAACAACCCGGGACTGTCGAGCTGCTAGAATACTATCAGACAAGAATGAGTCAAGGTTCCTCTTCCAGAGGACTCAGTTCCCACGTGTTTACAGACTGTAGTTAAAAGAAGAGGAGATGGTATACTATAGTAAACATGGCCCTGTCCAAACTTTTCTGAGAATAATGCAGGTGTTTTTTCTACCTGTGGATGCCGGAGCACTCGATGCACAGCAGGATGCCCAGGTTGATTGAGGCCCAGCGAGGGTCGGCCTGACCGCAGTCGCAGCACTGCTCGTTCCCCGGCAGACACTGGATCCGCTGCAGGATGGTCTCGCCCCGGGCACTGCGCTCCCGTGGCTCACTGGCTGAATCGATGCTGCTTGTGGATGGAGAGGCTGTTCTGTCCAGATGCTACAAACAAATCCTATCAGTTAGGACTGAATTTCATTAAATTTTAGTGAAACAAAGTATTATTTGTTATGATTTGAGAGGGAGTATGTGGAGTTGTGTCGATGTGAATTGAACTTTACAGATTAAACAAATAAGATAAAATGATTAACGGATCATAGAGCAACTGTGGGTGTTAGATAAATAGATTATAGTGGAATAAAAAGTACCATATTTGAATTAAAACATGGAAAAACATCTCAAACAAGCATTTTTTTTCCCATTAATTTTGACTCACCTCTATGTAGTACGTGTCTGGGCTCTCTCTGTAGGCTGAAGCAATGCTAGCTTGAACAGCCTGAATCCACGATTGTCTTAACTTCTCAGACTCAGCCTGAAGCATACAGCTCCTGAAGGACGCCCACATTATATTCATGAATCAGAAAAAGGATTGTTGTAATATATTTATGATTACCTAAAGCACAGATTAAGAAAGGATAAAGTAAAACAAGCCACTTCCTGATGCTGTACTTAGGCACAGCAGTGATTTGAGCAAAAGCGGTAATACTTGGAAGCTTGTTTCTGCCACTGAAAAAAAAATATTGCAGTCCTCAAGTCAAGATTTATTTTATTTTTTTATGTCAGTTTAAATTTAGAGATGCTTAGTAATAATAATTCTTTATTTAAAAGGGACAGTGCAGTTTAACATAGTCCAAATATAAAACAGCTATTGCTAATTTCCAACCATGGTCCCTTGTTGGGCTTACTAGGGATAATTAGTAAATTGGAACTTTGTGATATGTAACTTTAAAATTTGAGATAATAGCCTGAATTCCTGTAATTATGACTGAAGTAGGCTCTAGACCCTTGATGACCCTAAACTGGGTGGATGGATGGGACTGATTATTGTCCAGTCATTTTCTCTTTCAGCTATAAAAGTCTCACATAGATGCGTGCTAATCTTGGCTAAGATTATCACAAAGCAACAACTTCTGATGGGAAAAATCTAATCCAAATATGGTGACTTCTAGCTCTAAAAAACAACATGGTGGCAGCTAAATTACTATGTTGTGGCTTCAAAATGCAAAACCCAGAAATCAATGGGTCACTTTGCTACAGTCTATGATTATTACTAGACAAATAAACATGAGACTGATGGAACACAGACACACTTGGTGGCGTCTCTAGAGGAAAAGTTACGGGATCACTATAGTCAGACCACAGTGATCTGAGCCATTGATCCCAGTATGGTTACCGGTTTATCATTATCATGGCATCGTGCTTATTTACTTGGAAGGGGAGACGACTTCAAAGCAGAACCTCCTCTCGATGTCCTCACATGGTTTAACAGAGCATAGCCGGAGGTCCTCCACTACCACCGTCAGAGAATCCTGCAAACACAAAAACATCTTCTTATTCCTGCTATCATCAACACAGAAAACAGCAGTTTTCCTTCTAGATCATACATTTTTCCTGACCAGCTGTTTGCTCCCCCTGAGGGTACACTGAGACCCGAGAGGTTAAATATTCAGGCCAAAACAGACAGAGCAGTTTTTATTTTATGTTTTTTACTCTCTGACCTGCTTATCATGCGTAATTCAATGTAGATCACCATAAACAGCACTACTAAACTCTCACAAGCCACATCATCCCTAAAGAAAGCTGACATGGACTGAAGTGGACTTGCCTTGAGCTTCTTCTGATAGACCAGCTGACTGTTTTGTATGGAGAACCACCGTCTAGACAGAGGGAGAGAAATAAAAACATTTGAAATCCATAAAATGCTAGGGGGATGCATTACATCATCACAACCTTGTTAAACCATAAGTATTTTACTCTTTATTATTAGTATTAAAAAGTTTCTAAAGTAGGTCACCTCCTCTGTTTTTTGGATTATGTTTGGAATAACTGACTTAAAATCACGGAGCCAAACAAATCTCCTGTTTTATAAAGAGATTCTCTAAGCTTTAAGAGATACAGGACCTTGACATATGGTTAAAAGCTCTGATCCCAGAGAACAAACCTTTGAGCTTCGTCTGGCTCCGTCAAAGTTTGGCTGGCTGCTCTGACATATTCATCCCTCTATATCAATAAAATCTTAATAACACTATGAATTCACCTTTAACAGCTTCTGTCTCTCCTAATCTATCCTTTGCTTAGGAGAAAGAGTCAAGCAAGCCTCCAGCAGGTCCTGGTGATGTATTGACGTCACAGTTTGCGTGATTAATGCATTATGCATAGCGCGAGCTAGAACTGGTCCCCACTGAGGATTCGGTTAAATGCAGAGAACACATTTCCCTACATTAATAAAGGATAACATAAAACATTTACTATGTATTTATTTACAAATGTATTAACTATGACTATGCATCTAGTCTAAAATAATGTTTTGTTCCTTCTGCTTCAGATTTTGCATTAAGAAACTCTTCCTATGTTAAAGGAAGGTGATAAAAATCTTCCAGGCTTTCTGACTAGAAATTCAAGATTTTATCCTCTTTAATTGAATCTGAGATTTTACTTTATAAGGACAATTCATTATATTTTCTAAATTATTTAATTAAAATGAACTACTAATAAATTCTAGTCCTATTAGTAAATAGAAATTTTCTTTATTTCTACTTAACCTTTTTCTTTCATGTAATTCCTGCCTATTATGAAGTATTCTATTGAGCCTGCTTATTAATGCCATTTTGTTTGGTTGTGTTTATTGTTTAGTCCGTAACTACTCGTGTTCGCGATATTTTCCTAACTTTTTTCTTTACTCGTCATTTTACCAAATTATGTACTAAAACTACTTTCTATAACTTTGACATCTTTATGACTTAAAGTGTTTCCTTTAAAACGTCACTCGGTCTTCAGAGAACCGGGGTTACCCTGGTAACCAAACCTTTCTTTATTGTGTGACATATTGTATAATGTAAGTAAAAATGCTTTGTCAGATCTCTTTGAAAAGGAGATGTTTCATCTACGTAACATAAATGTTTGTGTGGATTTTTGTAGTTACCTGTTCCAGGTCTTAAAGGCATTGCTGGCCCTCTTGAACAGGTAGCCCTCCATCACCACACCATTAGGAGCATCCACGTTAAACTCCACCTTCGATTCGTCATAGGAAAAGTCCTGAAGGAGAAGAAGGGCAAAATAAATCCTGGCTGTCACAGATGGAAGCCAAAGGCCTGTTTACTGCTGGCAGGGTGTCATTTTAACCTGTTAATGGCCAAATGAGGAAAACCAAACATTTTCCTGTAGTAGAGGCTGCATCTGAGGTATTCCTCGAATACCAGCATACATACTGTATATAAACCATCTGAATCATCATAACTCGTGTGATGTAGAAATGGTCACGTGTGAAGCTGCATGCCTACTACCTCTGTGGCACATTGGGAACAGATGTGACTGTGATGCAGATTATTACATAAACACAGTGATTCATGTGAAATTAGCCTTCAGCCTCTTTCATGACTGCCTTTACTGCTGGCCAATGGAAAACAAAAGCAAGCAGGTATGCAGGGGTGAAGGCCAAGTCGAGGCCCTGAAGGGTTGGAGGAAGAAATCATTTAAACTTCAGTGTTTTGGTAACCTACATTCTTAAAAGTAATTTCATATGCAGCAGGACAGAATATTAACTTATCCAGTATTAAATTTCAGCTTTGCATGCATGCAGCCCGGAGAAAATAGCAGACCTAAGCATCAGAGCGAGTTTTAGGCTGTTTCTTGTTCAAATGTAGAGAACACATGAGCGTTTCTGCTGACACGACCCATGTAAAGACAACCTTCAAACTACTCTGCTGTTTCATAACAGGAGATATGCACACCATTAGCTTCTCGCTGCTTGTTTAAATAATAGAACAACTTGCTGCATTACACACGTCCCCGTTTTGAATATATACACATGAATGAATTCCAGAGCAGAGACAGAGACTTTGAGCAGAGTAACCAACAACTCATGGGGGCTCATAGGAAACAAAAAAAACAAACAAATGCACTTGAAAACTTAAAAATGAGTCAATTATAATCATTTTGTATGTACCTCCTGCCTAAGCTTCATCAAACAGTAGACATAAAATTTGTCCAACTCCCAAAACTTTCAAAAAGGACTGCACATGAGAAGAAGTCCTTCAAAATCTTTCAAAACTCAAATCTGTTGCTTTCCATTCCATTAGTATTATCTAACATTCTTAGTTATATTATATTTACAGGATAACAGTTTTCCACAAGAAAAAGAGAAGTTAGATATCCTTACTTTCGATGTAATTTTCAACCATAGTTACAATTACATGACAACACAATTTCAGAGGGGACAGTGGCACCCCAGAACCCCCCTTTTAGCCCAGCCCATGCACAGACAGAGAACGCTTCAGGCATTGATATCACAGAGTTACAGTCTGCTGCAACCAGTCAACACAAATCTCGGCTAGCACCTGAGGAAACTATCACATCAGCAACTCTTTAATATGAAAAACTCATAATGTTATTTCTTTCCACATCCTCCACCACTTCTCCAAGTTTAATGAAATATAGTCAGGTAGACTTACAGCAACTTTATTAAACAAAAACAGCAATAAAAACATACCTTTGATTAGGCTTCCAATCAACAACACACGCCAGAAACCAAAATGAGATGACAAAACAAACCTGCTACAAATGGGTGATGCAAAATTCCCATGCAAATCCACACTTCAAAGTTTGCATGAATTTAAGCTTTATCTGCATGACTGCATTTTCCTGTGCACGTCTGCCACTGTCCATTGCTCTTAACATGAATACAAATGTATCAGAGACTGTGCCAAGGGACAGCTATGTTAGAGAATAAGTAAGCTAGAGATAAAGGGAGAAAGCGACAGGATGTTATAGCACAAAGGATTTACCAGCACTGCTTCCTTTAAAGTAATAGAAAACAAGAATAAAGATGAATAGTGTGCAAAACCACCTACCAAACTACGGTCAAATCGGCAAAAGATCTTCATTCTCAAACGCTTCGTATGCTCCAATAACATTAAAATGCACAAAAAAACTTGTAAAAAAGGCTCCTGAAAAGTGGATTCCTCAGAGTAAAAGCATGTCTGTCTCCGTGAAGCTGCTCTCACGCTCTGTGCTGCTGCAGTCCGATGAGTAATTCCAACACTGACATGTGTGTCCTCCACTACAGCCACCTGCCTGCCACCCTGTGAGCTTCCAGATTATGGCTAATTACCATACAGCTGCCAATGTATCCCTGGCAGGGAGGTGTGGACTTTGCTATGCCGTCCTGTAGCTGCTCTTGACCCTCCAAAAAAGCAAGCTTCAACTCCCTAAACAGACCTCCCTTGCTGAAGAGGACCTACTGAGAATCCAACAGGCAGCCAGCCAAGACCCCAAACAAATCCTACAACTGAAGGCTTGATTTACCGGCCACACTGACAGCAGTTCTGCCCACTTAAATCCCTGAAACATAACTGATAAACCAGCGAGAAATCAAGTCGACACAGCTTACCTGCACATCGCCGCACACTGGAGGAAACACTGAATAAGCTCTGCACTCTTCAAGCTTTCAAATCCACAACAAAGATCATCCATTTTTAATGAAGCAACGTCACACAGACCAAAAAAACCCATCAGTGAATTATTAAACAAGCAGACGGCCTCAAAGTATTACGAGCAAATATGTAAACTGATGTGGAACAGCAGGCAGGAAAAAGAAAAAACAGATGGGAACACTGGATGATGAAGACACAGTGTCCTGATACTTCATCCACCTGCTGCTGCTGTACGCAGGTTGGTGTGCAAACCTAATACACCAAATGGTGAGCCCAGTTGGCTGTAGTGATTACACAGTCATCACTCATCTGCAGCATCCTTCTGTTCTCATTAGTACTACAGTCTGACTGCTTTCATACATCCACTTCCCACTAATCCTCAACCAACCTGCTTGGTTTTTTCTACAAGTTTCCTGAACATCCTTTAAAATACTAAACTGATACTAAACAGTCTCCTGGAACTGATCTGCTGTGCCAACATGAAGGAAACTGCCACAACAAGACAACAAAGAACTGCACTGGTCAAACATTCAGGTTAATGCTTAAATTAAACAATGAGATTTAACAACATCCTCAATAGCAGATGTTGATGGATTAGCAGCCACCTAAATCCCCGACTGGGCTATAAAAAAAAAACAAAAAAACTTTCCAGTGGAAATAAAGCTTCTCCCCAAATGCCCGGAAATGTGTCTAATGAGGTCTGAGTGTTTGGACATCATCTAATCTGAGAAAGGAGAAAAGTATTTACACAGGGCAGATCTGGGGCACCTATTGCTTTAAAAAATGTTAAACGGGACAAAAAAGAATGGCCGTTATTTCATTTTTTGTTTAGAATATTAATAAGCCAATAAGTTATGAAACAATTCTTTTTTGTCTTCTTTTTTTTTTTTATTTAACAAGCTCTCAAGGAAAATATCATTTAACTGGAGTGACATAACCAACATACAGAGGAAAATATTTCATCACTACTAAATCACAAACAGCCATGTGGAACATCTCATAATTAAAATAAACTTGGTGATGCATAAGGGGCAGCAGGTAGAACTCCGCTGGTTACCTATATCTAGGATAGTAGGCAGAGCTTAGACAGGACTTCTCCATTAAACCTGTGGTTAAAAATGAATGGCTCTGGCATTTAGCTATCTGCACTGTGCAATGTGTACCCACACAGCAATAGTGACAGTTCTCAGCTGGAGTACTTTTAACTCCCTTTCTACCCCCCAGTTGCCCCTTCGCCCTGTGTAAGTTTACACAAAGCTTATTGCACATGCTCGGTGTGATGAAGAAGAAAAGAGACCAAATGACAAAGTAGGCCAATACTGATCTAAAAGCAGCTGACAGCAAAAGAGGCTGAACATCCTACGGCTGGGTCCATTCAATACATCAAATCATACTTAAGCTTCAGGGAAACTAGACATTAATTATAAGGTATATAAATTAAATAACTCAGGGAATCAGTTAAAAAAAAAAATAGAGAAGCTGACTGATTTATATTGTACAGGAAAAGCACATCCTGTGGTAAAATGTTAGACTGGTGTCTATTTTAGTACAGCACCATGATCTCTCTGCAGAGGCCCATGTAAGAGACAGGTTCTACATAGGCCTTTCAAGCTACCTTCAGTGTTTCTAATTGTTTCGTATAAATGATTCAGGATGCACTTCAGCTTGCCCTCAAGGCTTCAGGAGTCCAACTACAGCTGCAGAGAACTTCAAAGGAGTTTGCTAATGTTTCCTGCTAACACTGTGGGCTACGCTGCAGCCGCCTCCTCTCACACTAAAATAAAGAGGTGCTTGAAGTAGAAAAACAGAATTCACATGGGAAGACAGATGAAGGCCTACTCACCTGCATGAGGGTCTGGGAGGAGATGGTGGCATTGGAAACATACGAGAAGAAGAAAAGGGAGGAGAGCATTAGCACCACCAGCAGCAGACTGGTTAAAATGAGGATAATAAGCTAATCTTTCAGGTTCAGTGCGTCTCTGATTATCCTCATTACTGGATTTCCATCACTTTAGGAACGAGAAACATCACACACCAACTGAAATAACAAAATGTTTTCATTCAGTGTGGTTTCAGCTTGTTTATTTACCACTACAGGCCCCTTGGTGATCAATGTTTGATGAAGCTTAGTGTCTAACAGATCAATAACTGGCCCCACATGCTACCCATCCCTTTCCTGTGGGTCTATCCTCAGCCCAGACCACAACGCCTGTAGGCTGACCAGAGCTGACTGACAGATGGCCACTGATCCTGGGGTCCAGACGATCAAGACCCGTGCTGAAAATAAGGCTTTGTAAATTATTAAACATGCCTGCCATGCCTAACCTTGACGATTTTGTTCTTTGGAACAATAAGAAAGCCAATAGTACTGACAATTTAAAAAAAATAAATAAGGTAAGTTATACTCTATTTACTCCAAAAGTTGGAAAATTGAGAGTCACAGCAGACACAACCAAAATAAAACAGAAAAAAAAAGGCAAATTTTTGAGACAATTGATGATTTTAAAGGGGGAAAAAGCTCCAATTTAGTTAAATTACAAGTTTATAGAAAAATTTAAAAAAAATTTGTGAAGCAAAAATAAATAGTAACTCAAAGAAAATACAATAGCTTAATAAAATAAAGTAAGCAAGCCAAATAGTTCAACAAGGTAAAAAAAAAAGAATACAGTAAAGAAGGACCTCAATTAAAATATGTTAAATATGAGTTACATAAACACAGTGATTCATTCAAATATGAGCTCACTGAATAAAAATTTAACAATAAAGTAGTATTTAGTAGATACTACTTAATAGGATTGGTATTTTGTTATGAAACGGTAGAGTACTCTACTTAAAGCCAGTGGTTCCCAAACTTTTTTGCTGGGCCCCCTTGTTTAACAAGAAAAATGTTCGCGCCCCCACCCCCGCGCCTGCACGCACGGCACACGCACAAACACATCCTTCAACCACACCACCCATATTTTGCTCCATTGCGGTTTATTTCACACCTCAAACATTTATTAAACAATTAAGCAAATACAAATAATCTGCAATAAATTACAGGTAGTAAGAAAATAAACTACCAACTCTTTTATGCTCCGTCCGCACCTACACGGGTATTTTGAGAACGCAGCTGTTTCAACACATGTAAACGGCGTATCGAATCACCGAGAACGGAGATTTTTAAAACTCCTTTTTTTTGCGTTTACGTGTGGACAAGGAATACAGAGTTTGTCACGCAACGTCAAAGGTATGTGCCTTTTCACGTCACGTCGCCCACTGTTATTGTTATTGTTTACATGAGATGAATTGCAGAATGGCAGATAGAGAAAATACTGTTACTGTTAATCTGACTATCTGCAGGTTTTACAGGCTTACATATACAGGCCATTACTGTCCCTGCATTTAGAAAGGCAGAGGCATCACGGTGTAATTATTTTACATGTAGTTGTTTTTTTTCCTGTGTAATAATGTTCAACATTGCTGTCAATACATTTTCAAAAAACCCTCTACAAAATGGGTTCAAAACATAAACAACTGTGGGATACTGTTTGTCCGTGATTTGAACAGCCCAGCGCTGCTCCTGATGCAGGGAAAACTAATTCTGCAGGGAGACCTACCTTGGCACTTGTGCAGGTGAAGCCAAAGGGAAGATATGCTTCACCATATTTTCTAGTCTTTGGCTTAGAATGAAGTTGGTTTGGAAACATATTCAGCGATGCTTCATCTCCTGCTTTGCGTTTGTGTGGGCGCCTCGTGCTAGCAGTGTCCAAGCGTTGTTTTTGTTTTGTTTTTCCCTTTTCATGCGCCCCCTGCAATAGCTCTGCGCCCCCCCTAGGGGGCGGGCCCCACACTTTGGGAACCACTGACTTAAAGCTGACAGTGCTTTGACTCTACAATATGCTTGTTGCCATGCAACCAATTAAACAAAAGACTTGATGAGATGAGATATAATGTTTAACCTGAACAACATTTTTATTTAACCTGTTAGAATGCTAATGTTAGCTTATTTTCACTAGTACTAATAGCAGTTTTTGTTCACTACAGCTAGCTAGTTTATGATTCTTTATTTCTGGTTTCTATTGCACTTTTTCATGACTGCTCAGCTACAAGTGTTTGCAGACAAGTCCACATCTTCCATACGAACTACAGACCACCGCAGCAATCTGCCTATGATCAAAACAATCACAGGCGGTGTGGCTCAGCACCCTCTGTGTGACAGATTTCACCCATTTACAGCCAGAAGACACCCGGAGGATACAGTGTTGGTAGAGTCAAGTTTTTTTAGAGAGTCTTTTTATGGCACCAAAATACAACCCATACAGTCAGCACTTTACATGACTGCTTATAAATCAGCTTATAAAAGTGCTGACAGTTACCATTCACAGCAGACGACAGAAGGATTAATATCTGTTAAAACACTTAAATCTACCTGCTTTAATGCTTTAATCAATGCCTGGAGTTTGTTAGGGGGGGATTAATCAAACATTTCTCAGCTGCACAAGTCTAATCCTTTTCCAGTCACAACAGATCAACTGGTCCAAATGGCAGACTGGATCTCAGAGGTGTGATATAGTAACAATGTGACTGGAAAGTCAGTTTTAATAGTGTTTATTTTTCCTGAGTGAATTTGAAATATTTTATTTCAATTCATTGTATCATAATCAGCTTTTATCTATTTAAATTAGTTCATATTTTACTTTTATTGCATTTAATTTTATTTCACAATATTCTATTACATATTTTCTTATTTATCTCCTTCAAACTATTTTATTTTACTCCTTCTGTTATATGTTTTTGTGTGTGTGTGTGTGGGTGTGTGTGTGTGTGTGGGGGGGTCATCTGAATTTCATTCATCTTTATATTATTCTGCATATTTGAGATTTTGTTATATGGCAGATTTTTTTATATATGGCATGGCAAAAAGGAAAACAGGGGAAAAGGGACAAAAAAATCAAATCTCTGGGAAAAATTAGTAAGGAAAAAGCTGTAAGTTTACAAAAGAACAAGTGATACAATTGCTAGAACAAAGGTTAATTTACAGAGACAGGATGAGAAAAAAAAATGGCCAATGTATATGAAAAACAACTAACAAATTTGTGAGAAAAGGCTATTTTGCAAATATAAAAGAAAGAAATAGGGAATTTTATAAGAAAAAAAAAGGTTAATTTATGTGTGAAAACAGCCGAAATTACCAGGGGGAAAAAAACATGCAAATTTCTGTAATAAACTGGGAAGAAATAATCTAGCATGGCATTTTTTTTGGTGAAAGATACTACACGATACAAAGCCCCCAGAGAAATGGTGTTGTAATGTTGGCTCAGTGATGAGCACAGATGCCAACATTACAAAGCAGAAGAAACAATTTTAAATGAAAACTCCAATCCAAGACCTCTGACCTGTGACATACTTTCTTTTAAAATCAAACTTAGTTTATTAACTATGTACACGTTCTATTTAATCAATCGAGGGAAAACAAAAAAAGAGGAACTCACCCTCTGCTGAATCGTTGCATGTTTGTGCTCCATTTCCCTCTTCTCCATGGCTGAATCAATCACCAGCTGATCCAACTTAAAAGTCAATTCACACAAAAACAGAAAAAAATCTGTTGTTTCAGGATTCATTCTGCTGTTAAATAACTAAAATATACTGTAAATACAGTCAGAGCTGGGGTGATTCAGATTAGCTGACTGTAACTGAGCCTTTTCGGGTAACCGAGAGAGTCACTAAGTAGAAATTGAAATTATGTAACAGGCTGGTATCAATAGTTAAAATGAGGACCAATCAATTCAGGGTGCCTGAGGAAACGAGCGGTGGTGAGAACAATCACACCTCTCACCTCTGCGGCCAGCTTCTTCATGTAGGGGTCAATCTCATCCAGCAGGTTGTAGCCCTGCTGGAACAGCGAGTACTGGGCATTCATAAATGACAGCATCTGTGTGGGAAATGAAAATGAACTTTAAGAAGTGCACAAATCCTTCATGGTGTGTTGACTATATTAAAAGAATAAAATATCGGCTTACAGCATCTAGGATCTCAAATTTCTTCTTCGCCTGAAGGACATTGATCTGCAGAAAAAACAAAAATGAAGTGTTTATAATTAACAAAGGAGTGGTCATTAACCCCACCCACTGACATTTTTAATTGTAGAAATATTTCTTACCATGAATTTGCAAATATGTCTGATTTCATATGTAAATTCTAATTTATATAAATTAATAAAACCCAGGAGATATACTAATACTAATAATGTTTTAATGCAGTCTAAGTATAATATGGTCAAAAATAACACCACTCTCCTTTAAGTCACTCAAATAAATTCACCTCAGGGTTAACATTATCTTTTAGATGAAGCCCTTAACATTAAATATTATTTGACACAAACTATTAAGTTAACGCCCTCTAGTGGACATTATTATCTATCTATAACATGACCAACAAAAACAAACACCAGCTGCTCCCCTGATGGGTTTGTTTCCTTCTCACTGCAGAAACAAACAGCCCTTATTCCATTTCCTGAGTCAAAGCCTTTGCATTGTATGTCCCAACTGATGCAAACCTAAGTGATATTTTGTGCTACGTTTAAGAGGTCACGTCCATATAGAGCACATCTCCCTGAAGCTTTAACCTTTTCCGCCTCGAGACACTTAAAGTTAAAACTCAATAGAGTCAGATGTCTGAGAGCTGTGAGAGAAAGCTGCCGGCAGACAAACTGAAGAAAGGAAAGAGGGCACGGCCATCGCAGCGATCGCTCTGAATCAGTCTCCTTTTGTTCCCGCGGGCAGTCCTGGTAAACGTGTGGGCAAAATAAGCCCATGCTACATGCGACCAGACCAAAGCATGCGCCAACCAAGCAGAAGGGCGGTGGCAGACGTCGCTGCAGGCTGACAGGCTACATGCTACCTCATGGCCACTTTCTAATTGTAATGGCAACAAGAGGCTGTCTCGGGGGGAGTCTGAAGGGATTACACTGCTTCTTAAAACTCTTTTTGGGTCACTGAAACTGAAAATGATGCTCAAAATTGTTGGGTGGGTCTAGTTTTCATGATTTGTTACTCGGTACATTCTTAGATCTTAGTCCATTGAGAGTATTTAGTATAACTTATATGTTGTATTTTTCTTTTTACAGTGTTTTTCTGACCTGTAGCACGTAGTCCAGAGCGAGGTGTCGGTAGCACTTGCGGGTGATGCTCAGCGCGCTAGTGGCTTCTTCGACCTCATGAGGCTTGTTCCTGGGCGCCTGAGCGTTCTTCACCTGTGCTATTTCCATGTCCTCACGCACCCTGTCAAAGTGCTTTTTTGTCTCCTTGAATTTTCGAACATCCCTGACAAACAAAATAGAACAAAATGCAAGTGAGACTTCAGTGCTGCAGGTTAACGTTACATCTCAAAAAACATATCTGGGCTGCAAAAGGTTGTAGCCTGTTCTATATTTAAACACTTAAAAAAGGTTTTGGGGGGTAACAAGGACATGTAGGCCTTTTAAAGGTTGTGGAATACGCCTTTTCCCACCTGTGTTGAATATTTTATACATCTAAATTTCTACAGGGATACTTCATTAAATTGTAGGTTTACTTACTCTTTCACAAAATTGTGCAGCTGTTGCTTTACAGACCGCTGGGCTTGATCGAACAGGATCTGAAACAGGTCACAAATAAGACATTAGATGAAAGGCATTTATAAAACTTTTAGACATTGCTAGTTCGCATCTACTTGATTAGCATTTATCAACTGAGAATTTATTTATTTTTTCTTTGGCTTATGTCACCATAATGTTATTATCATGAGTTTTAGACAATTTGTAGATTTCATTTTGGTTCTAAGGAACCTGTGACAAGTAAATTTAACCAGACACTTTAGACAAGAGGACCAGAACCAGCCTGCCAAAGGGAGAGTATACATTCTGGCTTTTTCACAGTCATCTCATATTCAATTTTACAACAAAGATATCACCCATGACCAGCCATACTACCCCAAAGTAATTAATATATATAAACTAATAAATAGCAAAAATATTGACAATTATACAAGGGGAACCAATACATAAAAAGGTCCTGGCTAATTTGCGGGAAAAAACAGGAGGAAATTTACAAGACAAAAAATATTATAGAGAAAAAAAATTGTCAAAATTTACTAATGAATTATTTGCAAATTTACTAGAAAAAGATATTTCAATTTTACAGGAAATTCTTTGGCGAATTACAGTCAAAGAAATTTAATATATCAGAAAAAAACTGCCAAAATTTATAAAACAAATCAAATAAGGATAAGTTTATGAGAGGAATGTACATAATAGATAAACGTTTAAACAGAAGAGGATTAGGCGTTTATTGCTGTTACTAATCAATTAAATAAGAGAAGTACTTTTAATGATTTACATTTTATCATTATTACTTTTTATTTCCTACTCTAACATTTCTTTCATTGGGCTGGCTTAGTGTGGAAAACGTCTCATTGCTCATCATCATTTTTGTAAATGCATCATTTATAAAATGTGAATGCGATTGTGTGTATGTGGTCCACAAAGTAAAAAGCGTTCAACAAACCAGGCAGCAGACTAATATTAGAATAACTGTAAATAAATAAATACATATTGAAAATATATATTCGTTGATGCTGAATCAAATTAGTGCAGCAAATGTATCGTTGTATTGCGTGATGTCTGAGCTTAGTTCAAATTCAGGATGAAATGTAATGTAGCATTTCTTATTCCAAGTCTTTTGGAAGAAAGCAACAATGTTCCTATTGTAATATAACCTTTAAAGTAACCAGCAGAGGGCGACAAAGCACAGCTGTTTTCAAAAGATGCTCGTAAATTATGCAAATCAGCCGTTAATGCCAGTTTGAATGAATGGAGAGGCAATGATGCTGTGACTCAAACACCCCTGCTACAACACAATAACACGCTGCCTTCAATTTGGCGTTTTACATTCAAGATCCCTCCTCTTCCCTTTCAACCTCAGAGTACAGTCAGTCTGCAAGAGCTGCTGCTGCTAAATAGGTCACTCGGGCAGAGAGGGAGGGAGGGAGGAAGTAAGCAAGAGGGAGGAGAGGAGGATTCTGGTACAACGCAACACTGCAGTGTGCATCCAGCACAGGGTACAAACCAGTCAAACTGCCAAGGCCCACGTGTCCTTACCACAACCGAGCAGTTAGACTGCTTAAAGGGTTTCACCCTCATCCTGCTTGAATAATTGGATACATGCGTTTTGGTGTGGATTAGAAGATTTGAGTTTGCCAGGCTATATAAATAGGCTTATGAGTGTTTTAACTCAGGGATTATAGGCGCTGATGATGGGAAAGACACTCTGCTATTGTTGTTGCTGTAAGCTGTGTACAGAGGGTATATGACAGGCTATTAGGGTCAATGATGGAAAAAAAAGAAAACACTGTTTTGGTGGGTGTGCAAGAAAAATACAGTTTTTTGTTGTTATTTTGTAAATCTCTGGCCAATACACCAAAAATAGTCCCATAGTTTCCGCTTTTTCTCTTAAATTCCATTTTCTTTTTAAAAAATTTTGCAGGATTTTCATTGATAATTGTACCATTGCCACAGCCAAATGTTTTTTTTCCTGTAACATTTTTTTTTCCTAAATATGTCATTTTAATCTGATTAAAAAAACATGAGTTATCTCATGAATTTGCCATGTTTTTTGTCACAAATTCGCCCATTTTGTTGTAAATTAACAACTTTAATCTAAAAAATTCTAAAAAAAAAAAAAATGTCACAAAGATTCTACAAACTTAACTGTGGGTCAAATGGAAGTGGTCATTTTAAATGGATTCTCTTGTTGCCTCAAAGAAACGTGTTTGTTTTGATGGTAGCATAAAGCTGCATTTTATTGTTCTATAACCCAGTGTGGTTCAAATAAGCGTGAGAATGGAAGGACAGAGCAGCCCACACATTCGGTCGTCACGTCAGAAAAACATGCACTTTACTGCGATTTTACCATAATGCTAGTGAGGCTAGCTGAGGTAACTTTTCCTGCTTCTTGGAAAGTAAAATGTTTAAAATGGCACTCTGTTTGGCAGTAAACAGGTCTGATAGTGCATATGTGGTCCGCCTGTTTCCCTGAATGTATTTTAACAAGCTCTCAGAAAAGTGAAAGTGGTAGCTGGAAGCTTGGGCCATCAGGAGCTCCCTCAAACACACGACGCCTAAAACACGAAAATGAGCAGGGCAGTGGTGTATGGCGGTCATAAACTCTGCGGTTTAAAGCAAACCACAGTCTTTAAAAGTTGTGGGATCACCCAGCACACCTCTCTGATGTTTGTGTGCGGCAGGAGAACTGCTGTGAAACTTCCTGGCTTCGGGGGGGGGGGGGGAGTACAGCCTGTTGCATTCCGGAACTATTTTTGTGGCAAGCTGACACCCTTGTTTCACCGGACCAACATGCATCAGGTTGTCACTGCATAATGCAAATTGGGCAGTGGGGGATACTGTATTGTAATCAGCTAAATTAGTAATATGGGGATCTGGGAACTGGTTATGATTTATGAAAAATGATGGTAATTTTTAGACTGGACATCAGAGGTTGATTCCTACCTGTCACACCTAAAAAACGATCCCAGTTTTCCATCACTTCAACTTTTGTCTGAACCTAAAGTCACAGTGTGGAGCTTCCGACTAGTAAATACAGAAAATGTGTTTTTTTCCCCATGTTCCCATTTTTGGTTTTTATATATTTAGAGATAAGATATTTCTGTTTTGATTGTCTCAATTGGCTCCACAGAAACACTGTTCGTGGCCTTAAAATATAGTAAGCATTAGATAAGTTGGAGGGGGAGAAAAGGCTAGTAAAGATCAGAAGCACTACGGAAAAAAGCTTTGAGAATACATCATATTTTGTGGAGAAACAATCATTTACAGGGGAAAAAAACTATGGATTGATGTAGGATAGCAATACTAATGTGTTTCATTAGTCTACATGGAGCAATGCTCCCTTTGGCATCTGTGATATAACAAGCTGTCACTGTTGAATATACTGTACATCCATATTTTGTATGTAAAAATGCATTTACCACGTTATATTCAAATACACACTGACTTCATTTGCTAATTACTGTGACAAACCAGCTAACAGTTGGTGGTAGGTAACAGATACTAGCTTGCAAGCTAGTTCAGTTTGCATAAATATGTTTTATTTAATTTACATTTTTGGGACATAAACTAAGAAAATACTTGGAAAGTGTAGCTTTTTCATTAAGCTTTTTAATACAAGTACACAGATGCTTTATCTTTTAACCATCAAACATTGGCCTGCTATACATTAGCATGTTGTTAACATACTAACTGTCACCATATTGCCATCATAACTGTATTAACAAAGCTGGGATACAAAACACAGAATTACAACTTTTAAAATGTATTTTTATCCTACATTTCTCATAAGTTTAGTTTTCAACAGAATATTGAATTCTCTTTTTTCATAATCTTAGTCATATATTACATTTTGGGTTTTTTTTTTAATCTTATTTTATTACTGTTAGCCCTTAAACAGGCTGGTGCCCTGTCCTGGGTGTATCCACCTCTGGCCCTATGGTAGCTGAGATGGGCCCCAGCCCGCACACGGCCCTGAATTGGATAAGCATAAGAGAATAAATGGATGGATGGATGGATGGATGGATGGATGACTGTTATATATGACATTTTTTACTCACTCACATAATAAAGCCTTCAGTATGGATCTGTGGAACTTTTAACAATAATTGTTTTTATTGTATTCTTTATTGTAACAACAAAAACTATATGATTTTATTGTCTATCTATCGTTGCTTAATGGCGTCCCACCTGACAGACAAGTCATGTTAATTATGACAGAGTGCCACTTTGTTTTGACTTGAAATCTTCTTAGCAGTCAATTGTTGAGATCAACAGACATTTTATTCCCATATTTGACAGATAAGCACAAACTGTAGAGTTAATGTCAAACATAAGTAAGTCCAAGAGTATCTGGCACACCTTCAGCATGCTGACATCAGAGCTAAGGAATGAGATGGTTGAAGACACCATTACAAAAGCCTACTGTACTGACTATCACTTTTTTAAATCCCTTCGCTCATTCCACCAGCATGTTCAGACAGAATGATGTGATTTAGTCAGTCAAGCAATTATCTCAAGCCCACTCCATGCACAAGAACACCTTTGTCAAATCGGAGTGGGTAAAAACATACTGTTGTTTTTAGACTTTATCCAGGAAACCATGCATGCTTCGTGTCTCTGAAGGCTCCTGAAATTAAACCTCTCCTTCAACAACTTCCAACAAAAAAAAAAAAGGTTGGATTTGACTGTGAAACTGCAAGTGCACTGGGTAACGACTTGTGACTGAGAATACTGCAGTTAATCCTCCTTTCTTACGGTCAGCAGAATTTACAAATTAATTTCATCTGCACATATTTTATTTACTATGAACCGAAATGCAGCATTTGAGCCCATAAACTCCAAGCTGGGAGCCAAAGGCTGTTTTCCCACATACTTCTATACAACCAGATTACATATAAATTGGTTTAATTAAAGATGCTTTAGGCTGGACATGTAGGGCAAAAAGAAGCACTTATTTGTATGCACTATAGGAATGGTTTTCCTTTTTGGAAAAATGATTTGGATTGTATATGCCAATGGTTGAAGTGTGATCAAAGTCTGATTTGTCCAAGACACCAATAATCTATCTCCTTGAATGAGTTTATAATGAGAGCACTGATGGTGGGTCTCGTGACTTGTGCCAAACTAATCCTTTTGTTTTGGAAATAATCTCAAACTCTGACAATGAAACTCCAAAAGGTTGATTCTGTTCATCTGGATGTAGCGTTTTCAGTAGGAGAAATGTCTCGTCACTCATCCACTTCACTTCTTCAGTCTCAGCTGACTGCAAGTTTCCCCGACCTTACAAACAGTACCTCTGCACAATGACTGAAACTGAAACTGAAAATGTACTGTTTATAAGGTTGGGGAAACTTGCATTCAGCTGAGACTGAAGAAGTGAAGTGGATGAGTGACGAGACATTTCTCCTACTGAAAACGCTACGTCCAGATGAACAGAATCAACCTTTTGGGATTTACTCACCTGGATGATAGAGTATGCATCAAGACATTCTGACAATGAAAATGTGGACTGAGCAAAAGGACACTGTCGCTTGTCAGAACATGTTGGGAAGGCTCAGTTGTAAAAATGGGATGGTCAGGGAGCAATCAGACAGGTTTTAGGAGTTATTATCTAAAGACAACGGAAAAGCATTTTGTGATGCAAGTATGACAGCATGTATTAGATATTTGGCAAGTGAATATTACCCAGTAAATTACTGTACAAATTATCTTATATATTTATACCTTAAACCATGTCAGTGTCTTTCAACTTCCCTTTTTCTTTTAGTTCCGTTTTAATGTTTTGGGGTTTAATTCAGTTCAAATTCTGAAGTATAAAATTCAGAATCTGTAAGTTTTTTTGCAATCACATGCATCACCCCCTGCTGACCTTTAAAGAGGATGCATATTTATGGCACTTTCCAGATCAAGGAGCTACACCCATTTTTTATACTGTTTAGGGTTTTTAGACATAATTTAAAGCTACAACCAGCAGCTGGTCACCTTATCTAAACCTCTGGAAACAAGGAAAAACAGCTAAGCTAAGGCACCAGTGAAACAGGTCTAGAGACCAGTGAGTGACCCCTTTATCTAATTACTTTTGTCACTAAGAGGTTACTATGGTTGTCAAAGGTTTACATGGAAGATGCAGACTGCTCACACTTTCAAACTACTCATGAAGCAGCAGTAAAACTGTAAAGAGTACCACCAAAACTGGGAATGTACAGATTTGAAGTGTGTTGGTTGGAGCAGTAAGGCACTGCTTTTATTTTGAAGGTGAATGTTATCCATTTCTGGCTTGTGTCTCAAACTTTCAACTTTCGCTACAGCTCAGAGAGTAATTGTTGAAGTTCTACAGAGAAATCGGTGATTTCCATGGGAAAAAACTGCAAGGTGACCACAGCATCTGCTAGCAACCAAAGCAAACACAAAGAGGTTTTTGATGCAGCACCCTCTTTGGGACTGATTTTAACTCGTGCCAGCATCGTCCGGTAACTACACACTAACTGGTTAGGGAATACCATTGTTCCCAAGCAACCAGAGGTTGCCAGGCGGTCTCTGACCAATCTCTACCTCTGTGTGCCTAGGCCTAAGAAGTAGCTTTTAAATAATATATCCCTTGTTAATTAATCCACTTTAAATATGCTGGTGATACTATTTTCTTAGCTTTAACAGGTGAAGACATTAAGACTCTCAATTTTTTCTGTTCGTGTGCCTTTAAAAGCATGAAATGGATCCATGGGATGGATGAAACACATCACTGAAAAAACAAAGAAAGTATATTTGTTCAAGAAGACTGTTGCTGCATAGCATGGCTGATAAATAAACAGCTGTAAAAACTGATCTTAAGAAATTGAAGCACAATATAGATCTAGTTCTGCAGCCTTATCTAGAATAATCTGGTCTGCAACAGCCAAAAAGGAAATCAAAACTACTCACAAAAATTAGAGGCAGAAATCTCTGCAAAACAAATGACCACAGTGAACCTTACTGCTATTTAACTTCATTTCAATGTAGATCTACGGACCGCAAATCTCATCTGTTTTTGAATTATGACCTCTTTCCAGTGCACAAAGATTCACTCACATCATATTCTCCCTGTGTCAGCCCTCCCCCCTCATGTCTAATGTATGTTCAGAGAGTCAAACATGAGTCAATAATTTATCGAGTATTCAAATGGAGCTTTATGGCCCAATTCTGTTGATGCTGCTGCCTGTGAGAAAGAAAAATCTGTTGTGAAAACTTTGAGGGGAAAAAAGAGTCTCAGAATTGAAGCTATATTTGGCCTGCTGGTGACATTCACACAACAGAGCCTGTTTGTTCTGTTGTGTGGTACTGGACTGGCAATAAAACCAAGCTATCAGGAAATGGAAGGAAGCGGGGCCAAGACTCTTTTAAACTCGTCCCGTGTATGTGCTCAGACGCCGTTTTGTATTTCCTTTCTGGGTTTTAAAGGCATCCGAGTATGCCTGCGACAAGGGCGGCTGGCACTCAGTGGCCACATTTGTACCATGCCAGATACAACGGTCATCATTTCTTATTCATTGACGCTCTGCTGGAGTCCCTTGACTACATGAGCGTCGCGCAGTAAAAATCACACACAGTGTCGTTTCTGAATAAAACACAAAAAGACCAAATAAATTAAAAATAAATGTCCCTAAACATCATTCTCATATCTCAGGGGATTCCCTCCTATCACAGGCTTTCTGCAGGATTGTAAAAAACCAGCATGAATCAATGTATTAAGATCAAACAGTGCTGAAATGATGCATTATATCTGCATCATTTCCTACTAAAAGTAGGCTAAAAGTAGTCTATTCATTAAACTTAACAACAAAACAAACAATAGACTTCTTTTAATTTAAGGGGATTTTCCTGAACTTTAATTATACTTCAAATGAGCAAATGAAATAAATAAATATGGTTAATTAAATCTGCCACAGTCTGGTGGGGAGTGAATTTGGACTTTTATGGAGAAGCAAAAGAACAGGATGTGCTGAAAGGCAAAACGGGAGATTTATTGAAAAACAGACTGTGGCACAATAATCGTTTTATCAGCACGCCCCCAGAGCCTCTTTGGTGGTAATTCATCAATACTGCTTGAACTATAACTGGAAACTAGAGCGCTTGCTTTACCTAAAGTGTTGTTGCTTTCCCACCAATTCTACAAACTCATATTCAAGTATCTCATTACAAAGATTACACATTACAAAACGTATTCTTTCGTAAACTAAATTTAGAAATGGGCCCCTTTCTTTTAGATGGCCGACAAAGTTCATCTTGACCCTCCTTCTGACTCCTTATGTGTACTTTTTTTCGTTTCCCACAGGTGTGAAAAGTGTGGCTGAGCTTACACTCCAGTGTTTGTATTTGGTGAGAAGGTCATGAGGATCAGGCACAGCAGCAGGAGGTTAACGGCTGCTGTGGGGATTGAGGTTGTTAAAAGAGAGTTCATTGAGCTTAAAGCACAATTAACAATTCCACCTTCATATTCTCGGACTCTACTAGAGGAGCTTTGCATGATTTACAGTTTAAAATATTCCTTCTTTATCTTACACTGCCTCCTGCCAAAAGAAGATTTTAACTGCTGGTGGATGGAGCTAAAGGTTGGGACTCTAAGATGACCACAGAAGAAAGCTGTTGATCATTGGCTCACAGGGGTTACATGAACATATCCTGACTGTAGTAGTTGAAACTTTGGACATCTCTAAAATGCAACGTTTTTCTGGCATATGAAAAATGTTGGCTTTCGACCAAAGGGAAATTACCAGAACTGAGATAGAAAAATATTTTTAACTCATATTTTCTACATTTGTCCTCATCAAGTGGCAAAAAAAAATATGGAAAACATCTCTTTAAAGCACATGTGTCGAACTCCAGGCCTCGAGGGCCGGTGTCCTGCAGGTTTTAGATGTGTCCTTGATCCAACACAGCTGATTTAAATGGCTAAATGACCTCCTCAACATGTCTTGAAGTTCTGCAGAGGCCTGGTAATGAGCTAATCATTTTATTCAGGTGTGTTGACCCAGGGTGAGATCTAAAACCTGCAGGACACCGGCCCTCGAGGCCTGGAGTCCGACACCCCTGCTTTAAAGCAATGTAAGATAGACCTTTTGTTAAAAAAAAAAAAAAAAAACTGCATTTACATGCAAAGTCACCCATCTAAAGGCCTGGTTTAAACTTGGAAAAACCATCATTTATATAAGATATCTAGGAAAATCCTTATAGTTCCCCTTGAATAAACAGGAGAAATGTATTTGCTGTCAAATCAAAAGGTTTTGTTTCTGTAATCTCAGCCTCTAACACCGACTGCACTGTTTCTGCCTGGAAACACCAGGAAATGGAGATGAACCTCTTCCTTGCACTTCAGTTCATTTCAGTTTCACCACAGTTTCTGTCTACAAAAGCAAAAATATTTTAAAACTTTCTAAATTTATAACAGCTTCTAAGTTTTTTTTTAGAGTACCTATACACATAGCAGAACACAAAATAGTGATATAGTGACAGACATCTATACTGCACACACGCCTGTAAGACACTGACAAGCAGGTTTATAGGCTATACAAGGCTTCTTCTGTCAAGCAGCTGTTCACCCGACTCAGTCCATTAACCCTCCATTTGTAATGCTGACCTTCTTCTCTGCTTGCTGATCGAGAGTGAAGGAAGAGGAGGGAGTCGCTGATTTGCGACGACACATCTTTGCTGTGTTTCGAAAACACAGACATGCTCATCACTTTATAGCATGGTCAAACACGCTACACGCTCAAGCAAATGGACTATGGGGTCTCAGAGGGGCTGGGTGGAGGAAGGAGGTCGGAGTCTTGAAGGCGAGGAGGGGAAACAACAGGAGTAATGCAGAATCTCTGCAACTAAAGGAAAGGTATAAAACTACCTTTTAGTTCATCTAACACCAAAACTCCCTTAATTAACATTCACTAACTATTCTTTTGAGACATGAATAAAATGATATTCATCGTTTTTCCATAAATGGATATTTTTAGGTTAGTTTTCTATAGTGTTTATCTGGTCAGTACCTTTAATTTACAGACTGCAAATACCTGAAATCCATTTTATCATCAGCACTAACTATAACCTCAGCAACAAACACTTTAGAAATGTACCTGGTTTGTTGGTTGAAATCTTCTATTAAACACAGGAGTTTCTCAGTTAACAGAGACACTTTTTCCTGTTGGGATAAACCTCCTCTACATCAGTTGTTATGATGAGGAGTTCCATAAGAATCAATGATTGCACCCCTTCTCTTTTTTTCTATACATGATGCTCTCAGAGCATATTATAAATATATTTAACTCTGAATTTTGCAACCATGCTCAACAAGTCTCCCTTGGATATCAAACGCTGCTTATATGTCCCATTTAATAGATATGGGAAATATCCTTCTTATCAATTCCTAATACAGTTTTCATTCCTGTAATATCAGCCTTTAACCCCATCTGCATTGTCTCTTCTAGTGTATCCACTCAGAATTTTTGCAGGGTGGTATAAATAATATTAAGACTTGTTTGGAAATCAAACATTCTCTGCATCAGCCATTATGACATATGGAGTTCCACACGAATGTATTCTGGGGCCTCTTCTGTTTTTTCTATTCAGTTTCCCTGAAGATTTGTGAACTGACCTTGTTTATCATTTATGATTTTATTTTCCACTGAATCTAGATGAAAATTTAAAAAAAAAAAAAATTACAGCTAAATGACTGCATTCATTAAATCCCATTTATGAAAACACGGGTTACAAATATAAATGAAATAGCTCTTTCCCAGCTCACAACGATCTCCAGACTAAAATCCTTTCTTTTAAATCCATCATATTGTGAGAAAGTCATAGTCATGTCAAAGTCAAGTCCTTTTTTACATTTAGACCGGACTACTATAATACTATATACTACTGTATACAGGAAGCAGTGTTAGCAACCTCCCACTGCTTCCTTGTGCATAGTATAAAGTGGTGGGTTTTGTTTATTGCTACTTTTTGTCTTTAATCCCCAGGTCTGCATCCTATTCTTGACCACAGTCGTAGTTTATATATCAACTTGTATCAACAGTGACTTTTTTGTTTTTAGATCAAAGCTGAAGACTTCACTTCGCTGACCTCTGCTGACCTCTGGGACTGTCTGAATGCAGGATAGCTTGTTATTGCGCCACTGTACGCAAGCAGTGTGAATGTCTCCATTGTAAGTTTAAATGTGCTACATAAATAGAGTTTAGTTATTTATTTCTTATTACATTATGACTTATTTGTACAAGCCTAAAACAGTTAAACACGGCGGTGCTTCACGACAACATGAGGAACGGAGGAGTTAAGGAGGAAGAGTTATTTAGACATTACGGGTGCCTTTTCACTGACCTGAGAATACTTTTTTTTTTTTTCACCTTTCACTTTTTACCAAGTCTTTACATTATTTAGATGTCTGGCCAAGTTCAACATCTTTTTAAAAAGCATTACTGGGTGTTTACACACCGTCAAAATCTTTAAATGTGGTTTAACTGGATTCAGGTGTATAAATATTTAATAAATTAAATAAATACTATTAAATATGATAAAAAATTGCTTTATAAAGTCAGATAAGTATGTAATGCAGTTTGAGTTCAAGTATTTCTGAGAGGGTCTGCAGAAAAACTGGACAAAAATCCATCTATTTAAAACCATTGAACATTATTTGATCATTAAAACCTTGAATTAAACTACACATTTGATTGCTTACTTGTGAGTGAGAAACCCAGGAGGATTTCTTTATTAGACTCACTAAAAGGAAATGAAAAGTACCTGCCAATGGGAGATTTTCATAACCTGGCAACCGTAATTTTGTTTTTATAAATGGCCTTTAAATGAGCTGTAAAGGATAATTTAATTATTCACTAACCATTAACACAACCTTTATTAAAAGGTGCCCCGTTGGTGAGTATTTCCATATAAAAACAACCTAAGGAGACACTGTCAGTGTCTGCCCTTCAGTGTGTGCTGTATATACTGACATTAATGTAGCCACAGATGGTTTCAGTGACCATCAGTATTATAATAAAGGGAATAAAAGGACCTAATGTAGCCTTAAATGCCAGTTAAAATTAGAATGATACCACTCTGTCTCAATATAATGTATGTAGAGTGCATGGCTGGCTTACCATGTGGTAGTTTATGATCTCTTGGAGGCTTTCCCCACATTTTTCCAAGCACTCCTGCACAGAAAATAACAAAAACCAGTCTTTAACTACACAATACATCCAGAAAAATTCTCATAATAGTCTCACGCCACAATAGTTTCATTTTTGTGAATAAAAGAAGCAAATAAAATCTGTCAGAAACTAAAACCATAATTTATATGAATTCTGCATGGAAGAAAATGAAAAGATCCACAAAGCTAAAAGTAAGTCAGAGCTGGTTAATGTCACTGAGCTGTACCATGTACGGGAAACAGAGCTGTAATTGCAGGACTGATTCATGCCATTTATTTTTATTCGTTTACAATGGAAACTACAAATATGAACAAGGCTTTAATAAGAAACTCACAATTAGTCATACAGTTGAAGCCAAAAAGGCTTTTAATAGTACTTAATGTCAGCAGCAATGAAAACAGTCCAAGACGCCGGAGCTGTGAGTCGAGCCAAGAAGTAAGTTTCCAGGCCTGATTTGATCCTCGCTGACTAATCTGTTAGTAATCAGGTTTGTTCACACAAAAACAAAGCTGCAACGCTAATGTCCGAGGAGAAGGAAACACCCTGATTTTTGAGGCTAAAACCTTCCACAACTGTATCCACTAAAAGACAAATAAAGCCAATAAGACCACATTAAAGTCTGTGATGGATAAAACCGAGGCTTTGTTTCAGAATCTCACCGAGATCATTACATCCTTCTTGCACTGCTGAGACAGATCCCGGATGCCGTTGACAAAAAGCTTGTTGGCGCTGACATACGCCTTTCCTGCTTCGATCATTCCACTGCATAGCTTCACCAGCTGTGGACAGAAGACAGACGAGGGGTTAAATGAAAGATGTTGAAGCTTTCAACACACGCATCATATTAGCAGGGCTGTAATTCCGCTTAAGGAGAAGGACGATGGGCAGGCCTTGTATATCAGAAAAAAAGAATCGGTATAAGGCCAAGGCCTTGTTAAAAAACAGGATTCATTTAAGAAGGACAGGTCATTTTAACCGCTACTGAGCAAGTCTTGAATGGTCAAAAATAAAATAAATAAAAAGATGTTTACAGCCTGGTACAAAAATCAAGGTTGAATTTTTGATACTGATCCATCTGGATACTAGAGTCTGAGGTATAACTAACTTCAGTCACAGGTGTTGCAACCACATCCGCGTGTTCACTTTCACAATCCAAGGGTTTTAAAAGCGACGGTGTGACGGCAACTTGTCAATCACAACCCGTGAGCCAAAGACCATATCTTGGATAATCCTCCTCTCAAATATTGACTGAAATTAGCAAATAGGCCTATAAACAGAGGTTTACAGAAATCACAGGAGAGGACTGTTTTCCTATAAATATCCTATAGTAATAATAATAATAACAATAATAATAATAATAATAATAATAATAATAATAATAATGGATTGTATTTATATAGCGCTTTTCGAGACCCTCAAAGCACTTTACAATTCCACTATTCATTCACTCTCACATTCACACACTGGTGGAGGCGAGCTACAGTTGTAGCCACAGCTGCCCTGGGGCAGACTGACAGAAGTGAGGCTGCGATATCGCGCCATCGGCCCCTCTGGCCAACACCAGTAGGCGGTAGGTGAAGTGTCTTGCCCAAGGACACAATAATAGTTCCAATATCTGCTATTGTAACTTGACTCTCTGCAATATCACTCAACCCAGGTCTAAAACAAGTAAAGTTTATTAAACAACTTATGATGGATAAACTGCAAATAAAAATATGCTATTTTCCCTTAAATGCTCGCCTAGCAAACCTCAGATGTGATGAGAAAATCCCTGCTCATGCAGTTGCACAAGAATGGGGATGCGACCTGGACAGCCAGCAAGCAAAATTAGCCTTTTCTTGTCCATCTTTCAGTTTCTTGTAAACCTAGCGGAGCATTTAATCTCAAGTTTTATCATTTACAAATATGCTACAAGTGTCTTTTTATCTATTTGCTTTATTGCTAACCTATAATAATTCAAAGAAGGGACACTGTTTGTTTATTTTGTATGAATTTGCTTTTGGTTATGTTAATTTAAGTTTTGAAATTTTAGTTACATAAAAAAAAGAAAATTCTGGATTGAAATCTTGGCCTGGTTTTCATATGGTGTTTCCCAATTGCACAACATCGAATGACAGTTTTGCATAAAGTCATAGTGAGCTTCTGTTATTTGGTGTAACTGAAAGTCTACGAAAAGTCAACATTCTTTCAACTTTAAAAAGTCATCAGTGTGTCTTTCCTCCCAGGTTTTGCAATGAAGACAAGCCTCCAGGTATCCATGAAGAAGAGTGTTGATGAGTTTGAGCAGGGTTAGTAGAAAGCTAGTTGACATCTAAAGAGCATATTGAAATTACAAGGTTAAAATAAAATCATGACAGCGGCATCATGTTTGAGTGGTTAACGCTGTCGCATTACAGAAACGTTCCTGGCCCAACCTGCAGGTCAGCTGGGGCCATCTGTTGAGTTTGCCTGTGTGGGTTTCCTCCAGGTGATCTTCCCACAGTCCAAAGACTGGATTGAGGGTGTTTGGTTAAGCAGTTGAGGAAATAAATGATTAATGGACATTAAAATTAAACTGCATGTCCATGCATGTCTCTCGAATGTAAATAGAGATTACACTTTCTCCCATGTGTCAACACCTATGTGGTAAATAGAAGCCTGCTTAACATGAGGCTCCGTGTGACCCATCACTGAGGTACGATCCACGCTTAAGGCCAGCGGTTTTTATAGCCCAACATCACATGCTCAGTCACTACACTCAAGCTTTTGTTTCTCTGCGTTTTCAGCTCGTCATCGCACCTGAGCCCCAGACGGGGATGGAGTCATCCAGCTGCATGTGTGCTGTCTATTCATCACCTGTGTTCACATATGGTAGTGTGTGCAGGTGGGCTCCGTATGTCAGCCCCTTGCCACCCTGCACACATGTAAAAGAGCCGATGTTATCCAGGACTGGATAATGGACAGCAGACACCGGCAACTCAGGATGAATGTTTTTGTGCAATTCCAAGAACATTTTCTCTGTCAGCAAATTTTCTCTGTCTGCCATAACGGCTGCTTTGTTTAGCTTCTGGTTTCATGAGAGGAAAATTAATCTCTTCTTATTTTTCACTCTGTGTTCTAATGCCAGGCTTTCTGCTTTTCAGCACCCGTCTTCTCCAGCAAGACTCATTTCCTCCCAGCTGCTAACCAGATATGAATCTGATGTGGCCCTTTCTTTGGTTTATAAGCAAACTCACCATTAGCCTAGCATTATGACTGAAAACAAGGCTTTACCTATCCTGCAATTAATAATACTAACAAAAAGCTTGCTAGTCTGCAGAGCTCCCCATAGATTTGCAAAGAGATTTATGTAGAGATAGACTGAACAAAAGACTAAAATTGCTTCCTGGTCTTAAAAAAAAAAGAGGAGGGGGGGGGGGCTCAAAGTCCCTTAAACTTGTCTCTCCCAAAGGTCTTTAATGGCCAGAAGGGGATAACTTCAGTGCTATCAGCTCTCTTACTCTGTGCCCTCTTTAAATGCTTTCCTGATGACTCTAGGTGCATAATCGCTACTTTCAAATCATACTGAAGTCTATTTTAAATTCTGATTATGATGGAGTCAGAAAGCAGGATTTGGTTCAGTTTCACAGTCAGCTCCACCCCTTATTCTAAATATCTGTTTTTAAAACAACTAGATAGTGCAGCAGAAACAGGTCAACACCTCATCACAAACCAATGGGAGGCGGTAGCCGAGTCCATCTTTCATGCGGTCTATGAGTCCCACACAGGCCTAGAAATCAGTCATTGTGTATTCTCCAATAAGCTAGTGAGTGGTTGCTGGCTAGGTGTAACTGTTCACAAAGACAGTACCACATCAAAAATCTCCTTGAGATTGATTTGCTGCAGTCACCCGTAATTTGCCATCAACTCACAGAACGGGAGTAAAAACTGTAACACAAACCACAAACAGATATTGGTCACCATCAAAGTAAAAGCTGTGCCTTACTCCTGCAATCCAACCTTCCAAAACACGTTGGTTGTAGAGTTGTAGGGTTTCAAGGCAGGTCTGCAATGTAAACTATAGGTGACCTTAGCAATCGCAAGGTTTTCCATGCAGCACCGTATGCTTCTTTACAACTAATCTGACCCAGTGACTGCCAGCGATGTCCAGTACTCACTTCTCAATCAGTAAGGAATTACACACTTTTCTGTCCTATAGTGCAGCGGTCCCCAACCTTTTTTGCGCCACGGACCAGTTTAATGTCAGACGATATTTTCACGGACCGGCCTTTCAGGTGTCACCGATAAATACAACAAAATAAAATGATACGACCAAGACAAAAACTGTGGTATTTTGTAAATATAATAATAAATGCAAATTCACTGTGTAATTGTGTAACTTTATTAGCAGCGTCCTCCTGAAATGCGCCAACAACACTCAGAGTAACATCCTCCTCTCTGCCCCTTAATGCTCTCTGGTCACTATGGTAACGCGTAAATATTTCTTTCAAAATAAGACACACAACTACAACATGGGAAAAGACCCAGGAAAACCGAGTTAACGATTAAAAACCCTGAAAACCATAAATTTCACACCCAAGCCTTAACTTTCGCGGCCGGGTACCAAACGACTCACGGACCGGTACTGGTCCATGGCCCAGGGGTTGGGGACCGCTGCTCTGGTGGCTGTTCTCTAGGCCAATGTAACTAAGACCTTAAATTACTGTTTTATCATGTGAACATTTGCTGGACACCAGAGATGGGTAATCCGATTACTTTTTTCAAGAAACAAGTAAAGTAAGGGATTACTTTTGCAAAAAAAGTAATCAGATTACTGTTACTTTCCTGTTAGCACGCTGCGTTACTGTGTTACTAAACCGCGATTTTGTTTGTGAGAGTGTCTCATGACAATGACGTACAAGCGTGTGATGCCTGTGGCAGCAACAGACGTGTGCAGATCAACATGGATAATATGGAGCGTGGGAGAGAGTACGACCATGTAGCGTTTAATGCTTGGAAGTACTGACATTACTTTGAGTTTGATTCCGTAAAAAGTGACAAAAACATTAGCGTCCGTGAGTGTAAGTACAAAAAAATATTTTATTTTATATGCTGGAATATGCAGGAAATATGTTGAAATGTTAAACAAACCTTTTTCTACCTATATAACCCGAATCTTATCAGCTAATATTTATGTAAATATTTAGATTCACATAAGAAATCTAGATCTGAAGTTAGCTTTTTATTCAATTTATTATTTACCCATTTTACTAAGCAGTTTTATACAACTGATGATCAAATTTCAGTGCAAAAAACACACATGTAAGCTGTTAAACACCCCCGCTTTCCAGTATGTTGATGGTTAAATGCATCTTTGTGAAGACCCTGGTAGATGAATATTAAAAATGACAGGAATGCCTGTGGACTGGTATATGAACTAACAATGAAGGTTTCCAACAATGATGGCAGTAAAAGAACAAGCTGATTAGTGCTGCCTCTTTCTGACACATGCAAGTCAGAGTCAGGGTTAGGGTTAGGTTGAGAACAGCACCAGATGGACCTGTGACAGGAGCATTACAGCTGGAACATCTGGCCGCCTCATTACAGGGCAACTGCACGCTCTGAAAACCATGCAGTCTGATGTTTTCTGTAATCCCCATCTTGCACTGCTGCCACGTCACATTTCAGCAAACCTGAGCTGAACTCTTCAACTGGGCCGAGCAACAATACCCCGTCCATTATGCTAGCAATGTTAGCACTAAGGGATTAGGCACTGCACAGTGATATAATCCTGTGTGTAATAGGCAGGCCGTGGCTAAGGTCTGCCGCAACTCAATATAGTGTGACAAAATGTGGAAAGAGACCAAAATTCCTCTTTTTCAGCCATTAGTTCTGCAGTATTTCTACCATTCAGGGCTGCAGTCAGTGTGAGAAACACCCTGTGAATTTCACTGGGTCCCATATGTTTGTAAGGATTCCCTCATTAATAATTAAAAACATAAAACATGGGATAGGCTTCTTTGGCACACTAGGTGGGCTTCTCCAAATGTTTCTAATTTACAACAGAGTTTGGTTTTTTAAAGGGGAAAAAAAGATAATTTTATACTTTGCAAATGTGCAAACTGAGATATTTATGTTAAAAATATAGTTGAGATGATCTCATTTAGCAGATTTTTTTTTTACTTGGTGTTTTTAATAGAGACAGCAGATAGCTGAAGACATGTCAGTCAAGTCATGGTTGGTGCTCTAAAATTTAAATTTCTATTGGCACAAGTGTAACTGATATTTTGTATCGGCAGTGTCCAACATAACAGGCCCGTAGCTCACTTGCTTCAAGCTAATATTTTTAGATTACAACCTGCTGGATTGTTCCATAATAACAGCATGACTAAAAAGTAGATTTAAATTTGACATTATTAATCATAATCCGCAAAATATTTAGAAACAAAAGCTTTACACCAAATCTGTGACTCTCAATTTGATGGCTGTCGATGACTGGTTACCCTGAAAAGTCAAACATGTACTGGACTACAAGGTGTGGGAAGAGTTAACATACCAGTTTTATTTAAATTTATAAAAAAAATATTGGGTGATAAAAGAAACCAAAGATTTATAAAAAAATACAGATTCAGCCCTGCTGCAGTAAGAAGGAGAGAGGTGCATGCACGGCTGTGTAACTCTGTGGATGGCAGCAATGTAAAAGATGCTTTGCTTCACTTTTAAACTATCCAAACAGGCGGTTCTGATGGTTTAGATTTTAACATAAATATTAACAAAATATTGACTTTTTAGTATAAAAATTTTCCTTGTAAGAAAAAAGAGAAAAACAGAAAATAACTTGTTTTTTTTAATCCTCCTAAATATACGACTGGCATCATTTAGGGGTCTGATTACAAGAGCTCAGCACAACCTTTTTATGTTTATTATCATATCTATCGATATCTATCTATCTATCGATATCTATCTATATCTATCTATCTATCGATATCTATCTATCTATCTATAGATAGATAGATATAGATATATATAGATATAAAAAATAAAAAAAAATACCCAGCACGCCCCTGCGGGCGGTTTATCCTTCAAGCTCGGGTCCTCTACCAGAGGCCTGGGAGCTTGAGGGTCCTGCGCAGTATCTTAGCTGTTCCCAGGACTGCGCTCTTCTGGACAGAGATCTCCGATGTTGTTCCGGGATCTGCTGGAGCCACTCGCCTAGCTTGGGAGTCACCGCACCTAGTGCTCCGATTACCACGGGGACCACCGTTACCTTCACCCTCCACATCCTCTCGAGCTCTTCTCTGAGCCCTTGGTATTTCTCCAGCTTCTCGTGTTCCTTCTTCCTGATATTGCTGTCATTGAACCGCTACATCGATCACTACGGCCGTCTTCTTCTGTTTGTCTACCACCACTATGTCCGGTTGGTTAGCCACCACCATTTTGTCCGTCTGCATCTGGAAGTCCCACAGGATCTTAGCTCGGTCATTCTCCACCACCCTTGGGGCATCTCCCATTTTGACCTCGGGACTTCCAGGTTATACTCGGCACAGATGTTCCTGTACACTATGCCGGCCACTTGGTTATGGCGCTCCATGTATGCCTTGCCTGCTAGCATCTTGCACCCTGCTGTTATGTGCTGGATTGTCTCTGGGGCATCTTTACACAGCCTGCACCTGGGGTCTTGCCTGGTGTGATAGACCCCAGCCTCTATGGATCTTGTGCTCAGAGCTTGTTCTTGTGCTGCCATGATTAGTGCCTCTGTGCTGTCTTTCAGTCCAGCTTTGTCCAGCCACTGGTAGGATTTCTGGATCTATCTATATATATAGATATAGATAGAGATATAGATATCTATCTCTCTCTATCTCTCTCTCTCTCCCTCTCTCTCTCTCTCTAAAATCTGCAATACAGATTTCTAATTTAAGAGGTTCAGATCAACTTTTTGATTGGTATTTTCTTCCTTAAAATTCGATCTTTACCAAAGCTCAGGTAAAGGCTATGAGGGACTAAACATTACCATAAAAAAGCTTCATCTCAAACTGTAAGATTGGACGATTTAGCTGCAAAACATGTTGCCAGTGAACCTTTAGTATCAGCAATCTTACAGCTTGCCACACGTGTCACTTAACGCCATGACCTCATTATGTTTGCTTTCCTAAAAAAAAACCCACACACACCAAAAAACGTTGGTGCCCCTAAGCTTCATAAAACCGGACTGGCTTCTTTAAGGCGGCACGTCTTTTGCCTTCAGGTGTGCTCGGGGCTGAGTTTCTGTTTCATTTATTCTGAACATGTTTTTTAAAAAGCTATTGAAACTTGGCCTGGTTTCTGTTTACTGCTTATAGAGCAAGAAAAACAAAGCAAGTACTGACAGCGTGGACTGAAAAAACTGAAAACATTATAGAACGCTTACTTTGTTTATCCAATATTGTTTTCAGTCTTTCATTCGCAATAACTTCTTTATGGAAAGAAGCAAAGGAAAGACACCAATACAGGTAAAAAGAAAGCCCGCAGACATAAATATTGAGACAATTTGCACTACTTTTTTCCCCTTTCACAACATCTTACAGCATCATCTTTATATGTTAACTAGTTAACTATGTTATCTAGAAGAACCGTCTTACCTTATCTAGTTTTGCCTCGATCTCCACCACCTCTGTTTCCACCTCATCAATATTCGCCCTGAAAAATAAAAGCAGGAAAAATCCGTTATTACACGTGTGGTAATGTGTAACAAATTGAATTGTGTTATCTCATTGAAAAACAGTTGATCTGCAATATTCTTATTATTCCCCACATTCCCAGAAATGAAACAGAGTTTTGCGGAGCCAGGCGAGACTCCGGGTGTGTTTTTAATGAGCAAGACGCCATCCTGGGAGCAGTTCAGCTCTGTCAAAACAAAGTGATAGACATGGTCTCTCCACAGCGAGGGGAACATAGCTGTCTGGCTCATCACACAACCCCCAGTCCACCTACTCACTGTCAACACTGAAACCGCACCCAGCCGCATCTGGAGCTCCCCTCTCCACCCTTGAGAGACGTGTGATTTAAACCCCGAGGCAGCATGACACAGGCCTTATGAACACCACTCTCAGGCTCCTCCGCATGCTGAGGTCATGTCAGAGTATGTGCGCTGCGAGCACGTCTACGTTCACCGCCCTTATGTGCCGCTCATCTGTTACGTATGTGCTTCCTGTTGCTGATGGTTTAAATATGATCTACAGCCAGCTTCTTCATGCAGTCACATCTTCCCATTTTTAGCGAGAACCCCAGGGATGGAAATGTTGGTCAGTCGGTCAGACTGGATCTTTGTTCCAGGCAACACAAATATCCGAGCAGCTGTACAGTTATCTATGAGGCCCAGAGCACACACACTGTAAAAACTTGGCTTTGCCGCCAAATACCAGCAGAACTAATTACACCCAATTTCTGTGTTTGCAGATGACTGAGCACAGCTGATTTGTCCTGTTCGTGATTTTAAAGCTGGGAGAACTGGCTCATCCAGTGCTAGTGTGCAATTTGGAAGTGCTGTGTGTTGAAGTTTTCCTTCACTGTTTAATGATAAGGACTTGTTGGATGCCTGGTTGCTCAATTTAACCACCTTTACAAGCAAATGTGCATTACTGTCCACCCCTGAAGGCTCAAAATCGGTTGAGATGGAGGGCAGGAGGTGTCAGAGCGAGGGAAAAGAAGAAAGATGTCTGATCATTCACACTTTTTTCACACACTTGACTCCTTTTTCAAAATTTTATATCAGTGTTGTATTACGAATCACACAGCAGCTCCATCAGATTGCAGTCGTGGCTAGCAGAGTACACATCTCCGACTCATTTCTTCCTCTCTGGCCACTGGTGGATTAGTCCGCTTGGACGAGCTCATGGGATGGAGGATGGCACATGTTCTCCAACCCCCTCCCACCATTTCCCTTAATATGGAACCGAGAGGATTGGGGGGGAGAAATGCTCCAGAGAGGAAATGTCTGTCAAAAGCTCCAACTCGTGCAGAATGGAAACAGGCATTACCTAAATAATCAATACTATATTATTCCACAAGTGGACACGTGCTTTGGTAACCTCAACTGATCTCCTGCTGAACGGCTCTGAGCCCAACCACGCTCAGGGATTATCTGCCAGTAAGCGAAACTGTTTTCATTGCTGATGTCATTTTAGAAGCTGCTCTTTTTAAAAATGTGATAGTGCAGCGTTTAGCAGGCTCTCGCTTTTCAAAAGGCTAGTTCTCCTCATGTATTCATGGCTCCAGCAGTTCTTGGGACTGATTTTAATGTCATGTTTTATTTGCAAATGTACACAGAAGATTTTAGATGCTTTTGGTGTTTTTTATAATAATCGACTACTTGTGAGTTATTAAGAAACAAGATAAGGTTAAAAATAGATAGCAGCTGTTCTAGCAGACTTGCTGCCCTAAAAAATAAAAAAAATAAAATAAATAAAAAAAGAGTAGTTAACTTCTCAGGGTGTTTGGTGAGGTGGATCGTGAGGTGCACTGTATTTTGGGCCAGACTGCTGCGGTAAAGCAACAGATGAACCTGAAGGAGAAGCTTTTGATTTACCAATCCATCATGTTGTAACCCTCAACTATGGTCATGTGCTCTCAGAAGTAACCAATCTCATTATTTTGGAATAACCAAAACAATGAGGCTGTTGTGGGAAATGTGATTATGTACTCATGATTTCATATTTTCATTGTAGGTAGAGAGGATTAGAAAGCTATGCTTAAACTTAGGTGATTTTGTTTAGAGTGCTGAAGTGGGGAAGACCGCAGGCAGGACAGTTGAAGGGTGTGGTACAATGGGCGGGACACCGAACCCAAAAGACTGTGTTGACTTCCGGTTGTGAGCCAGACCTCGCTAGACGTAATGGAGGTAGGCTAGTTAGCTAGGTCTCCGGATGCATCTGTATTTTATTTATTTTAAGCGCAAATAAAGACGTCTGATTTTGAAAGTAAAAGTTTCCGCCTGATCGCTATCATCAAAAAGAATCTGTGAAGTCGGCGTACTTCAACACTGTGAATATAAGAGTCGCTGTTTCTTCGAATCCTAATCAGAAGGCCAGAGCTCGCTGAAAAGATTGTATGTATAATTTTGTCCAAGATTCAAGATGGATGAAGGATGGGTGGGTAGTTATTCAGATGATCCCTCACATGGTGAGAGTAGAGGCTGTGGTTACAATGCAACTACAGTGGTTATCAAGGTCGACCACTGGGCTTAGGCCAGCCCTTCAAACCAGTTTATTTTGCATTATGGCTTTATCTGCAGCTCATTATTTAAATCCACACATTAACTGATTATTGGATAAAATACAGAAAAATACTGGGGAAAAAAATGCCTATCACAAAATTTACAACGGAACATCTGAACTTTTCGATGATATAAACCAAAGAAGATTTACTTCTGCTCAATTTAAGTTTTTTTCCTCTGTTCACGACATGCAAGGCAAGTTCAGGATCAAAAATAGGTCGGAAAACTAAAAACAACATGCCATTTTTTATATCCTACTGCTGTCACTAGTTCTGTGTCTACAGTTTAAAACTAAATGTCAAAACTGAAAATTAAAAGCTGAAAATACCTTCTGCTGGCTCACCTGCAGCACCATGATAGTCCCCACACTTTTGGAAATCACAGATTAGTCAATGTAATGTTTGTTGGTTTTGTCTAATAAATAAAAATCTGTGATGTTTAGCCCTGGTCAACTTAGGCCAGGCTTTCAAAACATTGGCAAAAACCCTGATCATGGAAAATGAAAACCTCAGAATGTTTGGCATGATAACAAATGACTGAAACTAAGTGTTTCAGTTCCAGTCTGTTGGGCAAAGTGGAAAAATCCTCTCAAAACATCGTGTACACAAACACAAAAGATGCCACAAACATTAAACCTCAGTTACGCTGGTCTAAAACCATAATGTGAACAATGTGTGTCTTGCAGTGATGGACGAGTTTCGGCGACAGAGTGGTGACACCCCAGCTAGTCGTCCCAGATGTACAGACTCCGGCTCGCAGGACAGCTGCTCCCTCCAGGCTGTATCCCCCCCCACTCCCCTTTTTTTCCCCTCAATGCACACACCTCCTATAATACATGCACATGGAGCCTCGGGCCCATAGCCACAGCAACCGTCTCTTAAGTGGGCTGCAGAAGTCCCTGATGTGCTTGTGAGTTGACCCTCATTCACACCAGGAGGAGCAGGGAAGCCAAATAGTCCCTTACGCGACTCATGACAGGGCCGGAGCGACAAGAGACCATTAAAACCTCATCGGGAGCCCATTAAACAGCAGTACATCCAGATGTGGTTCACACAGACGCCACCGATCAACTCACGTAAACACAGCGGTCCTTAATGGCTGATTAAGACCCAACAGCAACACCCACAGTACATTTAAAACACGCCGTCTAAATCATTTATCCAACACGAAGCCGTGTAGTTAAGCCGCGGTGTAAAAACATAATAAACACAGAGATTGTGCTGAGCAAGCCGCAGCTCTGGTGGTTTCTGGCTGGTGGCGTGCTGACTGGGCATCCAGGGGGGAGGCCAAGGTGCCTTTTACTGGCCCAAAGTCACAGAACACCTCTGTTTCTTGTTGCTTCTACCCGCCTACAGGCAGAAGCTGAAACAGGAAGCTCCAACCCTGAGGGCGGTGCATCGTTGGTCGGACCAATCGGAGTCTACGCTGCGGGACTGTTTTGATCACGCGGACTGGGAAATGTTTCACGTGGCTGCTAAAGACATCGATGAATACACAGACTCAGTCTGTGGATTTATCAGAAAATGCGTGGAAGATGTCGTCCCATCCGGAACAGTTAAATCCTTCCCAAATCAAAAACCCTGGATTAACGGAGATGTTCGCACGGCGCTAGCGGCACGGAGCACCGCTTTTGCCTCCGCGAACACATCGGACTACAAACACGCACATTACCAACTCCGGAAGACGATCAAAGCAGCCAAACGTGAGTACAGGGACAGGGTGGAGCAACAGTTTGACAACCCTCGGAGTATGTGGCAGGGGACTAAACACGATCACAGACTTTAGAGGAAAACCAGCACACCGCAGACCACGGCCTCTCTGTGTGAGGATCTAAACGTATTCTACGCTAGATTCGACACAGCGAACACCAGGAGACCGGACAGTGTGCGCACCGCGGATGACGTCAGTGCGCACACTGTGTCTGAGGAGGATGTGCGGAGGTACTTCAGGAGAGTGAACCCACGCAAAGCTACTGGTCCGGACGGGATTCCCGGCCGCGTCCTCAAGTCATGCGCGGCTCAGCTGGCTGGAGTGTTTACACATATCTTCAACCTTTCCCTCTCTCTGTCTGTAGTCCCAGCCTGCTTCAAAATGGCCACCATCGTCCCTGTACCCAAATCCTCCACCATCTCATCATTGAACGACTGGCGACCTGTAGCCCTGACCCCATCGTGAGCAAATGCTTCGAGAAGCTGGTCAGGGACTTCATCTGCTCCGCACTACCCGACTCACTGGACCCTCTACAGTTCGCATACCGCCACAACAGGTCCACTGATGATGCCATAGCCCTGACACTCCATGCTGCCCTGTCACACCTGGAGAAAAGAGACACGTATGTGAGAATGCTGTTTGTAGATTACAGCTCAGCATTCAACACCATCGTTCCTCGAAGCTGGACAGGAAACTGCAGGATCTAGGACTGAGCAGCTCCCTCTGCAGCTGGATCCTTAACTTCCTGTCTGACAGGCGCCAAGTGGTCAGACTGGGCAGCACCACCTCATCCCCCATCACACTGAACACTGGTGCTCCACAGGGGTGTGTACTGAGCCCTCTCCTGTACTCACTCTACACCTACGACTGCACGGCCACTAACAACTCCAACATCATTGTGAAGTTTGCGGACGACACTACAGTGGTGGGTCTTATCACCAACGGTGATGAGACAGCCTACAGGGAGGAGGTCAGCGCCTGACCCACTGGTGTCAAGACAACCATCTCACCCTCAACGTCGCAAAGACAAAGGAGCTGATAGTGGACTTCCGGAGGTGCAGAGAGTACACCCCCATCACCATCAACGGCGCCGCTGTGGAGAGTGTGAGCAGCTTCCGCTTCCTTGGTGTACATCTGGCTGAGGATCTTACGTGGTCAGTACACATAAACAAGACAGTGAAGAAGGCGCAGCAGCGCCTCTTCTTTCTCAGGAGACTGAAAAGATTCGGCATGAGCCCCGCATCCTCAGGACCTTCTATCGCTGTGCCATTGAGAGCATCCTCACTGGATGCATCACCACCTGGTATGGCAACACCACCGCTTACAACCGCAAAAGCTCTCCAGAGAGTAGTGCGGTGTGCTGAACGGATAATTGGAGGTGAGCTTCCCTCCTCCAAGACATCTACAGGAAGCGGTGCCTGAGGAAAGCGGGAGGATCATCAAGGACTCCAGTCACCCCAGCCACAAACTGTTCAGACTACTTCCATCAGGAAGGAGGTTCTGCAACATCCGGTCCCGTACCAGCAGACTGAGAGACAGCTTTTTCCACCAGGCCATCAGACTGCTGAACACGTCATAGACACCTCACCCTCACTACTGGAACTTCAACATTATGCACTCCATACTGTACATTAATGCCACTGTTTTGCACATACCTACCTCTGTATATTTTATATTTTATATATCTTATTTTATTGTTTACTCTATTTCATTTGTAAAACATGTATATACACACTCACACACACACACACACACACACACACACGTGAAAAACATATTTAGTACACACATTCAGTAATGTATATACCTTTATATATGGTACATATATTTATTACTTTTTAGATTAACCATTTTTATATTTTGCTTGTTGCACGTTATTGTATTTTGCACAACTCTGTTGCTTGTGAAGCTTGCACACAAGAATTTCACTCGCATGTACTGTACCAGTGTACCTGCACATGTGATGTGACAATAAAGGTGATTTGATTTGATTTGATTTGATTTAATTCGAGAGCCACTGCACATCTAACCGGTTCCACCTGATGCTAAACGGAGCTCTTTTGAAATGCTGGAAGGTAAATAAGCGTGATGTCCGTGCTGGCCAGCTGTTTTGTGGTTTAAAGTATCTTCTCAGGGAAAATGTTTTCAGTTCAGACAGCAGCGGTGGAAAATTTTAGTCACATCCTTTATTTAAACCTTTAATATCAGGTTATTTTTGTGTCCACCTTTGGGTTCTGAGGTTAAGATGTCAGTTCAGCTGGTCTTTAACTGTGTCTTAGTCGTGTACTGAGGTTATTTGGAGCTTTTTATCTCAAGAACAGCTGCTGCAGCAGAAAATGACACCTTGAGAGCAGAGACCGTGATCCAAAACAGGAAAACAATAAGCTGAAATGCAAATGCAAGAGCTGCAGATTGAAGCGATAATTCTCTTTACTACAACCTTTCTCTCTAATCATATTCCACTGAAAACATTACATAAACATTACAGTGAAATAACATGTTTGTTACAAGTAAATGAAAGGAAACAGTCAGATTAGTAACATGTACATCAGAATCATTCAAGACCTCAGCTGTCAAACGTGTGGTTTGGGGACCAGAACCAATCCACCAGAAGTTCTAATTCAGCCCAATGAAAACTACAGGAAAGTTTGATTCGCAAGGCTGTGTGAATCCCACACCAAAGGCAAAACAGACACACAGGACACCGAGCGAAACAACACAAACACAACCTGTTTGAACAGGTGAGTTTTAAGCTGCTTTTTATAGGTTGTCACAGAGTCACGGGTGCAAAGAGAGAGTGGGAAGCTGTTCCAAAGTTTGGAAGTTAACCTTTCGAAGTCCCCGTCTCCCTCAGTTACACAGAATCACATTAAGGCCCTTATTCAGGGATCTGAGAACCTGGTTTGGAGAAAAGGGGGAACCAAGATTGTAAACTGAAATCTACATCCAACAGGAAGCCAGTGCAAAAGTTTAAAAAAAATAGGGTGATATGCAAAGATTTATGACAGTAAGTTAGTTTAAGCCTGTCAGTTTACCTTGTGATGATTGTTTACTGTTGCTATGACAATCGCAACAGCAAGAACATCAACCAAAATGTCAGGAACGCCTGCCATCAAGCATTAAACAAACAGTGTGAATCCTGACTGTTACAAGCCTGGACATTTAAAGATTTAGACTACCTAATCCACAAATCACCACATCCCAACAGCTCCTCTCTCGAGTATGGGTCCCCAGCAGGATGGACTCATTTGAAATGAGCCCTCCCAACCACCACATCTCTCAGCTGGCTTAGAAACACCTATTTACACATGTAATATGAATAATATGCAAGATCTTAATCTGTCAGTATAAAAATGTCTTCAAATAAATGTGAGAGAAAATGTATTTTTACAGGTGTACAGAAGCATAACAAAGGAATGGAGATACCTTGAACTTTAGTAAATCTGTTTAGTTTTGGCTGCAGTGTGTGAAGCTGTGTGTGATGCGGTTGAGCATTCATATCTGAGAGGTGTTTTGGAGAAGGACACTGAGGCAGAGCCACCTGGTGGTCTGGGCGGACAGCAAGCAGGTGGGATGCTAAAGAGACTGCAAACACTGGGTGCATGTAATGACCCCTAAAATTCAACCAGACCAAAAATCATCTTCCAGCTGGGGCAAAACCTGCGGCTAAACCTCCAGACAGCAAGCCCACTGGGAGGATGAATTAGCCACTGAGTGATGAAGCATTGTCAGCACACAGCTGTGCAACAGACCCACTGTTATCTTTGAGTGATCCTCAACAATCAGCACACTCTTCAGCATGTCCGCATCATCATTCAAACCCTAGTGAACCGCGGAGGAAAGGTGGGGTCGGATGAAGGAGTGGAAACAAGGGACTGGAGACGCCACGGGAGTGTCTGTACGTCTGCCTGAAGGCTCGGTGATGGAGCACTTTCTATCTGGAGAAACTGCATTTTGTCATAATATTGATTGCTTTAGTGCCCTAATTGAGGCTGGACTGCATGGCTGAATGGTTGATTATTGGAGGAGGGAGGGTGAGTGTACTCAGCATACCCCCTTCAGCTACAGCTTAGGTTATTTTTAGCCGCATGGCTCCTAATGCCCTCTGCCCTCCCCCCCTCTTGCTCTTCCAGACCACTCACTGCATGAGCTAAAAGCAAGATCACGGAGTCACCTCTGGCTATGCCATGCTGACCATTAAATATAAATCTACACAGTCCATTTTCAGAGCTCTAACTCAAAAATAACGTCCCCTCAGAGATGACTGGCAGGACTCTCAAACTGTGGATTTCTCCCAATGCTGGAGCACTGAGTGTCCTCTACTGCAGCCTTCCTAAAAACCAAAAACACTGAAGCTAGAGATAATAAGATGTTCTATTCTGCAAATTATAGCTTTTCCTTTTTAAAATTGATTTTTTATCTGATGTTATTTCAAATTTCAAAGACTGCTTTGTAAAAATAATGCATTAGTTGGAGAAGATGATGAATGGCTAGACGGTGGTCAGACACCAGGTTTTTTGGTGAGTCAGTTTCTAGTATTTAATTTGTATTGCATCTCTGTTTAGCAGATCTGAATCTGTGCAATGCATCAATACAGTCGCTTCAAACTAAGATGACAAAAACCAGGTGGTATTCATAAGGGCTCGCCACAGCAGGTACCAGAGATGGGCAGTAACGCGTCACTGTAATCCGATTATTTTTTTCAAGTAACGAGTAGGGTAAGAGATTACTATTGCAAAAAAGGTAATTAGATTACCGTTACTTTCCCGTAAGAATGCTGCGTTACTGCGTTACTAAAACCCTGATTTTTTTGCGAGAGTGTCTGATGACAATGACGTAAGCGAGTGCGACATTCGTGGCAACAGCTGTGTGCAGATCAACAATGGATAATATATCTAGTGCGGAGAGAGTATGAGTACTCATAGAGTATGAGTACTACTCAAAGTAAGGTCAGTAAGTACTGACCTTACGAAAACATTAGCGTCCGCTGTTCACTGCGTGGGAAGAAAACTTTTTACAGCGAAAAAACCCCTTAACTTCCGAGCAAGCGCCAAGTGCGCTACCACGGAATGAGAAATTCACAGAGAAACTCGCGGATTCTTCCACTGACCGCTGCGGCACACCTGCACCAGGGCAAACATCCGCCTGCTATACAGGTGAAAATAGAGCAACAGGACCGCTGAGTCTTTGATTTTATTTATTTTCTGCTGTGTTTCACTTGCATTTATTTGAAAGACTGAGTGTAAACACAAAAAATTATTTTATGTGCTGGAATGTGCAGAAAATAGGTTTAAATGTTAAACAAGTTTCTTCCAGTCAGAGAATGTTGCATATAATTTAATTTTTGCTTGATGCATAAAGTTAAAAGATTAAAACTAATAAAACAAGTTTTAAAAGGAGACTTTTCCATTTGATTACATTTTGTATGATGGATTATGCAGAAAAAGTAGAATTGGGCTGAAAGATCGATAGTAACTAAGTAATTAATTACTTTTGAAAATAAGTAATCAGTAAAGTAACGGGATTACTTTTGGGGGGGAAGTAATCAGTAATTAGTTACTGATTACTTTTTCAAGTAACTTGACCAACACTGGCAGGTACCTCCATATGTTTGATTTAGCAGATGTTTCGCATGGGATGCCCTTCCCATCCCAAAGGGATGTGTCTCCTCCCATAATAAAACCAAGGGATCTTTTGCTTGTTAGGCCATATTACCAAGAGTCAAAGCTATAAAAATGGAAATCCACAAACTAATCAGTGATGTCGTGGTGGTTAAACCTATCATTTGTTTACAATTACTGAACTAAACTGACAAGTACACATACATGACCACAGGCACAGTTTTGTCTGAACATTTTCTCCTTTTCATGAATCACCATGTTGGAAGAATGCTACATTTTTTCCTGTGATATGTTTTTTGAGTTGGGACTATTATTGCTTTGTGACACATAAAGCTGAGGAGGAATGTCTTGACCCACTGGTGTCAAGACAACCATCTCACCTTCAACGTCGCAAAGACAAAGGAGTTGATAGTGGACTTCCGGAGGTGCAGAGCAGTGCACACCCCCATCACCATCAACGGCGCCGCTGTGGAGAGAGTGAGCAGCTTCCGCTTCCTTGGTGTACATCTGGCTGAGGATCTTACGTGGTCAGTACACATAAACAAAACAGTGAAGAAGGCGCAGCAGCGCCTCTTCTTTCTCAGGAGACTGAAAAGATTCGGCATGAGCCCCCGCATCCTCAGGACCTTCTATCGCTGTGCCATTGAGAGCATCCTCACTGGATGCATCACCACCTGGTATGGCAACAGCACCGCTTACAACCGCAAAGCTCTCCAGAGAGTAGTGCGGTGTGCTGAACGGATAATTGGAGGTGAGCTTCCTCCTCCAAGACATCTACAGGAAGCGGTGCCTGAGGAAAGCGGGAGGATCATCAAGGACTCCAGTCACCCCAGCCATAAACTCTTCAGACTACTTCCATCAGGAAGGAGGTTCTGCAGCATCCGGTCCCGAACCAGCAGACTGAGAGACAGCTTTTTCCACCAGGCCATCAGACTGCTGAACACGTCATAGACACCTCACCCTCATTACTGGAACTTCAACATTATGCACTCCATACTGTATATAAATACCACTGTTTTGCACATACCAACCTCTGTATATTTTATATATCTTATTTTATTGTTTACTTTATTTCATTTGTAAAACATGTATATACACACTATATACACACACACACTCACACATGTAGAAAAACATATTTAGTATACACATTCAGTAATGTATATACCTTTATATATTGTACATATATTTATTACTTTTTAGATTAGCCATTTTTATATTTTGCTTGTTTTACGTTATTGTATTTTTGCACAACTCTGTTGCTTGTGAAGCTCGCACACAAGAATTTCACTCGCATGTACTGTACCAGTGTACCTGCACATGTGACGTGACAATAAAAGTGATTTGATTTGATTTGAATAGAAGCAGCCAATGAGGCAGTCGAGGTAAGCAAGCAACCTACAGCTACAACCAATGATGCAATCACCAACCAAAACCCTGTGACCTCCGTAAAGATTTTTGTATTCATACAATTGGTGTCACATTTATTTCATCTTTTACCAAGACTTGTGCTTTTCTACGGTCTGCAGTAACCCAATCCTAATGCATTTACGGTGCAGAAGGAGTTCAGATGTTTGCAGTAAAACCCTTCCCAACATATGTTCAAAGCCCTGACTATTGTTCCATAAGACTTGCCTTTATTTTCCACTTGAAAGCTTAGATGTGTCACTCATACTTAAACTGAACGGCTTTCTGTTCTCCGACAGCTCAGCTCAAATTTCTGCACCAGACTGTGCCGACTGCGTGGCCGCATTAAACCCCCAAACCCTCTTCAGGAACACACATCTGTGCTAATGGCTTCGCAAAAGTGACGTGTCTGCTGCAGCGATAATGACTCATTTATGCTTCAATTACAGCATCGCTGAAAGTAGATTGATTTACATGTACTGGATGTGTGGGCTGTCACTGGGTTAACGTGGATGTATCCACATAGGAGCACGCCCAGGGCATACTCTGCAAGTGAAGGGAAGCGTTCACCCCCACCACCAAATATCTGTTTGTAGCCAAAGAGCTGAGTGGCAACATTCACCAACTCTGGCAGACAGACTGCCCTCCAAGCCCACCCACTCATTTAGTGGGTTAATACAGAGACCACCAAACGATTTCCAGTCTCTGATCTTTGCCTCTGTGTATGGAAACTCGCTGGTGTCAAGTTCAGGGAAGGATCAGACCATTAAAGTGCAATTAATCAATAAAAAAATAATAACAAACGGACTATGTTAGTCGGCTCAAGATCAAAACTGATATCCGATCCAAATATTGAATCCCCAGATTCAGTCCATCAATATTAATTATATTGAGTTTCATTCTTTGAAAACTTTGTTTCTATTCTTCACTGTCAAAAAAGATGTTAACAGTGGGCGTTGGAATTAAGAATGTTGGTGTTTCTTTAGTTAAAAAGACCAGATTAATCATTTGACATTGTTGACATTAAGCAGATTTTAATTTAGTGAGTGTGAGCTACTACTTTTGTTTTATTCTATTATTTTACTGCTGTAAAAGCCAAATTCCTCTGCAGGTATCACATTTTTAAGTTCAGCAGGTGAAGATAAGTATTTTGCTCCAGGGGACACCTGAACTAACAGATCCAGCGGGATAAGCTTCAGGATGCTGGTTATCTGGGATCGCAGGGGCTCAATGAAGCCCAAAGAAAGGCAGACTGAGTTAAAGCTGCTCTGTGAGTGTCAGAGCCTCTCATATGATCATCTATCATCCGTTCCTCCCTTATGACTTCACTGTAAAGAATTCACCAGAAACAAAACTCTGATAAGATGTCAGGAACTT